>NC_066625.1:49890372-50534414 GCF_025201925.1 Gopherus flavomarginatus
CAGTGGGGTTACCCCAGTGTAAGGCTGGGGTCTGGGAGCAGAAAACCCAGCCCTGGGAGTGGACTCCTGGTGGGGCAGTTTATTCCTGGCTGTGTTGGAAGTGCAAGTTGGCTGTTTGAACCAGACATTGGGAATCAGGAAGCTACAGTGCTATACCTATCTCCATTATGAGCCCACTGTATGGACCTTTAGTGTTCTGTGCCTCAGTTTCCCCATCTCCTGGGTAGTATGGTAGTGCCCAGAGAGCCCAGCCTAGCCAGAGCCCCATTCTGCTTGGTACTATCCAGACTTGAAAGGGATAATGCTCCCCTAGCTCAGAGGCTGCTGAGGGGGGGTTCAGTGTGAGCAGGAGTGAGGGTGGAACTTTAGCCTGGCTTCTGCCTCCTGGTCCCACACCCACCATCCCAGCTGAAAGCCAATGAGCTTGGTGGGATCTGGAAAGGCTACGAAGTCCCAAGACCAGCGGTGTTCCTTGTAGGCCCCTGTCCTGGGGTGAAGTTGCTCCCCAGGGTAGAAGCTGCCGGGGTGTGTGAGCACCAGTCTTTTCTCCCTGGTCGCCTATCCCAGGCGTAATGGCTGTGTGTGAAATCTCTATAGTGGGGTAAATAACTGTATTCCAAGTGAGATGTAGTTATTAACCATGACTCAGCTGGTGCCAGCGACACCTCCAGCGCATCCCAAGGGGACCCAAGAAATAAATTACCCACTTACAGGATGTAATTGGTGAGGGATTAAAAATCAATAGGAAGGAGAGCGCGAGCAAGCCGCCTGCGCCTGGCCGCAACGCATTGCTCAGTGAAGGAGAAATCCCATGTAGGTAGGCGATCACTCCTCCCCAGCCCTGAATCTCCAGCATCCCCCACCTACTCCATCCGCTTGCTGTCTCCAGACCTCCTTGTGGATGTCTTTAATGAAAGGGCCCTTGACCTCTCCTGAATATACTGTGTGACGAACTGGGAATGTTCTTGATGTTTCCTCTGAATACTGTGTTGGTGCCTCAGTGTCCCCTATGCAGTTCTTAAGTATCTAGGTGTTGGGATAAGGGCATGTGATTGCTGAAGAGCAAAGGGACAGTGCACCTAAGTGCCTGGCACTCTGTCTCCTAGCAACTGATGGCCTGGGCCCCTGCTCTGCAAAGATGCCAGCTGAAGGTGTTGGAGACAAAGGGATCAGGTGACCTCCTGGCCCGGGAAAGGAGCTGAGCAGAGAGGAGGGGCTAGGAGGGGTTGTTAGTCTGGAGCTGGCTGGGGTCGAGGAGTGAAATGCAGACATTGGGGGTCTGGTTCACTGCCCCCCAGAATGGGCCTGGCCGAGGGGTCCGGTTCACTGTATCTACAAGCTCTGTTTTAGACCCTGTTCCTGTCATCGAATAAACCTCTGTTTTACTGGCTTACTAAGAGTCATGTCTGACTGCGAAGTGGGGGTGCAGGACCCGGTGGCTTCCCCAGGACCCCACTGAGGCGGGCTCACTGTGGGAAGCGCACGGAGGGGCAGAAGATGCTGAATGCTCCAAGGAGAGACCCAGGAGGTGAAGACGTGTGAGCTTCTTGCCCTGAACAAGTCTGCTCCAAGGGAGAGGAGGCTCCCCAAAGTCCTGCCTGGCTTGGTGGGGAGCAGTTCCAGAGCATCGCCCGGTGACTCCGTAACATACTGTGATGACAGTCAGCTGGCAAAGAACTCAGCCTGACCACACCATGTGCCAGATCTGACCCTTGGGCTGCGCAGTCCCAGAGGCTGCCTTGCAGTCCCGGCCGTGACTGCTGAATCTAGACTGGGGTTTAAGAAGACTAGGTGGTAGAGGCTGTGAGTCAGTCTGGGAGCTCAGGAGAACTACATGGTCTGTCTGTGTTCAGCGCAGCTGCCTCGGTATTGTATTCATTAGTTGAGGCCTGTCTCTTCTCTGCCATTGTGCTGGAGTACCAGGAAATAAGCCACTGGCCCCTGTAAGCTGGTGTCCCACCACTGGCCATAGTGGGGCAGAGCATTTGGCCATCACATCCAGTATCCAGTCCTGCCAGGCACATCAGTTCAGCCTGTCTCCAATATCTGTTGCTTCAGAAGATGTCAACATTTAAAAACCCCACTAGCCAATTGTGTGCGCTGCACGTGGAGGGCAAATTCCTTGCTGATCCATGGGCAGGCCAGCTGCTGCTTAAGCGTGAGAATGGACTCCCTCTATCTGCCATGCGTAATTAGGCATGTGGTTCATTGGTGGTAGACGCCAAGACCCTGTATAGGAATGCAGGGCTTTTCTGCTGGATCACCCTAGGATAAGGCCTGAGAACCCTGCAATAGTCTGGGTCATGCTGAGCAGTGCCAGCGGGTAGCTCCAGTCAGAAAATCAAGGGGAAGGCGTGTGTCTGTATGCCAAAGGGGACGAGGACCTGGACTAAGGAGGTCCTGCAGGGAAAGCAGGGAGGAAGGTTGGGCTGAGGGGACATGTTTCCTCCAGGGACGTGTAGTCCAGGTCGGAGGCACAAGGCAGCTGAACACCAATGCCCGTGGGGCACTGCAGCAGCATTTCCAATGGAAATATTTGGGGGTTTCCACAAACCAACCACACCTCCCCACGGGAGGCAGGCGCTTTCCATGGAAAAGCCCAATTTTTTGTTGAAAACTGGTTTTGATGGAAAACTTTTGACCAGCCCTAATCACAATATGTAACATGCATGTGCCTAGGTCGGCATCCTACCCCTCTCGGGGCAGGCTGATAGCGGCCTGTCCTGGATCTGTGGCCTGGGTCGTTAGTAAGGGGCAGCCAGGAGTAGCCATCTGTCGGGAAGGGCATTATACTCACCCTTGCTGAGCTACAGCCACACGTCAGGGGTGGAGCGCTGTGGTCTGTGTTTCTGTGGGGGGTGTTATAGGGTTGTACTCATACATGTCCAGGACAAGGAAGGTGTCAAGGCTGAATCCCCACTCTGTCACTCTGAGTGCAGAAGGTAGGGGCCTGCAAGGATTGTAAAAATTAATATTGGCCACTCCAGGCTTGTATTAAACTCCCAAGGTTACAGCTTTTCTCTCACCTTGGCTTGGTAAATGCTGCCACCAGCCAAATGCAAAAAAACCCTTTGAACCCAGGAAGGAGCACTTGGGAATGCCTCCCTGTGGGGTACCCTCAAGCCCTTTCACCCCCCTCCGGGGAGAAGCTGAGAAAGAAAACAAAGGAAATTAGCTGTGGCTACCAGCTATTCAAACAACATTAAAAAACCTCTTATGACACCAAAAATCCAATCCTGTTCTTAAAAACAAAAAGGAAGAAAATACACCTGGAACCTAGGCTTTTGCTGGATTTTAAAAGAGCAATTTCAAAAATTAAGCACCCAAAATAGCTTTCTTGGGGGTTCAGCTTATAGTTTACAAGCAAGCAAAAGCATCTGGGGTTAGCACAGAGGAGATCCACAAGCCAAAATGAAATAAACCTGATGGCAACCATTTAAACATTTTCTACCTTCTAATGATTCCTTCTAGGTATGGAAGATAATTTTTCCTACCTGGTTCAAGCCTTACACAACATTCCTGCTTATAGCATTGCTGCTCCAGGTCTCCTTCTCCAGAGAACAACAGACACAGACAAAAGGAAGTTTTTTTCCCATTTTAAAAAGTTCTGGCCTTCTCATCGGCTTTTTTGGTCAGGTATCCACTCTCTTTCCTTTACCTGGGGAACTTTGTTCACCCTTTACTGGTAAAGAAAGCAGAGAACAGCCACCGAGAGGGATTTTACAGCTAACTAGCTGGCTGGGTGTTCATAAAAGGGAGCTCCTTCCAACACTTCATTTATCACCCGCCCCCCAAATCACAGACGGTGCTGGCCAGCCAGGTTCAGGTCAGGTCCACAACGGCTGGGCTTTCTTCCTGGAGCTTTAGGAATCAGAGTTAATAAGATACAGGCACCTCTAATTTTACTAATAATTACATGAAGAACTAAACAGTACTTTTTACATTTCAAGGACTACAATGAATGACTTAGAATTCAGGGACATTTTTACCCAGCTGATTCTGGGAAACCTTCCCAGGAAAGTGCATCAACCACTTTGTTAGAGGCTCCTGAAATGTGTTGTATTTTAAAATCAAAGTCTTGGAGAGCTAAACTCCACCAAAGAAGTGTTTTTTTAGTTTCTTTGACTTTGTAAAGCCACTTCAGTGCAGCATGGTCAGTCTGCAGGTGGATCCGCCATCCCCAAATGTATGGATGTAGCTTCTCCAGAGCATACACAAAGGTGTAACATTCTTTTTCTGAGACTAACCAATGGCTTTCCTTCTCAGAAAGTCTTTTGCTGAGCAACAAGACAGGATGGAATTGTTCATCTGGTCCTTCCTGCATTAAAACTGCTCCCACACCATGCTCAGACTCATCTGTGGTTACGACGAACGGTTGGTTGAAGTCCGAGGCCCTCAG
Source organism: Gopherus flavomarginatus (assembly GCF_025201925.1). Lineage (NCBI taxonomy): Eukaryota > Metazoa > Chordata > Testudines > Testudinidae > Gopherus > Gopherus flavomarginatus. The sequence goes on from NC_066625.1 coordinate 49,894,772, forward strand.
TACAGGGTCAGACATAACGGGCGCCTTAAGCTGGCTAAAGGCTCTCTGACACTTCTCAGTTCACTGAAGTGCATTTGGTTGGTTTTTTCCTGGTCAGATCTGTCAGTGGGGTGGCAATTTGGCTGTAGTTTGGTAAAAATCCTTGGTAATACGTGTCCAAGCCCAAGAAGGATTGAATCTGCTTCTTTGACTTAGGGACAGGCCAATTTTGGATAGCATTTACCTTAGCTTGTAGGGGGTTGATAGTACCTTAACCCACCTGGTATCCAAGGCATGTTACCCTCTTTAGGCCTATTTGACACTTTTTGGCCTTAACGGTTAATCCTGCCTTCTTTATGCGCTGGAAGACAGCTTGGAGGTGTTCCAGGTGTTCTGCCCATGAATCTGAACATATGGCCACATCATCAAGGTAGGCGACTGCAAATTCCCCAACTCCAGCCAGAAGGTTATCTACCAATCTCTGGAAGGTGGCGGGTGTATTTTGCAGTCCGAAAGGGAGCACATTAAATTCATACAGCCCTACATGGATGATGAAGGCTGATCTTTCCTTGGCTGGGTCATCTAACAGCACTTGCCAGTACCCCTTAGTTAAGTCTAAGGTGGAGATGAACTTTGCATGTCCTAGTTTCTCCAATAGCTCATCTGCGTGTGGCATTGGATAGTTTTCTGGGCGAGTTACAGAATTTAGTTTACGGTAGCCCACACAAGAGCGGATTTCCCCATCTGGTCTGGGAACCAGAACCTCTGGAGAGGCCCATGCCCATGCCCATCTGTAACATGTCCTTGATCTCCCTTTGTATTGCGGTTTTGGCTTGAGGAGCCATCCGGTAGGGTTGGGCTCTAATTGGGCGAGCATTACCTGTGTCAATGGAGTGGTATGCCTGTTCTGTCCATCCTGGGGTGGCTGAAAACAATGGCGCGAAGCTGGTGCACAGCTCTTGGATTTGCTGTCGCTGCTTATGCCCAAGGGTCATGGAAAGGCTCACCTCTTCCACGCCACCGTTGCTTTTTCCGTCAGAGTAGACTCCTGCAGGCCTCTCAGCATCGTCTCTCTCTTGGACTGTAAACTGGAGAACCTTGATTTCTTGGGAATAAAGGGCTTTAGAGAACTAACATGGTATACTTTAGGTTTTAGGGTAGGGTCTGGGAATGCTATGAGGTAATTAACAGCTCTCAGGCGCTCTCATGACACTTCCACTTATTGGCCTGGAGTGCTTTCAGGACCATGACTTGGTCACCTACTCTGAAGAAATGCTCTCTGGCATGTTCATCATACCAAGCCTTTTTCTCTTGTTGAGCATCCTGTAGGTTTTCTCGAGCAAGGCCGAGGGAGTTTTTGAGGGTGTTTTGCAGGTTGGTTACAAAGTCCAAAATGTTTGTTCCTGGAGAAGATGTAAACCCCTCCCATTGCTGCTTTACCAGCTGTAATGGCCCCTTAACTTCGTGGCCATAAACGAGTTCAAAAGGCGAAAATCCCAAACTGGGATATGGTACAGAGCAACTGCTGCAACACTTGGTCCCAGTCATTGGGAGGCATGACATGTAAATTCATGAATGAGCACTCCAAAGTCCCATTAAACTTTTCCACTAGGCCATTTGTTTGATGGTGGTAAGGGGTGGCAACCAAGTGGTTTACCCCATGAGCTTCCCAAAGACATTTCATGGTCCCTGCCAGGAAGTTAGTTCCCATATCTGTCAGGATGTGAGAGGGCCAACCTACCCTGACAGAAATGTCTGTCAATACCTGGCTCATTCTTCTAGCCCTGGTGTTGCTTAGAGCTACTGTTTCTAGCCATCAGGTGGCAAAATCCATGAAGGTCACTATGTACAGCTTTCCTCTAGGTGTCTTCTTAGGGAAAGGACCTAGATTATCCACAGCTGCTCGCTGAAATGGAACCTCAGAGATGGAGAGTGGCTGGAGAGGGGCCTTGACCTGGTCTTGGGGCTTTCCCACCCTCTGACGCACCTCAAAAGACTAGACATAGGTAGAAATGTCCTTGCCCATTCCCTCCCAGTGGAATGACTTCCCCAAACCGTACTTGGTCCTGTTCACCCCAGCATGGCCACTAGGGTGATAATGGGCTAAGATCAAGAGTTTTTCCCTATACTTAGTTGGAACTACCAGCTGTCTCTGAGGATGCCAGTCCTCCTTGTGCCCACCACAAAGAGTATCTTTGTATAAGAGTCCTCCTTCTAATACAAACCTGAACCTGTTAGAAGATCTGATAAGTGGTGGGTTGCTCCGTTCCACTGTCCAAGCTCCCTTGAGTCTCTCATCTGCTTCCTGTGCTGCCTAGAACTGTTCCCTTGATGCTGGAGACATTAGTTTCTTGCTGGGTTGTGGACTTGGGCTTGTCCCACTGAAAGCGATGCAGGTGATGGGGTTGTTTCTGTTGATTGTGAACTGCTCTCCGCTGGTGCACCAGGTGGTATTTCAGGCTTGGTTGAGCCTCCTGTGCCACTAACTGCTGCTGCAGGTGCAGGCTCTGTGGTGCCCTTTGGTGCTGGTTTCCCTGAGTCTGGTGGGGTTACAAGAATGGGCTCTGGTGCTGACTGCTCCTCCAGTTCCGATTCTTGGGCTGGTTCTGACTGGATCCTAGGAACTGGATCTATAACTGCTGCCATAGACTCTGGTCTGGAGTTTTGTTCCACCAACTCTGGCTGGGTTCCTGTAGGAGGCTCAGGAATGGAGTTAGGTGTGGAGGCCTGTTTAGCCTGGCTGCGGGTGACCATCCCCACTCTTTTTGTTAGCCTTGCATGGTTAGCTAAGTCTTCTCCCAGCAGCATGAGAATGGGATAATCCTCTTAGGGTACGTCTACACTACGAGATTATTCCAATTTTACATAAACCGGTTTTATAAAACAGATTGTATAAAGTCGAGTACACGCGGCCACACTAAGCACAGTAATTCGGCGGTGTGCGTCCATGATCCGAGGCTAGCGTCGATTTCCGGAGCGTTGCACTGTGGGTAGCTATTCCGTAGCTATCCCATAGTTCCCGCAGTCTCCCCCGCCCCTTAGAATTCTGAGTTGAGAGCCCAGTGGCTGATGGGGCAAAAATCATTGTTGCGGGTGGTTCTGGGTAAATGTCGTCAGTCATTCCTTCCTCCGTGAAAGCAAAGGCAGACAATCATTTCACACCCTTTTTCCCTGGATTGCCCTGGCAGACGCCATAGCACGGCAATCATGGAGCCCGTTCAGCTTTTTTTTTTACAGTCACCATATGTGTACTGGATGCAGCAGACAGAGGCGATACTCCAGCGCTACATAGCAGCATTCATTTGCTTTTGCATGATAGCAGAGACGGTTACCAGTCGTTCTGTACCGTCTGCTGCCAGTGTAATTTGACAATGAGATGATGGTTATCTGTCATTCTGTACTGTCTGCTGCTATCATGGGTGCCCCTGGCTGAGATTGGCCGGGGGTGCAAAGGCAAAACTGGGAATGACTCCCCGAGTCAATCCCTCCTTTATGGTTTCTAAAAATAGAGTCAGTCCTGCCCAGAATATGGGGCAAGTGTACTAGAGAAGCAGCGTATCAGAGAGCACAGCTGCTCTGTGTCAGATCCCACAGAAATGATGAGCTACATGCCATTCACGGGGGGTGCCCCTGCAACAACCCCACCCATTGCTTCCCTCCTCCCCCAACTTTCCTGGGCTACCGTGGCAGTGTCCCCCGCATTTGTGTCATGAAGTAATAAAGAATGCAGGAATAAGAAACACTGAGTTTTTAGTGACATAAAATGAGGGGGAGGCAGCTTCCCGGTGCTATGACAGTCCAGGCAGGACATTAAACAGTGCGGGGGAGAGGAGCCCAGCATCCCACTGCTATGATAGTCCAGGCAGTACAGAATCTTTTCTTTACACAGGAAAGGGAGGGGGCTGATGGAGCTCAGCCCCCAGTTGCTATGATGAAGACAGTTACTAACCGTTCTGTACCATCTACTGGGAATGACCGAGAATCATTCCTATTTTCACCCAGGCACCCCCGGCCAGCCTCACCTGAAGCCAGCCAGGACCACTCACGGGTTGATAAGAAGGACGGTCACCAGTCCTACTGCACCATCTGCCACCCGGGAGGGGAGAGGAGCGGATACTGCTCGTCACTGCTGCAACATCGCGTCTACCAGCAGCATTCAGTAGACATAGGGTGACACTGAAAGAAGTCAAGAAACGATTTCTTTCCCTTTTCTTTCACGTGTGGGGGGGAGGGAGTAAATTGACGAGCTATTCCCTGAACCACGCCGGACAATGTGTTTGAACCTACAGGCATTGGGAGCTCAGCCAGGAATGCAAATACTTTTCGGAGACTGCTGGGGACTGTGGGATAGATGGAGTCCTCAGTACTCCCTCCCTCCCTCCATGAGCATCCATTTGAGTCTCTGGCTTTCCGTTACGCTTGTCACACAGCACTGTGTAGCCTGTAGATTTTTCTTTTCAAACGCTTTGGCATTTCGTCTTCTGTAACGGAACTTTGATAGAACAGATTTGTTTCCCCATACAGTGATCAGATTCAGTATCTCTCGTACAGTCCATGCTGGAGCTCTTTCTGGATTTGGGACTGCATTGCCACCCGTGCTGATCAGAGCTCCACGCTGGGCAAACAGGAAATGAAAATCAAAATTTCACGGGGCTTTTCCTGTTTACCTGGCCATTGCATCCGAGTTCAAACTGCTATCCAGAGTGGTCACAGTGGTGCACTGTGGGATACCGCCCGGAGGCCAATACCGTCGATTTGCGGCCACACTAACCCTAATCCGATATGGTAATACCTTTTTTAGTGCTACTCCTCTCGGGGAGGAGTACAGAAACCGATTTAAAGAGCCCTTAATATCGATATAAAGGGCCTCGTAGTGTGGACGGGGGTACAGCGTTAAATCGGTTTAACGCTGCTAAAATCGGTTTAAACGCGTAGTGTAGACCAAGCCATAAACTGTAAAAGTCCATATTTCTGACCAGTCCTTGTATTGGACAGGCAACTTGGCTTAAGGCAAGTTAAAAGAGTTGACCTTAATGGGTTGCACCATCATTTGGGCCTCTGGGTTGATGAATTTGGAGTCCACCAGGGATTGGTGGATAGCTGACACCTGTGCACCGGTGTCTCTCCACACAGTAATCTTCCTCCCACCCACACTCACAGTTTCCCTTCACTCTGGGGGTATTTGCGAGGCATCTGGGCCTGAAGGCTCTTGGTGGGACTCCAGGGTGATGAGCTGCAGTTGGCTGGTGCTCTTGGGGCAGCTGGCCTTCACATGCCCCAGCTCATTACATTTAAAGCATCATCCAACTGACTGTGGGCTGAAGCATGGTGGGTGGTTGGAGAGTGGGGTGGTGAGACGAGAAGGCATCTGGGGTTTCCCTGGCTGTGTGGAGGGCTCCTCCTTGTGAGGTGGGGCTTTGGGCTGATCTCGATGGTGGGGTGTCACCTTGAGTTGCCTCTTCTGGTATCCACAACAACTGCTACTAGCTTTCTTCTTCTCCGCCACCTCCACCCATTTGGTTCCAATCTCCCCTGCCTCTATTACAGTTTTGGGCTTTCCATCTAGGATGTATCTTTCTATTTCCTCAGGAACACCCTCTAAGAAGTGCTCCATTTGCACTAGGAGAGACAGATCTTCCAGAGATTTAACACTTGCTCCTGATATCCAGGCATCCCAATTTTTTACAATATGGTAGGCGTGTTGGGAAAATGTCACATCTGGTTTCCACCTTAGGGCTCTGAACCGCCGACGGGCATGCTCGGGTGTTAGCCCCATTCTAATTCTGGCCTTTTGTTTAAAAAGGTCGTACTTGTTCATGTGTTCTTTAGGCATTTCAGCTGCCACCTCTGCTAAGGGTCCACTGAGTTGCGGCCTCAACTCTACCATACCTTCCTCTTCCAACCCTAATATTCTGTGATTCTATATACTGGTCTATAGGGGTGTTGCACCCAAGGCAGGCCCTTTCGAAATTTTCTAAGAAGGCCTCTGTACCTTGTATGTGGGGAATTTCTTGGAATGGGGAGCAGTACCTGGAGAAGGACTGTTAGGGTTACCTGGTGGACCCAGCTTAGTCCTTTCCAGCTCTAAGCACTTCAGGCTCTAACTCCACCTCCAAGCGCTTCACCTGCATTTCCGCCTCCAAGCGCTTCACCTGTCTCTTCTCCTCTGCTTCCAACTCGAAGTGCTTCGCATCTCTTTTGTCCTCCGCTTCCAAGCACATCATCTGTAGGAAGAAATCCCTGTCTTCTGCAGTCAGAACTCGGTCTGGGTCAAGGGCCAGCTTGGCACCTGGATCTTGGTCGGGGAAGAGCTGACCCTTCCCTCCTGGGAAGTTCCCAGTCCCCCATCCCCTCCCTTCATTTCCGTCATGGAGCTGAATATCTGGGCTTGATCTGGGTCTGTCTCCTCCGTGGCATGCCGCTCTGGGAAGACTGGTTTCCCTAACGTTACGGTGCCCACCTCAACCTCATGCACAGGCTGCCCTACTCTAGCCTAACTATTTCGTTGCCAGGAAGCTAGAAAATAAACTGCTTGTTGAACTCCCTGGCTTTGCAGACTAATCCTTTGGCTTGCTTGTTCCCCCTCAGGCAGCAAAGAAAATAAAATAAAAAAACCTCCCTGACTTTCAAGGAGCCAAAATGAAAAATGTGTCCTTTTAAAATCCTAAGGTCTGTGCTTCTGGTTCAAAATGATCCCACCACTCTGCCACCATGTCAGGGTTGAATCTCCATTCTGTCACTCCAAGTGCAGAAGGCGGGATCCTGCAATGATTGTAAAAATTAATACTTGCCCCTCCAGGCTTGTATTAAACTCCCAAGGTTACAGCTTTTCTCTGACCTTGGCGTGGTAAAGGCTGCCACCACCCAAATGCAAAAAAAAAAACCCTTTGAATCCAGGAAGGAGCACTTGGGAATGCATCTCTGTGGGGTACCCTCAAGCCCTTTCAACCCCTCCAGGGAAGAGCTGAGAAAGAAAACAAAGGGAATTAGCTATTCAAACAAGATTCATAAATCTCTTAGGACACCAAAAATCCAATCCTGTTCTTAAATAAGTTAAATGTTATTAGAAACATGCCCATCCCTTCTCTGCATCCCACTCACAGTTGTTGTCCTTGGTCAGGGCAAGCCCAGAGTTCAGAGATGCATCGGCAGAGTTCACCTCCCACCCTGGATGGAGGGGTAAGAAGGCATCTTACTCACACTACTTCCCAGGAACTCACCTGCCACTCTCCATAAGCTGCTCAGTCACCTAGCCTCTGTACAGGGCATTGCTCCAGTCCTCTCCACCAGCCAATCACAAAGCCACTGGGATGTTTTCAGGTCACACCACTTAAAACAGCTGTCAGTGATTTCAGCTGTTAGCAGGGTAGCCTTTTACAGTAGAGAGACTATCCTAAAGCAGGTCTAAGGGTACGGCTACACTTGAAATTTCAAAGCGCTGCCACGTGTGAGTGTGGTCAGAGTGCCAGCGCTGGGAGAGAGCTCTCCCAGCGCTGCACGTAAACCACATCCTCTACGGGTGTAGCTTGCAGCCCTGGGAGCCGCGCTCCCAGCGCTGTGGCACTGATTACACTGAGGCTTTACAGCGCTGTATCTTGCGGCGCTCAGGGGGGTGTTTTTTCACACACCTGAGGGCGAAAGTTGCAGCGCTGTAAAGTGCCAGTGTAGCCAAGGCCTCAGACTCAGACCTGCACTATGTAACAAGACTCTTATTTGAGTCTAAATTAGCTGTGTTGCTACACAGCACAGAGAGAAATGATGCCACAGGCAGGCAAATACCTACCTCTTCCCACTCTTAACTCATTGGGCTTTGGAACCCGTGTCGCCTGCTTAGCAAGTGCTATTCAGTTGCGGTTGAGTCCCTCAATCAGGGTATGCCAAGCTCAGTTCTGCTGCCCGCGATTCACACAACAAGGATAACAACCTTTATTACTCCTGCCCAAATAACAAGGAGACTGGAGGTCCAACATCAGCCAAAAGTGATCATTTGGGCAAGCAATCCCATCATGCTGAGCCCCTTGGCAGGGTGGATGTGCCTATGCAAACGATATCAGCTCCTGAAGTCCTCTTCCACTGTCTCTGAGCACCACACAACCCATGACGAGAGTCCTGGGGCAGGCCACGCTTCCCTGCTCATAGCCCCAATGGGAGGCATCTCAAGACTGTGCATGGGACTGGCCTGCCCCCACAAAGCAACCCCTTCACTTCCAGCCCAGCCCTTGAAAGGACACAGTGCCCAGGCCTAGCTCCTGAGCTGTGCGTTCCCAAAGGCAATGCTGCAGCTGCAGCCCTGTGGGTTTCTGTGTCAGTTATAAAATCATTGTTCAAAGGCAACTTCCCAGTGCTCCTCTGAATGGTGATCTAGGGGAATCTGGCTAATAGCCCTGATCAATCTCTCTATGGCATTCATCTGACTCCCATCACCATGGCATCCAAGCACCTCCCAGTTGTTAATATATTTACTCTCACAGCATCCCTGTGCGGTAGGACAGTGCTACTATCCCCATTGTACAGTTTCGGAACAGGTACAGAGAGGCTAATGGACTTGGCCAAGGTCCCACAGGAACTACATGGCAGAGCTGAGCATTGAATCCAGTTCTCCCAAGTCCTAGGCTAGCACCCTAGCCAATAACTAGGGTCTTGTCTGGATTAAGGTAAGGTGTGAATTTAAAGAAGAATACATGGCCTCTCTCTTTCCAGAATATGTATTCCTTTTTCCAAATTAGCTTACTCCACTTTGGAAGTGGGTTGAACCAGAAAGCATACCTGGAGTTATTCCAAAGTAAGTAATTCCTCTTTAAATTCACACCCTACCTAAATCCAGAATAACTCTCTTGTATAGATGAGCCCAAACAGGGCCCAGACAGCAATCCTAGGGATCCGAGGACAGACGGAGGAGTAAAACCTAGAGAGTGAAGCTGAGGCATGGAGCTGTCAGCAAAATTTACACCAGTCTGAATCCTACAGCTCAATAGAAGCCCAGCTTTTATCGAGATGGTTTATGTTTAACTAGACAATATATGAGCCCTGTTCCCTTAACTAATTTTCCTGGTGCCATAACTGACAAAGCATTAATCGTCCCCTGCCATTATTTATTTATTTTCTCTGGCCATACTGTGACAGGACACCTTATTTTCTTTGTCAAATGCCATTAGCCTCAGCACAGGCATACAGGCTGCAGAAGACAGATGCTGGTAATAATCATGAAATTCTCATTATTTACCATCACTTCCATCATGTTTCAGTTATTTATGTCCCGTGGGCATGGCCAGAGACTGTGGGTTATTCTGATAGTCAATCATAAAAATGCAATTGTTGTTAATAGTCACTCTGTCTCTCTTCGTTTCGCCAGCTCACCCTCCGCTGCCCCCCAGACACATTCTGCCTCACCCCGCATGCTCTGCCTCTGGTTTGTGGGAACGAGTATGGTCGTGTGGATTGGGAAGGAATAAAGTACTGGAGAAAGACAGGCCCCAGGCCAGGTTCCCCAGTGTTCTGAGATCTACCAGCTCTTCTCTTCCTGACCCACAGCTCCCTGTGGCTCCTGATCCTAGGATCCCACACGCAGCCCTGGCGGTGCACCTGTCCTGTTACTTCCCCAGCTGCTCCAACCTTGGGCTCCATGCAGTTCTGCTGATGCCTCTCGTCCTGATCTGCAGCCAAACTTGCTATTCCAGCCCTGAATTCCCACCCACCTAGCTCTGCCGGTGCCCCTCAATCCCAGCCTACAGCCACCTCTGCTGCTCCAGTCAGGGGACCCAGCCAGGCTGCACCATTTCGGAACATTTCAGACTGCTTCCTGCTGGGGTCCTTTTGTGATTACTAGGATCAGACCAACAACCTGATTTTCACTGTGGCCCAAGGCACAAACCCCAGGTTTCCCTGAGTGACCACGAAACACTCCATGGTCTCCTCTGCTTTAAAGTAGAATTGAATTCAGGGATGGCTCATTGGCCTTGGAGCTTCAGCAAAGCTGATGCAGTCCTCACAACACCATGCACACTGTCCTTGCCAACGTTCCCAGTCCCCCTAGAGGAAGGGTAGGGGTGAGAGATTCACTTCCACGGACCTTGCACAGGATGGCCTCTCCACTGCGACTGCTGACAGATACTAACTAGGGACAACTGTGTTAGCTTTGACCTCATGCGGTACCTCCCTTGCAGGAAAGGCACTGTGACCCATTTCCATGGAGGCCTCTAGGGTGGGTTGAAATGTGGATTCTCGAGGCTGCAGGAAATTGCAACATTTCCAAATTTCCCTTTGTCTCGAATTGGAATGAAAAGGTGAAATTTTAAAAATTTTCTGGGAAACAACATTTCTGAAAAATTCTGCTTCAGGAACCTCAAAACCACCTTTTTATGTGCCTCATTTTGACTTTATCCGTTCGGCATGGACGCCAGAACAGAGTGGGCCAGAGGACCATGGTCCCATCACTTTTTACCGGCCATAAGGGCAAGCAACGGGGAGGTAGCGAGTAGAGAGGAGCGAGTGGGGGGTGGAGCCTTGGGGGAAGGGACAGTGTGGGGGCAGGGCCTCAGGGGAAGAGGCAGCACATGGGGCAGGGCCAAGCTTTGGGCACCAGTGACCTCCACTCACTTTTAGGGAGCTTCCTCCACTCCTGCCTTATGGCCTTTATGTTGTGTTACAATTATATATATATATATATATTTAAATGGTAAAGTTTGAAACAGGGGGCTCCGATCATTTTTTGATGAAAAGGTTGATGAGATGGACACATTCCCACAAAACCATTTGGTTCTGTCCAATCTGCATTTTTGGATGGCAAGTTTTCCTTTGAAAGGTTTCGACCAGCCCTAGGGGCCATTGAGCAGTAATGCCATGGGCTGTATTTGAACCAGAGATGAGGTTGTGAGAGACACCATATTCCACAGACCTGTTCTTGCTCTCCTTGTTTTCTCTAGCACACTGCTTTCTTTATAATGCCCTCCCTGGACCTTGCACATGTCATGTGTCATAAACGGACACTGAAGACAGAAGTCTGATGCAGCTGGGAACCAACTTTGACTCAGCTTCCATCTGAGACAGCATATTATAGAACAGGGGAAGGCAACCTATGGCATGTGTGTTGAAGGCGGCACATGAGCTGATTTTCAGTGGCACTCACACTGCCCAGGTCCTGGCCACCAGTCCGGGGGGCTCTGCATTATAATTTAATTTTAAATGAAGCTTCTTAAACATTTTAAAAACCTTATTTACTTTACATACAACAATAGTTTAGTTATATATTATAGACTTATAGAAAGAGGTCTTCTAAAAACATTAAAATGTATTACTGGCACATGAAACCTTAAATTAGAGTGAATAAATTAAGACTCGGCACAGCACTTCTGAAAGGTTGCCGACCCCTGTTATAGAACAAGACCTTCTCAGTGGTCTGGGCTGTCGATGGGCAGCCAGACCAAGATATCATATATGTTTCTGAGCCTCTGTACCAACCATAGCAGTTAGTCTCTAGCACCATATGGACCCACTGGTTTGATTGCAATTAAGATGCCCAAAATGTTTCCATTCACAATGAATCAGCACTGGGAAAGGGTTGGCTCTTTTATTTGAATCCACTTTGTAAGGGATTATTTGCAGTTATGCATGGTTTTATCATGCTAATGATATCTCCTGCGTCAGGACATAAGGGATTCACTGGGGCATTAGGAAGAATTCACCCCATTATTGCTGGTGGGAAATAGTGCAACTGAGCATTTGCTCACCAGAAAATTCCATTTAATCAAAATCGAAACCTTCACGGAGAATTTATCAATTTTGATTGAATTTAATTTAGAAAAAAATCAAAACAAAGCTTTTTGACAACATCAAAATGGGATGTTTTGACATTGAATGTTTTCCCTTTTTTTTAATGACTATTTTGTTTTTTCTAATATAAAATAAAATAATTTCATGTTGAAATTTATTTTATAATTTTTTAAATGTTAAAAGTTGAGATAGAAACAGAATGTTTTATGTTATCTGCATGAAAAACTTTAATGGATCCAAAATGATTTTTCAAATTTCATTGGCAGGAAATTTTGAAATTTGAGAGTTCATTCTGATTCAGAACAAAACCAAGTTTTAAAATCATGGCAGTTCCCATCCATAACAAAACATAATTTTTAAAAGGGCTCGAGAGGTGATCCTGACAACTACAGGCCTGAAAGCCAGACTTCGGTACTGGGCAAACTGGTTGAAACTATAACAAAGAACAATATTGTCAGACATATAGATGAACATAATTTGTTGAGGAAGAGTCAACGTGGTTTTAGTAAAGGGAAATCATGCCTCACCAATCTACTAGAATACTTTGAGGGGATCAACAAGCATGTGGACCAAGCATGGGATCCAGTGGATATAGTGTACTTAGATTTTCAGAAAGCCTCTGACTAGGTCCCTTACCAAAGGCTCTTACGCAAAGTAAGCTGTCATGGGATAAGAGGGAAGATGTTCTCATGGATTGGTAGCTGGTTAAAAGATAGGAAACAAAGAGTAGATATAAATGGTCAGTTCTTCTTCGAGTGCTTGCTCATATCCATTCCAGTTAGGTGTGCGCGCACCGCGTGCACATTCGTCGGAGATTTGTACCCTAGCAACACTCGGTGGGCCGGCAGGGCGCCCCCTGGAGTGGCACCACTATGGTGCCGGATATATACCCCTGCCGGCCCCTCCGCTCCTCAGTTCCTTCTTACTGCCCGTGTCGGTCATTGGAACAGTGGAGTGCAGTTGCCTGACCTCCACCTCCCTAGCGATTCGCTCGTTTTCTTCTAATTGTGTATATAGTTCGATTTCTTACAAGTATAGTTAGTGTTAGTCATTAGTTCTGTAATACTTGTTGTAGGTAGTTTGGGGGATTCGGGGATTAGTCCCGACCCTTTCCCCGGTACCGGGGCCCATGCCCGGCTCACCGGGCTTCAAACCATGCTCGGCCTGCCATAGGCCGATGCCTACAGGAGACCCGCACGACTCCTGTCTTAGGTGCTTGGGTGAGTCTCATCTTACAGACAAGTGCCGCATCTGTAAGGCGTTCAAGCCCCAGACTAAAAAAGAGCGGGACATTCGCCTAAAGACAACTCCTGATGGAGGCGACTTTGACTCCCCAGTCATCGGCACCGGCAGCGGCACCGGGAACAAGTACCTCCTCGGCACTGGAGCGCACGCCATCGGTGAAGACTCCACGACATCAGCCTTCATCCGCCCCAGCTCCCACCCGGCACCGCTCGCTGTCACCTAGGAGCAAGAAGCATAAGCCTCCTGCGGCGACTGTATCCACACCGCAGTCCGAGCGCTTAACCAAGTCGGATCGCCCGGTACTGTCATCTGCTGCGGCACCGACGTCCTCCACACCGTTGATTCCGGCCTCGCAAGGGCCATCGAGTCCGGTGCTTACCAGCTCCCCGGCACACGCCGTGGTTGAGCTTACTGTGCCATCCACGCCGGAAACATTCTCCGCAGCACGAGACTTGATCGCCATGATGGAGTCTGAGCTGCCTCGACCCCCGGCACCGCCGGTTCGGGTCCCTCAGTCTATTGGCAAGCCGGCCCTTGTGAGACCTTCTTCACCCGGCACCACAGAGCTTCGCCGGTCCTGGTCCAGGGCCCGCCGTCAATCCCGACCCCGCAGCCGCTCGCAGTCCCGGTACCGTTCTCCATCGAGGTACCGGTCATACTCGCAGTACCGCTCGAGATCCCGGTCGCCGTCCAGATACTACTGGCACCGATCCAGATCTAGACACTCGCGGCACCGGGCCTCTCGCAGCCGATCTCAGCATGGCGATTCCAGGTACCAGTCGACTTCCCGGCACCATGCTGGTCGCAGGTCTCGGTCCCATTCCCGGCACTGTCACGACTCTCGGTACCGTCCTCTGGCACCGCATAGAGACGGTCCGAATGGATGCAGAGACACTCAACAAACAGTCTCCGCCCCTCCGTGGCCATCTCACCATCCATCGATCTCCTCTCATGCAGAATCTGCATCATACGGGGATTCGGATAATCACCAGGGCCCTCATCAGTGGCCTTTTTGGACACCTTGGGCCTACCATCAGAACCAAGGTGATCTGCATGTTCCACCGCGGTCCGCCCCTTCTGAACATCGGGCACCAGAATCCACTGTGAGCAGACCTCCCCCGGTGGGTACGGAGGAACCCACAGCCCATGTACCAGATCCACAGGATCCACAGGACATCCCCCAGGACCAGGAACTCCAAGACCCGCTGCTTCCCGGGGTTTCATCCTCTTCGTCACCGGATGAAGCAGTGGCGGGGACGGCTACATCTGGTCCGCCCCCCATTGACCTCAGGTCGCACCAGGACCTCCTGCGGCGCGTCACCCTCAACATTAACTTACTCGTTGAGGAAGTTCCTGAGGTGGACAACCCGGTTGTCAGTATATTATCAGCGGAGGCTCCAACCAGGGTTGCCCTTCCCTTCATCCGCTCAATACAGGCGCGAGCGAATACCATCTGGCAATCCCCGGCATCAGTACCACCCACAGCCAAGGGGGTTGAACGCAAATATATGGTACCATCCAAGGGGTACGAGTACCTGTATGTGCACCCTCCTCCTTGTTCGTTGGTAGTCCAGTCCGTCAACGAACGGGAGCGCCACGGCCAGCAAGCCCCTGCCCCTAAATCAAGGGAGGTCAGGCGCATGGATTTGCTGGGTAGGAAGATCTATTCAGCGGGAGGCCTCCAACTCAGGGTGGCGAACCAACAAGCCCTCCTGTGTCGGTACAGTTATAACACCTGGGAGGCAGTAGGGAAGTTTGTAGAGCTCGTCCCACAGGACTCCCGCCAGGAATTCACAGCTCTCCTGGAGGAAGGGAAGAAACTGGCGTGGACCTCCCTCCAAGCCTCGCTAGATGCCACTGACTCGGCAGCTAGAACCGTCGCATCAGGGATTGCCATGCGGCGTATATCGTGGCTGCAGGCGTCAGGGCTACCACCTGAACTCCAGTATATGATACAGGACCTACCCTTTGATGGCCAGGGCCTCTTCTCCCAGAAGACAGACCCTCAGCTACAGAGTCTGAAGGACAATCGCATAATCATGCGTTCGCTGGGAATGCATACGCCACAGAGTCAGAGGCGATCTTTCTGACCGCAGCCCCAGCGCCCCTACCCCCCACCTCGTCCAAGGCAGGACTTCTCCAGAAGGTGAGGTCTTACCTCTCGCAGACAACAGTCTGGACCCACAAGGGGGTAACAACTCCGGTCCTACCAAGCCACCGGCGGGACCGAAGCCAAACTTTTGAGGGTGCGCCCGAGAGTACCGTACCAATTGCCTCCCAGGATCCTTTTCAGTTTGCCAACTGCCTTGCCGCATTCCTCCCTGCATGGTCCCAGCTGACTTCGGACCGCTGGGTCCTCCACACGGTGGAGTATGGCTACCGTCTTCAGTTTCTTTCGACCCCTCCTTCCCACCCTCCCTCCTCGTCCCTCTTCAAGGACTCCTCTCACGAACAACTCCTTCTGCAGGAGGTGTCCAAGCTCCTTGCCATGGGAGCTATAGAGGAGATTCCAGAGGAATTAAAGGGCAAGGGGTTCTGTTCCAGATATTTCCTAATTCCCAAGTCGAAAGGAGGCCTCCGGCCTATCCTGCACCTGTGAGGACTGAACAAATTCATGAGAAAGTTCAAGTTCCGCATGGTGTCCCTGGGTACCATCATCCCTTCCCTGGATCCCGGAGATTGGTACGCTGCTCTCGACATGAGAGACGCATACTTCCACATCGCGATCTACCCTCCGCACAGAAGGTACCTACGCTTTATGGTGAATCGTCAACATTATCAATTCGCAGTCCTTCCCTTTGGCCTATCCTCGGCCCCTCGGGTATTCACGAAATGTATGGCGGTAGTCGCCGCCTCCCTCCGCCGTCATCGAGTGCATGTCTTCCCATACCTCGACAACTGGCTCATTCGAGGGAAATCCGAGGCTCAGGTCACCGCCCACGTGAATGTCATCAAGGACCTATTCACCCGTTTAGGCCTGATTATCAACCTGGACAAATCCACTCTGCTTCCTACGCAGAGGATAGAATTCATAGGGGCTTTGCTGGACTCCAATATTGCAACAGCCAGCCTACCCCTACACCGCTTTCAGACTTTGGTCTGCCTCATACAGAGGCTACAAAGCTTCCCAACAACCTCTGTCCGCGCCTGTCTCGTCCTCCTGGGGCACATGGCTGCATGCACTTTTGTGACGAGGCATGCAAGACTGCGCATGCGTCCTCTTCAGACTTGGCTTGCCTCAGCCTATCGTCCTCGCAGAGATGCTATAGACATGGTAATTACGGTTCCACCAAGTGTTCTGGGCTCCCTCAACTGGTGGCTGACGCCCTCCCTGGTGTGTGTCGGTCGTCCGTTCCACCCAGCACAGCCATCGGTGTCTCTGACAACAGACGCTTCCTCTCTCGGCTGTGGTGCTCACTTAGGGCACCTTCGTACTCAAGGCCTTTGGTCCTCTCAGGAGCTGGGGCTTCACATCAACGTCCGAGAGCTGAGAGCGGTCCGACTGGCGTGTCAGACCTTCCAACAGCACCTACAGGGCCGTTGTGTTGCAGTCTTTACAGACAACACAACGGCCATGTATTACATAAACAAGCAAGGAGGGACACGGTCTTCCCCTCTCTGTCTAGAGGTGATGCAACTGTGGGACTTCTGTATAGCCCACTAGATAGAACTGTTAGCCTCCTTTCTCCCGGGAGTCCGGAACTCTCTCGCGGATCACCTGAGCAGATCCTTCCTGTCCCATGAATGGTCCATCCGCCCGGACGTCCTCCTTTCAATATTCCGGAGGTGGGGCTTTCCCCAGATACACCTCTTCGCCTCCAGGGAGAACAGGAAATGCCAGGTGGTCTGCTCCCTGCAGGGTCGCTCCCCAGGCTCCCTCTTGGACGCCTTCCTGATCCACTGGGGAGGTCGTCTACTTTATGCCTTTCCGCCCTTTCCCCTCATTCACAGAGTCCTGCTCAAGCTCCGCAGAGACAGAGCCAGGCTAATCCTGATCGCTCCGGCGTGGCCGAGGCAGCACTGGTATACCATGCTGCTCGACCTATTTCGGGTGAACCCGATATCTCTGCCGCTCTACCCGGATCTGATAACGCAGGACTTCGGCAGACTTCACCACCCGAACCTGCAGTCCCTCCACCTGACAGCATGGCTGCTGTCTGGCTAAACCAATTTGAGTTGCGCTGTTCCACCCCGGTGCAACAGGTCCTTCTGGGAAGCAGGAAGCCTTCCACGCGTGCAACATATCTCACCAAATGGAAGCGCTTCTCCCATTGGTGCGCCCAGCATAACCTTGCTCCTGCAGGTGTATCAGTCCCCATTATCTTAGACTACTTATGGTACCTCAAGGAGCAGGGCCTGGCACTTTCTTCGATAAGGGTGCATCTAGCCGCGATTTCCACCTTCCATCCTGGGGAATCCAGCAGTTCGATCTTCTCCCACCCGGTAGTTTCCAGGTTCCTTAAGGGCTCGGAGCGACTCTATCCTCTGGTTAAGCGCCCTTCTCCTACCTGGGATCTCAGTCTTGTTCTGGCTAGGCTTATGGCCCCTCCCTTTGAGCCGTTAGCCACTTGTTCGCTGCTGTACCTGTCCTGGAAGACGGCCTTCCTAGTTGCTATAACATCCGCCAGACGAGTATCGGAGCTTCGTGCCCTGATGGTGGACCCTCTGTACACGATTTTCCACAAGGACAAGGTACAGCTGCGACCACACCTGGCTTTCCTCCCCAAGGTGGTCTCCGCCTTCCACATCAATCAAGACATTTTTCTACCGGTCTTCTTCCCGAAGCCGCACGCATCACGCCGGGAACAACAGCTGCATACCCTGGATGTCCACCGGGCTCTTGCCTTTTACATTCAGAGAACCAAACCGTTCAGACGCTCGCCTCAGCTATTTATAGTGATCGCGGAGCGTATGAAAGGCATGCCTATTTCTTCCCAGAGGCTATCATCATGGGTGACGTCCTGTATCTGGACGTGCTATGACTTGGCCCACGTCCCAATCGGCCGTCTCACTGCCCACTCTACTCGAGCTCCTGCCTCGTCCACCGCTTTCCTGGCCCAGGTTCCTATCCAGGAAATAGGTCGTGCTGCTACCTGGTCTTCAGTCCACACTTTCGCATCCCACTATGCACTGGTCAAGCAGTCTAGAGACGATGCTGCCTTTGGCTCAGCGATCTTACATTCCGCAACGTCTCGCTCCGACCCCACCGCCTAGGTAAGGCTTGGGAATCACCTAACTGGAATGGATATGAGCAAGCACTCGAAGAAGAAAAGACGGTTACTTACCTTGTAACTGTTCTTCTTCGAGATGTGTTGCTCATATCCATTCCACACCCGCCCTCCGTCCCCACTGTCAGAGTAGCCGGCAAGAAGGAACTGAGGAGCGGAGGGGCCGGCAGGGGTATATATCCGGCACCATAGCGGCGCCACTCCAGGGGGCGCCCTGCCGGCCCACCAAATGTTGCTAGGGTAAAAATCTCCGACGAACGTGCACGCAGCGCGCGCACATCTAACTGGAATGGATATGAGCAACACATCTCAAAGAACAACAGTTACAAGGTAAGTAACCATCTTTTCTCAGAATGGAGAGAGGTAAATAGGAGTGTCCCCCAGGGGTCTGTTCTGGGACCAGTCCTATTCAACATATTTATATATGATCTGGAAAAACGGGTAAACAGTAGATGGAAAAATTTGCAGATGATACAAAATTGCTAAAGATAGTTAAGACCCAGAAAAGAGCTACAAAAGGATTTCTCAAAACTGGGTGACTGGGCAACAAAATGGCAGATAAAATTTAATGTTGATAAATGCAAAGTAATGCACATTGGAAAGCATAATCCCAACTATATATATAAAATGATGGGGTCTAAATTAGTTGTTGCACTCAAGAAAGAGATTTTGGAGTCATAGATTCATAGACTCTAGGACTGGAAGGGACCTCGAGAGGTCATCGAGTCCAGTCCCCTGCCCTCATGGCAGGACCAAATACTGTCTAGAACATCCCTGATAGACATTTTTCTAACCTACTCTTAAATATCTCCAGAGATGGAGATTCCACAACCTCCCTAGGCAATTTATTCCAGTGTTTAACCACCCTGACAATTAGGAACTTTTTCCTAATGTCCAACCTAAACCTCCCTTGCTTCAGTTTAAGCCCATTGCTTCTTGTTCTATCCTTAGAGGCTAAAGTGAACAAGTTTTCTCCCTCCTCCTGATGACACCCTTTTAGATACCTGAAAACTGCTATCATGTCCCCTCTCAGTCTTCTCTTTTCCAAACTAAACAAACCCAATTCTTTCAGCCTTCCTTCATAGGTCATGTTCTCAAGACCTTTAATCATTCTTGTTGCTCTTCTCTGGACTCTCTCCAATTTCTCCACATCTTTCTTGAAATGCGGTGCCCAGAACTGGACACAATACCCTAGCTGAGGCCTAACCAGCGCAGAGTAGAGCAAAAGAATGACTTCTCGTGTCTTGCTCACAACACGCCTGTTAATGCATCCCAGAATCACGTTTGCTTTTTTTGCAACAGCATCACACTGTTGATTCATATTTAACTTGTGGATAGTTCTCTGAAAACATCCACTCAATGTGCAGTGGCAGTAAAAAAAAAAGCTAACAGAATGCTGGGCATAATTAAGAGAGGGATAGATAATAGGACAGAAAATATCATGTTGCCTCTATATAAATCCATGCTAAGCCCACATCTTGAATACTGTGTGCAGATGTGGTCGTCCCATCTCAAAAAATATATATTGGAATTGGAAAAGATTCAGAAAAGGGCAACAAAAACAATTAGGGATGTGGAACGGCTTCCATGTAGAGATTAATAAAACTGGGACTTTTCAGCTTGGAAAAGAGATGACTGAGGGGAGGATATGATACAGATCTATAAAATCATGACTGGTGTGGAGAAAATAGATAAGGAAGTGTTATTTATTCCTTCTCATAACACAAGAACTAAAGGTCACCAAATGAAATTAATAGACAGCAGGTTTAAAACAAACAAAAGGAAGTATTTTTTCACACGATGCACAGTCAATCTGTGGAACTCCTTGGCAGAGGATGTTGTGAAGGCCAAGATTATAATAGGGTTTAAGAAAGAACTAGATAAATTCATGGAGGAGAGGTCCATCAATGGCTATTAGCCAGGATGGGCAGGAATGGTGTCCCTAGCCTGTTTGCCAGAAGCTGGGAATGAGCGACAGGGGATGAATCACTTGATTGTTAACTGTTCTGTTCATTCCCACTGGGGCACTTGGCACTGGCCACTGTCGGAAGACAGGATACTGAGCTAGATGAACCTTTTTCAACCTTTTTTCACTTGCGAATCCCTACAAATTTTGAAAGGAGATGCAGACCCTTTGGGAAATCTTAGACATAGTCTGCGGGGTCCACGGGCCACAGTTTGAAAACCGCTGGCCTACATTACTGGCAGCCAGGTAGACGAACAGTCAAAGTGTCCACAGTGTTGCTGACACTTGGGATTTAGTTGTGAGTCTAGCGATAGTTGGTGCTTTTCTTGAAATCCCAGATCCTGGAGTTGGGGTCATCTGTGAATCTCGACTTTCTAGCCTTCCTGGTTGCAGAGAGATGCTGGGAAACACAACCCCTGAACACCCCAATGGTTCAGAAACCAGCAGCAACTAAAAAGTCCCCCAACTTGCAGGGCCTGCTCTAGGTTTTTTGCCGTCCTAGGAGGAGAAAAAAAAAAACCTCTAAGAGCGCAACTGCTGTCCCTGGGATTGTGCCGCCCCAAGGACATGCTTGGTTTGCTGGTGCCTAGAGCCGGTCCTGCCAACTGATGAAATCTCATGATTTTTAAGCCAATCTCATCAGTTTATTGGGCCTGAAGCAGAGCTTTGAGGGCTCAGGGTTGGCTTACCTGCTTCACCCGCGTGGCATAACATCTGTGACACAGTGTCCCAGGGAGCAGCAAGCAGGCAGTTAGCCACATGGCTGAGTCAGATAAAAGCAAGACTGGAAAGAGTTTATGAGGAATCTGTCTGTAGCCAGCCCAGGCCATGGCCCGTTGGTTCGGTGCAACATACTACCCCTGCATGTGTGTTTGTAATGCCTGAGCGCCTCCCCACCTCACTGCCTCAGTGTGCATGCCTGTTCCGCTGGCTAACAATGTTTGGTTTGGTTTCAGAAGACAGGAAGCTCTTTGTGGGGATGCTGGGGAAGCAGCAGAGCGAAGACGATGTCAGGCGGCTGTTTGAACCCTTTGGCCAGATTGAAGAGTGCACCATCCTCAGAGGGCCTGACGGAGCCAGCAAAGGTGGGAGACGATCAGGCCCCACCTGAGAGCTGGACAAACACTGCGACCCAGCGCCCACTCAAACAGCCATGTGACTTGGCTTTGCCCAGGCTCGCAACCCCCTTTGTGCCAGCCCCTTTCCGTTAGTGTTTGTGCATAGGAACAGAGCATGGCCATCATCCAGGCACAAGCCTTTGCACCCAAAGTGACACAGTGGTTATGGGATGGAACACAACTATATCTGAGATACTCCAGGCACCCTCACGGGGGTGCCTTGCTGATCACTGCCCAGAATGGAGGCACCCCCCTCAGCTCCAGCCTCCACTACCCCAGCCAGCCAGTGCGCCCCCCTCAGCTCCAGCCTCCACTCCCCGGACAGCCAGCATTCACCCTCAGCTCCAGCCTCTGCCCCTGGCCAGCCAATATGCCCCCTTCAGCTCCAGTCTTCTTCCCTGGCCAGCCAGTGTGCCCCCCTCAGCTCCAGTCTCCTCCCGCAGCCAGCCAACACACCCCCCTCAGCTCCAGTCTCCTCTCCTGGCCAGCCAGTGTGACCCCCACAGCTCCAGCCTCCATTCCCCCGACCAGCCAGCACGCCCCCCTTAGCTCCAGCCTTCACTCCCCTAGCCAGCCAGTGCACCCCAGTCAGTTCCAGCCTCCTCCCCCAGCAAGCCAGTGCACCCCCCTTAGCTCCAGCCTACTTCCCAGCCAGCCAGCACACCCCCCTCAGCTCCAGCCTATTTCCCAGCCAGCCAGCATGCCCCCAACCCAGCTCTAGCCTCCATGCTTCCACCCAGCCAGCACTCCCACCCCCTCAGCTCCAGCTTCCACTCCCCCGGCTGGCCAGCCGGCCCCCCTCAGCTCCAGCCTGCACTCCCCTGGCCAGCCAGCCGGCCCCCCTCAGCTCCAGCCTCCGCAACCTTGGCCGGCCAGTCAGCTGACCCCCCTCAGCTCCAGCCTATTTCCCAGCCAGCCAGCGTGCCCCCCACCCAGCTCTAGCCTCCACTCTCCCAGCCAGCCAGCACACCCCCCTCAGCTCCAGCCTCCGCAACCCCGGCCAGCCAGCATGCCCCCCTCAGCTCCAATCTCCACCCCTGGCCAGCCAGCATGCCCCCCTCAGCTCCAGTCTCCACCCCCGGCCAGCCAGCATGCCCCCCTCAGCTCCAGTCTCCACCCCCGGCCAGCCAACACACCCCCCTCGCCTCCAGCCTCCACTCCTCTGGCCAGCCAGCCGGCCCCCCTCAGCTCCAGCCTCCACTCCCCCGGCCAGCCAGCATGCCCACATCAGCTCCAGCCCCCACCCAGTGCTTTGGGAGCGTCATCTTGTGCTGATTGCCACTTCCAGCTAGTACGTTCCTGTTGACTCCAGCCCAGATTATAGCTCTCTGCTCAGCCCTGGCCTCCACGTCCAGTCAGTGCATGAAGGTCCACTCCACCCCCGGTGCGGGTCCGGGTAGCTCCATCCCCAGCAGGGTACTGCTCTCACCTCCATCCTCAGATACTGGGCAGGGGAGCAAAGTACCTAGCTTCCCTGTACAACACACGCTGCAGCTCAGCTTGTGCCGCTAGCCCAAGGCTGTTAAGCAATAACATTACTTTGCATGTACACAGCACCGTCCACCTGAGGATCTCAAAGCACTTTACATACTTGGGTGACTCTGACCATCCCCACTTTGTGGATGGAATAACTGCCACAGAGAAGTGCCCAAGGGGATGCAGCAAGTCCGTGCATAGCTGGGGCAAGAACCCTGGTCTCCCAGGGCTGTGTTCTACCCACTAGGCAATGCTGCCTCTTCTGAATGTCCTGGGCAGGTGTGACTATGCAGGGCAGGCAGAGCCTCCTGCCAGAATGTGTTGTAGCCATGAGCACACATCTCCTCTGCAATGTTTCTCTTGCTGTAGCTCCCAGACTTAACGCTTGTGCTTTTCTCCACCTAGGATGTGCCTTTGTAAAATACGGGAGCCATGGGGAGGCCCAGGCAGCCATCAACAGCCTGCATGGCAGCCAGACCATGCCGGTAAGTGCTAGGGTCAGGAGAGAGAAAGAGGCTCAGTTTTCTCTTCCATTGCACGGGATGGGCCAAGTAACTGGGAGCTGCACCTGGTACTGCAAGAAGAGCAAACTATGGTCACAGAATAGTCCACATGCTCTGTTGCCCCCGGGCATCCGGACTGGATTGACTGGGCTTGTACCAGCGTGACAGAGGAGAATGTAGCCCATGATTCACTGTCCATCCCTAGCTTAAACCAGTTCACCTGAGGCTTAAATTCCATCCCAACTGCCCTTGTTCGGATCAGCTCCTGAGGCTCCTCCTCAGAGCGGGTGGTTTTACACATGCACACTGGGTGCTGTAAGGAAAGTCCATTGAGTCAGTGAGCTCAAATCCCCAAATGTCCTTGTCTCTGAGTGTAGCTAACAGACTCCGGGAGTCACGGGGATTAGCAACCAGTGGTGCCAAATCAGGGGGTGCGGTGGGGACAACCCCTCCACTCCATTTCTGCACTTGCTCCAAGTTCCATAGGAGCTGGGAGGGGCCCTGGCCTGACCACTTTAAGCAATGGTCCCATATTCAATCAGTATGGCCAGTACTGGAGTGGCCCGGAGCATCACTCCAACAGCGTGCTTGCAATGCCACTGGAATTTGACTCAGCTGCCCCTCCATACAGAGTGGCAGTGAAGGCTGGCTGGGCCAAACCTCCTTGCAACATAGTGCACTGGGAGTTTGTTCCTGTCCAGCAAAGCGTGGTGTGGGGTCCACCAAGAAATTGACTCCTGGCAGCACTAGGTAGGTAAGAGAAGGGGAGATTTATGGGGGGAGGAGCAAGGACCAGAACGGGGTCCTGGCTGTGGAGAGGGATGGGAATTTGCCCCTCCCCAAGAAACATCTGCATTGAGGCCACTGGTAGAATGGAAAAGGCCTGCGTGGCCCCAGCTCATCCAAACCCTTTTTTGTTCCCAATAGCACAGTCACAATGTAGGCTGGTGCTATGGGGGGTTCCCCCACACCACTTTGTTAATGCACCTTAATCCTCAGCTTCAGCCCCCTGCTCGTCTACTCCTGTATCCCCCCATCCCTTCACAGACATAGAGCTTTGCCAGATGATCTATGTCTTAATCTGCAGCACCCCCTGCTGTTCTCATCCTGGCACCCTGCCCAGCTCTGCCAGCATCCCTCAGTCCTGAGCTGGAGCGCTCCCTGTCCTTCCAGCCCTGGACTTCTCCTAAACAGAGACTGTGAGCGGGGCAGTGACTTTGTGATGTGGAAACAAAGCTGCTAGGAACCTGACCGAGCACAGCAGCCCTCACCTTTGGCCTGAGGCAGGATTTGAAACCAGGTTTTGAGAGGGGAAAGGCAGTTAGAGCCATAGCTCCTTTGTGTCACTGAATCCAGAAAAAGGGTTTGCTGCTGAGCTGGGACATTCCTGTGTGCACACTTTGCCGGTTCCGTGCTGCTGTCGCAGCTGGCATTTGGCACAACATCACGTTCCCTCTTCTATTTCACCACTGCTCTCATCTCTCACTCACACCCACACCTCTGCATCTCAATGCCCTTGGCACTGCTGTAAGATCGCCTCCTCAGGAGGCACTCAGGGGTATAGCAATGGATACGCCTACTGGCCATGCTCTCTTCCCCTCCCCTACCCATGCATAGTGCTGTCTCCTTAATCCAATCACCAGCTAATCTGATCCTCCATTTAATTCGATCAAACTCTCAGGGATCAAACAGTTTCTTGTAAAAATAACACCAGTCCCGTCCTTTATTTTGATTAGCGCTGAGCTCTCTAGGCAGGTGTTAGGGGTTAATTCAATCACTGGCTAGAGAAAGTTCCCATTTAATTAACAATGAAGGTCAACATTCTGAATGGGAGAGGAAGGAAACAGAGTCCAGGGAAAAGCAATGAGTATAAAAGACGACTACAATTAAACGTTGGATTGATCAAACGCTACTATGGAAAAGCTGGGCCAAAATCTTCCCTGGCGGGACTGCACAGATGTCAGTGGAATCACCCTGGACATGAACTAGCACTGTCACCTGCAGGACAGGCTGAGAGATGCAACCTGGGGCTCATAAAATATACAAGATCAGTTACATAAATCAGATGATGGGATCATACCACAGAGAAATGAGAGGAAGTCTCCCTCTCCGCATGATCCCTGAAGCCTGACCTCAACTAAGGTGGCCATATTTTCAGACTCAGCAGGGCCACCCAGAGAGAGGGGCAAGTGGGGCAATTTGCCCCACCCCCACGAGAGTTTTTTTGGGCCCCTGGAGCAGGGTCCTTCACTTGCTCCGGGGGCCCCAGAAAACTGTCATGGGGCCCGGGCCCCCAGAGCTTCTTCCACTTTGGGTCTTCAGCGGCAATTCGACAGTGAGGGGCCCCCTGCCGCGGGTCTTCGGGGCACTTCAGCGGTGGGTACTGGAGCGGAAGGACCCCCCACCGCCAAATTACCGCCAAAGCAGGGGCCCCCACCACCGAAGACCCCAGGCCCCCTGAATCCTCTGGGCGGCCCTGAGACTCACACACTTTTGTGGCAACTGGTTTTAGGGCCACAAAGAATTCGTACAAAACCCAAAAGTTTTAATGTGTGCCAGCTTCTGACTCAGCAGCAACATGTTCATGTTTCTCGGAGTGGAGGATTTTTTTTACTAACCTAGCGTTTATCATGAAATGCTGGACAAGTGTCATTAACGTTCACTCTGAGCAAAACAGCAGCTTGGAAAGTGTCTGTGATCATTCCACTTCTCCCTTCACTTCAAACGCTGTTCATCACTTTGAACACTCATTCCACTGGACTGTTGGTTCCTGGTAAATGCAGAGCAAATCTTACTTGGTACAATGCTACAACAAGAACAGATATTTTGTAGTCCACAAATTTGGACAGGTGCAATGAAAATCTGGGACATTCCAGCTATCCTGAAAGACATTCCAGGGACATAATATAAAAAAATCCAGGCCTATGCAGGATGGTGAAACCAGGACATATGGGCCAGATCCACAACTGGTGTAAATTGGCATAGCTCTGTTGACTTCAGTGGAGCTCTGCTCATTTACACCAGCCTAGATTCTCCCTACCCCGATCACTAACACAGAAGTTGCAGCTAGCAAGAAGGAGAGAGTGATCAGGAGGGGTTAATAATAGAGAATAAAGAAACCTGCCAGGTGCCATCAGAAAGGTTGTGCTCCAGGTTCATCACCTATATTTATCATTCCCTCTAGGGCAGTGGTTCTCAAACTAGGGCCGCCGCTTGTTCAGGAAAAGCCCCTGGTGGGCCAGGCCAGTTTGTTTACCTGCCATGTCCGCAGGTTCAGCCAGTTGCGGATCCCACTGGCCACAGTTCGCTGCTCCAGGCCAGTGGAGGCTACAGGAAGCAGCGCAGGCCGAGGGACATGCTGGCCGCCCATCCTGCAGCCCCCATTGGCCTGGAGCGGTGAACCGCAGCCAGTGGGAGCCGCAATTGGCTGAACCTGCATACACAGCATGTAAATAAACCGGCCCGGCTCGCCAAGGGCTTTCCTTGAACAAGCAGCGGCCCTAGTTTGAGAACCACTGCTCTAGGGCGTACTTAGCTGCCTGCAGCCAACGCTCACATGCAGAAGTGATGCAGCCATACTTTCTCTTTCCCCTAGGGAGCCTCCTCCAGCCTGGTGGTGAAATTTGCAGACACAGACAAGGAAAGGACTTTAAGGCGGATGCATCAGATGGCAGGACAACTGGGCATCTTCAACCCAATGACCATCCAGTTTGGAGCCTATGGAGCATATACGCAAGCGGTAGGAAATGCTGCTTGATCAGATGGGATGGGGGGCAGGGCCGGCTCCAGGTCCCAGCGTGCCAAGCGCGTGCTTGGGGCGGCATGCCGCTGGGGGCGCTCTGCCCGTCACTGGGAGGGCGGCAGGCGGCTCCGGTGGCCCTCCCGCAGGCGTGCCTGCGGAGGGTCCACTGGTCCCACGGGACTGGCGAGCGGCAGAGCGCCCCCCGTGGCGTGCTGCCGTGCTTGGGACGGCGAAATGGCTAGAGCCGGTCTTGATGGGGGGTGAATCCTTTATCACAGATGTGGGGCACTGCACTTGAGTGTCCTTCAAAGAGCTGATATAGATACCTTCATGTGTACTGCAGATGCCCTAGCTCAAGGGTTCCCATAATACATTCTTAGCAGTAGGGTGTCCTGGTGTCCATAAAGGCCCAGCTATTAGACACTAAGGTCCAGTGCATGTGGGAACTGGTATGCCCACTGCTTTGGAAGAGCTGTACCAAACAGTGAGACCACTCCAACCGTGGCTAGCCCTTTCTCCCTACCGCAAAGCAGTGGGGCTCCAGGAGCAGACACATCTACTTCCCTTAAGTTCATCAGGCTGGAGGCCAAAAAAACTTAACTAGTGGCTTATTGTACAAGAATTTCCTCTGTTTTTTGTGGCTACTGTCTTAAGTGGCATATACAAGACTAGTTGTGTGCTAGACATACCAAATTACAGGCCCCCCGCCCCCATATTGAAATCATGTCTGAAATGTATTGCAATATGCACCAGTCAAAACTGGCAAATTCACATTCAAGCCAAAATCAACCCCTCAATTTAACCCGTCATGCATTGCTTTTGCACCGCGCATGCTTTTAAAGTGTCCCGCTGTTGAAGGCACCTTGCAATGCACAGAAGCAGCGAGTCTCTCTCTTTCCAAAACTGCTGTGCAGTTTTATACAATTTATCATCCTGGCTTGGTAGATCTTTGTTGATGAGAGGCCCAGGTATAGACTAGCAGGTCACATTGAGTTGCCAGGGAAGGATGCATTCACTGCACAACTGCTGTCAGTCTCTCACTTTCATAACCATTGCACCTACTCAGTCAATGAGAGCCTAGGAGACAGTGTTGAAGTGGAACGGAGCAGGACACAATATGTCATAAAACACTTTTCATTCCAAAGGGCTAGAGGCAGTAATCAGTGGGCGCGGGTGGAATTCTCTGGCCTGTATTTTGCAGGAGATCAGACCAGATGAGAACGATCTGTTCAGGCCTTAATATCTGTGAATCTGTGCTTGGCAAAGCAATGATTTGGATAATGACAGTGCAGTGACTGGCAGTAAGCACTCTTCAATGGGTCACATGGCGCCAAATGTGGACGGAAACACAGGGATTGCTGGGATGTGAAGCAATGCATCATGGGGCATTGGGACAGGAACCAGAATGACCCGCACCCTCCGCCCCCTGCCCACAACCCACTGTGCCAGAATGGGAAGAGGTGCTCTGTGGGATAGCTGCCCATAATGCACCACTCCCAACACCGCTGCAAATGCTGCAAATGTGGCCACACTGCGGCGCTGGTAGCTGTCAGTCTGGTCACACTGCAGCACTTTCCCTACACAGCTGTACGATGACAGCTTTAACTCCCAGCGCTGTACAGCTCCAAATGTAGCCAAACCCTTAGACCTCTCTGTCCAAGGGAGGGATGCTGGCACAGTGCTTTTCTGAACATGCTCTCTTATTTCAGTCTTCAAAGCCCCTAGAGATAGCTAGAAAATAGGACCTTGGTGTTCCCTGTTAACTGAAGGCTGCCATGCAGCAGCAGCCTCTGGGTACCCTCAGCACTGTAAACTAGTGCAGGTATTTGGTATGAGCCCAAGTCCTGTTGTGGTGGCTGAATCCATTTCTTCCTGACCCAAAGAGAAGAGTGCTGCTAACAGAACTGGGCAGACTGAAAAGATAACATACAATTCGCTCACTCTCTGCTGTGCAATATTTTCTCGCACACCATTAAACACCCAAAGAAACAGGCCAGGGAAGAGACAGACTCAGCCCAAAATCCCCAGATCCAAAACCTCCCTGAAGTATGGGCCAGTTTAGAACTGGAGCTGCAGCCACACATCCCTGGGGAACCCATTCCTCCTCCTGGAACTGACGGAAAAATGTCAGGAACTCAGGCTCACCTCTGCTTATCATTCCATACACAACTCGGCTGTAGCAGGCCACAGTGAAGAAAGTTACACAGGAGGGCATGACAGGCTCCTGGGTACAGAGAAAAGCTAATTTACAATTCCCTTCCTTCTCCCCTTCTTCCGCTTCCTTTCTCTTTCCTTTTCCTTTCTTCATTTTCTTTTTGTCCTTCCATCTTTCTTTCTTTTTCTTTTTCTTCTGCTTCTTCCCTCTTTCCTTCTTTCTTTCCTTAAGATAATGCAGCAGCAGGCAGCCCTGATGGCTGCAGCACAAGGGACCTGCCTGAACCCAATGGCAGCCATCGCCGCAGCCCAAATGCAGCAGATGGCAGCCTTTAACGTCAGCGGACTAGTTGCTGCTCCTATGACCCCCTCATCAGGTATTTGTCACCCCACCCTGTTCAGTCTCTCTGTGGTGGGTTTCCAGATCCTGGTATGGCAGCCGGATAGCACCTGTCTGGTAAAACATGGGGTGGATCCTCTTGGCACTAGGAAGCCTTCTTCAGGCATGCAACGGGGACTCGCAATCTCCTTTCTTAACAAACTTTGCCCACATGATGATTTGTTTAAAGCAAACAAGCCAGCAATCGCTGTTCAGCTACAGATCCTCTCACGTGGGCCTCTAAATCCCCCCCTCAGCCTCCCCGAGTGACCCAGAGCTAAAGCTCTCATTCTTTCTCCTCTGCACCCCCTTCTCTTTGGGGGTTAGGTACAAGCACACCTCCAGGGATCAGCACAGCGCCCGTCCCCAGCATAGCCACGCCCATTGGGGTGAATGGGTTCAGCCCCCTCCCACCACAGACCAATGGGCAGCCAGCATCCGAGACCATTTACACCAATGGAATCCATCCGTACCCAGGTAGGTCCTGGGGAAGGAAGAGGGGAGGAGCCTGGGAATGTTCTGCCAACACTCTTGCTGTTGGGCTGGCTTGTGCCTGGCTGTTGAAGGAGAGATGGGTGGTGGGGCGTGCACTGTGTGGGTGCACAAACGTTCCCCCACCCTTGTGTCAGCTAGACAGAGGAGGGCCACCTTTGCAGCCCTTGTGCTCACCTAAGCAAACAGATACCAGAGGGCTAGCGCCCCTATCAAGAGTGGCAGGGAGGAATTGGGGCCATGCCCTCCCTCTGCTCCTCCCCACCTGCCACTGCTGTGGGGTGCAGCGGCTATGCCCAGAAGGAACTTGGTGAGTCATTGTACCCCTCTGAGTCACAGAGCTCCCTGCTAGAGCAAAGCAGCACCATGCCACCCTGGACAAGGCACGATGCGTGAATGGCCCTGCGTGGCTCTAAAGGAGCAAAGAGAAAAGCTGAGTGAGCACCCCTAGATCGCTGCTTTCAAACAGGCTTAGGTGAGGAGCAGGGATATGCTGGATGGCTCAGGCAACTGGTGATAGGATACCAGGTCTTTCAGCTCCACCTCACCAGCTCCTATCTGTCCAGCATCAGGAAGACCCGAAACAGTACCCATTGGGTGTCTGCTCAGAGAGGAAATGCCATGCAGTATGCTACTAACTAATGGGACACAGGGCTCTCGGGAAGGCTGCCCTGCTGGCAGGAGAGTGGTACGTAGTTCATTTAGGGCAGGGGCCACATCCAGACCCCGGCGTCTCTGCTGGTTGATGTGCTGCATCCTGGCACTCAGTGGCAGAGAGGAGTGTTCAGTGTCAGAGCTGGGTAGGAATTATTCAGATGCTATTAGTCTATATCAACCTTTGCAGAGATGGGTTGGCTTTGGCAAAATTCCCATTTTGAAAAAAAATTGGGAAGAACATTATGGAATTGTCAAAAATGTCCTATTTCAACATTTCTTCTGTGAAAAGTTCTGTTTTCAAACGACTTGTCATTTCACAACACACGTCAATGTACAGTTAGTTTGTATTTCAATTTAAAAAGTCAACGTTGAGACGGAACGGTTTGGAATGATCAAAACGGGTCATTTCGGCTAATCCCAAACGACTTGTTTTTTTCAGATTTTCAGTTCGTGCCAGTTTTTGAGAGTTTTGACAGTTTGTCCTGATTTGAGATTGAAAGTAACACTGAAAGATCAAAACTTTTTGCTGAACAAGATCATTTCCCACCCAGCTCTGTTCACTTGGTTCTCTGTCACGATTCACTAGAATATGGCTTCCAGATGCTAGCTGGTCTCTGACATGAACCTGGACACTCTCCAATTTCCTCATAAAAACCTCCTTCCCTCAGAAAGGGCCTAAGAACCCTCCACTTCCATTAAAATCACTGAGAATGGAGAGCACTTGGTGCCTCAGAAGTTCAGGCATAAATGTTTCAGAGGGAGCATTCGGCATCCCCTAGTTTCTGAGCAATTAACAGTGATCAGGAGTGTGTCTATTACTTTGTTTCTCAGTACACTGCAGATTGCTTTGCTGAGCTGTGGGAGGAGACAGGGGACAAAAAGCCAACAGGAAGATGATAGGAGGACAAATGATCTGCTGTATCTCTGAGCGATTCCTGCTGGCTGCTCCTGCTGCAAAACCTGTTTCTCCTCTGATTTATCTTGCTTACTCTTTCTTCCTTCTCCTTTCTTTTCTCTTCCCAGCTCAAAGTCCCACTGTGGCAGATCCCCTCCAACAAGCCTACGCAGGCATGCAGCACTATGCAGGTCTCAAACTTTGCTTTGCAGTTCTCCCTCTGTCTCTGCCTTGCGCTCTTTCTCTGTTTCTTGGTTTGTTTTTGTTGCCCTGTGGCTTTTAAGTGAAATGACCATGAAAAGAACTGCATGGGGTGGGAGCACTGAGGGAGGAAAAAGGGACACTTAGCAAGATCTTGCAACTGCATGTTTCGGTGAACGTGTCTTCTTACTTGCAACCATGGAGAGCAATGGATTCCCCATCACTTGGCATCTGTAAGTCAAGATGAGATCATTTCTTAAAAGACATACAACCACAAGTTGTTGGGATCAGTGCAAGAATCACTGCGTGAAACTCTCTAGCCTTGATTAGGCAGGAGGTCAGACTAGATCAGTGTTTTTCAAACTGGGAGTCCTAACCCAAAAGGGGGTCGCAAGACTATTGTGGGTGAGGGGGCATTGCGAGAGCAGTGGCAGCTGCTGATAAGGCGCCCAGCTCTGAAGGCAGTGCCGCCACCAGAAGCAGCACAGAAGTAAGGGTGGCATGGTGTGAGGGGACATCACTTTTTTTGGGGGGAAGTCACAGTCTGAAATATTTTCAAAGGAGGTCCCAGCAAAAAAAGTTTGAGAACCCCTAGACTAGATGATAGCAATAATCCTTTCTAGCTTTAGAATCTATGCAGTAAAGGTCCGGAAGCTGAGAATGGAAAAGTCTTGCAAAGACCCCAGAAAAGAGCAGAGGTGAGACCCCAATCTTTCTGCTTGTTCCTGAAGGAGCTCTATCCCCAGCAGTGAAGCCAGGAAATAGTTCTGAGCTCATTTACATGATGTGCTCATTTACATGGCCTTACCCCAGGTTGCTCATTTACATGGCTTTACCCCACGACGCTGACTAATTTAAGGTATTAGTGGGTAGGATGAAAATTTTAGTGCAAATAAGTCTGAGATAATTCAGCAGAGGGAGGCTCACTCGCAGCACAGATATACGTTAAAGGAGTGCTAGGGAGGAGGCAGCCTCAGAGCGTTAGAGAGATGTGGGGTAATGGAGAACCAGTTCAGTATGAATGCTGACTGAGAGTCAGTTGGGCTGAAGATCAGGTCAGTACAGTTCTAGTAGGTAGTCTGCTGAGAGATCACTTGAAAGAAAGCAGAGGTTCTTAATTAGTTTTGCGAAGATTCTGGTTTTATTTGTTGTTGATGCTATCAAAGGCGTTTTTTCCTGAAAGGTTTTTTGGGGTTGGTTTTTTCTTTTATCAGCTTAAATTTTGTACTAGCAGGAAATTTAAAAAAAAACAGATATTCATAGTTGTATTGTGTTCAAAATATGAGGACTGTAGGAAATGGGAATCTAACAGACTGAGAAATAAAATCATAATGTAAGGTCAGCATGGACTTTCATAATTGAATCAGGGATGGTTGAAAATTTTCCATTGAAACTGTTTTTTGACAGAAAACGGGGGGTTTGACTAGATGGATTCTTTTGCAAAAAATATGTTTTCCACCAAATTTTTTTTTTTTTTTTTTTTTTTTTTTTACTGAAAAGCCAAATGCCTGAAAACTGAAATATTTCAGTATGGAAATACTGCTGCAGTGCCTTGTGGGAGTTGTAGTTCAGGCACCTCATGTCTCCATTTTCCTCTGTGGGCCAGTTCCCCTCCCAGACTACATCTCCATGATTTACTGTGGCCAGGAACTCCCATGATGCACCACTTCCACCAAGAGGGATAACCATGGTGCATCATTGATAATATAGTCTGACCAGGGAGTCTGGGATATAGTAGACAATGGGAGCCTGTGGCACTTAACTACAACTCCCATGAGGCACCACAGTGGCATTTCCAAAAACAAATATTTCTGTTTGTTTTTCAGCCAAAATATTCAGATTTTGATTTTTCCATCAGAATTTTCTGTGGGGAAAAAATCTATTTTCTGACCAGCTCTAAATGTAAGAGTTTATTTTTAGGTCTGATGGGATACTGCTAGAGCAGGGGTTGGCAACCTACGGCACGCATGCCAAAGGTGGCACACGAGCTGATTTTGCCTGGCACGTGGCTGCCAGCTGGAGTCCCGGCTGCTGGCCCCACTCAGCCCACTGCCGGCTGAGTGAACAGAACCCCAGGCCGGCAGGAGGCTGAGCGGTGCCATCAGCCGCACCTTAGACCTGCGACAGGCGCACCCCCCGGCTCCCCCGTCACCGCACTTGGGTTCTGTGGCTCCTGGGAGTGTGAGCCGCCGGGGTGTGGGGCCCCGAGCCTGCTGTGATAGGGGTGGCAGTGGCGGCAGCTCATACTCCCGGGAGCCACAGAGCCCAAGCATGGTGAGGGGGGAGCCAGGGGGCGCACGGGGACTTCCACCCACATGCATCTGCTGCAGGAGCCCCCCGGGGGGGCACTGGGCTGCAGCCCAGGCAGGCGCGCCACCCCAGCTCCCCCCTCACTGCGCTTTGGTTCTGCGGCTCCCGGAAGTGTGAGCTGCCACCACCGCTGCCCCTCCCACATCTTCCACCCCCTCACCTCCCCCCGCTGCCTCAGCACTCTGCGGGGGAGGGGCTGGCAGGCAGGCAGGGTTTGCCTGAAAAACCTCACCCTCTGAGCAGGATTTGAGGAAAGGTCTGCTGGGAAAGGTTTAACTGAGTTACTGTTAGTAGCAGTAGAAGTAGTGTAGTAGCACCTAAAGGCTGAGATTGGAACTCTACTGTGCTAGGCACTGTGCAGACGCATAGTAAGAGACAGTTGCTGCCCCAGACAGCTTGCACTCTGACCAGACAAGACAGGCGTGGAAAGTATTCTTATTCCCATTTTATAGTTGGGAACTGAGCACAGAAATTTAAGTGATTTGTCCAAGGCCACAGGGAGAGTCTGTGGTGGCAGAGTTGGAAAGTGGACCCAGATATCCAGAATTCCAGTCCAGTACTTGAAGCACACAACCATCCTGCCTTTCTGCTGACTCACTACTACAGCTGGCTTGTTACCACACACAGACACAAAGGAAAAAGACAGACCTCTCTAGTCAGATTGGATATAAGGTGTGGCCTAAGTAACTCCCAGCGAAGAATCCTGGGAGCTGCCAAGATGGCTTGGGTTGGCTTTTGTATTTCTCTTGGAATTCTGTTTGTGAATAAAACCAAATCCTAGAAAGGGGCTACATTCTGAATCAATACAGTGTGAGAAACCTGAGTGCAGAAGGCAGGGAAGCCAGTTCTCCCTCACACATACTTCTCAACTCTCCAATTTAATTTAATTTTTAAAAATTTCCTCTCTGTTAATGTTGATCATCACCAGTGGAATCATTTTTCCCTGGGGTTTGGGATGGGGGAGAATTAATAGGTTATAGACATGCACTGGTTAAAACGGAATCCTTCCGAACCTACTGTAGTTACATACCCCTGCAGGCTACAAACCCGAGGTGAGACAGCATCTGGCATACCATATGCAGGTCTGGTTTCTGCTCTCTTACAATAGAAACTGAGAAGATATACATTCAAACATGGGAAACCAAAGTGACACAGAGACGTGAGAATTCCATCAGCAGGCAAAGAATAAAGAAGTCATGTTTATTTATTTAGCCTAACAAAACTGTCCTTGAGGGAGGACATGATGATGCTGTATAAATACTGAGGACCAGATCCTCAGCAGATGTAAATCAGGGTAACTTCAGTGATTTCTGTGGAGCTGCCCTGATTTACATCAGCCTACCATCTGGCCCTGATAGAGCAATAATAAAGTGAGAGAAGGAAAATGGTTATTTACATTGAAATGAAGTGATGGGTTTTATCTTAGTTATACTGGAGTAAATCTGGAGTAACTTGAGCTCAAAATAGGAATCAGATCCTGCAGGCCAAATTCATCCCTAGTATTTCTCCATTTACTTCAAATGAGTTCATAGCAAGGATGAAAATACACGAAAGTAAGCACAAGTCTTCTCATTAGTGTTGGCTGCTTCCCAGATTCCTCCTTAAGCTTTGCTTAGCTCACACTCTTGGCCCCCACTCACTGGAAGGCCACTCCTACCTCCCTAATGTCTAGGAAGGGTAAGGAAATACCTGCCTCAGCGTATCCCACCCAACACTTTCCTGCAGGACCCTCACCTGTGTCCAGCCTGCTACAGGGAGTCATGTGGCTAGAAAGTTTGCACAATACACTGAAAAGAGACCCTTTGAATGTCTGCAAGCTGTGGGTTTTGATTCCTTTTGTTGCCTTATAATGAACATGTTTGGAATTACCCCTCACTCTAGACAATTCACATGTGCTATTCAGAGCTTCCTCAGAAGCTGAAATAGTAGCTGGCACCCTTTTCATTCTGGAAAAATAATGCTGTAAACAAAGTTCTTCTCTCGGGTATTTCATCCAGTTAATTAAGTGTTTCTCTACCAGTACAGAAAAATCCATATTTACGTTAAAAGCATGCTGTCTAAAACACACTGCAGCACTGAGCCAGCGTCTCTGCGCAGGTTTCAGAGTGGTAGCCATGTTAGTCTGTATCGGCAAAAACAACAAGGAGTCCTTGTGGCAGTGTTTGCAGCTCGGCAGAGCACCACTCGTGGGACTGAGCGCAGAAGCTTGTCCATTGCACATATGTACTGTATCTGAAAGGTGAAATACCATCTAGCTCTCCCATGTTCATTGCTACTGTTCTCTGTTCTACAGTAGCATCTACAGGCACCAGCTGGGATTGGGCCCCGTTGTGCTAGGTGCTGTACGTACACATAGCAAGAGACAGCACCATCCCTAAGGAGCTTGGATTCTAAATAGACAAGACAGACAAAGGATAGGAGGGAAACAGAGGTACAGGGAAGGGAAATGACTTGTCCAAGGTCATATAGCAGGTCAGTGGCAGAGCGAGGAATACAACCCAAATTTGCCTTACACCAGTGTTCAGGTAGATCAGGTTGCTCCCTCTGTTTATGTTATTTAGCATGTGCAGAGTCATACCACATGTCTCATCATAGGTGAACAGGTTGTATATAGGTTCACACTCTGACACGTATGGGCCAGATTCTGATCTCTCTGAAACAGAGGTAAATCAGGAGTCAGTGGGGCTACACTGTTGTTAACCTGGCTTAAGAGCAGAGTCAGGCACCACGAGAAGCAGGAGGCATGGACATGAACTGGGGTGCCTGGAGCAATGCCGACTGACAGATGATACAACTTCAGCAGAAGCGTCCACAGATCAGCTGAGCACTGAACACAAAAAGAGTGCGGGACTTGCTGTGCAGTGACAATGGACAAAGCTCAGAGATTTCAGAGCTTCAATGTGGATAAATCCCCACAAGTTCTGAGGCTGTCTGTGCTGCCTCCAAATGGTCACAAGGATCTGCAGAATGGACCATAAATCTCATAAGAACAGGATTTTACAGTAGATTTAAAGTTCTTCCTGCTTCTCATCCAACCAGGAATACCAGCAGGACAGCTTGTTTCACTGTACTCAAATGCTTCTGCTTCCCAGCCAGACTGGGCCTCAGATGGGCAGAAGCATTGGGAAAAAGTGGTTGAAAGTTAACCCAACATTTTCATGCTGGGTTTGGTTGGAGTTGGGGGTGGCCTGACCAGGAGTTGGTTTGGTATCTGCCCTGGTGCTCAGATCAGATATGGAGATGACTACAATAATGTTCAGTATAGCACTGGGAGAAGAAAGGAGCAGAGTGTGCAGGAAGGAATGAGATAGTGTTCCTCCTTAGCGTGAAAAGGAAGCTCCCGTCTGTCTGGAAAGAATTTGGACACTATGCATTGCCAGACAGGATGTTATGGAACAGAACCAAACACCCCAGGCAGAAGCTCCCAGAGAGGAAAGGGGGCCTCCCAGCTGCCCCTGCAAGGAGAGCAAGGGCTGATTCTTGTCCCTGGAAGGGCCTATAAATGGGGGAGCAAACTGCTGCCCTTCCCCTAGTGAAGAGTTGCCATGGCAGAAAGGAGAGGGTGGGGCCGGCAATGTAGTGCTGGGTTTGGGGAGGGAGGAATGGCTGGCCTGTTCCTGTCTTTCTCTAGGAGGGAGAGAGGAGTCCTCAGCCATTCTTAACCTCAGAAATGCTGCTGTTTGATTCCAGCTCTAAGACTGAGCAGAAACCATGTGGGGGACATCTAGGGTGACCAGACAGCAAGTGTGAAAAATCAGGACAATATAAGAAAAAGACCCAAAAATTGGAACTGTCCCTATAAAATTGGGACATCTGGTCACCCTAGGGACACCTAGCCAATCTAACTGACCAACCTGCTACCCAGGGTCAACAATTCCTCCTACTCCTCATTCCTGGTCAATGTCACACTGAGAAAGGGATCTAGTAGATTAGCAGCTGTACTGATGACGAGCAAAAAGTGTCCAGCAAATGCCACTTTCCTGGATTACATCAAGGGACAAAGAGTGAGCCCCTGCCGGGGTGGGTAAATGAATGCCCAGCCCAGCAGCCCCAGCTGAGGGTCATGGTCCTGAGAAGTTCTGTGACTAGAATTGTGTCCACATGCTAATGCGCTCAGTACCCCTCTGCTGGGACACCCGGCCCATTTCCCTTTTATGTACTTCTCATAGGGCTGGTCCAAACAGAGAGGGGATCAGCTGGAAGCAAATTATACGCTATGATCTCTGGCTGAGATCAGTGGGAGAATATGCCCTGTGGTGCTGGGTGGGCTCTGCTCTGCTTCAGGTGGGATGTAAAACCCAAGAATGATTCTCCTTGCAGTCCTCCAGGGTGTGCAGAACCCTAGTGCTCTGTGGGAGCTTTCATTCCCATGGACACAATCGTTTCCTTTCCTCCCCAGCCCATCCCTTTCCACCCCTTTTCCATGTCATAAAGTGAAAACTCTTTTGTGAGCTGTATCCTGAATGAGTCCCACACTGTGGATGTCACAGGTGTAGCACTAGGAGCCTCTGGGACAAAACAGAAGCAGCTTTCTGGGAGAGATTAGCAGCGCTACCTGCAGCTTTCAGAGCTGAGTCAGGCAAAAGAAGCTGAAGGGCTCATGAAAACATGGACCCTATGCCTGAGTGTCTCCAAACCGTTCACTGGGGATGCTGTTTGTGCCGTCTCAGAGTGTTAACAGACCAAAGCAGAACAGACCTCTGAAGCTTGACCCTTTTGTTTTTCTGTTGTCCAGCAGCATACCCAGCAGCCTATGCACCAATCAGCCAGGCCTTTCCCCAGCAAGCTCCCATCATTCCACAGCAGCAGAGAGAAGGTAAGGGGGGGGGGACATTCGGGAGGGGACAAGCTGAATGATGAATTCATTGATGTGGGTCATTCGCTGGGTCTACGGCAAATCTGGGGTTGAGGAGCAACATCTGTTGGTCAATAAAGTAGTGTGGAGGGTGAGAGAAAAAGAGAGCCCATTAAAAAGAAAAGATAAGTGAATGCTGTTAGACTTTGCTGCTTCAAAGACCATAAAAGGTCTCAGAAGAAAAGATTTCCAGGCCAGGAGATAAATAAGCAGGCCCAGTACTTTGAAAGGAAATATCCAGGCAGGTCTATTTTCTCAGGTTGAGGTAAGTGATTGAAGTCCATGCTACCAGAGAGGCTTAATAGAAATCAGCTGTATCCCAGAAGAAGAATTACTGGTAGCATGTGTGTGTATATGCTAGGTATTTTCATGTAATCCCAGAGATTGATGGTTAGATGATGTTTAGATGAGTGGAAAGGATGGATGAGAAGATAAGTGATAGGTGATGTACAAATAGATAAATTGGGAAATTGAGACATGCCAGGAATGGTGGGTGAAAAAATTAAAAGAAAAAGATGGGAGGAAACATATCTGGAGAGGTGGAGTGGGGTGATGGACAGAGTAATGGGCATACACAGGGACTTGAATGAACTGGTGAAAGGAAGTGGCTGAATTGCCAAATGAACATTTAGATATATTGCTGAATGGGCAAACAGTTACATGAAAAGACCTAGAGATGTAGGGAGAAATGTGTGGCCGTAGATGGATGGCTGGATATGTGAACACAGGGCTTAGCAAAGCAATTCTGGGCCTATGGGTGAATGGAGTAACAGGTCGCTGGACACATTTAGAAAGAGATGGGTGGGTAGATTGAAAGAATGCACTAGTAATTACTAGAGAGATGACTCAGTGGCTGAAGATGCTCATTGCAATACCAGCTCAAACACAGTACACTGCACAAGTCTGAGAAAGACGAGGAAGGCACGTGTGGCCTCTTTGCTAATGGGCGGCTGTTCTTTGTGTGTGCATGTGTGTTATCCCAGGTCCCGAAGGATGTAACCTGTTTATTTATCACCTGCCCCAGGAGTTTGGAGATGCAGAGCTCATGCAGATGTTTTTGCCTTTTGGCAATGTCATCTCTGCCAAAGTCTTTGTTGATCGTGCCACGAACCAAAGTAAATGCTTTGGTAAGTACCAGAGAACCTGTTCTCATCTTTCCTTCGAGGAGTTTTGCAGCATTGGCTCCTTTGGATAGTTGGGTCTCCTGTTGCATTTCACACGAAAGAGCATTTTGATGCATAGTGATGCTATGCTTCATTAAGAAGCCAATTAAGTCAATCAGTGGCCAGGTTTACCAGCAAATCTGAGCTATTTGGGAAACACATGGGACATTTCTTCAGTCCCACTCCAGTTACACACAAAGCAATCCGCATATGAACACTTTCTTCCTGAACTGATGGCAGACTAGACCCTGCATCGCCTCTGCAGTCACATAATTATTGGTATGTCCAATCTGTTACATAAATAAACTGGAACCGTGTCTGAAAGGACTGACCACTCAAGGAATCAACAACACTCCTGGGTTGGCTTCTGAAGGAAGTGGCACAGAATGGTACTCCGTACTCCAGGGTGTGAGATGGTATGTTAGCGCATTCCATTTGGACAGGAGGTTACCTGGTTAGGGAGGTTGCTTGCACAGGTCTCACTGTGTTCCAGAGGCTGAGATGTTCTCTTTAGAAATGGATAAAAGTTGATTTCTGCAACATGAAATATACCCAAATCCCCAGGGTTTTGTGGCAAGGTTCCAGCGAAGTGAAACTGGTGGAATATTATGTCCGGCAGGGCTGGCTTCAGCGTTTTTGCCTCCCCAATCGGCAAAAAAAAAAAAAAAAAGCCGCGGTCGGCAGCACTTCAGCCGCAGCTCTAACTGCCACCGCTTCATTCTTCAGCAGCAATTCAGCGGCAAGTCCTTCCCTTGGAAAGGGACTGAGGGACCTGCTGCCAAATTGCCACCAAAGAGCCGGGTGTGCCACCCTTCTCCATTGACTGCCCCAAGCACCTGCTTGCTGCGCTGGTGCCTGGAGCTGGCCCTGATGTCCGGGGTTTCCTTCCTTTCATTCATAAGAACATAAGTAGGGCCATACTGGGTCAGACCAAAGGTCCATCTCACCCAGTATCCTGTCTTCTGATAGCGGCCAATGCCAGGTGCCCCAGAGGGAATGAACAGAACAGATAATCATCAAGTGATTCATCCCCTGTCACCCATTCCCAGCTTCTGGCAAACAGAGGCCAGGGACACCATTCCTGCCCATCCTGACTATTTTCCATTGGTGGACCTATCCTCCATGAATTTATCTAGTTCTTTCTTAAACCCTGTTATAGTCTTGGCCTTCATAACATCCTCTGGCAAGGAGTTCCACAGGTTGACTGTGCATTGTGTGAAAAAATACTTCCTTTTGTTTGTTTTAAACCTGCTGTCTATTAGTTTCATTTGGTGACCTTTAGTTCTTGTGTTATGAGAAGGAATAAATAACACTTCCTTATTTATTTTTGCCACACCAGTCATGATTTTATAGACCTGTATCATATCTCCCTCCACCACCCCTTAGTCATCTCTTTTCTAAGCTGAAAAGTCCCAGTCTTATTAATCTGTATATGGAAGCCATTCCATACCCCTAATCATTTTTGTTGCCCTTTTCTGAACCTTTTCCAATTCCAATATATATATTTTTGAGATGGGGCCACCACATCTGCACACAGTATTCAAGATGTGGGGATAGCGTGGATTTATATAGAGGCAACATGATATTTTCTGTCCTATTATCTATCTCTCTCTTAATTATTCCCAGCATTCTGTTACCTTTTTTTTGACTGCCACTGCACATTGAGTGGATGTTTTCAGAGAACTATCCACAATGACTCCAAGATCTCTTTCTTGAGTGGTAACAGCTAATTTAGATCCCATCATTTTATATGTATAGTTGGGATTATGCTTTCCAATGTGCATTACTTTGCATTTATCAACATTAAATTTGAACTGGGTGCCCAGTCACCCAGTTTTGAGAGATCCTTTTGTAGCTCTTTGCAGTCTGCCTGGATCTTAACTATCTTTAGTAATTTTGTATCATCTGCAAA
Source organism: Gopherus flavomarginatus (assembly GCF_025201925.1). Lineage (NCBI taxonomy): Eukaryota > Metazoa > Chordata > Testudines > Testudinidae > Gopherus > Gopherus flavomarginatus. The sequence goes on from NC_066625.1 coordinate 49,936,816, forward strand.
TTTGCCACCTCGCTGTTTACCCCTTTTTCTAAATCATTTATGAATATGTTGAATAGTACTGGGCCCAGAACAGACCCCTGGGGGACACCACTATTTACCTCTCTCCATTCTGAAAACTGGCCATTTATTCCTCCCTTTCGTTTCCTATCTTTTAACCAGTTACCAGTCCATGAGAAGATCTTCCCTCTTATCCCATGACTTCTTACTTTGCTTAAGAGCCTTTGGTGAGGGACCTTGTCAAAGGCTTTCTGAAAATCTAAGTACACTATAATCAATTGGATCCCCCTTGTCCACATGCTTGTTGACCCCCTCAAAAGAATTCTAGTAGATTGGTGAGGCATGATTTCTCTTTACAAAAACCATGTTGACTCTTCCCCAACAAATGATGTTCATCTGTGTTTCTGACTATTTTGTTCTTTACTAGTACTGAAGTCAGGCTTGCCAACCTGTAATTGTCGGGATCACCTCTGGAGCCCTTTTTTAAAAATTGACGTCACATTAGCTATCCTCCAGTCATTTGGAACAGAAGCTGATTTAAATGATAGGTTACAGACTACAGTTAGTACTTCTGAATTTCACATTTGAGTTCCTTCAGCACTCTTGGGCAAATACCATCTGGTCCTGGTGGTTATTACTTTTTAGTTTATCAGTTTTTTCCAAAACCTCCTCTAATGACAACTCAGTCTGAGACAGTTCCTCAGATTTGTCACCTAAAAAGAATGGCTCAGGTTTGGGAATCTCCCTCACATCCTCAGCCATGAAGACCAGTGCAAAGATTTCATTTAGTTTAACCGCAATGGATTTATCATCCTTGAGTGCTCCTTTAGCACCTTGGTTATCCAGTGGCCCCACTGGTTGTTTAGCAGGCTTCTTGCTTCTGATGTACTTAAAAAAATAATAATAATAATTGTGCTATTACTTTGAGTCTTTGGCTAGCTGTTCTTCAAATTCTTTTTTGGCCTTCCTAGTTATATTTTTACAGTTCATTTGCCAGAGTTTATGCTCCTTTCTATTTTCCTCACTAGGATTTAACTTCCACTTTTTAAAGGATGCCTTTTTGTCCCTCACTGCTGCTTTTACTTTGTTGTTTAACCACGGTGACACTTTTTTGTTCTCTTACTATGTTTTTTTCATTTGGGATATACATTTAAATTCAGTCTCTATTATGGTGTCTTTAAAAAGTTTCCATGCAGCTTGCAGGGATTTCACTTTTGGTGCTGTACCTTTTAATTTCTGTTTAACTAACTTCCTCATTTTTGTGTAGTTCCCCTTTCTGAAATTAAATGCTACAGTGTTGGGCTGCTGTGGTGTTTTCCCCGCCACAGGGATGTTACGGTTAATTATATTATGGTTAAGGCTCCGTGTTTGTCACAGAGGTCATGGAACCCACGGATTCTGTGACTTTCCATAATCTCCATGACTTCTGCAGTGGCCCGTGTGGTTGGCCCAGGAGCTGCTCAGGCAGCTCAGGCAGCCGCTGGACCAGTCACACCGGCTGCTGCTGGGGCAGTCTTGGGCCCCATCACCCCCCAGCAGCAGGAGTTTGGGTGGTGGGGGGCTCAAGGCTGAGGATTAGGATGCGGGGCAGTGCTTATTGGGGTGGGGCTCCCTGGAAGGGTGACAACAACTCCCCAGCCCACAGACACCTCCCCCGCAACTCCCATTGGCCACAGTTCCCAACCAATGGGAAGGTGCCCTGAGTGCTGGGGGGGGCGGCCCCAGGGGCACCGTGGGTAGTCAGGGGATGGGGCGCTTGGGACAGAGCAGAGGTAGCACGTGAAGCTAGGAGCTGGAGGTCACCGCTTCCCAGGAGCCGGGTAGGGAACCTGCCCCAGGCCCACCAACCCTCCTTCCCACCCAGCAGCTGTGATGCCTCCTACCCAGGCCACAACCTCCCCATGAACATCCATGGCACCCTTGGGCCTGGCCCCACCCCCACCCCCTGGGACACAGCCAAGCACCTACGGTGCCTCCAGAGCTGCTTACCCCTCTCCCCCCAAGTTTTAGTCAGGTATATAGTAAAAGTCATGAACAGGTCACGGACTGTGAATTTGTGTTTATTGCCTGTGACCTGTCCTTGACTTTTACTAAAAATACCCATGACTAAAACATATCCTTACTTATAGTCATGATTACCAAGTGTTCCAGCTACCTTCACCAGACCCTGTGCTCCACTTAGGACTAAATGAAGAATTGCCTCTCCTCTTGTCGGTTCCAGGCCTAGTTGCTCCAAGAATGTCATTTAAGATGTCGATCGCATCCTGACTTGACATGTACCCAGTCAATATGAGGATAGTTGAAATCCTTCATTATAATTGAGTTTTTTGTTTTTATAGCCTCTCTAATCTCCCTGAGCATTTCACAGTCACTATTGCCATCCTGGTCAGGTGGTTGGTAATATATCCCTACTGCTATAGTCTTAATTTTAGAGCATGGAATTTATCCATAGAGATTCAGTGGTACAGTTTGATTCATGTAAGATTTTTACTTCATTTGACTCTGTGCTTTCTTTCACGTGTAGTGCCACTCCCCCACAGCTCCGCAGCATAGCCTGTTCTGTCTTTCCGATATATTTTGTATCCTGGTATTACTGTGTCCCATTGATTATCCTCATTCCACCAAGTTTCTGGGATGCCTATTATATCAATATCCTCATTTAATATGAGGCACTCTAGTTCATCCATCTTATTATTTAGACTTCTAGCATTTGTAACTGAATGGGACTCTTTTTCATTTGATTGTTTCTCATCAGATCCTACCTGTATTTTATCATCTTCCATCCTCTCCTCCTAACTAGGACATAGTGAATCTCCATTAATAGATCTTCCCTTAAAGGATGTCTCTGTCCAAATCACATGCTCCTGCGTACATGTCGGCTTTCCACCTCTTCCCTCCCCCTCACCATCTCCAGTTTCCAAGAAAACAACATGGTGCCTGGACTTTGTAGACTTTATAGACCTTGGCCTGAAGAAAATGACAAACAAAATCACTTCTCTTTAAGGTCTCAATGCACTGCTTGTGTAGGTACCAGGACTTGAGAGGGATGTCATGCATTAGCCTTCTAGTCAATGGCCAGCCCTGAAAAGAGTTGTATAGAGCAAGACACTGCAGTTCCTGTCAGTCAGTGAGGCAGCCTGATGCCTCAGCACAGTTTGTTGAGGTTGTGACAAGCAGTGGTGGCTAAGGCAATTGGAGTGCAGTGCATACCTCCATCCAGGTAAGACAAGGAGGACTGATACTATGGTGATGGGCTTCCTAGAGGAGAGTGGATGGATGATTGGTAGATATTCCCCAAGTCAGCTGGGATGAGCCAGGTAGCACTTAGGCTTCATCATGGCTAGATACTACCTCTAGGAGTACAGAGTCATCCCAGAGAATAACTATTTTTCCTGTCCTTTGCTCTGACGTAGGCCTCATGGTCACTAAGTCCTGGACCAGGTGTGGCTTCCTTGGTGGGCAGAAAAATATATTAATTAGGGAGAAAAGATGTTTTCAGGTGAAATGTCACAAGCTTTCCCAACCCTGCAGAGGTGGGACAAAGACACACTTGTGCCCAGAGGGTGTGTGAAGACATTTACACAGCCCTCTTTATGTATAGAGGATGGAAGTACCCTGAGGTCAGCTCCCTAACCAAGTCTTTATCTCATGCCAGGACCTGCTCAGGCAGCAGGTGTAACATAATGATCAGTTTAATGTTGCATAGTCACTGTTCTGTGTACAAAGAATGTTATAAAAGGGGCCAGCAGTCTAGTGTCCAAAATCAGTTAAAAATAGAAAGCAGTCATGGCAGAAAGTCTGTCTGATTTCACTTTCCACTAACTAGAACAGACCCCTACAAACATGTCCATATATACCTTGGGCCAGCTCTTCAGCTGGCCAGCAGAAGTGTGGTTTCATTGAGGTCCATGGAGCTAGAACAATTTACGCTAGCTGAAGCTCAAGCCCAGTTATTTCATGGCTATTGAAGGCCCGAACAAACCCATGCAGCCAAAAAATCAAAAGGCCTGTATTCACGTGAGCAAACTCAGCACACGGGACTGGTCCAGGCAGAGAGACAGGTTGGTCCAGTGGCTAGGGTACTAGCACAGTACTCAAATGACTCTGTGACCTTGGGCATGTCACTTAGTCTGTGACTCAGTGCTCCCTCTGTGAAATGGAAATGATAGTTCTTACCTATCTCGCAAGGTGTTGTAAGGCTAAGTAGATGAAAAAATTCAAGGCACCCCTATGGTCATGGGGGCCACATAGGTTTAATCAAAGTATGGATGAATAACATCAAATGAACTTAGGGTAGGTGTTTGTCATACCAGCTTGCACTAGGAAGCCCCAGTGAAAAGGGAAGAGGTCGTGGAAATGGAGTAAGTAGTGAGAGGCTGGGAATCTTTTAGCTGCCCAGGCATCTCAGCATTTCACTCTGCAGCTCTCCTGGAGGTTTGTTCATGTGTGGCCAACCCATTCCCCCACCCACTCCTGCTCAGCACTCAGCTCACAGACAAAAGAAGGTGGCAGGAGTCATGGCTTGTTTTGAAATCTTGTACTCCTGGGAGTAACAACAAAATCCCTGCCTGGCACATGCTGCTACCCCAGTGGGAGGAGTGCTACCCCAGTGGGAGACAGTGTCACAGACAAAGCAGTTAGACTCCTCAAACCCACAGGTTTGATTCCCTTCCCCCAGACTCAACTCATCCCATCAGTTTTCTGAGGCTGAAAAATTGAGTACTGGCCTATGGCTAGTGACCTTAAAACTCAAGGTCTTCTGTGTGTGTACTAAAGATCCCCTGGCCCTTTCCTTAAGATGAGAGGTGTGCCCATGTCCCCTGTCCTCTCTGGCTATGCTGTGCCCCGGAGATTGCTGTACATTGGGCTGTCAAGCATTTTGGAAAGCTGTGGGTTGCGAAATACAGGAGATTTTATTGTGATGCATGGGATCAGCTGTCTTTGCTTTCAACATTGACACACCTGAACCAAGTAAACTACAGTGTGTTCACCTTACAGTTACTGCTTCAGGCCAGTTATTAGGCACAGACACATCATGTCTATAGGCTGCCTCGGGTGGGGTTTTACTACTCTTGGAATAATCCTGGGAATGGGGTTAGGAATATATGCTTTTATATAAGCTATCGACACACTGGTAAGATGCTTTGCAGCTGGTCTTCCACTCCAAATGTGCTGTGGCAATCCTTTAGCATCCCACTGAAATCAATGGGACACCCTTGGTACAATAGATCATTCAGCAAAGGGAGGTGCATCCTGCCTGAGGAATGTGGCATACTTAGACTGACCTCACACTTGGTAAGGCAGCTCACATCTTTTCATGTATTTATACCTGTTCCTGTATTTTCCACTCCATGCATCTGATGAAGTGGGTTCTAGCCCATGAAAGTTTATGCCCAAATAAATTTGTTAGTCTCTAAGGTGCCACAAGGACTCCTCGATGGTTTTGCTGATACAGACTAACACAGCTACCACTCTGAAACCTGACAACATGTGGCATATCTCATCCAGTACACCAGCAACTATGTGGGCGAAACCATTCGCTAAGCTCTCGAATGAACTCGCACAGGAAAATGATAAGACAATAACACCCTGTCACCTGGGGGTGAACAGTTTTCACACAATGAATCTATGATCGCTCTATATCTGACCTCTCGGTCATCATTTTCAAAGGAAACCTGCACAACACCTTCAAAAGACCAGCCTGGGAGCTTAAATTCATAACACTGCTTGACACTAAAGATTACGGACTGTACAGAGACACTGGAATCATGGGTTATTACAACAAAATCCACTAACAACCCCCACAAACTGACTTTTTCCCCCTCCCTTCTACCCCACTATGACTGCAGGGGTGTTAACAGACTCCTTCACCTTGAATGGTCCCTTGAAATATGGGTTAATCACTTATTCTAAACAATCTGTTCCTTGTGTTGTGCTGTGACTCTCTGAGTACATTCTGTAGACCTGAAGAAGGGCTCTGCGTGGCTCGAAAGCTTGTCTTGGGCCTTGTCTACACTAGCAAGTTTCTGCTCAGTAAAGCAGCTTTCTGCGCTATAACTCCTAAGCTGTACACATTGCCAAGCCAATTAGTGCACAGAAACTGCGGCTTTGCAGCGCTGTAAAAAAACCACCCCAACAAGAAGCATACAGCTTTCTGCGCCGGGGCTACAGCACTGCGGTGCCAGTGTAGACACCGTGGCGATTACAGCGCTGCAATTGGCCTCCGGGAGGTGTCCCACAGTGCCTGTTCTCACCTCTCTGGTCATAGGATTGAACTCCACTGCCCTGCCCTCAGGTGACCAACCATCATCCCCACCCCATACATTCCTTTGCAAATTTGAAAGTCCCCTTCCTGCTTGCTTGGTGATGCATGCAGTGGTCTCAGCACATCTTTCCAGGTGGCCATGCCTGCTTCACACACCAGGCAATCCCCCACTTGGAGCAATGCTGAGCTGCTGGACTTCATCAGCATTTGGGGAGAGGAGGCTGTCCAGTCCCAGCTGCACTCCAGCAGTAGGAATTATGATACCTATGGACAGGTTTCACAATGCATGACAGAAAGGGGCCATGACTGGGACACATTGCAATGTAGGGTAAACATGAAGGAGTTGTAGAACACCTACCACAAGGCACGGGAGGCAAACCACTGCTCTGGTGGTGCACCCATGAGCTGCCAGTTCTATAAAGAGCTCAACGCAATACTCATTGGTGACCTCACCTCCACTGCAAAGATCACTGTGGATACTTTGGTGGCTCGCGTGCCAGTCAAGAGTGGACCGAACCAGAAGGAGGAAATCTTGGATGAAGCTGTGGAGAGGAAGGGGGACCAAGAGGCAGAGGATGACTCGGACATCAGAGATGCATGCAACCAGGAGCTCTTTTCTACCCAGGAGGAAGCTAGCCAGTCACAGCTGTCAGATGTTGGCGAAGTGCAAACACGAGAGTAGGTCCCTGGTAAGTGGATCTGATTTGGGGAATTGCTGAAATGAGTTGTTGGGGGCAGGAGGGTTGTAGAAAGCAGGCTTGTCTCCCACCGCATGCCTCATCTGAGTGTTGGAACAGGCTTTTGATTGACTCCCTCACTTCATGGGAAACTGCCTCAGAGATCTCCAGGAAACTCTTGTGGAGATACTGGGTAATCTGCAGCTACAGGTTCTTCAGCAGAGCTGCATTGTTTCTTTCCCCATTAAGAGTAACTTTGCCATGCCACTGTGCCATCACGAGACGGGGGGGAAGAGATCATTGCTGCACACAGGCGAGCTGCATACGAGCCAGGGTGGAAGCTGCAGTCTTGGAGAGGACCCTCCCTTGATTCCCTGCTCACCCTCAGCAGCGAGATATCTTCCATAATGATCACATGCTGTGGAAAGTGTGGGAACAGGGATGATTATCCGGTCCCCACCTACAGTGCTGGCTCTCCCCAAGAGCCACATGCCCAGTGTACAGCAGAGTCCGGGAAGAGCGATTTACCCTGTCCCAGTGGCTACTCACCATTTTGGGGGTCTTGTGGCTAATGTGTGCTTGCCTGGGGTCAGCCAGTTAGTGACAGGTGTGTGAGTACTGGCTGTGTTTCAAATTACTGAACCAGTGTTCTCTGTGTTGCAAACAATACTGCTTCTGTAAAATGTTGCATTTAAACTTCACAGAGATGATCTTGGGAGCCCAGTCTCCCTCTTTGTTATCGCCGGCTGAATGGCTGCCCTGAATTAGAAAGCAGCCAAGAAGAACTAAGGAGGACTTTCTACATGATGTTATGATGCACTCTGCGGCCAAAAAACAGGAATTGAAGGAGTGGCGGGATAGTGAAAAGAGGGACCGAAAGGAGAACGCAGCACTAGAATGAAGCCATGGAGCGACTCTAACCGTTATGGAGTGCCAAGCGGACACCCTGCAGGCGATACTAGCACTGCAAACTGAGCAGCTCCGTGCCCACCCTCCCCTGCAGCCGCTGTCTCAAAACTCTTTCCCACGCGCCCCCCAGACACCGCCAACACACTCTTATCAACTTCCTGTGTCCAGTCTATACCCGCAGCATTCCAATCCTCCCCCTTCACAGTCCTGCTGAACTACAGTACCCGTTGGCATTGTACTCCAGAGGAGAAGGCTGGATATGATCCCTAGACATACACAAATTTGTAGCTGTCCAAGGACCCCACCTCCTCCTGGAACCTTCCCTTCTCCTGTCTCCCTTACTGCTGATGGGTTGTTTTGTTTGACTCTTTCCTCCGATTGTTGTTTTTTAATAAAAGAATTGTGTTGGTTTGAAAGCAATCTTTATTAATTGAAAGCAAACAGAGCCCTGCAAAGCAACAGACTATCTTAAACCTTCATAGTGCATCATCTGCACCAATCACAATCCTCTCCTAACATTACAAGCACTGCACTCCGAAGCATAGCAACAAATATTAGTGGCTTTCAGCTTCAGATTGCTGCGTCAAGGCATCCCTGATCCTTCTGGCCCTGCACTGCACCCCTCTAATAGCCCTGGTCTCTGGCTCTTCAAACTCAGCCACCAAGCACTAAGCCTCTGCAGTCCAGCCCTGAGTGAAGCTTTCACCCTTCCCTTCACAAATATTATGAAGCGTACAGCATGCAGCTATAAGCATAGGAATATTTTCATTGGCCAGATCCAGCTTCTCATAGAGGCAGCGCCAGCAGGCCTTTAAATGGCCAAAAGCACACTCAACAGTCATTCTGCACTTGCTCAGCCTGTTGTTAAACCACTCCTTGCTGCTGCCAAGTTGCCCCGTGTATGGCTTCATAAGCCATGGCTGAGGGTGGGGGTCTCCCAGGATCACAATGAGCATTTCAACTTCCTCTACAGTGATCTTCTGGTCCAGGAAGGAAGTCCCTGCTTGCAGCTTCCTGAACAGGCCACTGTGCCGAAAGATGCATGCGTCATGCACCCTTCCGGACCAGCCTGCATTAATGTCTGTGAAACGCCCACAGTGATCCACAAGCACCTGGAAAACCATTGAAAAATACCTCTTGTGATTAATGTACTCAGTGGCTAGGTGGTCTGGGGCCAGAATTGGAATATGTATGCTATCTATTGCCCCCTCTGCAGTTAGGGAAGCCCATTTGTGCAAAACCATCTACAATGTCACACACATTGCCCAGCATCATGGTATTTCGGAGCAGAATGTGATTAATGGCCCTGCAGACTTTCGTCAACACGAGTCCAACAGTAGACGATCCCACTCTGAACTGGTTAGCGACCGATCAGTAGCAGTCTGGAATAGCCAGCTTCCACAGTGCAATCATCACGCACTTCTCCAATGGCAGGACAGTTCTCATTCTCATCTCCTTGTGCTGCAGGGCTGGGGTGAGCTCAGCACACAGTCCCATGAATGTGGCTTTCCTCATCCAAAAGTTCTGCAGCCATTGCTCGTCATCCCAGACATGCATGACGATGTGATCCCACCACTCGGTGGTTGTTTCCCAAGCCAAAAAGCATTGTCAGCACCTCCATGAATGCCACAAGCAATCTTGTGTTGTAGCTACTACGCGTGGCGAGATCGATATCGCACTCCTCTTGCCTTTGTAGCTTAAGAAATAACTCCACTGCCACTAGTGATGTGTTGGTCAGAGCGAGCAGCACACTGATCAACAGTTCGGGATCCATTCCTGCAGACAGAAGAGGCAGGACGCACAGTACATAAACCATTGAAAGATGGCGCCAAATGCGGACGGAAGCACAGAGATTGCTGGGATGCAAAGCAATGCATCATGGGGCATTGGGACAGGATCCAGGATGCCTTGTGACCCCCTCTGCCTTCCTACAACTCTTAGCAGCAGAAGAGAAAGAGGTGCTCTGTGGGATAGCTACCTGGAGTGCACCGCTCTGAATACCACTGCAAGTGCCACAAGTGTGAACACACTAGTATGCAGGCAGCTGACAGTATGAACACACAACAGCGGTTTCCCTTCAATGCTCTCTGAGCGGTGCTGTAGCTCCCGATGCTGTAACTCTGCCAGTGTAGACATTCCCTCTCTCTCTAGCAGATGTTGGTCCAATAAAAGATATTACCTCACTCACCTTGTCTCTGTAATATCCTGGGACCAGCATGGCTGCAACTACACTGCATACAATCATGAGCGTGATGCACAGGTAATAGACAATGTTGGGAGGCATTAGTGCCATGCAGTGTAACCTTCACCATCCCTCTAGGGCAGTGTGATCAACAGTGCATTGGAAGAGTGTATTGGAGAGGCAGGACAGCTCCTAGTGGTTAATCTGGGGGTAAAAGTCACCTGTCCCAAGTTGGTTTCCTAGTACAAGGAGTCATGCTGGACACTTGGCTCCTGCTGCTTTGGGTGTGGGAGGCTGGTAGGTATCAAGCAATGTAATAATAGTAGTTGGGAAACATTGTGCAAACATGTATTAATCCTCCATGCATGCTAAGAAGAAAGAGTGGAAATATTATTATCATTGCTACCTCCCTTTTCTCCTCTCCTTTCTGCCACCCCTTCCCCACTCACGCCTCTACACTCACGCACATGCCTGCAAACTCATACACAGGCGAGCACATGCTTGTATTTGGAAGCTGTCACACTACTCTATGCACCCACAGTCCCTTACGCTCCTGCACATTCATGCATCATATTCACAGTCATGCTCCATACACAGATCCACACGCCCACCCTTGCCTACATACTGTCAGTAAAACTTATACATGCCTCAGCTGTGTTGGCTAAAGTTGAACGGGAAACTGGAGGGGAAGGAAGGTGATAATATATAATATACATAATATACAGTCTGGGAGTCTTCCAATTCCACTGTTCCTCCAGAGGGTTTCCAGTTTAGAGTCCCAGCCCAATTCTCACCACAGCTCATCTACAAAGCTCATCCAGATATATTAATTACACACAGTTTCTGGCGAGAACACTAGTAGCAACAATGTCTTCTTGTCTCTCCCTGGCATTTCTAGCACATCAGGTATCTGGAACTGTGCAACTGACTCAGTGATAATGAACCCTTTTATTCTTGGGTTAAAATGTTCAAAGCATGTCTTTTAAGATGTAGCACTGCATTCATTTCAATGTAAGGCTTCCCAGAAGAACTCACTATAACAGCTTGGAATAGTTACACGCTGGAGAAGGTAAGAAAAGTCATTATGGAGCGTGGTGTGTTGGGCTCCCAAATTGCAGCCATGTCGCAATGGGTTGAGTCTCACACTTCCTTGCCAGTGCAGAATTCACTTGTTCTCTTTGTGACTAGAGCTTTAGCATCATGCTGGTTCACCTACTCCACTCCTTACGGTTCTCTCCCAGCCAGGGCCCCAGCAGGAAATTGCATTGCGATAACTGAAAATGCTGTGAGCTCTTTGGGGCAGAGACCATAGTTATGTTCAATGTTTCCACAGCTTCTGGTCTACACCTGAGGCGCCTATGCACTACAGTAATAGATACACCTCTCTGTCTCACATTTTAAACAGCTGCTCTTAAAGAAACAGGTATTTTCTCCAGATGCCATCCTCTGGGGTTCTTGCTCCATCAGAACTTCAGGTCATCATTTGGGCTCATGTTTGTCTAGTGCTTTGAGGAACTCCACTCCCACCCTCATGATCTGGAGCACCTCTAGGGTTTGGCGCCTCAGCACCTCACTACTGGCACCTAGTGCCCTGGCACCTGGGCTTTGTTAATGACCCAGCACCTAGCTTGGTGTTTCACTGCATGTGTAGGTGGTTCCTGCCCGGGCACCAGATACGTGTAGTCTTCGGAGCCCATCTCGGTGGTTCCCTTGACCCTCCTCAGCAGCCACATTGGTGTCTCAGGTAGTATCACGTCAGGCCTCGCCTTTCTCCTCGGCACTCTGACCCCTTCCTGCAGGATTTCCCTTTGAGGCCCTGGAAACGGGCTATTTGCCACTCACCTGAAAAAACAAAACAAGCACCTGAGCTGTTGCTCTTGGCACCAAGCAAAGAGTGCGTTAGCAGGGCACTGCGCCAGCACTGGGCCCCTCCAGGAGACCTCTTAGAATGTAGCCTTGTCATAACATTTCTTCCCAGATCTGGACCTTAGTGTCCAAAATATGGGTGTTAGCATGAAAACCTCCAAGCTTAGTTACCAACTTGGACCTGGTATTGCTGCCACCAGCTAGGAATTATACAGTGCCTAGCTCACTGTGGTCTCCCCAAAACCTTCCCTGGGGGACCCCCAGACTCAGATGCCTTGAGTCTTACAACAAAGGGAAATAAACCATTTCCCTTCCCCCTCCTCCCCTCCAGGTGTTCCCTCCCTGGGTTCCTGGAGAGATATACAGAAGCAAGCTCCGTGAATCTAAACAAAGGGATTCTACCCTCCCTGTTTCAAGTCCTTGAAACACAAGCACCGAGAGAGCTAATCTCTCTTCCCCCTCACCCAGAAGGTATGCAAAGTCAGGCTTAGTAAATCTAACACAAAGAGATTTTCCCCCTGACTTCTTCCTCCCACCAATTCCCTGGTGAGCTGCAGACTCAATTCCCTGGAGTCCCCACTAAAGAAAAACTCCAACAGGTCTTAAAAAGAAAGCTTTATATAAAAAAGAAAGAAAAAGACATAAAATGGTCTTGTATTAAGGTGACAATATACAGGGTCAGTTGCTTAAAGGAAAAAAATGAATAAACAGCCTTATCCAAAAAGAATACACTCCAGCAACTACACACATGTAAATACAAAAAAAACAATATAAACCTATTGTCTTACTATCCTTGTACTTACAACTTGGAAACAGAAGATTAGAAAGCCTGGAGATAGAAAAATCACTCTCAGAGCCGAGAGGGTCAGACCCAAGACAAAGAACAAAGAACTCACACCCAAAACTTCCCTCCACCCAGATTTGAAAAAGTCTTGTTTCCTGATTGGTCCTCTGGTCAGGTGTTTGGTTCCCTGTGTTAACCCTTTACAGGTAAAAGAACATTAACCCTTAGTTATCTGTTTATGACACGCCCCCCAAATCACAGACAGTGGGAAACGTCACTGGCGGTGATTTCTTCCTAGAACTTTTGAATAAACAGATGAATACAACACGTGCACCTTTACGTATACTACTAAGTATGTAAACTACAAGACTTTTACATATGACGGACAATTTTTTAAGCGGTGTATTCTGGGAAACTCTCACGAGAGAGTGCATCAGCTACTTTGTTAGAAGCTCCTGAGATGTGCTGAATTTCAAAATCAAAATCTTGGAGAGCTAAACTCCAACGAAGAAGTTTCTTGTTGTTCCCCTTGGCGGTATAAAGCCACTTTAGCGCAGCATGGTCAATTTGTAGCTGGAACCACCGTCCCCAAACATAGGGGCGTAGCTTTTCCAGGGCGTACACAATGGCGTAGCATTCCTTTTCACTGACTGACCAGTGACTTTCCCTCTCAGACAGTTTCTTGCTGAGAAACACGACAGGATGGAAGTTGTGATCCGTTGCTTCCTGCATGAGAACTGCTCCTATACCACGCTCAGATGCATCTGTGGTTACTAGGAATGGCTTGTCAAAGTCTGGGGCCCTGAGCACAGGGTCAGACATGAGCGTCGCCTTAAGTTGGGTAAAGGCCTTTTGACACTCATCAGTCCATTTAACTGCATTTGGCTGGGTCTTTTTGGTCAGGTCGGTCAGTGGGGCAGCGATTTGGCTGTAGTGTGGTACAAATCGTCTGTAGTACCCGGCCAAGCCTAAGAAGGATTGGACCTGTTTCTTTGACTTTGGGACAGGCCACTTTTGGATAGCATCCACCTTGGCCTGTAGGGGGTTTATGGTTCCTCGACCCACCTGGTGTCCCAGGTAAGTTACTCTGTTTTGTCCTATTTGACACTTTTTGGCCTTAACAGTTAGTCCGGCCTGCCTGATGCGCTCAAAGACCTTTTCCAGGTGTTCTAGGTGTCCGGCCAGGAGTCAGAAAAAATGGTCACATCATCGAGGTAGGCAACTGCATATTCTCCCAGTCCTGCTTGTAGACCATCTACCAGCCTCTGGAAGGTGGCGGGTGCATTTCGCAGCCCGAAAGGAAGGACATTAAATTCATACACCCCTGCATGGGTGACGAATGCTGACCTTTCCTTGGCAGGTTCGTCTAGCGGTACTTGCCAGTACCCCTTGGTTAAGTCTATTATAGAGATGAACTGGGCACGTCCCAACTTCTCCAATAGCTCATCGGTGCGTGGCATTGGATAGTTGTCCGGACGAGTTACCGCATTTAGCTTACAGTAGTCCACGCAAAAGCGTATTTCCCCATCTGGTTTGGGTACCAGAACCACTGGAGATGCCCATGCACTGGTAGATGAGTGGATTATACCCATTTGTAGCATGTTCTGGATCTCCCGTTCTATAGCAGCTTGGGCGTGAGGAGACGCCCGGTAGGGTGAGGTTCTAATGGGGTGAGCATTACCTGTGTCAATGGAGTGGTATGCCCATTCAGTCCGTCCTGGGGTGGCTGAGAACAATGGGGCGAAGCTAGTGCACAGCTCCTTGATTTGTCGCCGCTGCAGACGTTCCAGGGTGGTTGAGAGGTTCACCTCTTCCACGCTACCGTCTTTTTTCCTGTCGTAGTAGACACCTTCAGGCCACTCAGCATCATCTCCCTGGACTGTAAACTGACAAACCTGTAAATCTCTGGAATAGAAAGGCTTGAGAGAATTAACATGGTACACTCTGGGCTTTAGTGAGGAATTGGGAAATGCTATGAGGTAGTTAACAGCCCCCAGGCGCTCTTGGACCGTGAATGGCCCTTCCCATGATGCTTCCATCTTATGGGCCTGTTGCGCCTTCAGGACCATAACCTGGTCTCCTACCTTGAAGGAACGTTCTCTGGTATGTTTATCATACCAGGCCTTTTGCTCTTCTTGAGCATCCTTTAGGTTTTCTTTAGCAAAGGCTAAAGAGTGTCGGAGGGTGCTTTGTAGGTTGCTTACAAAGTCCAGAATGTTAGTTCCTGTAGAAGGCATAAACCCCTCCCATTGCTGCTTCACCAACTGTAATGGCCCCTTAACCTCGTGGCCATACACAAGTTCAAATGGTGAAAACCCTAAACTGGGATGTGGTACAGCCCTGTAGGCAAAAAGCAACTGCTGCAACACTAGGTCCCAATTATTGGAGTGTTCGTTGACAAATTTACATATCATGGCCCCCAAAGTTCCATTGAACCTTTCCACCAGGCCATTGGTTTGATGGTGGTACGGGGTGGCAACCAAGTGGTTCACCCCATGAGTTTCCCACAGTTTTTGCATGGTCCCTGCCAGGAAATTAGATCCTGAATCTGTAAGGATGTTGGAGGGTCAACCTACCCTGGCAAAAATGTCTGTTAGGGCCTGACACACAGCGTTAGCCCTGGTGTTGTCTAGAGCTACTGCTTCCGGCCATCGGGTAGCAAAGTCCACGAAAGTCAATACGTACTGCTTTCCTCTGGGCGTCTTTTTTGGGAGAGGACCCAGAATATCCACAGCTACTCACTGAAATGGGACCTCAATTATGGGGAGTGGCTGCAGAGGGGCTTGACCTGGTCTTGGGGTTTTCCCACTCTTTGGCATACCTCACAAGACCGGACATAGTTGGCAACGTCCTTGCCCATCCCCTCCCAGTGGAAGGACTTCCCCAATCTGTCTTTGGTTCTGTTCACCCCAGCATGGCCACTGGGATGATCATGGGCCAAGCTTAAGAGCTTCCCCCGGTACTTAGTTGGAACCACCAACTGTTTTTGCGGCTGCCATTCTTCCCGGTGTCCACCAGAAAGAATCTCCTTGTATAAAAGTCCTTGGTCTATAACAAACCGGGATCGGTGAGAAGAGCTGAGAGGCAGTGGGGTGCTCCGTGCCACCGCCCAAGCTTTCTGAAGGCTGTCATCTGCTTCCTGCTCAGTCTGGAACTGTTCCCTTGAGGTTGGGGTCACCAGTTCTTCCTCAGACTGGGGACTTGGACTTGGTCCCTCTGGAAGCGATGTAGGTGATGGGGTTGTTTCCGTTGCTAGTGAACCGCTCTCTGCTGGTGCACCTGAGGGTATTTCAGGCTCTGGCTGAGCCTTTTGGGTATGGCTGTCTGTTGCTTCTGCCAGTTCTGGCTCGCTGGCGCTCTCTGGCATTGAGTTTGAAGCTGTGGTTGCAATTGCTGGTGCTGGTTGCTGTTCCAGTTCTGGGCCTGGGACTGGAGGTGCTGTGGCTGTTTCAGTGGTTGACATGGAATCAGGATCCACTATCTCTGTCTGGGTCTCTGGTAACACAGACGGGGCGTCTGTGGACGGCTCAGGAACAGGAATGGGTCTGGAAGCTTGCCTGGCTTGGCTGCGTGTAACCATTCCCACTCTCTTGGCCCGCTTCACCTGGTTGGCCAAGTCTTCCCCCAGTAGCATGGGGATGGAATAATTGTCATAGACTGCAAAAGTCCACATTCCTGACCAGCCTTTGTACTGGACAGGTAGTTCAGCTGTAGGCAAGTCTACAGCTTGTGACATGAAGGGATAAATTGTCACTTGGGCCTTTGGGTTGATGAATTTGGGGTTGACGAAGGATTGGTGGATAGCTGACACTTGTGCCCCCGTGTCTCTCCACGCAGTAACCTTCTTTACGCCCATTCTCAAAATTTCCCTTCGCTCTAAGGGTATTTGAGAGGCATCTGGGCCTGGGGATCTTTGGTGTGATGGTGGTGTAATGAACTGCATTCGGTTGGCGTTCTTTGGGCAGTTGGCCTTGATATGTCCCAGTTCATTACACTTAAAGCATCTTCCAGCTGACTGGTCACTGGATCGAGGTGAGTTACTGGAGACTGGGGAGGTGGAAGAATAGGGTGTCTGTGGCTTTCCTTGGGTTATAGGTGGGGTCTTTGGTTGCCCTTGGTTGTAGAGTTTATTGTTGGTGTGCCCTCTGGGTTATTCGTTCCCCTTGACAGTAGCTCTCTTGCTTTCTGCCACTTCCATCCATCTGGCTCCAATTTCCCCCGCCTCAGTGAGATTTTTGGGTTTTCCATCTTGTATGTACTGTGTTATGTCCTCAGGAACACCATCCAAGAACTGTTCCATTTGTATGAGGAGGTGCAGTTCGTCCATGGATTTAACATTGGTTCCTGATATCCAGGCCTCATAATTCTTTCCAACGTAGTAGGCATGTTTGGGAAATGACACATCTGGTTTCCACTTTTGGGTTCTGAAACGCCGACGGGCACGATCCGGGGTTATCCCCATTCTTAATCTGGCCTTGTTTTGAAACAGTTTATAATCGTTCATTCGGTCCTTTGGCATTTCAGCCACCACCTCTGCTAAAGATCCACTGAGCTGTGGCCTCAATTCTACCATGTACTGGTCTTCAGGGATGCTGTACCCAAGGCAGGCCCTTTCAAAATTTTCTAAGAAGGCCTCAGTGTCATCACCTGCCTTGTAAGTGGGAAATTTCTTGGTTGGTGAAGGGTTGTTAGGATTGGCTGGAGCATGCTGCCCTGCCTGCACTAACTCTAGTTCATGTTTTCTCTGTTTTTTCCCTCTCTTCACTTTCTTTTTGTTGTTTTTCCATTTCTCGGCGGTAGGCTGCCTCTTCTTCTTGTAGTTTTCTGTGGTGGGCTGCATTTTTGGCGTCTTCTTGTTTTTGTAGCCTTTCCATCTCTTGTTTGTGAGTTGCCTCATCTCTGGCCATTTGTGTTCTTAGTAGTTCTATCTGTTTTTCCATTGCTTCCAGCTGTACTGCTTCTGGTTTTCGTGACATTCTGGTTCCTGTTTTCTTGTGTTGGGTTGCCCTCCGGTGTTTGTTGTCTGAACTGCTGGCTCTGTTATCTCCTGGGGTCTGCCTAGCAACAGTGCCTTTTTTTTTCTTCCTCTAGCTAATCTTTTAAATGTAAAGTAAACCAGAAAAAACACTTTATTTGCATGTGTATTGTGCTGGGAACTTGACTCTCAATCGGAGTGCTATTGTATAACAAAAGACCGTTTGTCACTCCTTAATGGTTCCTTGCTTAATATGCAAGCTACTGCCAGGAGAGAACAGAAAAAAAAATTTCTCTCTGGTTCCTTTTAAAACCAAACCCTCTCTGCTCAAAAGCCCCAAGCAGAGAAAAGAAAAATATAATATTCCTACTGGCTTCTGGATTCTATCTATCCCACCGCTACCACCATGTCATAACATTTCTTCCCAGATCTGGACCTTAGCGTCCAAAATATGGGTGTTAGCATGAAAACCTCCAAGCTTAGTTACCAACTTGGACCTGGTATTGCTGCCACCAGCTAGGAATTATACAGTGCCTAGCTCACTGTGGTCTCCCCAAAACCTTCCCTGGGGGACCCCCAGACTCAGATGCCTTGAGTCTTACAACAAAGGGAAATAAACCATTTCCCTTCCCCCTCCTCCCCTCCAGGTGTTCCCTCCCTGGGTTCCTGGAGAGATATACAGAAGCAAGCTCCGTGAATCTAAACAAAGGGATTCTACCCTCCCTGTTTCAAGTCCTTGAAACACAAGCACCGAGAGAGCTAATCTCTCTTCCCCCTCACCCAGAAGGTATGGAAAGTCAGGCTTAGTAAATCTAACACAAAGAGATTTTCCCCCTGACTTCTTCCTCCCACCAATTCCCTGGTGAGCTGCAGACTCAGTTCCCTGGAGTCCCCACTAAAGAAAAACTCCAACGGGTCTTAAAAAGAAAGCTTTATATAAAAAAGAAAGAAAAAGACATAAAATGGTCTTTATATTAAGATGACAATATACAGGGTCAATTGCTTAAAGGAAAAAAATGAATAAACAGCCTTATCCAAAAAGAATACACTCCAGCAACTACACACATGTAAATACAAAAAAAACAATATAAACCTATTGTCTTACTATCCTTGTACTTACAACTTGGAAACAGAAGATTAGAAAGCCTGGAGATAGAAAAATCACTCTCAGAGCCGAGAGGGTCAGACCCAAGACAAAGAACAAAGAACTCACACCCAAAACTTCCCTCCACCCAGATTTGAAAAAGTCTTGTTTCCTGATTGGTCCTCTGGTCAGGTGTTTGGTTCCCTGTGTTAACCCTTTACAGGTAAAAGAACATTAATCCTTAGCTATCTGTTTATGACAAGCCTAAGGCTTCCTGGCAGCTGGGATACCTTCTGGCAGCAGGAAAGTGTGGGAAGAAACTGTGAAGTGTTGCAGTTAAGCCCAGCAGTCCCTTTACTTGCCCTGCCTCACTTCCTCCCTCCCCTGAGTATCTGACTGAAAGCTGGAGCCCATCCAGGTGCCTCTGGCAGCTATCTCACTTGCTCACTCATTAGTGGAAGGTTGTCCAGAGTCTCTGCAGCCCCTAGTGTCAGGTTCATGCAGGGCTTGACACTTTTGAGTTCACTCTCCCCTACAATGAGTCTTGTGAGACACCAGATATTAATGTGATCTCAGCAGAGCTGTCCCAAATTCCTGTGAAGTTCTGTGATTCACATGGAAAGTCATGTGGTATCACTGGTAACAGGGGCTTCAGCGTCTGTCAAGGGTGTGCTTCAGGCACTACTGACTGATCCACCTGACCCCCACGTTTTGAAAACAGGCACCCCTTGTTCCATGGGCCTCTGAACTTAATTGTGGGTGTCCTGGTCAGGACCATCCTGAGGGCTGCAATCCATCCTTGGAGACTACAACTCCCAAAACGTTAGAGGAAGAAACAGACTGCCACTTCCAAGGGTGAGGCCTTGAAGCCTCGGTTTTGGATGCAGAGGCACATGCGTTTTGTGGGGAGCTGAGGCTGTGTTACTGGACCCCTGGCCAGGAATGACAGTTGCTTTATGGAGCTCTAGCCCAGCTGGGAGCTGCTGTTGAGAAACTTCCGGGCTTGAACCAAGCAAGGAGCCAGGCAGGCTATTGCTGGCAGGGGTATTGGAACAATTTGTACAGTGGAGGTGCTGTGAGCCATTGAACCAAACTGTAAACCCTGTATATAATGGAAACCACTTCAAGTTAGGGGGTGCTGCAGCGCCCCCCTCACCCCTAGTTCCAACACCTATGATCGCTGGGCGTCAGTGGAGCCAGGGCAGAGACTGCGGTGGTGCCCAGAGCTGCCTGAGGCTGGCTTGCAGTGACGGCAGTGGGAGGAACCACGGCCTTGTTTGTTGGGGCAGTGTGTAAAGGGGAAGGGGGACAGCAAAGAGACTTCAGTGGGAGGAGAGACTAAATAATCTTATTGGCTGAACAGGATCCAGGTTACTGCCCTCTGGTTCTAACAGCGCCCATCCTCAGGGGCTGTGCAGCTTGGAATGACCCCAGGTTAGATTCACTCCGCCCCATGTTGCCTTGGCTGGACTGCCTTACTGGATCCACAGAGCTTTCCAGGCCCCAGCTTCAAGATCTTTAAATGCGCCCACGCAAGGGTCTAGAATTCTGAAATTAAGAGGAGTGCCCCATTCTGGGATGGGGTAACTGGTGGCAGTGTACTAACTTAAAATGATTGTGACATTTTAATTATTCTCAATCTGTTACAGCGTGTTTTTCTAAATTGTGGAGTGAAGGGGTGCTAACTCTAGTCTAAGTGGGTATTATTTGCAGAGAGTGTATAACTGATATTTTTGGGTTAGCCCCATTGCATAGATTATCTCAGGTTTATTCCTGGAGGCTCCCCAGGCTCCCCAGTGGGTGTGTGCAGGGCCCAGCCAGGATTAATTTTGTTACAAGTAAAAGGACTGCAGCAGAGGAGTGGATCGAGGATTCCTACCTATCCACCATCATCACTGGGATACTCAGGATCTCCATCACTGTTGACAGCATCAGGCACACAGAGGGGTGTTGCTTGCTCCTGATAATCCAGGGAGAAAAGGAGGGGTTACATTTTGGAGGCACCATTGGGATCCTTCTGCCAGCCTGAAATTCTGCAGCTATTTTATGCTATTGTAGTTCTGATTATTTTCCTGAACCCTTCTGGACTTTAAAGGACTCTATTTCTTTAATGAACTTTAGTATCTCCTCCATCACTGTAAGCTAACGTCCTGGTGTAGAGATTGGCATGCCACCCAGTCAAGCCCTTATCCTGGGTAAGGTCACACTGTTAGGTGTTGGGAACTGTGAAAATCTTTGGGAAGACCATGATTTTTACGGTTACCGAGGTGACTCTAATACCTAGACTGTGGCTGTATTGGTGAGAGCGGCTGCTGACTTGGACCCACTGTATGTACTCCAGAAAGTTGGGATTGTGGGTGAAATTGGCCCCTGGCCTGTGTTTCTGTCTGGGAGTGCCCAAAAGAGGAGACTATACCAGCTGAGACTGCTGATTTTGCAGCTAAAGTGAAGGCTTTGCTGGAAGATGTGATGGCCATCGTTAAACCAGCATCTGTTATGAATGAGTATCTGATAACTGCACTAGGATAATTGGTGGAAGGCTGTACTCGGTCACCCTGTGAGGGAGTTGGGTACTGTAAGATGAGTTTCCTCTCCGGTTAAAAGCTACTCCTGCTGGAGAGGATTACTTTGAATCCTAAATGGGCCAAGCTACCCAGATGATGGAGGAATGCAAATTTCATGCTTTAATCTGACCCTGCTTAATGTGTCGGGAACTTTAAATCCCTAACAGAAATCTAGATGGAGCTAGCACATTAGCCATATTGTGCATGCTTAAAACTGTATGCAAAATGAGATCACAGGGTATTCTCCATATTTTGTAATGTTAAGACGAGAAGCTTGACTACCGATGAACTTCTTTTTGGGGGGGTCTCAGCAGATGGGTCCTTCCACCCATCTTATCTTCAGTACATGGCTACATTAAAAAGAGACTTGCATGCTGTTTATTCGCTTGCTCAGGCCATAGACGATAAGAGGAACCAAGGTAATAAAGATGATTATGATCAGAAGGTGCAATACTATGATCTGCAACTGGGTGATTGAGTCCTTATCAGGAATCTTGGGCTCCCAGGAAAACACAACCTTTCATACAGTTGGGGTTTGCAACCCTCCATTTTGGAAAGTCAAATATCTGCGCTACCTGTCTCCCAACTAAAGCTTGAAAAGAATGGCGGCCCATTAAAGACCTTGAACCGAAACCATTTACTTCCTCTGGAGCAATGTGAGAATGGATACTCCATTGATTACTGATCCAACCCCTGTACCCCAAGCATCTTGCCAGAGGAGACCCTGACACGGTTACCCCAGTGACTATGTTTGGTTCCCCATTAGTGACTGATTCTAAGGAGGTTTACACCGACTATATATCTATGTATCCTGGACCACAGATGTTCCTCCTGAGTCTGTTGTATTGTCACTTGAACCACACCAACCTGAAGGTTTAGC
This sequence comes from Gopherus flavomarginatus, assembly GCF_025201925.1. NCBI lineage: Eukaryota > Metazoa > Chordata > Testudines > Testudinidae > Gopherus > Gopherus flavomarginatus. The sequence continues at coordinate 49,958,999 of NC_066625.1, forward strand.
TGAAAAACCTCCTTTAAGTCTCCAGGTTTCCCTGTTTTTACCTCCAAGAGATGTTTCCAGGAAAGGCTCAGACCCTCTCAGTAGCCTACTTGGCTCTTTTGGTGTAGACAGGGATCCTGTTACAGATAATTCCCCTCTTCCCAGTAGTAATCCTGTGCAGAATGCAGAGCCTAATAAAGTATTGTTGACTCCTTCTGCTGAAGAAGAGCTTGTGCAGCCCTTAAGGATGTCCCTGCGAGAGATCAGACCCCGCTCTGCAATTAACGTATGATGCAGCTGGAGTTGCCAGTGAGGTGTCCAGACCTACTGTGCATCATGGTGTGGCTCTGTCCTCTGGCTCTAAAACACCTATTGAGTCCAAAAGGGAGATAGAGCCTCTAAAGATGGGGACAAGTGTTTATCATGGCAATGCTCCCCTCAGGTTCGGTGCTTAAATTGTGCCTATTCTAGTGGGCCTGTACTTTGCCCAGAGAGCAACAGGGATTAAGAAAGTAAGTATTATCTTTGGGTTGTTTTCTTTCTTGTTATAGTTCCTTAATAGGGATATTAAGGGTTTTTCTGGTGGGGAGTCTCCCCTCCTCAGAGCTGGGGGGCTCCCTTTGCATGAGGTGTTGATTTTGCACTTTTATTTTATTTTGTCTTGTGAGGCGTGATTGGTTAGTGTGTTCCTTTGGGAGCTTCACCTCCTGCACAATCAGCCCTGACCACTTCCTCCAAAGGCAGCATTTCAGCTCAGCAGGAGGGCATGTAACAGATAATAAGAGCCCTGTTACCACCACTCGTAAGGGTTAAAAAACCTTTCAGAGCTTGGAGAGTTATGGCATTCTGGTGCTAGGTGATGAGACCCTGCAGTGAGATGCACAAGTTCAGGTAAGTCATTTCCCTTTCCATGCTACACTGTTGCTATGCTGGAATTTTCTCTGATACTAATTGTGATTTAGCTCAAAAGGCGAGGTTCACGGCTGTGAAATTCCTGGAGGGGCACTTGTTCTTGTACATGCTACCTTTAGTCTTTCCTGCACTGGGTGTTCAGTACTCTATGTGAGTAGTATGGTCTGTTTTCCTCTGGATTCTCATGTGGTTGTCAGTGTGCAGAGCTCTTTATGCTCATATAGTCCTTTATCTTGCAGCTGGGGACATCAGTTTCTCCCTCCTGCCAGTTTCTCTTTTCCATGGCTATCCTGTTTGTGAAAGGCCCCAGACTAACCGCCCTGGACACTGGTATACGCCATGAATCCACAGAAGTGGGGGAGGGGGAACAGCGGCAGGGCAAGCGTAGGTTCACACACACGGCTCCCTTCGTTCTGTGCCTTGGTAGTGTGCTTCAGGTCTGACCTGTGACTGTTATAAAAGGTACACCCACCTTATCTCTCCAACAACTATCCCAGAGCATAAGAAGCTGGGTCACTCTGCAGGCCTATTCAGTTCTCTGCTCAGCCTGCCATGAAAGGTGCCGGTTGATGCCTGTTGTGATGTTCACTGGGGAGATTGAATCTATCTCCCCTTGTAAGTATTCTCACACTTCTTATCAAACTATCTGTACTGGGCTATCTTGATTATCACTCAAAAGTTTTTTTTTTCCTTACTTAATTGGCCTCTCAGAGTTGGTAAGACAACTCCCACCTTTTCACGCTCTCTGTATGTGTATATATCTCTCCTCAATATATGTTCCATTCCCATGCATCCAAAGAAATGGGCTGTAGCCCACGAAAGCTTATGCTCAAATAAATTTGTTAGTCTCTAAGGTGCCACAAGTATTCCTATTCTTTTTGCGGATACAGACTAACACGGCTGCTACTCTGAAAACTGGAGAGATGGTACACCAGATGGGAACAACTTACGGCTGCTATTGACCTGGGCTGCATTTGAACCAATGCTGTAGAGGCAACAGACTCCAGTTCCAATAGCTTATCTCCTAATCCCTCTAGCACCTATCTTGGATTTAATAATTCTTGGTACAAGTTGGTCATCAATGTTAGACTTAACCAGCATGATAGTGTGCAGCCTTGCCTCCTTCTTGTGCCCACTTGATTCTCCAAAGAGAATTGCTGCTGCTCTTGCTGTTGTGGTGGTGTATGGTGTGGTTGTGGTGTATGTGGAGGTACACCTGATGGCCCTGGTTTGTTTTCTGTTTTGGCAATCCACACCTACTCTTTCTTGCTGAAGACTCACATTCAGATGGTCAAACAGAACTGCCCCCCCCATACCAATGTTGGCATGTCACAACACAAGCATTGCTTTCATACATCAGCCGTCTTCAGGCAAATATCGTAGGGTAATGACATTGCATCTTCCCCAAGTGAATGCGGGACACTGGTAATGTCCTGCCAGCTTACAATCAAAATTGTTACTGCCCCACACAACTCAGCAAGCTTATTCTGAGCCTGCACATTCAAACTGTATTCAGGTAGCTCTGATGGGATCTGCACAAATGCCACCTTGTGGCTGGAGCACTGTTTGGTGGTTAAAACAAAGGAGTGTGGGAAGGAGATGTGGGTTCTACTCCCAGCTTTGACAGTGACTTGCTGCATGACCTTGGCTGAGACACTGTCCCTCTTTCCACACACAACCCACATCGAATGATACCTATACTCACTAACTCACACGGGCATGAAGATGAGGCTTCATTCATTAGTGGCTGTGAAGCGTGTTGAGATCCTAGGCTGGAAGGTGCTGGGAAGATCATTACTGACACCGATAAGACAGGCTCTGCTGTGCTGCAATTCTCATAATGTTACCACCGCTGCTGCTGCTTCTGTCCTCCTCCTACCCCCAGCCCTGCTCCATTAACAGCTGCTGTGCTCCGTGGTGCCTCTCCCTGACGCTCAAAGGAAAGGAGGAAAGCATTGCAGAGTTGCCACCTGCCATCCGTGGATAGGAAAGTATCCATTCCCTCAATGTGCTCCCTTTCCAGGATCTGAAAATGGTGTGTTCAATTAAAATGCCCTTCTGCTGGGACTGGCTGCCAGTTCTCAGGAGATGCAGGTACAAATGGAGCTGCCATGCACACTGGAACTCTGAGGTTATTGCACGTTACTTTTTTATTGCAGCAGATGTTAGCAAGAAGATACAACAATAGGTGACAGGAGAAGCCTTTCAAATATGCAATACCACCACATCAGCCTCTTGTGAGTAAGGTTGATGCTTCAGGCAGTTGTAGGCACCATGTGCTGTATGTCAGAGTTCCTGGATTTAGCTGAGGTCTTCTGCCAGCCAAGTAGGGAATTGGGAGAATGCTTTGGGGGGAATCTTTTAAGTGTTGGAGCAGTTGGTGGTTGTTTTGGAGACTGTACTCTTGGTGAAAGGCTGGGTGTCTTTAATGTGGATGCTTGGATTGATGTCAAGCATGGCGAAGCCCAGCGAAGATTGGAACTGGTTAAGTGAACATGCAGGAAGGGCAGTGTTAGCAAAGGGCAAACTTCAATCAAGTCCAGAGCAGAGATTAGGACAAAATTAATTTCCAGGAGCCAGATTCTTCACTGCTTTGTACCCTGTGATGTCATTTGTTCCTTTGCAATGTGGTTGCAAAATGCTACAGAATCTAAGTGGCAACACTGTACACCCACTTTGCTCAGCTGTAAATGACAACGCAGGGTGCAAGGCAGAGAAACAGGTCCCAGATCTCCAATTCTCTGGAAATTCAGAGATTTAAATCTCCTGAGTTTTGTTGAGACCACTATAAAAATAGAACCCATTTACAAAATTCATACACAGATTTGAATTCCAAATCCTCCCATAATTTGGGGTTAGATGATTGGTGCCTCCCCATACTGGATGGGCACCAGCTAAAGGGGAGGACACGTGACCTCCCCAGGTGTCTCCTCCCTGCCCTGCCCCCAGCCCTGTCCCCTGCACGCCCCCCACCCCATGTTACCTGTGGGGGTAGAGGGGACTCTATCCTCCCGCTGCACTGGCTCCCCCCGCCCCTGGCACGTTCAGCTGCTCTCCTGGGCAGCTAGGTCTGGCCCAATGCAGCACAGCAGCTGCCTGGGAGAGCATCTGGCTGCAATGGCGGCAGGCTGCCCCCCCATGCTGGCTTGGCTTCAGGGACAGGGGCCAAGTGAGCTGGAGCCCACCTTCCCCGTGTGCAGCAGCAGCTGCCTGGGAGAGAGGCTCTCTAGGGAGGGGTGGCAGCGGCTTGCTCTGGCTTCCAGAGATAGGGGCTGACTCCGAGCATGCTGGGCAGGAAGAGTACTCCGGCTTGCTCTCTGCCCCTGTCTCAGAAGCCAAGCCTGGGTGGGAGGCAGCCCACCGCCACTGCTGCCAGGTGTTCTCCCAGGCAACTGCTGTGTTGCACCAGGCAGTTCATCTAAGCCCTTAAAAGTTCAGATGAATCATCACTAAACTTTTCAACTCTCTGGAGAAGTTGTAAATTTGGGTTAATAGTCTTGGGAGAAGGTGCCTTTCCTGTGCTGTATTTTCTGCTATTAGTAGAGCCTTTGCCATATCTCCTGCAGAATGGTGGTTCTTTAGGTTCTAGCCTCAAAGCTGGAGATACAGAGGCAGCACTCAAACAAATTGGAGGGGGGGGAAAAGTTCTCATGCCGCCAAGATTCAAGGTTTCCCGTTCAATGGCAGGTGCGGGGAAAGGTTTGGCAGGGTGCCATGTTTATTATATTATATCCAACGCAGCCCAAGCATCCTTTGTGACAGAAGCATAAACCTCTTGGCTTTAAAAGTGAGTTGTTTTCCTCTTTAATGGCTACATCTTTCCATTCTGTAACAGCAGTAGGGTAAGAGAAAGCATGTGGCTTTTGCTTTAAAAGGTTTTCCTTTGACTCCTTCAACAAGCCTGTTCTCTTTGGGGAGTGACTTATTTCATAATTAGCCTCGGAATATAGGATACTTGTAGGAGTGGAGGGCTGCATTGGGAGCAAGGGGCAGACATAGCTTCTCAGAATCTCCTGATTTCTGGCAGAACTCTCACCAAGACTGGCCCTTGTTCAAAATGGCTGCTGTCTGCCATTACTTTAAAATGGACTGAAGCCACACGAGGCCTACAGTCAAAATAGAGGCCATTTCCTTACAACTTTTCCATGTGCAAGTGAGTGTGCCCCTAGTAAAGATGGGCTGGCACTTCCCATTGGAAGGCGGCTTCCACCCTTAACAGTTCCAAAATCAGGAGTCAGACAGTATGAATTTAAATCTCATGATTTTAGGGGGATCTGGTTATTGAATGCGGAGGGCTGTGATCACAATATTCCCAGCATCACCTCTCCCTCCCCTGCACCAGAACCCTCTGGGTAATCCCATTGCACTTGGCCAGCAGTTACTGTTGGATGCTTGGAGTGAACTTGTGGTGATGAGTGGAGAGGGTCTCTGGTGCTTTTGGTGATGAATTGTGTCCTTCCTTCTCCGTCCCCCCTCTCACCCCTCCCCTCACCCCCAGGTTTCGTCAGTTTTGACAATCCGACTAGTGCTCAGGCAGCCATTCAGGCCATGAACGGCTTCCAGATCGGCATGAAGAGGCTAAAGGTCCAACTAAAGCGGCCAAAAGATGCCAACAGACCCTACTGACCCCTGCTCACCCTGGCCCTGCAAACAGGTAAGGCATTGGCAGACCAGACTGCCCCAACTTTGGTAGAAGCAGGAGAGTGTGGGGGTAGGGTGGTGTTTTCACCAAATCATCTGTGCTTGCTGCCAGGAAGCCAGGGGGCAGTATGGCATCTCCTGTTGTTTCATTCATGCCAGGATGATGCTGACTTCTGTTGATCTGTGCACCGCTGCCATTTGTTGGAGAGTGTTGGACCTTTGACTTAGCTATTAAAGCTGCTCCTTTAGCTCTGCCTTATTCTTTCGGACCTGGTAGTCCTGAGTTTGAATCAGTGTGGTCCAGTGGCTAGAGCGCCAGATAAGGACTCACTCCCAGATCTGCTTCTGACTGGCTGGGTGACCTGGGGGCGAGTCACTGTCCCTCTCTGGGCTTCCGTTTCCCCATCTGAAAAATAGTGATAATAATGTTTGCCATCTTTTTAAAGTACTTTGAGATCACTTAGTGCTAGATATTGTTATTATTGTTGCTTCCTTTCAAGTTGGTGTCTTGTGTGCATCATATGCAGCCACAAACCATTGCAAAGTCCCTGATCATCAGGAATCCTAGAAATCCATTTGCCATGGAAAAACACAGAATTTGCATTTTTACAGAGAATCTTTGGGTTTTATTCTGGCTGCCCAGCTCTGAAGGTAGAGCGGAGAGCGGTGGCTGCTGGCAAGGCACCCAGCTCTGAAGGCAGCGCCACCATCAGCAGCAGCGCACAAATAAGGTTGACATCAGGGCCGTACTTAGGCATATGCAGATACACAGCTGCATAGGCACTCCTGGGTCTTAGTGTCCACCCATTCACCTCTTCCTATCCCTGTTCTGACCCTTCCTGCAGGCTCCCACCACAGCTGGCTGCTGCAGCCTGTTGTGTCTTCCTCCAGAGGGGATCTGGTACTTAAAAGTGAACAACCCTTCCAGCCTGCCAGACCTATTAGCACAACATTGAAACTGTTAAAGAGCCATTCAAGTGGTAATGAAGCCATTTAACAGGCATTTGCCAACCCCCAGGTATATACTGTCAGTTTTTGAATTTACTGACAAAGGCCTTGGCTACACTTGAGAGTTACAGCGCTGTTAGTGGCTTTATAGCGCTGTAACTCACTCTCCATCCACACTGGCAAGGCACATACAGCACTGTATCTCCATGGCTACAGCGCTGCTTGTACTCCACCTCCACGAGAGGAGTAAAGAGTATAGTGCTGCTACTGCAGCGCTGGGGCACCAGTGTAAACAGGGAATAATCTTAGTACACTGTAACTGACCTCCAGAAGCTTCCCATAATCCTTATAAGTGACGATTACTCTCTTTGTTTTGTTGTGAACTCCGGGCTCCGGAGCTGGTTATCAAAAAAACAAACACAGCTAGTGTTTGCTGTGAATGAACAGAGGCAGGCAGGGGGGCTCCCTTTGGAACACCCACAGCTAGTGTTTGCTTGAAGAGAGGGGGAGGGAGAGGGCTTGAGGAGAGAAGCAGCACAGTGCACGGGGCTGGGGGTTCGTTTCAGGGAGGCTGCTTATCTGGTCTGTGAGGAAAAAAACAAACAGCTGTTGTTTGCTTTCAGTGAGTGAGAGAGGGGTGGGGAAGGGGGTTGGAACTTGCAAGGCAGCTGTTGACAGAGTGTCGGCTCCAAAAATCCACTCTCTCTCTCTCCCCCACGCTCCCTGTCACACTCCACCCCACGCCCCTCTTTTGAAAAGCACGTGCAGCCACTTGGAACGCTGGGATAGCTGCCCATAATGCACCGCTCCCAGTGTCGCTGTAGATGCTGCAAATGTGGCCACGACAGTGTGCTGGCAGCTGTCAGTGTGGACAGATGGCAGCGCTTTCCCTCCTCAGCTGTACGAAGACAGGTTTAACTCCCAGCTCCGTACAGCTGCAAGTGTAGCCATACCCAAAAACAGATGTGCATTACTGTAATATTTACTAGAACATGTTAGTCTACAAGACCTTAGTTTAAAATGTGCTTTAAAAATATTTCATTAGTGTGTTGCTGAAGATTATAAAATGACATCTCTAAAAAAACCCTTACATAGATTTTTAGATGCACAATCTGAGTATTCATCTTTAGCCTTAAATTCTTGGATCTTCAGACATATTGTTTTTTAAATAAATCCTTCAAATGACCACCCTTATCTAAAATACACATGCGAGCCCGGGCTGCCGTCAGGCATAGGGGCACCAGTTTAATAATACTGCATAGGGCCCCTAAGGACTTCCATGTGTGGCATGATATGGTGTTTCCACCCTTACTTTTTCACTGCTGCTGTCTGCAGTGCTGTCTTCAGAGTTGGGCACCTGGCCGGCAGCTGCCGCTCTCCAGCCACCCAGCTCTGGACGGCTAGGGAAACCAAAGTTCAGTTTTTCTTTTTTAATTGCAGAAAAATGCAGATTTTAATGTTTTTTATAAGAGAATTTGGGGCAGTTTATCACAGAAAACTGGGATCCCTGATGATCGTGCACTGTTTATAGTAATGCATGGCTGCATATGCGCAGCATATGCACATATGGTGATGTCATCAGCTACCTACCTACATGCAATAGAAGCATCAAGACTGATGTCCAAAAACACATGGGGTAGCTACTCTCCTGAAGCAAGTCCCCCAAATCTAGCCGAGGGCAGTGATGCACAAGCACATGGTGTGCCAACCACAGAGAGGATTAGAAGCTGTTTATTTGCTAACTGCTCAGGGTTCAGCTAGTTTTCAGAGGGATAAGCACCAGGTTTGTCCTTGACCCTACTGGACTCACACCAGATGCCTGTTCCCACCACTTATTCAGACCATTCACCTTCCAGACTGCCGAACCCTTCCCAGGTACACTAAGGGCACTTTCCGATAGAGACGGCTCAAGCTGCAGAATTGGGATCTGAATTTCAGAGAAGGGAAAGAATTGAGAGTGTTTGGATTCAGGGTGTGGGTTCAGGTCTCTCTCTGCTTTGAAAATGTGCTGGCCTTTCCACTTCCAAAATGTCATCTGCCAGTACTTCCAGACAGAAGTCTCTGAACAGGACATTGTGTTTGGGGAAAGTCAGGCCTGAGCTCGGGATGTCTGAACCATATTGGATAAAATCAGATTTTCAAACTGAATCTTCCCTAAAACTCAAACGCACCAGAGTGCCCCTTCTCCCCACAGTATTAATCACACTACCACTTCTCCATCCAATCTCCAACCCAAATGCAACTGGACCAGAGCTTCCAAGCCCTTTCACAGGTTTTAAATGCTCTGTTCAAGTTTCATTTGCTATTCCCATTTTATTTTCAGGCACATTTTGCTTCCCTGCCTCTAGCCAGGACATAGAAGCAGCAAACACTGAGCTGAAACTAGGAAACAGTAGGCGAAATCTAGTGAGAAATCTTATTTGTGCACCATTTCTAAGCTAGCTGTGAGGCCAAGGGACTAGGTGGGTTTAAATGAGTATCCAAAATCCTGGCTCTAAAGAGATTCCTGTCCTTTGGCTGATTACTGTTTTGAATGTAGATAGTAGTGACTGGAGATGTTTGTTAGTCATGAATTTGTGGCTGTCCAGGACTAACGCTGTGCTGCCCTAATCCTCGTGGGAACATGATGGTCGTTAGATGGTGACACGGGGCCTATTACTCTGCCTCTTCCAAATACTGAGGGGGATGCAGCAGTTTGACCCTCTTTTAGAACTGGAGGGGAGAGGCTTCCACAGAAAATGTCAAATTCCTGGTGAAAAGTTAAAATCTGAAATATTTTGGCCAAAACTGAAATAATTTTATTATGAAAGGCTGCTGTAGTGCCTCATGGGTGCTGTAGTTTGGGTGTATCATGCTCCCATTCTCTTCAGTTGAGCAGGCTCCCCGGTTAGACTACATCTCCCAGGATGCACTATGGTCCCCATTCTTGATTAGGAAGCAGCATGGCCATGGTGCATTGTGGGAAATAATGTCCAGCTAAGGGTCATACAGGAGAATAGGTTTGTCAGATACGTGAACTACAACTCCCACAAGGCACTGCAGCAACATACCCAGATTGAAATATTGTTGGTTTTGTCTGAAAACCAAAATTATTTCAGTTTTCACTCATTTCATTTTTTTGTTGAAAAACTGATGTTTTGCACAGGACTCAGATGCTTTTTCAAGAAAAATGAATTCTGTCAAAAACCCAAATTTCTGTCAAAAACCAGTTTTGAGATTAAAAACAAATTTTGGACCAGCTCCACCTTTTCTCATTGTGTTGCCACCTGCTGCTCTGAGTGGTCAGGTACAACTAAGCAGCCATCCTGTAGTAGTCTACATCTTCTCCCTGCTTCAAAATACATTCCCCAGAGACATGTACATTCAAATGTGACATTTGATAGGTCACCCAGAGAACAGCCAGCCAAGAAACAGACTATGCTGTTTAGAAGATAGGCTGAGATAAGATGAGAAAAGGATATCTCCTCCAGCTCCACCAGCCAAAGTGCAAGGGTCACATACAGATGCACTTTGGCTGGTATGGGCATCCCGGGGAGAGGGGATTCACCAGCAGATAAAATAGTGTACACAGATTCAGCTCTTACTTGCACATCTTAGAGCCTCAGGCCACGTTGCCACAAGATCATTATTCCGAAGGGATTTTGGGGAAGGATATATGGCTGAGCTTGTACAAGGAGCTGCTAGCATGTTTTCCCTCTTTGATACAACTCACACTTGAAACTAGCTCCAACCATCTAATTAGGAGGATGGAGCAGAGGGGATGGAATGCCTGATGGCAGGGTTGTACTCTAAGGCAGGTAGTTGTGGCATGATCCTCATTAGGAAAGGCTGGTACATGAATGAGTCAACCCCTGAGAGACTCCCCAAAATTAGCAAACAGTTGGCTTGAAGATTCATGTGCGCACATGTGGCTATGAGAGATATACAGGCATAATTACAAGGCTCTTCCAACACGCTCACTCTCCAGGCTCTCCCAACATACACAGCTCTCTCTCTCTAGGCAAAATATTTTCAGCAAATGGTAAATTTGTCAGTGCATTTTTCAGGACTCCTGAACTATTTGCAAATTCTAGTTGAATTTGGTGAATAATTTTGGACAGAAAAAAATGTTTTTTTTCCCCAAAAAATGTCAGAACAGTTCATTTGTATTGTTTTGAAATTAAAAGTTTCAACTTTCCATTTTGAAATGATATTTTGTTTCTAAATTTAGCTATACTTATTTTGAAAACACAAAAAAGGGTGAAAAATACCCCAAAATTAAACACATGCACACACTACTCCCGTCTTGCACTAAGAAAGGGTGTGCAACTGTAACCCACACATCTTCTGGGTGTGATGTTCTGTCCCATTTGGTGGCACTAAAACCACTTAGAGAGAGTTAAATGAGTCTGCTCTACAGCCTTAGCTCACAGCCAGATGGCTTTTAGCTCATGTGATAGAGGCTCAGGCACTAAGTTCCAGAGGTCCCTGGTTCAAGCCCACCCACTGATGACCGAGATCTGTGAGCCTTACCCAGTACTCCTGCAATGATACATGCTGCTGTCATGACCAGTAATGCCCCCTCTTCTCAGTAGTTATTTGCAAGTTTAGTTGCAACTCCTAGACTTGTTCTGCCAATAAGATACAAGTCACCATCTGAGCAATGCTGCAAGGGGCTCCTGGTCCAGGCTGATTTTTGCCTGTTATGATCCTGTAACACACTAGAAGTTTAGTGATTTTTTTTTCACTATCAAGATTTGTTCTATTATTTTACTCAGGCTAGGGATGGATCTTATGGGGTATAAGTTAGTAGGATCATGCCTCTTTCTGCTTTAGAAGATCAGTACTGCATTTTCTTTTCTCCATTCTTCTGGTACCTTTCCAGCTTTCTGAGAGCTGTCCAAAATAATTATCAGTGGTACAGTAAGTTTTTACCAATTCCTTTGATGCCCTATGAGTCATAATGTCAGGAAGGGCTGGCTCGTCCATGTAGGGACAATCAGCCACACTGAGAGAAACAAGCCCTCAACAGACTTTGCCATACAAGGTCTTTCCCAAGTAGCATTTAAGCCAGAGGTTCTCAAGCTGTGGGTTGGAATCCCAAAGTGGGTCGTGACCCCATTTTAATGGGGTCACCAGGGCTGGCATTAGACTGGCTGGAGCTAAGGGCTGAAGAGAGGGGCGGGGCTTGAATGGGCTCAGGCTTCAGTCCCCCCTCCTGGAGTCATGTAATAATATTTGTTGTCAGAAGGGTGCCACGATGCAATGACGTATGAGAACCCCTGACTAAGAAAACATGGCTAAAGACACCTAACTTCTGTGTTTGCTTGTGTAAGATGTGAAAGTGCAACAGGAGAGTAATTAGATTGCTGAACTGAAAACTAATTACAAGCAAAGGGCTTGGTGGTGCAGGGAATTATAGTCTGCCCCATCCACTCTGGAGACTTGAGAACATGAACCCAGAGGTGAAAGTAAGCCAGTACGGCCAGGTACAGAGGACCAGTAAGAAAAGAAGACTGGCTGAGGGAGGGAGAAGCCTTCCCCCTACATAAGAATCGTTTAAACTCAGCTGTTTCAAGAATGGTTCAGCCCTCCGGGTTAGGAGTGGTTTCTGGCATCCTTGTTAATTTCACTCACAGTAGCCGGGGGGAGGGGAGAGGGTGTATTTGACCATGGTAGGGGCAGTCCTTGTCTGCCCCCTGGATGAGGAGATCTTGTCTCCAATACTAATATACACAACAAATACAAGCATTTGGCTCCACCACTTAAATCCAGAGCTAATAAAAGCAGGTGGAAGGGGAAAAGTCACTGTCACATTGGTTTCTCGTCTCCTCCCTCCCCCTCCTCCAGCCAGGCTGCAGACAAGGCTCTGCATTCCTCCCCGGCTCCGCCCCTGCAGGGGTTCTCCTCTAGGCTCTAGCTTGCAGTAGGGACGCTGGCTGAGGTGCCTGCTGCTGCTGTCTGCATAAGAACAGTTTAAGCTCAGCTGTTCCCTGTGCAGTTGAGCCCCCAGGGTTAGAAGCTGTTTCTGGCATCCTTGTTAATTTCACTCCCAGTTGTTGTTTGGGTGGGGAAGGTGTGTGTGACCATGGCAGGGGCAGTTCTTTTCTGCCCCCGGGATGAGGGGATCTCCTATACACAAAAAACACAATCAAAATCAGGAACCATTTCCAAGTTCAAATCTATCCCATTCCCTCCCCAGCAGAGGATCATGGTTGTGATGTGCAAACTGCTTGCAGATCCTCTTTGAAATGTTACTGAACCAGCAGGGAACAGCTGAGTTTAAACTGTTCTTATGCAGGAGGCAGGCTTCTCCCTCCCTCAGCCAGTCTCCCTGCTCTCTGCTGCAAGCTAGAGGGAAGCCCTTGCAGCTGCTGCTCAGTGCCAGGCAGGGAGAAAGCATGGAATCTAGTGTCCGCAGTCTGGCTGGAGGAGGAGGGAAGACATGGAGAAAAAAGTGACAATGAGTTTTCCCTTTTTCAGGCTTATTCCAATAGTAAAGTTTTATTACAGACAGTACTGGTAGTAGTAATAGTAGCTTTATTTTCTCTATCTATGTCATGCAATGGGAGGGATCCATGAAGTACGTAGGAGAGGTGGGTTGCTTGCGATTGGACCATATGGTAAGAAATGTAAATTACTTTCACTCCTGCCCAAACCCCAGGGCTCCCAGCCACCTCTGCAGCTGGTACCTCTGGGAGTTATTTAAAGGCCCTGGCTCCTAGCTTCAGATGAATCCCTGAGCCCTTTAAATCCTGATTTAAAAGCTGTGGGATTTAAAGGCCCCACCTCTTCCAATAGAGGCCACGCCTCTTCCGGTTGAGGCCTCTCCCCCTCTGCAGGACTCTGGAGTACCGGCAAGTCCTTTAAGTTACTTTCACCCCTGCATGAACCTGAATTAGGGTACGGTGACCACATGGTTTAAAATCGTGGTCCCTTGGAGGTGTTCATCTGCAGTACAATGCAGTTTGGTGCAGTTGGCAGGCGCTGATCAGGGATGGTCCCGGGACTGTAATCAAGGCATAATAATAAAGGGAAGTGGGGGCTAAGACTGGAATAGAAAAGGAAGCAACAAGTCGGGATCGAAGTGCATTGTATGGGTCCAGGACTAGAATAGCAGGAGGGGCTGCTGTCAGCATTAAAGTGCAATTGGCAGAGCTGTGTGGGGAGCTCACAACTGAAACTACAGCAAGTAGCTCGGGAGCAAGGTCTATTGGAAGAGCTGACTAGGAGAAAAGCAGGAGGGGCTGCCGATCAGGACCACGGACTGGCCTGGGTGGCTGGGCATGGGAAAGCCTGACTGCTGTCAGCCTGACTCTAAGCAGGCTGATTTTGTTTCTGATTTTCATAAGCACACCCCTGCAACCAGCCCATCCAGGGAAAAAGAGAGGTTGTGTATTGAGTCAGTCAGAATACAGTGGTGCTAACCCTCATGGTGTTACCAGCGTCTGGTGATATTTGATGTTTTTCTTAAAGCTCCAACTCTTAGAGTCATGTGATGAGGTGAAAATCTCAGCTTTCATTTAAACAAAACCCCAAGCTTCTAGCCTTTCTGGTTGCAGAGACAGGCTTAAAAACATGGTCTAAAATGCTCGAAGACCAGAAAGCATATTAAAAGCACCCCGGATTTTTTTTAAATCTCCTGGTTTGTATGCCAATCTCATGATTTTATGGGACCTGTCTCATGAGTTTTGAATGCTTGGGGGTGCTAATACTGAAATATACAAACATGAAGCTGGGGCAGTGACTCATCAAGATGAGCTGCTATGAAAGCAACAAAGGCCGCATTGGGAATTGGTGACCAGAGAGACAGTGGAGGGGAAGGAGGCATTTGTTTTTTTGTCTTCCCTCATGCTCTAGGCAATTAGTAGCTCTGTGGATGATGTGACCTGAACAGACAGTACTGACTGGCCAAAAGGAGGCCCATTCAGTCTCAAGAGTAGAGGCAGTAACCCCTGTATCCTGGAAAAATTCTAGCTCAAGTAATTGCATGTTGTTGACTTGGATTCCCACTGCCACTTTATCTGTCTACAATATTCGCATCTGTCCAAACTGTGGCATATTGTTGCCAATCACTGTTAAAAAAACAGGTGCCACCACAGAGGGTCCTACATCCCAGAAGTGGATGAATTGATTTCTTGTATATATCAGGCCAAACTTGTGGGCCTCACTTGGCAGTTAATCATGTCCATCTGGGCAAATACAGCAACAAAGTATTCCCAAAAATTAGTTTGATTGTTCAAACAAATTGGCTTCATCTGTGTTTGTGACCATGTTGCATTTGCTTTCTGCAGATAATCTTGCCAGTGAGTTTGCTGGCAGGAACACGGAAAATGATGAGGGACTAGTGGGGCTCAGCGGTTTTGAAAGTCAGGCCCTCAGGGTCTCAAGTTGGGCACCCAGAACAGAGACACTTGGAATTACTGGCTGGTCTGCAGAAATGGGGTTGTACTGAATGACAGCCCCTGAACCTGGGGAGTGGTGTGGCTGGGAGGTGCAGGGTGAGTGGGCTGTGTCCCACCTGACCAGGAGTTGTGTCAAGAG
This sequence comes from Gopherus flavomarginatus, assembly GCF_025201925.1. Classification (NCBI taxonomy): domain Eukaryota; kingdom Metazoa; phylum Chordata; order Testudines; family Testudinidae; genus Gopherus; species Gopherus flavomarginatus. The sequence continues at coordinate 49,974,002 of NC_066625.1, forward strand.
CAGGGTGATACCTGGAGCCTCACATGCACTTTGCCTTGTTTATTTGTCCACCGTGGCTAAGTGAAGCCATGGGAACTGGCTAAGCACATGGGCATTCAGAGTAAGGAGGGAGGGAGGATGCATCAGTCTGTGGTGACTGGTTGATCATTTCCAGGGATACCAAAGGGGATGTTTTTAAAGAGGTTCTTGGAGAAATCACCCTCTCATCACTCCCATTAGCAACTTTGTGCAGAGGAGGCCCTGGGCCCCTCCCACCTGTCCTGAAGAGTCTGAATATCCTCTCGGGGGTGGTATGTCCCCGCATGCCCTCTCGAGGGTGCCTTGTCCCCCATGTCCTCTCTGGGGGGGACCATATCCCCGTATGCCCTCTCGTGGGGGGCAGTGTCCCCACCTGCCCTCTCGGGGGGTGGGGCAGCGTCCCCACCTGCCCTATCAGGGGTGGGAAGGATGTGTCCCTGCATAAGAGGCTCGACATAAACCCAAACCAGCACTGGGAAGTAAATGAGACCCACTGGGTCCCCCCGGTCCAAGTTGTGTTTGTGACTTGGGCAGGAAATGCACTAGGGTTGGATTTCTCGTGGCCTGGCCAGCATTTCTGCTCCCAGGTCTGGTGGGAACCCAGAAAGAAAAATGTGATGAAAGTGATTCAAACGAGCTTTGGTTCAGGGTCATTTCAGACTTTGGATGATGATTGTACGTGGTGTTTCCATGGAGAAATTCTTTTCCTCTCCCCTTTCCCATAGCTCCTAACCTTGCCCCCTGTGCTCTGCTCCTGCCTCTATCCTGTCTCATCTCCCATCATGTTCACCCTAACGGCTGCGCTCTATACTGGCCACAATGTCCTTGCCCTGTGCCATCACGCCCAGTCTAACCCCATTCTCCTCCATTCTTGCTCCCTTTCATGCCTTGCCTACTCTTCTCTCTATACCCAATAGACCTCCCATGTGTGCCAAGTGACCTCCCTCCCTTCCTTTTAACCCTCCTTTGCCTTGTCCTGCGCTGCCAGCTGCTCCCCTGTGCTCACCCTCAGTGCCTGTTTCAACACACAGAATTTAAAAGATTGGCTCCCTCTGCAATGTGACCTGCCTGACCTTTCCTTGATTTCACTCCTGCCCCTTCTTTCCCAACCCATGTCTTTTGACTCTTCTCTTCATGTTTGTCTGATGGAGACAGTCAACTCTTTGGGCCAGGACTGTGTCTTTTTCACTTTCCTGAAAGTGTCACACAGTTATGTGCGATGTAAATTTTGACAGCTGATGACAACCACTGAGCATTGCCTCTGCAGAGCCTCACCAGCACGTGCCTTTGTATCGTGAGCCCCAGACCATTAAGGGACCACGTGCCCAACTTCTCAGAGATTCGCTTGTTCGATGCCAGGGTTGGTGACCCTAGCTGCCTTCAGTTCCATTCCTACTGCCATAGGCAGCATATCTCAGAACCATCCTTCAGCTCACCTGTACTGTAGGAGATGGTGTTCCATCTTTAGCTCAGGTTAGGTAGTTAATTTACATGTTTGCTGGAGAAGCATGAAGCTGTGTTCAGAAGCGTATCTCTTTCTTAGCCATTAGATTCATGACAATTCAGCTGGCTCCATTGCAGAGCCCCAGGTCAGTTGTCATCTGTGGTATTGCATGGTTCTGACCCATCCTCATCCCCTTCATTGCCCTGCTGAGAGCCTAGCATTTATCATCCAATAGCCAGATTTAAATGGTGCGTGTCTTGTGACCAGATATCCATAACAGCCCCCGGCATGGGAGAAGGGTAGTCCCTGAAGCCATTGGGATTAGCCTTACCCCTCCAACCTGCTTTGAGTAGGAGGGGCAGCTTAAAGGCCTATTGATGGAGAATGCATTGAGAGGCCAGACAGCCAACACTGGACCCATCTCCTCTGTACCAAAGGTCTCAAAGGAACTGGCCTCATCGTAGTCTGGTTCCACCTCAGAACCAAAGGATCAAAAGAAAGTTCAGTGAGGGAGGTACTGGTTGCAATGCTTGAGATCTAAGGGCTACTGTAACGGGGTAGGGCTCACCCCTGCGGCACCTCCTGCTGGTCATCCAGGGAATTAGCATTTTGCAGCTCTGGAGCACCCTCTGCAGGCTGGTGTCTTGCTTGCTGCTGGCCCCGTGTCCCTCCCAGACCCCAGTGCCCTTTCAGGCCGAGGCACTGCCCTCTGGCAGTACCCCCACAGATCTGGGTCTCCTCTCCCTGAGGAACTCCCAATCCCCTCTATCCCCACCTCGCCTCAGTCTACGGCCATTGCCAGGCACCAGTTAGCCCCCGTTCACTGGGGCCGACTGCAGTGTAAATGCCACTCATCATAGGCAAGGGGGGTTTGGAACCTGCTGCCACCACCTACCCCAGGCTAACCCTCTGTAGCCCCAATATCTACCCTGGCCTTTATCAAGGCCTGCAGCCTGGGGCGTTTCCAGGCCGGAACTCCCCAGCTCCTCTGGCCTTCCCCCAGCCATGCTCCACTTTAGGTAGCCTCTCAGCTTCTAGGCAGCCAGGCCCTGCTAGAGAGAGACTCAGTCTCTAGCTTCTGGCCCCAGCCCTCTTCTAAGGGCCAGCTGGGCCCTCATTAAGCCAGCCTCAGCCTGATTGGGGCGTGGCCCCCAGCTGAGGCTGCTTTCCCCAATCAGCTCCACTTTTCCTTCTCTGCCACAGCCCTCTCCCCAGGCTGTTTTAAGCCTTTGTAAGGCAGGAGCAGGTGACCACCCCACTACAGCTACAAAAAACCCAAAGCCTGTGACTCCTCATAGGAAGTCCTCACTCCTGTTCTCTTCTCCCTTAACCGAGAATAGGTGCAGACCCACACACTCTCCTATGGCTCAGTGCAGGAACTGTTGGTTTGCAAGCACCATAAAGCCCTCAGATCCAAGCACCTGTTAGTGCTGTGGGCACTTCAGGTCCATAGAGGTTGGAGCTGGGGCTGCCTGAATTCAAGTCTTGAGATCCAGTGACTAATGTTGTATCTCTCTCTGCCCCTGTTTTGTCTGGGAGCTCAGAGAGGCAGTGGTCCATGCTCTCATCCTTCTCAGGGAAATGGGAGATCTGCTACGGCATTTTCAGGTCCAAAAAGACCAACCTCTCCTTTGATTTTTCCTGCCTCAGTGCCCCAAATTCAGATCCAAGGACTTCCTGGATGGAGATAAGAATGGAGGGTTCTCCTGGTGGCTCTCTGATCCATACATTTCCCTGCAAACCCAAGTGTAAGAGGGAGAGAGGGTCCATTCTCCCTTTCCTAGCACCTTGGCCACATGCTTCCAGTATTACAGGGAGATTATACAGAGACATGCTCTTTGGACTTCTCCCTCACCATGAAGTTCTTCTAAGAGGTCACTTACAGCCATCAGACTCCATGACCAATATGACACAAATGGCATTGTCTGCCCATCCAGCCAAGAGACAATCCACTGAGTGGCCTCTTGCAAAGCTCATCTTCTCCAGAGTACCTGGAAGAAATACTCATCTCATCACCTAAGCCTGCCTTTCTCTCTACTGACAATCCTGGAGGATGATCCTTGGAGTCTGAAGAAGAGGCGGAGGAATTAGAGAACCCGGAAGATAGATGTGGTGCAACAAAGGCTGAAGCCATCCTCTCCCACTTCCCCAGAGGGAAGTGAGACTGTGCCTTCACCAGGGGAGATGGAGATTGAACAGCTCCCGGAATGGCAGAGACCTTGACAGTCCAGGGTGGGTATTGAGAGGGAAGTCACACAAGCTCTTTGGGATCAGAGAGCAGGGAAAACTATTCTTCCTGTACACAAATGGCTCTTAAAGCCAGCAAAAGGCATCTAACTCAGTCCGGCCTCACTTTCTGCTCTGGCAGGGAAACATGGTCACCTTTTCTGAACAACACAGCAGAAATAGGGTATTTCATCAGCTGGAGCTAGGCTATGTATGTTAGACTGTGAGAAGGCACTGTGTCATCACCTGGGGAGGACAAAACTCTTGTGCAACTCTTCAAGGTTATTTGTAGTATTTGGAGACAAGTGTAAGGGGAAACCAGTTTCTATTCAGAGAGTGTACTGGAGTCAGTCCTGACCAAGCAGGTGTCCCAGTGCCAAATAGCTGAGAGGCCCTTAAAGGAGTTTGCACAGTGTGTTTGCGGGATGTCTCCATCTCTGAACTCTGGGAAGCCACTGCGTTGCACTCCATTCATAACTTCACACAACATGACTGTCTTGACTTAGGGGCCAAGCATGGTTCTAATTTTAGCAGAATAGTCCTTTAACCTTTCTTTAACCAAGGACTCCTCAACCCTCCTCCAAGGGGTTGTTACTGTTAGTCAGTCTCCCAAGCACGGGGATCTGCAGAGGCAATTCTGGGTGAGAAAGAAAATATACTCATCTGTAACTACAGTGTTGCCCCTGCAGATTCACACTCAACCAACCTCCTTCCCGTACACAGCATTCTGAACTGTTGGGAAGAATTGAGAGTGGTCAGATCAGCAGTCCTTGCATTTCTTCATACCGAGCCTTGAGCTCTGCAGGTAGGTGTATGTGTGGAACCGTCCATCTCTGCTATCTGGGCTCATGGCCCTAAGGCATATGTACCCCCAAGGGTGTGTCTCTGCAGAGGCAATGCACACTCAGAATGCCACTCACAGGTAAGTAATCTTACTTTATTATATCTGACCTGGGTCATCCATCCATTCTGTTTTTCCATCCCACCGTTGTCACCCATTCTAACAGCAAGGCAAAGCCTTCATCTGCTTTCACCTAAGCCCCTGAAAAGCTGGGCCTGGAACTTCGGCACATGTGCCTGCTCGTTGCAGGTCTGTATGTTGAAAAGTCATGGCAAGACTTAGACAACTCGATCTCCTCACTGACTTTGTCCTAGTCGCCCAGCCAGAGATAACCCTTTTCTCTCTACAGCCCATATGCTTTGTGAAACGTCTGGCTCATGTGTTGCATGTGAAACAGGGGGGCCTGCCCTCTGCCTGAGAGAGACATACCTAGAGCCTTAACTGGGGCCTAGTTAAACAGAACAGATTGCAACTACCCTGGGTGAAGGGGGACTGGAACAATTTGTATAGTGGGGATGCTGAAAGCCATGGAACCAAACTGTAAACCCTGTATGTGATGGAAACCACTTCAAGCCAGGGATTACAGCAGCACCCCAGCACCCATAGTTCCAGCACCTGTACCTGGGTGTATAAAGTAGAAAGCTGTGGCCTGAAGAAATACATCACAGCAGTCAGTGTTTCACCTTGCGCCTAGCCACTTGCATCTAGGAGCTTGGCATGCCAGGTCTGAACACCATGGTCCTCACTCCTTGGTTAAGGGGAGAGCAGTGGTGAGTCTGCGTAGAACTGATTTTCCATAGGAGTGAGTGGACTGTTCAAAGACAGCCATTGCTGATGGTACTGTTCAATCTAGTACAGCAGCGAGGAGGAAGTCTCTCTGAAGATGGGGCAGTTTCTCCATAAGCACTTTGTCAAGTGTTTAGCAAAGTTTCCTGGAAGAAAAGTGCCAGAATGTACAATCTCGGTCTTCCTTTGCCTCCCACTTAGTGTACATGACTCATATAACCTAGTCTTCCTTTCATTCATAGAAATAGATGAATAAGTTCCATTTTTCCTTTAACATGCAGCTATTTAAGCTGAGAAGCAGTGTCTCTAATGGCTAGAGGAAATGGGTTTGGAGCTAGGATCCCCAGGTTCTAGTCCCAGCTCTGATTCACTGTGTGATCTTGGGCAGTTCACTTGCCACCTTTAATGCCTCAGTTTCCCCCTAAATGAGCAGAGCAAAGTAATTAGTGCAAAAAAAAGGAAAGAAAGTTGTTCATCATGGTGAATTTCAAAGTCACATATGTGAGTATTTGCAGCTTCCAGTTTGAAATGTGCATACCCAGATTTTCCAGTTGGATGTGTTTGCTGGCTCACATTCAGTCAGGGAAGAGAAATTATACCAGGTAGCTTATCTGACCAATCACAACTGAGCATCCGTTAGCTCTGAGCATGGGGACATTCATACTCACCTGACCCTGGGTCTCTTGCGAGTGATATGACATTAATGTGTAAAGCATTGTGACATTCACCAAGGGGAAGGTGCTAGAGGAGATCAAAGCATTATTACACGTGTCCTCTAAGGCTCATTTTCTGTTCTTGATCAACCAAAAATGATATTGAAAAACTCCATCAAACCAATTCATCTTTTCTTTATGTTTTGTTTCCTCCAACCCAACCACTACTGTACCTAACCAGACCAGGCCAATCATTGCTCCAAGATGGCCCCCCAGTTGCCTAGCAACCCTCTAGCTGTTGTGGGAGACCCAAACCAAAACTATCTCTCCCAAATAAACCGAAACTGTAAGTGACTAACTCATGTTGTCATCGTCCTCTGCGATGACGCCATGTGGCCGGTTGTAATCTCGTTGCATGATTTGACGTTGAGTTTTCTATATCTCTATTTCTATATCTTTATTTTTTCTGTATTGGTGCTTTTCTTTTGGCGATTGTGAAGTGCCGTAGTGAAGCCCCTGGTGGATAGTTTTTGGAGTGCTGATTGGTCAGTCTTGATTAGTTGTGAACTTTGACTCCCTCTCCAAACTCCACCTTCTCCTCTGCCCTCTCTTCTTTTCTCTTTGTTGTAACGTAACAATCTGTGTTTGTGTTTCACCAGCATTCACTATATGGCCATAATGACTGGGGAAATGTAATTGTTAAGGAATCATGCTTGGTTCCAATATTATTTCTGAAAAAGGGGATTTCATTTAATTTCAGTTGAAACAAGAAATGAAGGGTTTTATTTTGTATTCTTTTCCCTTTTGTTATTTGCAAAATATAGTCTCAAAAACTTTGTAGTGCATGTGAAAAAGCACTTGGGAATATCCCGAACATTGATCCTTCAGCAGTATGGTTTGCGGATTGTGAGTTGGAACTGAAGTCTTGTATTTCTTTGCTGAATATTCCTTCTCATCCCATCCAAGAGGGAATTCAGAGTAGTATGGCAGAAAGTGAGGCTGGAGCAGAAGAGACTGAGTTATGAGGAAAGATTGAGGTGGGATTTACAAAAGAATATACAGTAGTTAGGCGCTCAGGTCCCATTCTCTAACACAGGATAACTAATAACTCACCTCTGGTTCAGCCAGTGCAGTTCTGTCCTGTTAGGACATCAGATCTCCATGCAGACACTTTCTCTTTCATAAGAGGAGACAGAGCGGCCAGTCTTTGTGATTCCTCAGAGCTAGGAAGGTCATATTTGCAGTGACAAAAAAGAGCCAATAAGATTTCAAAGGAACCTAGGGCAAAATTATCAGCTGATGTAATTGCTTTGACCTCAGAGGAGTTCTATCACCAGAGAGTTTGGCCTCTAACATTCTTTCACTGCTGAACATTTTGCAGAGACTTTAAATAAGAAGTGCCATCTCTTTAAACAATGGACTGGTTATTTTTTGGAGGGTGATGACCCAGCTGAAGGGCACATGTACCTCACTAGTGCTCCTCCATACACTTAACCAGCTAGTGGAACCCTGTGAAATTTAGAGGTGCCCTTGCTTTTTCACATTTGAGGACTTAGCCTCAAATCTAGCCTCAGTTCCAAGTGGAAATATGTTTAGTGGATCTAAATGTAGTTCCTAATGGACATTTCTCCAAATTGCAAAACCACTGTATTATTTAACATAAAGGTAATCTGGGCTGAAAATCACCAGGACTGGAATAGCAGGGTCAGCTGCAGGTCAGGATTGAGGTGCACTGGCAGTTCTGTGTGGATAGTCCAGGACTGAAATAGCAGGGGTGCTGCAGGTCAGGTTTGAGGGTCATTGGTAGAGCTGTGTGAGGGGAATAAGAGTGTGTGCATCAGTTGAGGATAGAAGTGCATTGTCAGAGCTGGGATGGTGATGGAGCTGCAGGACAGAGATGAGGTGACTTGGAAGAGGTGCGTAAAAGATAGAAACTTGCATAGGCCCTCCCCTCCACGACCCGTGACTTTTCAGTGACTATGTCCCTTCCTCTGTTTCCTAAGCACTAAAACTCACCCAACATTAAAGCCATTCTCAGGGGGCTCTCATGCATTGTATGTTCCAATGGGCCTTGCAAATCCCAGAGCCTTTTAATGTGCCCTTTGTTGTCTTGCAGGTTGGATGCCCTGCAGCGTATGAAGAGTACTCTCCTTTTTCCCAAGTGCAGTATCCAAACTTGTAACTCTCTTTCTTTGCAACATATCATGGAGGAGGCGGAAGCGAAGGAGGAGAAGAAATGCTGGCGAAAAAGAGAGCCATTGTGGTTGTATCTTCTTTTTATTTTTTAATTTTCGAATCAGTTTTGTTTGTTTCTTAACAAGAAAGAAAAAGACACAATGATGTTGGAGAAAAGACAAACAGCGCAGAAATTTGCTGAATCAGACTATGAAACGGTGGCTGCTGAAGAAGACTTTGAATTCCTCGCAAGGAGAGAGGTGGGATTCTTGGAAAGAAAAACAGACCAATCTAGGATTGAGAGCTAGGACAGCTCATTCGTGAGGATGAACCCTACCTTTTTAAAGCACTCATTTGCTGCTACAAGTTTCAAAGGAGGAACTAGGAAAGAGGATCCAAATGGATATAAACCAAAGCCAGTGGGATTGGACCAGGCGTGTATGTTTCACCTGGATAACATTTTGTGTTAAAAGGGAAAGAGAAATTGATTTTTTCCATATCTGGCTGGAAAAAAAGAAATCAAAGGCTAAGCGCATGTTGGACTTATAGAAGAGATATATAAATACGTTTATATATGTATATATATATACATATATAGATATATATATATATATATACACATACACACACACACACACCATGGAGCAGGCCAAGGGGATGCGCTCCTCTCCTTGCTTGTCACTGGCACAGGGACATAGGATTTACTTCTTTCAAAGTCATATCATTCCTTAGAGTTTAGGGACCAAAGGACTACTGCTTTTTTAAATATATATATAAATAAATTAATTTAACAAAAAAACAAAGAAAAAAGGTAGAAGTATCACGTAACAGCTGCGAGCGTTTCAAAAAGAAACACAGAGGGAAACTAGAAAGAGCTTTGTTTACCGTGTTGTGTGTTCCAGTGGCCCAGCGACTGCATAGGCTGTAGGAGCCCAAGGGACCGGATAGCTGGGAAGTTTTTCCAAGGCTGTGGAAAGTGACATCGTGGCATTTCTGTCATGGCAACTTCTTCTCGCACCCCTGTCCTACCCCAGACAAAAACATAGAAATGAAGATCTTGGCTGGTAAGTAGAGCTGGTCGAAAGATCCAGTTTTGCCTCCACCAAGAACATGGAAGAAATCATTCCATTTGAAATTGTTAATGGCAGATTTGGGTTTTACCGAAGGAAAAATTTTAAACAAAGCAAAGATGTTTGTTTCAAAGGGAAATTTTCATTTTGTTTTGAGTTCTTGAGAAATTGAAAAATCCATTCCATTGGCCTGTTTTCACTACACATTTCAATTTTGATTAAACACCCTTTGTGACAAAAAACGATTTTGGTTGAGAAATGTTGACCAGCTCTACTGCTGAGACAATTATGAGAAACGTGTTGCAACCTTCACTAGCTCCTGAGATATGTATGATCTCCTCTGCCTCTTCTTTACACTGTGTGTGAGAGGTGAATTGGGGCCATAACATTGTACATTCAAATCCAACTCTGAGTTACACCAGTGCATCCCTTGCTGAGGTCACTGCATTACCTGGGCATAACCGATCAGAATGTGGTTTGTGGGTTGCAGATATATTGACATATGATACCTGATGCTTCAGCATAAGACCATATCAGACTGTGCCAAATATGTGTGTGGAGCACACGTTCCCTCCAGGTGCTTACATGTTTCATGATGAAAACAAAAGATTTTCTTTCCCACACACCCTTCACCACCTCTGAGATTTCCTATCATAGAGCAGATTTGCTCAAGGTCAGATATTTGCATCATGGTATAAATCTTCCCCGCCAGCTGATCTCACTGATCACTGCATGTGTCGAAAGGTAAAATTCAAGCCAAGAGAGGCAGTGTGGGAGGCTGTTATTAACTGTAGTGGACCAGACTCTGCACTGATTTATAATCCCAGTGGAGTCAATTCAATTGTATGGGGCATCCATCAGAGCAAAGTTTGGCCCATTGAGTTTAAACAAGGGCTGAATTCATCCCTGAGGTATCATATAATCATAGAAACATAGCCCTGGAAGGTATTTCAAGACATTATCAAGTCCAGCTCTCCCTAACGAGAACAATCTTCATCTGTCCCCACTTCCAGGCCCAGAACAAAAAAACCAGCAACTTAGCCATATACAAAAAATAAAACGAGAGAGAGGGCAAACCTCTGCGAGACCAGTAGTCTCTGGGAGAGGTCAAATTTTACGTGTCATGGAGATTTATAGTCATAGCATGAAAATTTGACTGCACTGGAATCAATAGGTGTTTCGCCATTGACTTCAGTGGGCTCAGGATTTCACCTGTGGATTGGAAGGCCAGAAGGGACTGCATAACTCAGTGACTCCTGCATTGAGCACAATAATTTTTCAGAATGGTAGAAGCAGTTATCCCCTGCCATCCATAAATACATATATACCAGTGGACTCTCAATCACTCTTGTCTCACCCACCCTTTTACTTCTTTTCTTTTATCTTCTCCAGGATGGCTGAAGCTTTGCTCCCCTCCTCACTACCATTAGAAAGGCCTTGCCTTTAAGTCTGAGAGGATGTGCAGTCATGGCCCTTTAAAACTCCCCCTGTCCTGCAGGGAGGGAGTGTCTTTTTCCACAGGAACTCCCTGTTATTCAATGGAATTCACTCTGCAGAGGAGAAAGCCTCAGATAGGACAGATGGGACCTTAAAGGGGCCAGACTATATCTCCTGTGGGATCTTAAAGGAGCAGGCCTGTTGCTCTTTGTTTTTAATTTCTTCACACATCTGCCACTTCTCTTCTCTTAGTTTCTGTCACAACTCATGTTTCCCATCAGGCACCAGGCTCTGCTTTCCCCAGTGCCTGAACCTGCCACCTTGCGATCAGTTGGAAGGAATCAGCGTAAGGCTTACAAATATAGAGGGGAGTGATTCAGGATCTAAAACCATGCCCTGAATTGTGCTCCAGAGTCAACTCATGGGAGAGTTGGGCATTTCTGAAGCCTCAAAATGAGCACCTTCCTCAGCTGTCACCATCCCTGACTCCACAGTCTTTCACACTCACAGTAGCTATAAGCGTGCCAATGCATGGACCACTTCTGTTCTCTGCAAGCATTACTCAGGAGCATTATCTAGAAGAGTATTCCTTGACATGCAGTATTCCATCCGTTGTCATTACCTGTAGGGCTTGGGCTTAAGGACCTCTTTGATCCAGATCCACGTAACCAACTGAAATGCCACAGGATCCATTATGCACCAGCCAAATGCTGGGCATTGAAATGTTTACAGACCTGCTCACTTTATACTACAGTGCGTTTACTTGGATTCACTGCTGCTCTGCAGGGCTAGCTTTATGGTTTAAGTAGGTGTTAATTATCATGCTGTGTATGGGAGAGCCTCCTGTCTTTGACCTGCTTAGAACTAAATTAGACTCTATTTCAAACTAAGATTGTTTGCAGCTAGGCAGAAAGGAAGAGGGGTGTAAGGAATGGTGCTGTGCATGCACTGCATGGTTAGAGCAGAAGACTGGAAGTCGGGACTCATGGCCTTTATTCCTGACTGTGCTGCAGATTCATTGGATGGGATAAAAGCTCTGTTTAAAGTCATTGTCCTCACTCTGACCTCAGTTTTAAAATGGGAATAATAATAGTTCCCTAACTCACAAGACACATTGTGAGGCACGTTTAATCAATGTTTGCAAAGTGCTTTGTGATCTTTGCATGCAACGCACTGTAGAAGTGAAAAATACTATTTTTATATAGTGGTCAGATACTGCATTGCTGGCCCTAGAGTACATCACTCAAAGCCTTTCAAGAAAACTAGAATTATGAACCTGGACAAAAGACCCTTCTACTCCAACAGTACTAAACTAAACCAGGGTCTGATCCTACTCTATTGGAGCAGGATCCATCCAGCCATCCCATTGCAGCTTTGCCACTGACTTCAACATGTACTGGATCAGGCTCCTACCGTAGACTGCTCCCTAGCCTCAGCCCGCTGTTTGCCCTGCTGAATGTACAAAGAAAAGAAGTAGCTGTCACCTGGCACCAGGTACGGCTCTCACAATGCTACTGGGGGTAGAAAGAAGCCCATACTTTTGAGCATTCAGGTGAGAAGGGAGCTGTTTGACCAAATGTTTGTGGAAGAAATCTAACCAAAGAGCTTCTAATGCAGGTATGTAGAGCCAGGCCATTCATAAAGCCTAGCTGTTGTTTAGTGCCAAATGCCATGTTACTGAGGGTAAATGCGGTCAGAAATTCTGTATTTCTAAGACTAGGGGTTGTCTCCAAACCCTCTTTGGTGTTTTGCATCTCTCAAGCCATCTCCTGTCTTACAGTCCCAGGCTCTGGGAGTCATATTTGATGCACAGCATTGATGTACAAACACCAACATACTCCACAGCACTCGCACCTTCTTTAGCCTCTCTGGTGTCTGCAGATACCCCATGAGGGAGTGGCCTCTGTGTCTCCTGAGCAATATTAACCAAGGGCCAGATCCTGCTCTCAGCTGCACTGGTGTAACTTCACTCACATTTGTCCTTCAGTACCTAGTGACCAGTCACTTTACAACATGACTTTTGTGAGTACTGGTTGGCCATGAATGGGTTGCCCAAAGCTACAAGGGGAGGAGAGGAGGTCCGAGATGGAATTTAGGAAATGTCCAGCCAAACAGACTAGATGCCTCTAGTTGCCCTTCACAGCTCACGCCCTGGTTTGGTCGCTTGGCCACTGGACTCCTTTTTCTGTGACTCATTGTTACATTTCCTAGTGGTTTAGAACAGAATGCTTTTGTAGAACGTTAGCATTTAACATAGGATAACTCTCCATTTGAAAACAAAAAAAAAGACAATCGACTTTAGTGATCATGTGAAAGTGACTTTTTTTTAAAAAAAATGAAACAAAGCAACAAAAAAAAATATACATACAACAGAGGGGCTTCAAACAGCAAGTGATACCCATAATACCAGTGAGCAATGTATTCCAGGTTCTACTTCAAACATCAGACCACTGTAGTGAACATGGGGCCTGTTAGGCATGATAGCCCTGTTCCAGCCGCTTCCAGGAAAGTTAATGAGTAGCTCAGTCCTTGTTTCCAGATAAGTGACCTGAGAAATTCAATGACCTGTTCCCCTCTGCCTAGTATCAAAGCGTGGTATTTGAGTGCCCCATCACTCTTTAGCTCATCCATGCCTCTTTCTGAAAGGCTGAGATTTTGATGGTTTAGCTCCAGGTACAACCTACATAAAGAAACTGCATTGCCCAAGGAAGTTACAGTCCTAAGTTTTAGAAGATAATTTATGATCTATAATCACTTACTAAAAAAAAGAATGTCTTAGACCAAGAACCAAGGTACAGTTGGCGGGACGTCTTATTTATTCTTAATTGTGTTTCCTCTTAATGGTGAAGGGCAGTTGAGAACCTCAACTCATGCAAGAAATGCACTCACTAGAAAGAGGCTCTGATTATCCTTCACTTTTCAACCTGTGTTGTCATTTATGCCTGTTCAAAGTGAGTGTAGGATGCTACCAGATCAGAACTGGTGCATCTTATATCCACTTGGTAGCAGTGAAATGGCAACAAACGACGCAGGACAAGAGAATTAGGCCCAGAGTCTTCTGACCCAACCATTAACTTAAACTGCTGAATTTTTGTGGCATGAATAAGGCAAAGGGCTTCTTTTGTCAAATGATCCACTCCATTCCAACCTTTGGAAAAGTTTGTAAGTATTTCAAGACAGGATTTTCCTCCCGTTCCCTTTGACTGCCATTTTGGTTTGAATTTGCTGCCCCAAAACATTGGGGCCAAAAAACGATCTTCAGGTCAGTGAAGAAATGATGGTGAAAGGAAGTGAGATCCGCTTTGCTGACATGTCCTACTGTTGAAATCAAACTACAGTGTAAAGCAAAGGGGTGGATGTTCTACAGATCCTGTTAAACCATACTTAGTATTATGGCTAAGAGAAGTAAAGCTAGTCTGCTACTCCTGGCCTTAAAAACTGGTCCCTCAGTCTAAAGCGAGCAAAAACAAGACTTTCATAGGACTTACTGGCTTGGACAACACAAAATAAGCATTAAGATACCACAATAATTGGCACAGCATAAGAACCTGAATAGAATAGAATAGATATATGAAGAAGTAAGTGGCAAGCAATAGACAGGGAACCAATAGAACAGGGAGGTTTCGACAGTGGGAATTTAGGTCACTGGAATTGTACTGTACATCCTTGCCTCAATGAGGACTTGGGAGAAGTCATGGGTTCATGTTGTTAGTATGCTTTGAGAGCAGGAAATGAAGGATGCGTTATACAAGGAAGAGATTAGTATTATTCTATGGTTATTTTAGTATTTCCTGATTCTCACAAATTCATTGGTCAATGGTTGGTCCCAAGACCTTCTCTGTATCACAAAGTCCACACACTTTGTAGACCTGGATGCCCTGGCATGGTGGACAGTCCTGGCTTGAGATTCACCCTTCCTTGTTCATAATTTCACCAGTGGAGGAACGAAGGCTGGGATTTCCAAAGGAATCTAAAAGAGCTAGGTGCTTAATTCTCATTGACTTTTAATGGAAGTTGGGTACATAACCCCCTTTGGCTCCAGACTAAAAGAGCATTCCTGAAAGGCTTAGGTGGAACAGACAAGAACCTGCTCATGTGATATGCCTCTTGTTCCATTTCCCATAGTGGCATAAAAGAGAAAAGAAAACAACTGAGGCCAGTAACATCAGAGGGCTCCCAGAGTAGAGAATCTGGCAATGATCTAACCTCAGCCTTGATCTGCCTTGCTTGGCACAGTATTCACTCTCCCACCACTTCTGAGTTTCAAAGATCTAGTAGATTCACTAGTAGCAGAAGAAGCTAAACAAGACCATGCCCTGGCCAGGCTCCATAGTACAAAGTGTCCATGATGGAACATATTTGTCCCAGTTATTTGGGTGAGATTTTCTTTTATAACAAACAGATTTTGCTCACCATCCGCTGCCCACAACCACTTTTGGATGATAGCTGTTGCCAAATTCAAGGGATGATATTTTCCACCTCCTGTCTTAATACATCTGCCAGGTCCCAGAGCATGTTATGTTGTAACTGAAAAAACAATTGCTTCTTATTTCTTAAAGAGCTGACCACCACTTTCTTGCCCAGCATAAAAATATTCACTAGAGTGTGTTAACTCATAAAAGGTTGATTGATTGGTCCATTGCCTTATGCCTGTGGCCAGTCTTGGGCCAAATCCTCAGCTGGTTTCAATATGTGTAGCTTCACTGAATTGAATTGAATTTGTTGGCTCCAACAGAGCTACATTGATTTACACCAGATGAGGATATAGCCCTGTGCATCTCTCCATTTCAAGCCTATTGTGATAATGACTTGAGCAGGCAAAATAACTGGCCAAAAATGCAGAAATACTAACCTTTGCTTCCTTCTCGACAACACCTACAGTGACCAAGTAGACATGGACCATCCCACCCACATGGAAATTCCAGGTGCAGAATTTCATCTAGTTCCTACTGGTCCAATTGGACAATGACCATCAGGTTTTGGAGCAGAACAAGGGACCTATTCATCTGCTTGTTCCAAGGGCTACCAGTTGATGGGGCTCCTGGCACTTCAGTTCAAGGATTCAGATGGCACTTACTGGAATTGTTACCAGGGCAAAAAATGGCCGCATTTGAATGTGGTATGATGTGATCTCTGAATAGATAGGGCTGGTTCTGGAGTTCCCACTGGTGTACCGCCAGTGACTTCCCTTGCTGTTACTGTCTCATTGTAATGTATCCAGGAGTGTGATCAGAATCAGGCACTATACATTTGTAAAGCACTTTGGAGTCCTTCACCCTGAAAGGCACTAGGTTCCAAGTACAAGGCTGACATTAACAATGGAAGAGCAGAAAGACAGTGATTGAACCATCCCAGTTCAATTACCTCATGGGGCTGGTTCATCTAGTCTCGTTGCTGTACCACATGTTGAACAGGAAGGGAGCATTGCTGATCTAAGCCTTCACCAGCGTAACAACATTATGGTGCCTACTCCTCCACCCCATTGGCATAGACCAAAAGTAACTCCACTGAAGTCAATGGAGTAACACTGATGTTCAACCGGTGTAAATGTGGGGAGAATCAGGCTCATAAAGGATTAAACATGATACATATTATTAGCTGTGATTATCAATACATTTTAAGAGGCCCAATAAAGATGCCTATATCTGTGCATTCCTCTAACTTTGTGGAATCATAGAATCATAGAAGATTAGGGTTGGAAGAGACCTCAGGAGGTCATCTAGTCCAACCCCTGCTCAAAGCAGGACCAACACCAACTAAATCATCCCAGCCAGGGCTTTGTCAAGCCTGACCTTAAAAACCTCTAAGGATGGAGATTCCACCACCTCCCTAGGTAACCCATTCCAGTGCTTCACCACCCTCCTAATGAAATAGTGTTTCCTAATATCCAACCTAGACCTCCCGCACTGCAACTTGAGACCATTACTCCTTTTTCTGTCATCTGCCACCACTGAGAACAGCCTAGCTCCATCCTCTTTGGAACCCCGCTTCAGGTAGTTGCAGACTGCTATCAAATCATCCCTCTTCTCTTCTGCAGACAAAACAAACCCAGTTCCCTCAGCCTCCGCTCATAAAGCATGAGCCCCAGCCCCCTGATCATTTTCATTGCCCTCCGCTGGCCTCTCTCTAATTTGTCCACATCCTTTCTGTAGCGGGGGGGCCAAAACTGGATGTAATACTCCAGATGTGTCCTCACCAGTGCCAAATAGAGGGGACTAATCACTTCCCTCGATCTGCTGGCAATACTCCTACTAATGCAGCCAGGGCTGGTGCAAGGAAGTTTCGCCTAGGGCGCGAAACTTCCACCTTGCGCCCTCCCCAGCCCTGCAGCAGTTCCCCCCCCCGCCCTGGAGTGTGCCCCCCGCCCCCATGGCAGCTCCCCACACCCCGCGGCAGGTCCCCACCCCCTGGCCCGAGGAGCCCTGTGATACCTCCCCACCCCAGATCACCTCTGCTCCGCGTCCTCCCGGAGCATGCTGTCCTGCTCTAATTCTCCTCCCAGGCTTGCGGCGCCAAACAGCTGATTGGCACCGCAAGCCTGGGAGGCGGAAGAAGTGAAGCAGCGACTGCACAGTGGAACCCCTGGGCTGCCAGCTGCTGGCTGCCGGCGCGCTGACCCAGGGGAGCCCCTGGGCTGCCGGTGGCGTCGCGCTGACCCAGGGGAATCCCTGGGCTGCCGGCGGCAGCGCACTGACCCAGGGGACACCCTGGGCTGCCGGCTGCCGCTGCCGCCGGCAGCTCAGACTCCCTCTCCATGCCAGCAGCAGCGGGCCGCTTAACCACTTAAAAAAAATTGGGGAGCGCTGCTTTTTGGCGCCTTCAAATCTTGGCACCCTAGGCAACCACCTAGTCTGCCTAAATGGTTGCACTGACCCTGAATGCAGCCCAATATGCTGTTAGCCTTCTTGGCAACAAGGGCACACTGCTGACTCATATCCACTTCTCATCCACTGTAATCCCCAGGTCCTTTTCTGCAGAACTGTTCCTTAGCCAGTCGGTCCCCAGCCTGTAGTGATGGAGCTCAGAGGCATCAGTGGAACTAGCACCTAAAGCACAGAGGCAGGGATGGGCAGGCTACGGATGGAGCTAGACTGGGAGGGATCCCAAAGGGGCAGATTTGCTTGTATCCCTTCCCAGCAGCAGTGAGCGATTGGGACCTTTTCCCCTCTTGCAGCCTAACTGCAAATAACCAGGGATGGGCCCAAGCAATTGGATCCACATGGGCTCTTTGCCAAAGATCAGCAATCCTAGCCCCAGCCCATCTCTATAAAATGTGAGTCTAAGCCACAATGATGGAGCCAGCCCCTGTCTATGCAGCAATAGCCAGGCTAAGCACCTACACCCAGGGTAAGATCACAAGCCCCCAAGCAGTTTGTGACACAACTAGAGTGCAACTAACAAAACGGCAGCATTTTAACACAGGACTGGGGCCAGGGTATTTTTCCAAGTGGGAGATTTTTATCCTGGCTTCTGGAAAGGGCTGTGTAACAGTGGGGCTGCGGCTCTGCTGTGCGTGTAGGAGTCTATTACTCTGTCCTAGCCAATGCTCTAATATTACCTTCATTTGGAAGTACAGTCACGCATGCCTGAACTTTTATCCCTGAGCCTTGGCAGAGTCCCAAAGGAACATGCTTGGGGAAACAAATCTGGGAGCCTCACAGTGGCTGTTGCATGGCAGGCCCAGAACAGGTTTCTCAGCAGCGTGAGGGCAGGGATTTCACTGTCTAATATTAGTATATGTTAAAGTCACAACAGAAGTATGTGTGAACCCAGGCCTGGGTCCCCAGAAGAGAGTGTCTGAGCCAGGCCGCTAACTGACAAGTGCTCATTTCCTGGTGGGGCCAGATCTCCGCATATCATTCCTTGCTAACAAAGCCTGTTGATAGAGGCACTGCAGCTGGGCTGGGCCAGTTGGGAATGGTGCAGGGTCTCAGGGAACCCAGATGATTAAGAGCAGTCACCTGGGAAGGGCTTCATCAGAAAGCTTTCTAATGAACAACAGTTACGAGGTGTGAGGTCAGCTAATACTATAATTCAGTGGCAATCAAGGGGGACTATCGTGGACAGCCAAGGCACACAGAACTAAGAGCCAAGTTTCACTCCTCCACAGGTCATCTATGTCTCCAGCTGATGTAACATTTTCAGGCATGGGGAAGAAGTGAGGGATAACGACCACTGTGCTACGTATGAGGGACCTGGGCCCAGCCTAGCCAGCCTGCTCCTAGCCTCATTTTTCAGCCTGAGCATGCTCTCTGGCTGCACGGTTGCCCTCAGCCCCAAGAGCTGTGTGACAAGACTGTCAGCTCACCAGTTCTGCAGAGCGCAGGCGGAGGCAAAGAGATAGTGCCTGGCATGGAGGTGCCAGCACCTCACAGCTGGGTTTGCTCGCCCTAGTCAGGCATATACAAGGGACTTGGGCAAACTGGCAGCCAGCCCAGCATAGGGACCTCACAGTCTGGGGCGGTGGGGAGCACACACCAGATGGCACGTTATGCACCGCGGCTTGTGGTGAAAGGCTGGGATAAGGGGCACAAGCGCTGGCTCTTCTACTGACTCACTTGGTGGCCTTAGGCATCTTATGCCACCTCCTAGTGACTCAGCTGTCCCACCTGGAGCATGAGGCTGATAATCAGGACCTAACTCAATGGACTGAGAGGCTAAGTCCAGTCATGTCTGTAGCACCCTTGGAGAGCCTTCCAGGAAAGGCAGCACGAACCTGTAAAGGCCTTGTGTAACTGGGTGCCGAGCTGTGCACAAGGGCTCCAGATAGCATGTTTTGAGCCGTGACCCTAATGACTCATTGCAGGGCCTCCGGCTCTTCTAGGTTCATCCTCACACGAGTGTAATCCAGCACGTTTTTGAGCCATGCAGGCCAGACACTAGCCAGAGCGAACCACCAGCAGCCCCTAGCCAGGGCAAACCTAGTGAGCTGTTATCCACATCTGACATGGCCCATGTATCAAGGGGAGGGTTCATTTTAAAGGTTATGGCAAGGTAGATGCAGCCAGCGAGATCGGGGCTGAAGGCTAACCAGAGCCAGCTGCATCAGCAGCACCAGCCCCATCCCCTTAGGGCAGGGATTTTGACTCTCCTAACAGGAGAAGCACTGGGCAGTCCAGGTTGCTCCCTATCACTCACAAGGAGGGCATGGCAGACTCCAGCCGAGGTAAGGGCCCTTCACACATCTGTACCTTCCTGTCAGTTCAGGGCCACACAGCATGGCCCATGCTGGTTAAATGGGACCACTGGCCAGTTGGGGCTGTGCAGCAGTTTGAATGACTCCTGAGCCGCTCCTGCCAGCAATGTCATGTACCAGTAAAGGGATGAGTGTGAAATGTGTATGGAGGGGGTGGGGCCCAAGCCACTGGTACACGTTACCGTGCAGACCTACAGTGTCAAGTGCCTGATAATTTTGGATGCCCAACACAAAGCTGCTTAAAGGGGATTTTCAGAGGAGTGGTGCTCAGCACTGTCTGAAAACCAGGCCCCCTTCGGGTCTCCAACAGGTCACCCAGGTCACTTTGGAACTTGCAGGCCTCAGTATGCAGCAATATTCATGCGCTGGCTTTTGGGATGCCGGCAAGTCCTATCTGGCTTTCTCTAAGCAACCCCAAGGCTTTTTCTACGTCTGTTAGGGGAGCAGGGAGGGAGTGCTGGAAAGTGCACTGGGCCAGATCCTCCACTGGTACAAATCATCTCCATTGACTCCAACAGCTCTACCGTGATTTACACTAGATGAGGGTCTTCATGATTAGCATTATGACAGCACTCCTTGGAGCCCTAGTCATGGGCCAGCCATGTGCTGTGCCATGTGCCATGCAACCACAGACCAAAAAGAGCTGGCCCTCTTTCCATGCAGCTACAAGCCAGGGATTGCACCGAGCTTCCCAAAACTCCCGTAATGAATGGCCCCTTTGCCTGAGAAACAGCCATGTCCTAGAGCCAGTGCTGGGAGCTAGGCTATGCTATGAGGAGATTTTCCTGCTGCAACAGGCTAGCTGTTCTCTTAGCTTCTGCTTACCCTGACTTCCAACTAGCCAGAGCGACTGTCAATCATAACACATTGTTTTAATTATATTGTTAACTTGCTTTATAAATCATGGTTTAAAAATGCAAGTGATTTCAGTGGATTTGTGCAATGAAGGACAGTTTGGAATTCCTGATCTGAGACCACTGCTAGGCCAAGGGGAACAGAATTCTTTTCTCTTTGTTTTTGGCTTGTATTATCTGTAGGGTTGTGGGGGTAGGGAGGTCAGGGTAGTTTCTCCTCCTCCATACATTGAAATCCTTACACATGAGCCCAGTGGGGAGAACAAGCCCCCTCACCAAGTCGGTTCTTTTGGTGGCCAGAGGCCGATGACTCGAAGGGAACCAGAATTACAGAGGCAGCTGCCGAGGCACGGAGAATTGATGGTTCAAATGTCCTGGCTGGGCCTGGGATGAAGGCTTACCAGAGAGCCCCCTGCAGATATTGCACCTTGGCTGCCTTTTCGGGTCTGGATGGGGGGGTGCAGGGGTTGTTGGCACACAGTCCCTCAGAGCTTGGTTAAAGATGTGTGTTGCCATGAATGAGGGGGGGAGGGGCTTGGTCTGTTTTGCCATCTCCCAGCCCTGGCAGGGCTGAGCTCACACACAGTTGTAGGGACGTGGCCCTGTTCTCACCGTTCTTCCCTAGCAACCCAGCCCTGCATGTCCATTGACACAAACCCAGCAGTGACTGCCATCTCTAAGGGCTAACTTTCTGCTGTCACAGTCTATTGCTACCTTGAAGGACTGGGGCAACCACAGGAGCATTCTCAATATAAAGCTACCTCGGACATAAAGGCTGCTATCTCCCAGCCCCATCTTCCATTTACTCACCCTCTATGCCTCCCTTGCTGCAGAAAGGACCCTCCCTGCTTCCTGCCAGCAGCCCTTGGAAGTAGAATCCATTAAGGGGCCATCGCCTTCCTCTCAAAAGTTACTTCTGTCCCAGCCACCTCCCTCCAAGCTGGGAGCCTCCTCGGAGACCACAGGACCCAGCCAGCAAGTACCTTTGTGCAGTTCCTCCCTTTAACAGCAGACCTGGAATTCCCTGGTGCTTTGTCCCCTGGCCCAACGTCTGTGTCCAGGAGAGGGCGGGAGCCCCACTGGGAGGACCAAGGCAGTGTTCCACCTGGTTCGATGAGCCAGTCAAAGCCATGCTAAGCTTGCCTATCGTGGAAGATGGTCTTCGCACAATGCATTCACTCCCTCTTTTTCTCCTGGTCTCAGCCCCTTGCAGTGTGGATTGGGGGGACTGGGAAGAAGAGATGTTGTAGCTCAGGGGATCACAAACAGCTCCCATCCCAGGAGACTGACCCTAGCTCAGGAGCCCTCCCAAACCCCACCAAGACTAGAAATGGCATCCCTGTGTGAAATACTATGAGACCCCCCCCCAAATACAAACACCCTCTTTCCCTCTTCCCCATCTCCCTTCACCCTTTCCAGGCTGGTGTTGCAAATTCCCAGCTGGTTTAGTGCCAACTCTCTTTGCTGCATGGACTCCTTCTGCTACCGCATCCATTGTCTGGTGTTCCTATCCCCACCCTAGAAAACAGCTGCTGGAGTGCTGGGCTGAGTCTGCCTAACGGATCGCTTCTTCTGATGCCTCAGGCTTGGGGCGTGAAGGCTGGGAACTCCCTGACTGAAAAGCAACCGAATCCTGCCTTGTGAGGGGAACCGGGAAATGGGCAGGGGAGACAGTCCATCCTTCCAGCCAAATCACACTTCAAGGCACCAGGCCTGCTAGCAAATGCTTTTCAGTGGGTACAATTCCTCATCCCATCCATGCACAGGGCAGCTTGGTGAAAAGCTCCTGACCCATAATTACTGACCTACCTTCCTTCTTAGGAACAAAGCTCCAAGGTAGAAGCACCTGGCACTCCAACTAGCTACACACCCAGCGCTCATCTGGCTTTGGTAGGGTCTAGATGGGCCTTCTGGGCTGACAAACACACATAGAAACTCGCCCCTCCCCTCCCGCCCCATCTCCGGCAGGCCAAAGAGAACAGAAGACGCTGCTCCCAGCCTGCTGGGATAGATGTTTCTTTCACACCCACCTCGTCGCTCAACTAACCCTTTTTAAAAATCTTTTCCCTCTTTACTCTCTTCCTTTCCCATAATTCCAAGCAGAGGGCTCGGCTCCAAGGAGGGGAATGTGGGGGCAGGGGAGGGGGAATAGAACACAACAGGCTTTGAGATTCCAATTGAGTCTAATTATTTTGAATGAGTCTCATTTTGATGTCCTTGTAGCATAAGCCAGACGAATGGACAGTAACTCTGTAGCTCTGTAGTTAATGATATGCTGCTTAAACTGAAATAAAGCACAGTGCAGTGGGGTTTTGCCTGGTTGTTTCATGCCGGGTCTCTTATTAATCTGTGTCTCTTTGTCCAGTAGTATGCAGTTGGCCCTGGGCCCTGATGCCATTGGCATTAGAGCCCTGGGATGTTTCTCATGGTCACGATGCCCCAAGCCGGAGCCAGCCATTTGCTCTCGTGATTTCATTTGCCTGTATGTCCCACGTGGCAGCGCTGATGCTTTCTGCTCCACTCCAGGTCTGTCACTGAGCGTTCCAAGTCAGTAGCCATAAAGGGCAGGTTCTGATTTACTGGGACAGGGAGACGCAGCGGATGGAAACAAGATCCCAGGTCTTTCCAGGACAGTTCTCGCTGCATCCAAGCAGCTGCAGTCACTCCAGCCAGCAGGCTCTCTCTCCCCACACACTGCATGGCTCCGTCGAGCTGACGCCAGGAGCATTGGTCTCTCCCCAACCTAGGCCATGTTTCCTTCTTCAGTAGGCCTGGCAACGGGGACTTTTCTAGGGGGCGGTTGTTGGGGCAGGGTGGTGCCTCGAAGAGGCCTGAGTTTTCCAGACTGGCCTCTGTGTCTGGAACCCTCCATTTTTGGGTGGGGGGATGTAGACACTATCATACCGTGATTAGCAGAGGGGCTGACCATAGGCAACGCACAGTGGGGGGCATGCAGGGTCAAGTGCCCCCCCAGATTTCTGCTAGGCTTGCTGGCAGAGGTGGGAGGAGAGGGGCTCTGTCCTTCTCCCACTGCACCTGCCCCCCCCGGCACGTTTGGCCCCTGTCCCTGGAAGCCAGGCCCAGGCAGGGAGTGGAGGGGATGGAACAGAGCCACTTCTCACGTTAGCCACTCCGGGTCACTACTCTGGGCAGCGCAGCACCTGCCTGAGAGCCCGGTTGGGGTCTGCCCCTTCTGCTTCCAAACTGGACAGGGGCCAAGCAAGCTGGAGCCTCTCCCCGGCATGTTTCCGGCTCGCTCATCACCTGTATGCAGGCAGGGAGCTGAGGGGGTGGGCCATCACCGCCTCTCCAGCTGGACTGTCTCTCAGGCAGCCGCCATGCTACACCGAGGCCGTGACCTGGAGCCTCTCCACTACGGAGCACAAAGCACAGCTCCCCAGCTTGCACTGGCCTTCCCTTGAGTAGCGATGTGGCCAAATGATGCGGGGCTTGGAAACACAACACCCCAAGGGAGGGGCCAAGGTAAGAGCCCTTGGCCAAACAGCCATGATGCTGCTTTAACCCAATATCGCTCTAGGGCTGGAGTTCTCAGGAGGTGCCCAGCAGTGGGTCCCAGAGTCTGTGTACAGTGGGCACCAAGCACTTCTGAAAACCTGGCCCTAACTGTGGGTGATGAGCACGTGAAAGCCCAGCTCTGTGCACCCAGAGACCATGGTGATGGGCACTTTAGAGAGACACAGACGTAACCCTTCTGCCAGGTGGAGTCGGCAGCGACAAGGACCAGGTTCAATACAACACAACACAACATAGAACCAGCTCAAGCCCCCTCCTAGTAATCTGGAAAAATTACATACCACTTTCCAGGAGCAATACTTCTCACAAGCACCAGATCTCTGTATGGAAAAGAAAACTTTCAAGAGGAGGGGAAAGGAAGCTGGTTTTAATTTGGGGAAACACCACAAGCATGATTCCAAAACATACAACCATGGAGTGTAACAGAGCGTACCTGGCTCCTGCCTCTGCTAGGCTCAGATAAAATCACTCAGAGACCTCAGGTTCTGAAACCACTGGTACTTTTATTTACAAGTTTGTGGTCCGTCCATCCGTGCGTGTCCCCCCCACCTCCTCCAGCTTCCTTCTTCCCAGCCTTTTATATAGCCCTGGGCTAACTGGGCTGGCAGCTGACTCTCATGCCCCCATTAGGGCAGGTTCTTTCCAGCCAGTTCCACTTTATTCACCTAAATGGGGCTGGTGTGGCAGGGGGCTGATTCTGCAGCCTTTCTGCTCAGCACCCTGTCACGATGAGCAAAACACCCTCCCCAGGAAATGCTGGACAGTGTCCTTTTCCTCAGTCTCTCCCCTTGATGCATGAAAGTCTGACAAACAAATGTCCCCTCCACCACACCCCACTCACAGTTGTTGTCCTTGGTCAGCAAAGATCCAGAGCTCAGAGGTGTGTAACCCTTCTGCCCCTCTGAGTTGGCAGCAACAAGGGCCGGATTCAGTATCCAGGGGTTTCGTTTCAATAACACAATGCATAACCGGCTCGAGCCTCCACCCAGTGACCTGGGAAAATCTTACACACACCCCTACGCGCCTCTAAGAGGCAATACTTCCCCTCTCGCAAGCACAGAGTCTCGGTGTAGTAGAAAAGGTTTAATTACATGAGAGAAACAACAAGCATTAAATTGGGAAAACACCTTAACTAGAGTTCATAGACCAAACCATGAGCAAAGACCCACCTCAGGAAATTGGGCCGTGTCCTTTTCCCTGGGCTCTTGAGTCCAGCAACCCCCAAATCACCCACAGTCCCAAAAGTCCCACAATCCAAAAATCTCTGTGCTGGGTCAGCGCAGCCCCAGAGTTCAAGAGTCTATCTGCGGAGGTCCCTCCCCCCAGCCTGGGTAGGAAAGGGCATCTTACGTGGTGCAGGGCCAACTGCCCTGCCTCTCCATGGGGTTCTGCTTCCACGAACTGCCCCGCTTTACCAGCCACTCTGCTCCACCAGCTGTCCCGTGTTCTGCTCTAGCTGTCCCCGCAAACTGCTTGGCTCGGCTCGCTCCGTGGGCTGCTCCACCCGTCCCACAGCTGCTTCGCTCCGCCAGTTGCTCTGGTCCACCAGCTGTCCCGTGATCCGCTCCAGCCATCCCCACAAAATGCTCCACTCCACTCCACCAGCTGCTCTGTTCCACAGTATAGCTTCAGACTCCCCCACTAGTAACCACAGTACTCAGTGCCCTCAGCTCAGTAATTCCAGTTCTTTAGTGATTTCAGCTCATAGTAGGAGAGCCCCAGTGCTAGTACACCATTAGCTCAAAGTGAGTTCAGCTCAGTAACCTGTATCTAGATTCTTAAGGGAATAAACAATTAACTCTGACATTCCACAGTGGAGAAAAAAGGGGATAGAACTGGTGCTTCTGGCTCTACAAGGTACCTACACCACCAGGCACAAATATCTATCCACAGCCTGCCTCTCCCTCTCTCTCAATTCACTGGGTTTTGGAACCCATGTCCCTTGTTTAGCAAGTACCACCCAACTGAAGTTGAGTCATCTCTGTCACAAAGCAGTCCCACAGTTCCCTATTCACACAATCAGGGTGACAAACTCCACTCCTCCTGCCCCAACAGCAAAGAAACTAGGGATCCCAGAGCTGTCAAAACAACCATCCCAGGTTGCTTTGGGCCACGCCAGATGGGGTGGATGTGCCTATGCAAATACCTGAAATCTCTTTCCACACTCTTTGAAATTCTTTCTACACTCCCTATAATTCACCACCAGATGTCACGGTAGAGCTCATCCTGACTCTGCTTACAGGTGCATTCACATGAGCTCACCTCTCACCCCTGGGTGGGGGGCCTTGAGCAATGCCTTAGTACCTGCTGCTGTACCATCCACTCTGCATTGCTACCTGCTGCCAACACAGCACTACTGGCCACTTAAAGTGGGGAAGGGAGCATGGTTACCTCCTCCCCCCCCGCCCTCCGCTTCTGGCACCCCTGGACACTGCCACCATTGTTTTAGAAGCCATGCTTCTCTTTCAGGCAGCTTCCCTAGAGATACAGAATGCTCCATGTACCTGTTCAAGGCATCAAGGCAAAACCCCTGCTTATAAAAAATCTTCCAAAAGGAAACCCAAAATGAAGACTATTTTAGTGGGCTCATACAGCTATATGTATATATTTTCTCCCACGTTAAAAACTACATTAACAAATTCAGGTTGAGAGTAGGGCTGGGCAGGAACTGTTTTTTCCCATTCTACAAGAGTCCTCAAGATTTTTGAAAAATTTCCCCACCCCAAATCAGGATGAAAGTCAAAAACCTTGAAATTTTTCACAAACTGACAAAAAAATTGAAATTGTTACAATAATTTTGAAACATTTTGTTTGATTTTGCCTTTTTAACCTTTTTCTTTTTTGGTATAAATTCAGTTAAATGTCTAACTTAAAATTCATTTTGAACCAAAAAATACCTGAAAGTTTTAATTCTGAGCATTTCAAAACTTTTTTTTGCAATTTTTTTTCAAGTCAGGCAAGTCACTGAACCCAACCCTTTCCTGAGAACAGGTTTGGTTTCAACAAATCGGCATCTTTTTTAACAAAAAATGTTTTGTTGAAAAATTCTCAACCAGCTCTAGTTAAGAGTCTGTCTTAGTCATTTAGGGCATGAAACATTATAGCGATGTTGTAATCATCCCCCCTAAAGGGGTGAAACAGGGGGATACATTTCTTAAAGGGCCCATTTTTAATCAATTTTACTTTCTAAACTGTTTAACAGATTTGTTTGTAAATTCTCCAAAAATTCATCCTGTACTCAAAGAGTAAGTGGTGCGATGGGGGGGGGGGATGATATGCAGCAGCCTCCCTGCTTTAAATGCAAAACTCAGCTCAGCTCTAACTATGCAGCTGCTACTGATGCCTCCATTATCTTCCTAGAAGCTGTCCTTTGGACTGCACATTTCTACCTATGCCTGACAGAAAAAATACAAACAAAAAAAGGAAATCAGTCTATCTCCTTTAATTGGTGTTGGAGCAGATTAACAACAGATACCAAAACTGTCCAGCACAGAAGGAAACATGCACAAGGTGTGAGCACTCCACCAATATCCCAAGCATTGCAGCAGGAGCTCCCACTGCTTCTGCCACCGGGGGACGAAGGCCAGCAGTTTCTTGGGCAAACGGCATCCATGGTTTAGAATCGCCCCTGGAGCTGCCCCGTGTCTGCCCTGGCTGGGCACCACCTCCACACGGCAGGAAGGTGCAGGTGGGAATCCGATGCATCCAGCAATGAAGATGGCTCCTTCCAGCCAGCAGGGAGCAAGAAGCTGGAAGTGCCGTGTCCAGCTGATACAGAGGCTGCCAGTCCAGGTCGATGTTATCCTCTCTCCTGGGTCAGATCAGCAACTCCTTGCGGGGAAGTTGGTGGTTAGCACCCAAGCACCCACCTGCTCCTCACTGCTGGTGCCCTCTGTCTGCTGCCTCTCCTGCCTCTTGAGTGCCCCGAAGATCACAAGTCCAATAAGCAGGGGTCACCCGTGTTAAGTGCTGAAGGCTGGAACGTCATTGCCTCAGTAACGCTGTTCAGGCTGCTCAGTGCTTCTGTCATTGGAGCTCCAGTGTTACCAGTACTAATAGCAGATAATGCTGTCTGCTAATTCAGCACACCTTGATTGCTACTCATCTCTGCCCATGGTCAAAACGGCCCTCCAGCCTTTCATCCCGACGGCTTTCAGTAACTCTGTCATGCTGCTAGCACGACAGACCAGAGACTTGGTGCTCAGCTAACACGGAGGGCTCTGCACACCTCTCACACCCTCCTGCAGTGCAGGCTGTCTCCTCCCCAGCTCCCTCCCACACCTCACAGCTGCTGTGTGGCTTCTCACCAGCCAGCAGTGCAGCGACACCATCTTTCTTTGCCCCTCCCAGGTCAGGCTTTTCTCTACTCTCCAGCTGCCCCTGACACCTCCAGCTTTGATTCCTGAAATTAATCATCAGAAAGGAAAGTGTTAAACCCACTTTAAAGCAAGTTAGACCCTGATTTCCAGCCTCTGGGCCAGGGCACCTGCTGGACAGTGCCACAACAGGAAGGGCTCAGAAATGTCAGGCACAGAACGCCAGGGTACAGTATTAACAGCCTTAGGCCTCTGTTATTCCTGGTGCGCAGCACTTCCCACCACTGACTCAGCTCAACACAGGGGCTGCCATTGCCCGTTTTCAGTGTTTGGATGCCCAGAAGCTCCCTCTCGTGGCATAAGCTGCTGGGGGGGGGGGGGGAGGCTTGCAGCTGACGCATGGGCCTAGCCTTCAGAACTCCATCACTGACTTGCTCTGGCCCCTTGTGCAAGTCCCTTCCGCATTCTGGGCCTCAGTTTCTCCATCCCCCAGGAGAGGTTTTGCAAGGTGCTTTGACAGCCCACTTTGACTGTAGCTCTGCAGGGCAAGGGCCCAGCTTTTCTGGTCTGTTTGTTCCGCACCTAGTACAATGGGCTCAAGGACACTGGGCACGACCACAATACAATAATACAGCAAGGCACTGAGTATTATCCCTTTCACAGCTGAGAACTAATGCTCTCAGTCCAGCACAGCAGCTCCGAGCACCCTGCAATCATGACATCTCTGTAGCCCCAGCCATGCCTGGCTTCCCCTGGTGACCAACTGCCATGCTGCTGTAACGCTGCCTGAAGAGGGGTTCTATCATACACAGGGTGCAAAAACACCAGCATTGTCTGCTGGGGCCAGAGCCAGGGGTGGATATGGGACGACCTGTGTCTCCTGGGTTCTGATTCAGCAAGTGCCAAAGGTCAAACCTGACTTTGAGGGGCTGGCTACACTGAAACCTTAGCCCCTGCTCCTACACATATTTGCCTGCCCCCACCCCTGACACACATATACATTACTACATGTGTGTGTACATGCCCATGGCCACACCCACACACCCCGCAAGCATGTGCTTACTTAGGGCTAGTCTACACTGGCAATGTTAAAGTGCTCCAATGGCAGCGCTTTACTGCGGCTGTGTAGTTGTGGCAGAGCAGTGGGAGAGAGCTCTCCCAGCGCTGTAAAAATCCACCTTAACGATGAGGGGCATATCTCCCAGCGCTGGTGCACTGCCTACACTGGTGCTTTACAGCACTGAAACTTGCTGCATACAGCGGGTGCTTTTTCAGCCCCCCGAGTGAGAAAGTTGCAGCGCTGAGAAGTGCCAGTGTAGACAAACCCTTACACTTTGAACCCATGCATGCTTGGATGGGGGTAAGACCCCAGGCTCTGCTTCAGCTTGGCCTGCAACCCACTCACTCTGCAGTGAGGGTGCAGGCAAAATCAGCGGAGTGATCACACTGTCACAGTGCCCCCAGGGCAGCCAGTTCTCCTGGAAATGGCAGGGAAAGGACCCTGGCGTGGCACAGCACAGAGACTCCTGGGACATGCCTCTGACACACATGGGCCAGAGCAGAAACTGAGGCCACAGTAAGTCAGGGAGGGTTTGCTGTGGGAATGCTCAGCCAGATGAGGTTAACCCAGCGGTAGGGCCAGGGCCGGTGCAACCATTTAGGCGAACTAGGCGGTTGCCTAGGGCGCCAAGATTTGGGGGTGCCAAAAAGCACCCCCCCAATTTTTTTTTAAATGGTTGAGCAGCCGCTGCTGCTGGGACAGAGAGGGAGTCTGAGCTGCCCGCGGCAGCTGGCAGCCCAGGGGGTTCCCCGGGTCAGGGCGCCGCCGTGGCAGCCGGCAGCCCAGGGGGTCCCCCGGATCAGCGCGCTGTTGCCAGCAGCCCAGGGTGTTCCCTGGGTCAGGACGCTGCCGCGGCAGCCAGCAGCCCAGGGGGTCCCCGGGGTCAGGGCGCCGCCGTGGCAGCCCACAGCCCAGGGCTTCCTCTGGGTCAGTGCGCCAGCAGGGCTGCCCAGAGAGGGGGACAAGAGGGGCAATTTGCCCCAGGCCCTGCAGGGGCCCCCATGAGAATTTTTTGAGGCCCCTGGAGCGGGGTCCTTCACTCACTCCATGAGCCCTAGAAAACACTCGTGGGGCCCGGGCCCCTGGAGCTTCTTCTGCTCCCGGTCCTCGCTGGCGGGGGGTCCTTCCACCAGGGCGGAAGGACCCCCCACCGGTGAATTACCGCCGAAGTGGGACCTGCTGCCGACATGCAGCCCAGTCTTCGGCAGTAATTCGGCGGCGGGGGGCCCTTCCGCTCTGGGACCAGTCGCCAAAGTGCTCCGGAGACCCGCGGCGGGGGCCCTCCACCACAGAATTACCGCTGAAGACCCGACTGCACTTTGGCAGCTGGTCCCGCTTCGGCGGCAATTTGGTGGTGGGGGGCCCCCGTGGCGGGTGGCCCCCCTGGCGGGTCTCCAGGGCACTTCGGAGGCGGGTCCCAGAGCGGAAGGGCCCCCGCCGCCGAATTACCGCCAAAGCGGGGGCCCCCTGCCGCCGAAGACCCCAGGCCCCCGGAATCCTTTGGGCTGCCCTGGCACCCCGTTGGCAACCCAGGGAGGTCCCCTGGGTCAGCATGCCGCTGCCGGCAGCCACCAGCCCAGGGGTTCCACTGTGCAGTCCTGCTTGGAGAGGACACGGAGGAGAGGTGAGCTGGGGTGGGGAGGTACCGCAGGGGTCCTCAGGCCAGGGGGTGGGGAGCTGCCACGGGGACAGGCGGCACACTTCAGGGCGGGGGGGGCGGGGAGCTGCTGCAGGGCTGGGGGGGGGGGTGCAAGGTGGAAGTTTCGCCTAGGTCGCGAAACTTCCTTGCACCGGCCCTGGGTAGGGCAGCCGGACCATAGGCGCCCACTCCATGGGTGGTCTGGGACTCAAGAACCCATAGAGAAAAAAATAATGGGTGCTCAAGTCAGCACCCAGGAGTCAGTGCTTGAATGTGGAATGTAGTAAGTTCTGTGCTGCTAACAACTTCTACCCTTGGGGCTCTGAGTTTTCTTATAAACAGAGGCAGGGTGATTAAGGGTTTGGCTACACTTGCAGCTGTACAGCGCTGGGAGTTAAACCTGCCTTCGTACAGCTGTGTAGGGAAAGCGCTGCAGTCTGGCCACCCTGACAGCTACCAGTGCTGCAGTGTGGCCACATCTGTGGTAGTGCTGGGAGTGGTGCATTATGGGCAGCTATCCCAGCGTTCAAGTGGCTGCAACATGCTTTTCAAAAGGGGGGGGGTGGGGTGTGACAGGGAGCGTGGGGGGGAGAGAGAGAGAGAGAGGATTTTTGGAGCCAACACTGTGTCAGCAGCTGCCTTGCAAGTTCCAACCCCCTCCCCCATCCCTCTCTCACTCGTTGAAAGCAAACAGACCAGATAAGCAGCCGCTCCCCGAAACAGACCCCCCCACCCCCTACCGCTCTGCTGCTTCTCTCCTCAAGCCCTCTCCCTCCCCCTCTCTTCAAGCAAACACTAGCTGTGGGTGTTCCAAAGGGAGCCCCCCTGCCTGCCTCTGTTCATTCACAGCAAACACTAGCTGGGTTTGTTTTTTTGATAACCAGCTCCGGAGCCCGGAGTTCATAACAAAACAAAGAGAGTAATCGTCACTTAAAAGGATTATGGGAAGCTTCCGGAGGTCAGTTACAGTGTACTAAGATTATTCCCTGTTTACACTGGTGCCCCAGCGCTGCAGTAGCAGCACTATACTCTTTATTTCTCTCGGGGAGGTGGAGTACGAGCAGCGCTGTAGCCATGGAGATACAGCGCTGTATGTGCCTTGCCAGTGTGGACAGGGAGTGAGTTACAGCGGTATAACTCTCAAGTGTAGCCAAGGCCTAAGATAACAAAAGGCTGCTTGTCATTAAATGAAATTAAGGGTGGTTAGATAATCCTGAAAGCATTCCAGGCACTCCAGTTAAAAGATAGGGTAGGAACAAATGGTCCATTTTCTAAATGGAGAGAAGTAAATAGTGGTGTGTGTCTTTCCCCCCACACTCCCCACAGCTTGTACTGGTCTGGGACCAGTCCTGTTCAACATATTCATAAATCATCTGCAAAAAGGGTAAATGGTGAGGTGGCAAAGTTTGCAGATGATACAGAATTATTCAAGGTAGTTAAATCCAAATCAGACTACAAAGAGTTACAAAGTGATCTCACAAAACTGCGTGACTTGACAACAAAATGGCAGATGAAATTCAATGTTAAATGCAAAATAATGCACATGGCAAAATATAATCCCAACTATACATATAAAATGACAATGCCTAAATTAGCTGTTACCCATCAAGAAAGAGATCTTGGAGTCATTTGTGGTACTCTGGAAGCACTGTGATTCCAGAGCACTGCAAATTCATAAGAATCCTTCTCACTGTGCCTGTATCATCCTGAATTGCGGCACGCTCATTCTCCTGCTTCAGAAGATTGAAAAATTCTCTCCAGTCATCAATGGGACACACACAACTGAATAATGTAGCTGTCCTTAACATGCATCAAAATAATACCAGGGAACGTAGATGGAAATAAGATTGCTGACAGTTTCATCCAGAAAACTACAGTGAGACATAATGTCTTTAAACTGGGATGTTAGTGAAGACAGCTTGCGATTGCAATGATCTTAATGTACCACAATCCATGATAATGTAATTATGTGGTTCATAACAATGTAATCATTATTAAAATAGTAAAGATACCAGTGATAGACACGTTCAATAACTAGAATATGAAAGTAGTATATAAATATGCTGAAAATAGCCTTCCTCCATAACTGGCAGAGTGCCCCCCCGCCCCCCACAACACACACACCTTTCAAAAGCACTCACTGGCAAAAACAAAAGTCAGCACCTATGCGCTGGATCCTCAGTGTGTGATGTGACTAGTGCCGGTGAATTTAATGGGACAGTTCAAGTGCTTAAAGCTTCAGCCGCTGGCTGAACTGTAACCCTAGGGAAGGCCTGGAAACAGGGCTGTGCATTTGACTAAAGTGGGGCAGGGCTGAAGCTCTGGGACTTGCTGATGCTGCCAGGAGCTGAATTAGTTTCAAAGCTGCCTGTGCCCCTGGCAGCCCGTGCAATGGGTGCATGTTGGAGCTTTGCAGACAAAAGCCATTCTTCCTCTCCTAGCCTGCAGGGCCACACCAGCTCTGGAGAGGCCTTCCCGCCAGGGCATCCTTGCCAGATCAGGCAGCCCTCACTCAGTGCTGGTGGGCCTGAGTGGAAGAGCCTCGGCTTCTTGTGTCCGTCTCAACACCAGGGCAAAGCAGGGGCAAGCCGTCACCACTCAGATTTGGGAGCAGTTGATGCCCATACTGCACTGACATCAGTGGGGCAATGGGGAAGCTGGCTGGCAGAGCAAGGTGGAGTTTGTGGTTATGGCCCTCAGTGGTCACTGCGGGGTTTGTAAACGGAACAAATTATGTAGCAAAACCACGAAGCAAAGAAAGCCCCTGAGGCACCATTGCAGAGCTGCTTTACACTCCCATCAAAGTGCCTGGCTCCACTACCAGGGCAGAGGCATTGCCCCAGGGATGTTCCCCTGGTGATCGCAAAGCCACTCTCTTGAGCAGCACGGACTGGGGCTTAGAGTCTCTGATGCGGCTGGCACACGATCAGTGACACTTTCCTCGATCATGACTGCCCCCCGAGAGGCTAACAGTGTGTGGCTGAATACCAAACAGCTCAGCCTTACTAGCTATGGCACTACCATCCTTGGTGCCCCATGGGCAGAGGGTTGGGCTCAAAGCTCATCACAACTTGTGACTGGCACTGCTATGCCAGGGAGGTCTCACTGCACTGTCCCAGCAAGGCTCTGGGAAATGGATGAGCCACTGAGACCTTGAGCAAAGCCACTAAACCTACTGCAGCTGTTCCTCCGATCAGACCAATCGGCACCCTGCTACTTACAGTGATGCAACCAGCCCCTGGGTTCAAATGCCAATGTAACCACCCCCGGCTGCACTTCACAAGTGGGTTTCAAACACAGGAGCTTCCACCCTGACGCTCAGCCTGCTACTACTCAAACTAAACCAACAAAGCCACTAACTGGCTGCAGTAGTAGGCTTTTACCCCTCTATGCCCCAACCACTCATGGTGGCCACAACATTCACATCAGAGGCCCATTCACAAAGGCAGAGTCAGGGACAGTTTTTTAAAGAACTTTAATAAGCTAAAACCATTTTTTTTGCTTTGTTTTTATTGTTGTTAAAAATGTCATTGCTGTAAACTTGAGAACGGCCATGTGCCCAAGGGCAACGCCCTGGTCCAAGGGCAGGCACATGAGGCAGGATGTGCCCATGGCTCCTGCTCAGTGCTGGGATACAGGGTGATCAAGGCTGGGGGTGGGAGGGAAATGGGAAAATATCAACAAACCCGCCCTGGCCGCGTTCTCTGCTATACATCTATGCACAGGCAGCAGGGAGCCAGCTGGGAAACCTGACTCACAGTCGCACCTCTGCTTCCCAGATGTGGCATCGGAGCCATTGCCCTTCATATGTGGTGCTGGCTGAAGCAGCAGAGTCCTGCTCCAAGGAGGAGGATGCAGCCCTCACCCCACCCCCCCGCCTGTCTGTTTCCTTTGTGAAGCCAGTGTTTTCATTGCTCCTTTTGGCAGCCTCGGACACCCGGCTCCTTTCTGCCTGCACCAGGGGGAGCGGCTCGCCGGCTCCCTGCATGAAAAGTGTGGGCTCCGCAGGTGCCCCTCAATTTGTGTAGACCTGAGTTCCGATCACACGCATGATTTCCTTCTGAATCTTGGGGTCCTGAGTGTTTATATTGGCGTCTCCTACTTGCCCGTCTTCATACCTGGGAGGGGCAAGGCAGGGAAAACAGCATGAGGGGAGACTCAGCGATCACCCAGAGCTCCCATCGCCAGCATGTCCCTGCTTCAGCAATAACCCACCCCCATGGCCACACCCCCATCGAGGGGAGCAGAGCTGGGGTTTCCAGGCCCTCGGACAGAGGGGGAGGTCTCTGACTACAAAGACAGGCACCCTGCTCTGTATCTGGGCAAGGGGCTGGCAGGAGGGAGATGAGGCCCAGCTAAACCACCCAGGTTTGCCAGTGGGGCTGCAGACTGGGAGCCATTCCATTGCTAACGCCCCTCCCAGAGCAGAGCCGGGCCGCTGGCGCCAGCAGCCTGGGTGTCAGCATCTGGTAGTAGCTCTCAGCTCCAAGATGGGTCTGTCTCAGCAAGGCTGGCCTCCTGGTGAGAGTGCAGACCCCTCTGCTGTGCTGATGGCGCTGAGCACCAGGCCAGGGGGTCTGCCTGCCAGCACCTCCCTGCCCAGCACCCCCTTGTGCCCCCAGCTGGCAGGCACCAGGCCCTGAGCTGTGCAGAGCCAAGGGGAGCAGGTTCTAGGGCTCACCTTCCTCCCACTGCTGACAGCTGCATGCCAGTGCCGCTCTGGCTGACTGGGGCAGGGGATGCCATAGGGAGAGGGGCGGTAATGAATGGAGAAGCCTGGTGTGGAAAGAGGGGGAAGTGGGGCTAGAGGCTGCACTCGAGCATCCGTTTGGTGGCACACAGGATGCTGCTGGGCCCTGGAGACCTCCCTGGGGGGTGGGAGCAGTGAGGGGCACTGAGCTCTCCTCTCCCCTCCCCTCCGGGGCTGAGTCAAGATGCGGACTAATAGTTCATGATGCTCTTGCTGTTTGGGCCGTCCCGGTGCAGTTTGGGCCATCCCATCCCCAAAGGGGGAGCTGCCACCACCCCACAAGCAGGGCCACTCCCCACTTGCGCCCCGGCACTCACACAAAGAAGAAGCGGGTGCAGACATGGTCCGAAACCGGGCACACCCAGATGTTCCCATGCTTCTGGAGATCCTTCGAGGTGATCACTGCAAAGGGATGGTTGTCAGATAGGCGCCAGCGGCCCTCATGGCTTGCACACAAAGCTGGGGCCCTGCCTTGGATGCCAGTCCCATGGCACTGTCCCTGGGTACGTCTGTCCTGCCACACCAGGCTGTGGGGGGGAAGGGCTGCCTCCCCATGCCAGACAGGACTGCTGGGAGAGGCACAACCACCAAGGAATAATGGGGTGACCATGCCAAGGACACCCACGGTGTTGCACAATGGCACTGCCTGGCAGTGACCCAGGGAACTGCACCATTATCTACCCACTGACCTGTTAACACCTGTTACTGCAGCCTGGCTGCACTCCCATCAGTCACCTCATTTAATTAATCCACTGAAGTGTGCCCATTCAACAGGATAACGGGGGAGATTTGGGCCTGTGCTAGGAGGAGTGGTAGATACGCTGGAGGGTAGGGATAGGATACAGAGGGACCTAGACAAATTAGAGGATTGGGCTAAAGGAAATCTGATGAAGTTCAGCAAGGACAAGTGCAGAGTCCTGCACTTAGGATGGAAGAATCCCATTCACTGTTACAGACTAGGGACCGAGTGGCTAAGCAGCAGCTCTGCAGAAAAGGACCTGGGGTTACAGTGGATGAGAAGCAGAAAATGAGTCAACAGTGTGGCCTTGTTGCCAAGAAGGCTAACGGCATTTTGGGCTGTATAAGTAGGGGCACTGCCAGCAGATCGAGGGATGTGATCATTCCCCTCTATTCGACATTGGTGAGGCCTCATCTGGAGTAGTGTGTCCAGTTTTGGGCCCCACACAAGAAGGATGCAGAAAAATTGGAAAGAGTCCAGCGGAGGGCAACAAAAAATGACTAAGGGGCTGGAGCACATGATTTATGAGCAGGAGCACCAGCAGCCTATTTGGCGCCCTAGGTGGCATAAGGTCCCGCCCCCAAAATGGCACCCCCAACTGCAGCGGCCAAACATCCGGTTGCCGCAGTCGCCGCCCCCCAAATGTCAGCACCCTGGGTGACCACCTAGGTTACCTAATGGGTTGCGCCAGCCCTGTTTATGAGGAGAGGCTGAGGGCACTGGGATTATTTAGTCTGCAGAAGAGAAGAATAATGGGGGATTTGATAGCTGCTTTCAACCAGGGCCTCCCAGAGGATTCAGAGGGCCTGGGGCAGGGCCAGGTCTTCGGCGGCAATTCAGTGGCGGGTCCCTCTCGGAGGGAAAGACCTGCCGCCGAATTGCCGCTGAAGAATGAAGCGGCAGCAGTAGAGCAGCCTAAGTGCCGCCAATCGCGGCTTTTCCCCCACCCCACCCACAGCTTGCAGCGCTTGTACTTACCGGGTGGCACTCCGAGGCTTCGGCAGCACTTCAGTGGCGGGTCCTTCACACGCTCCGAGTCTTCCGCTGCACTGAAGGACCCACCGCTGAAGACCCGGAGCGAGCGAAGAGCCCGCCGCCGAAGTGCCGCCAAAAACCTGGAGCGGCTGGTGGGGCCACTGCGGGGCCTGGGGCAAATTGCCCCACTTGCCCCGTCCTCTGGGCAGCCCTGCTTTCAACTACCTGAAAAGGGGTTCCAAAGAGGATGGATCTAGACTGTTCTCAGTGATGGCAGATGACAGAACAAGGAGTAATGGTCTCAAGTAGCTGTGGCAGAGGTCTAGGTTGGGTATTAGGAAAAACTTTTTCACTAGGAGGCTGGTGAAGCACTGGAATGGGTTACCTAGGGAGGTGGTGGAATCTCCTTCCTTAGAGGTTTTAAAGGTCAGGCTTGACAAAGCCCTGGCTGGGATGATGTACTTGGAGATTTGTCCTGCTTTGAGCAGGGGGTTGGACTAGATGACCTCCTGAGGTCCCTTCCAACCCTGATATTTTATGATTCTGATTCTATGCAAGAGGTTCTCCACCTTTTTCATTCTAAGTCCCCCCGGCCCGCAACATGCTATAAAAACTCCACAGCCCACCTGTGTCAAAACAACTGGTTTTCTGCATATCCAGTATATTAAACGTCAGGGCCAGCGTTATGGGGTAGCAAGCAGGGAAACTGCCGAAGGCCCCATGCCACACAGGGCCCCGCAAAGCTAAGTTGCTCAAGCTTCAGCTTCATCCCCAGGGAGCTCGGGCTTCAGCTTTCTCCCCTGAGCCCCAGCAAATCTAAAGCCGGGCCAGCTCTCTGGTTTATTTTGGCAGACCCCCTTGAAACCTGGTTGAGGCCCCTCAGAGGGCCCCAGGTCCCCGGCTGAGAACTGCTGGACTACAAGATCTAATAGTCTGGCCTTAAAAACTCCAGGAATCATTAGGATCGCCCCAAGGAACCTGCTTATACAATTATGTTTCAAAACATACAAAAAGGAGTTGACTAACATCAACTGAACAGCGTTATTTATTTGTATTGTTGGATCATCTAGGAGCCCCCACTGAGATCAAGACCCCATTGTGCTAGGAACTGTATAAACACCCAGCAAGAGCCAGTCCCTACTGCAAAGAGCAGTGCAGCCAGATAAGTGAGGAGAGAGCCAATGGCAAGGACGTCAGGCTACAAGCAAAGAGCCTAGAGCTGGCTGGGATTGATTCAGTTCAACCTTTCTTTGTCCCCCTCCTCCCTCGCCCCCCCCCCCCCAAAAAAAAAAAAGCAGAATCATTGAAATCAAAACTTCTGGTGGGAAAGTTTGGACAAATGTCTCAGCCCCAAAGCATATTTGGAAAAACCGTTTCTGAACGGTCAAAATGCCCATTTTGCATTTCTCAGAACAAAACGTTCTGGTTCCTCCAATTGGAAAGTCCTGTCCATTTCAAAACTCAAGCCAGGTAGAGTAAAAAAATAGAAACTGGAAAGTGGGCAAAATGTTTTGACTTTATGGCAATGAAATGTTTGACCGAGCCAAACCAAAACGCCTTCGGATTTCCAATGCATGAACATTTTCAAGTTTTGACTTTTCATCCCGATTTGGAACTGGAAGACATTTCTCAAATATTCACAGGAAAAGAAAACTGTTTCCTGCCCAACATGAAGAGCAAAACGCTTCCCCCCCACCACCCCGCCCACTGGCCCCAGGAGGGGACGGGCAGGCATCACACCAGCTCCAGTGGTCAGTGGGCTCAGACCCAATAAAGGGCATAAGTCAATTCCAAAGCATAGGGGCCTAGCACTGGAAATGTCCAGGCAGGGTGTCTGGCTCCGGGGACAGTTCACAAGAGAACATCGGCTGATCTCAACTACTACATGGGGGCCTGGGGAGGAGGCAGGATCCCAGCCAGACAGTCCCACCAGGCAGGGCTTTAAAAAGTCAGTATCAGCCCCTGGAGCTGTGCCCAGAAGCCACCAGGGATCCACCCAGATACCATGGACAGGCCCCATCCATGCCAGAGTCCAGCCATCAGCTGATCAAGTGAGCCCCAGCCAGACCACCATTCCCCAAGCCCTTTCCCCAACCAGGCACTGAGAAAAGGAAAGACACTGAAATCAATGGGCTCAGCACAGAAGAGGCCGAGACCTACCTGTCACACGCAGTTCATGGTGGCTCGCTGCCCCCCACAGCCTCACAGCCACGCTGAAAGTGAGGAGGTGATCTAGCAGAGCCCCTGCAACCCTCACTGCTACCGGGGAAAGCTGCTGGGGAGAAGCCAGGGCTAACACCACCCTTCTGGGTCTCCAAGGGAAGACTTCCGAGTGAGTGACGCCAGCCAAAGCTCTACCAGAGACAACGTGGCATGGGTCCCCTCCAGCCATGGACCAGCCCCCAGACTGGCCCAGATACTCCTAGAGAGGGAGAAACTATGCCCACTACAGCACAAGGCCTGGGACACATTGTGCCACAGTCATTTGTGTGGCAGAGGGGGGACACCAGCATATGGATAGCCAAGGTGGTGAATGGGCAGCGCATCCCACTAGGGCATGGAGCGAGCAGACCACCAGCTGCACAGCCCAGCAAGAAGGGATGGTACGCTGCGACAGTCTGCACTCAGAGAACAGGCAATAGGCAGCCAGGTTTCTGACACCCACCATTCCAACCCCCCTTGTTCCAGTGCCATTCCTGGGTCCCAGGGCCCTCAAGGCAGTGAGTGAGGACACCCCTTCTTCCACCTCTTACCTTCACAAAGTGCTATACAGTTTAGATTCCGACTCTGTAGGAACCGGGACTGGATGGATCGAGTCTGCAAACAAACCACAAAGTCTGGGTTACCATGACCTGCCTGGCACCCCACTCGGGTTGTGTCACTGCTCTGCCCTTGCAGCGGCCGGCCCTGCCCCTTTCATAGTCCAAGCTCCGTAGGAGCAGCCAATCACAGTGGAGAATACTGACCACTTCAGAGGTATAAACACTGATAACCCAACCAGGGCTGGACCCTGGCCCTGCCTTCTTCATTTGTTGTTCTCAGTAATTTGTTGAGTTCTGGGCTCTGTGGCCCAGCCCCCAACTGAGGGTGGGACCCAAAGCACCCCTCAATGCCCACTGGCAGAGGGCCCACTACACCATAACTCGTATCAGGCCTGACACACCCACTACCCCAACACGCTTTTGTCCTAACATGTCTCTAAAAGGTATCATGTAAGGTATCATACGTAAACTGGTGACATGTTGGTCCTGAAAGTCATTGCATAACGCATGTACAGCTAGGGTACAAAGAGTTGTATATGTGTGCTGGAAATGTGTTTGGGAGTTGGAGCATGACCCCAGCTTACCCTAGGCAAAGGAATGTCTGACAGGCTTGATGACCGGTAGAGGACAATGAAAAGTACATTTATATATCAAGTGAACAAAGCCATCAAGCTAACAGGCAACGGAGGAAGGCATTCAG
The DNA here is from genome assembly GCF_025201925.1 of Gopherus flavomarginatus. Taxonomy (NCBI): domain Eukaryota; kingdom Metazoa; phylum Chordata; order Testudines; family Testudinidae; genus Gopherus; species Gopherus flavomarginatus. The sequence goes on from NC_066625.1 coordinate 50,015,177, forward strand.
TGAGCTCACCGGGGCTTGAGGCCTGCATGCCCAGGAAATCATTCTGGCTCTTGAGACAAAGATAATAGACTTTGGAAATTGTAAGAGAGAGCACAAAGACATTCTAAGTATCTATCACTTAAGTGAGGCCAGAGCCCTGGGAATCTGTGAAAGGTGGATCTTCAGCCATGGGGGTTGAAGTCTCTGAGAAGAGATTGTAAGTGAGAAATTGCCTGAGACCAAGCTTGTGATCCGTTATGTTTTGATGCTAGAAAGTGGGTTTTACTTTCGTTTAGCTTGTAACCAGACAAGCCTCTTGCTTAGTATCACTTAAATCTCTGTTCTGTATAAATCAACGTATTCTTGTTTTCTTACCAAACCATCTCAGTGTTGTGCATGGAAGTCAAGGGCGAGTCTTCAGCTAACCTAACCAGTTGGTGTGCACACCGTCTCTTTGGAGGCAGCGAATGCAAGTGTCCAGTGAAAGGGGCCGACACTGCAGGGAGATCGCTCCAGGGAGTGCGGGAACTGGGGTTCACTGATGGTTCCCAGCAAGGCAAGGCTTAGCTGGGCAGAGCCTTGAGGAGTGTGCAGTGAGGTGGGCAGGCTGAGTGGCAGGGAGTTGACTCACAGTTTAAGCTCCAGCACAGTTCTCACTTGTGGAGGCAAAGGGGTAACACAGTGGCGTTCGGTTCCGAACAGAGCATCTTTCCCTCGGGCAGGCTCCACTACCCCCTTCTCAGGATTCAAAGAGGCTGCCCCCAGGCTGTGCACAGCCAACAGCCAGCTGTAGACCCTAGTGAGCAGTGCCGTATCCACCCCACCCTGAACAGTGATGGGGGAATTCCCATTCTCACTGCTCCCATGGAGGGACCAGGATTGGATGCTTGTAAATTGGAGAGGCTGATGGCTCAGGCTGGGTTCACTGCAGGCAGAGCTGTACAGGTTTGGTACACACACACACACACACACACACCCCTCTGCCAATGCATCCCATCCTTGTCTCAGGACACACGATCAGCTTCATGCTTTGCAAAAATAGAGCCATAATAAATCCAACCAACATCTGATAGATGTAAATAGCCAGGTCTCCAGATGTAGAAGCCCAGGGCACAAACCAGAGAGGTAGGTGAGGCTGACTATACACATTTTATAGATGGGTAAACTGAGGCACAGAAGGTGAGGTTTTCAGAAGTTGACCCTCAGAGTCAGAAGTTGACTGCCCATTGACATCGATGGGACCAGAGTCAGACCAATACTAAGCGATTATGGCCCTTACCAAAAGACTAACAGAACAGCAAATAGAACCTAGGAGCCCTGAGCCCCAGTCACCTGCTCTAACCACTGGACAACATTCCCTCCCCTCAGGCACAGAAGCAACAGTGATTGCGCAAACACATCTCAGGCATGACACAGGCCAGTCTTGCACATACCCCTGCAGCTGGCATGAGGGTAGAAGGACAAACAGAGGCTGTGCATGACTGGAATTCCGGGGACAAGGCCCAGCAAGCAATACCGCCGGTTACCTGAGGGATGGTGTTCATTCGGTTATATCTCTGGACGAGCTCGTCCTTTGAGGGCATCCTGTGCTGTCCTTTCCCCATCCCTGTTGGACAATAAAGGAAGAACAACAGCACAAGTCAGCAGTTACTGGGGAAAGGCCGCCCTCCTCTCGCTAGATCCTGTGTCCAGGATGCTCCACAAGGCACACAGCTGCTTGCTGAAGGAGGCGAAAGGATGAGGCCAGCTCTCCATGCAGATCAATAGTGCCCTGGCAATGCACTGCCAAATCCAAGGCTGTGCCATGACCCAAGCAGACATTCCCATCAAGAACATTAGATGGTGCAGGAACCCTCTCGTATACAGGAGCACAAACGCATGCGTGCACATGGGAACTACCATGCAGGGGGCTGACTTGGTGAGTGTAACCACACAGGGACAAGTGTCCCTGGAGATCATTTGGGCAAGAGCTGGGATGACCATCTTCAGTCTGCTGTCTATCTTTTAGGAGGCAAGGCCGAGTGAGGTACACAACATGGCTCCGCCACACCACAGCCACTCATGGATTTGGCCCCAGTGGGAGGACTGGACCCACTCTTACAGCTTGGGAACTGGAACACAGGGAAGATCACATGATTTGCCTAAAGCCACAGCATTTGCAGCTGAGCTGGGAATTGACCCTATGTCTCCTGAGCTACAGCCCAGCACACAGCTCCACCAGGCCACGTGTCTTACCCTGCGTATGTACCTCACTGGCTACATGATACCTGCCTTGTAGCTTAACAATCACAGCTGCTCAAGGAGGAGGAGACTCTGTAATAAAGTGCTCCTGAAAGGGCCACGCACTGTGGAATGACAGAGAGCCACAGCTGCCACCATCTAGGGCTGCCTGGGGCCATTGTGAAGGACAAAGGTGGGGAGCGAGTGACACTGCTGAAGGCAGGGTCTGAGCCTTGTTAACAGGAGTTGCTGTGGTTCCCTGTTAGTCTGGAGTTTAACAGGACCTGGAGCTCAAATTCTGTCTCCCCCAGCATCCTGAAACTGCCATGGGGCAGCTTCAATCCACAGAAGCCAGATGAACCCCAGAGCAGCCAGCTTGCTCCCTAGGTGCTTGTGACTGAAGCAGGGGCACACTGACTTTTTCTGCCATCCCACTGGCCTGGGCCCCCCAGACATGCATTGTCACCAAATGCTCCTGGTGAAGATCCAGCCTGACTGGGAAGCATTCATGAGTCAGGGCCCTTGACAGACGACGCAGCGATGAGTCTGACTTTCCAGAGCTAAGGGGCAAGGCCTGCAGCAGTGTGATGTGTCTCAGGGACACTCAAGCTGGAGGTGGATTAAGCAGACACGGCTTCCACGGCCCTCGTTTGCTTCCTGATGTGCCCTAAGAGACATCAGCCCATTGGCCCCAGATCCTCGGAGTGAGTAGTGTAAAAGGGCCCTGCGAATCAGAAAGCTCCCCACGTTCACCTTCCCATGGAGAGGGGAATAAACAGGGACCAGGAGTCTCCACGTCCCCCAGCTCTCTGGCCTGGGTTAGACAGGAGGCCAAACTATGTGATCATGGTGGTCCTTTCTGGCCTTCAAATCTGTGAATCCATGGGACCAAGAGAAGGGCCAGCAGAAACCCTGGAGGGGGATCTGTGGGAACTCTCCTTCCACCCCCACTGGCCATGGCAGCACTGTCTGGCTAGTAGCCGTGATGCCAGCGACTGTGCTGAGACAGCTCCAGGAGGGGGATCTATGGCTTCTAACAGCTTTGGCTGCAGCTCTTTAGCACTCTTCACCTCTCCACGTGACTGGCCTGATTTTCTTAGGGGCTCCACCCACTGAGTACAGCGGGTGCAGGGCTCTCTGGGAAATCTGGCCCCAGTGAAGGGTTCCAATACTGGAAATCTTGGCCTGAGCTCTTTTGAAGAGATAAAGCCAGATTTTCAAAGTTCCTGTGGAGAGACTTTTGCAGATCAAATAAACCAAGCAAGCCCCAGCACGGGAAAGGCCTGAGAGGTGATGGGCTAAGAGACGAGGGCAGAGGGCCCTAGTCCTCACTGAAGCCAATAAGAGCTTCAGATACACAAGGGAGGCAGGACTGGGCTCCCATTTTGCATCGGGTTTCTTATGGTGCTGATGCAATGGCTGAGGGAACTGGGCCAGCCAGGAAGCTGGGCACCCTGGCAGACACATCGGGGGAAGTATGTTAATTAAAGCTAGTTGGAAAACAGGTTATTTTTCTATGGCAAATTTCTACACAAATTAAACAAGTTATTTTTGTCCAAATTTTCCATGGGAAATGTTGATATTTCTCTGAAAAATGGGAAACTGAAACCGAACAAGTTCAGTATGGAAATGCTGCTGCGGTGTCCATAGCAGCTGTAGTTCAGGTGCTTCATGTTCTCCTTCTCTTAAGTGGAGCACAGAGTCTGGTCCAAGAGGTGAACGCAGCTGAACCACTCAGTAATAGTGACCATAATGTAATATCTTTGGAGGAGGGAAATGCCACAGAAACCCACCACAGTCACATTTTACTTAAAAAAGGGGAACTACACAAAAAGGAGGAAGTTCATTAAATGGAAATTAAAAGGGACAGTCTCAAGGGTGAAATGCCTGCAAACTGCATCGACACTACTTTAAAATGCCATGACAGAGGTTCAGACTAAATGTATTCCCCAAATAGAACACAACAGAACAGTAAGAGAACCAAAACACATGCTGCGATGGCCAAAGAGCTGAGTAAAAGAGGTGGTTAGAGGTAAAAAGGTATCCTTTAAAAACTGGAAGTCAAATCCTAGTGAGGAAAGTAAAACAGAGCATAAACTCTGGCAAGTCAAGTGTAAAAGCATATTAAGGCAGACTAATAAAGACTGAAGAGCAACTAGCTAAAGACACAAAAACTAACCGCAATTTTTTTTAAGCACCGCAGAAGCAGGAATCCTGCCAAATAATCAATGAGGGCACTGGACGACTGAGGTGCTAAATGAGCACTCAAGGAAGACAAGGCCATTGTGGAGAAGCTAAATTAATTCTTTGCATCAGTTTTCACTGCAGAGGATGTGAGGGAGATCCCCACACCTGAGCCATCCTGAGGAACCATCTCAGACTGAGGTGTCAACAGAGGAGGTTTTGGAATAAATAGCTAAATTAAACAGTAATAAGTCACCAGGACCAGCTGGTATTCACCCAAGAGTTCTGAAGGAACTCATATATGAAATCGCAGAATTAATATCTGTGGTATGTAACTATTGCTTAAATCAGCCTCTGTACCAGATGACTGGAGGATAGCTAATGTAATGCTGATTTTTTTTTAAAAAGCCCCCAGAGGTGATTCTGGCAATTACAAGATGGAAAGTGCAACTTCATTACCAGACAAATTGATTAAAACTGTAGTAAAGAAGAGAATTATCAGATACATAAACATGATATGTTGGGGAAATGTCAACACAATTTTTGTAGAAGGAAATCATGCCTCACCAATCTATTACAATTCTTTGAGGGGGGTCAACAAGTATATGATCCAGTTGGTATAGTTTTCTTGGACTTTCAGAAAGTCTTTGACAAGGTCCCACACCAAAGGCTGTTAGGCAAACTACGCAGTCATGGGATAAGAGGGAAGGTCCTTTCATGGATCAGTAACTGGTTCAAAGATAGGAAACAAAGGGTAGGAATAAATGGTCAGTTTTCAGAATGGAGAGGTAAATAGTGGTGTCCCCCAGGAGTCTGTACTGAGACCAGTGGTGTTCAACATATTCATAAATGATCTGGAAAAAAGGGTAAACAATGAGGTGGCAAAATCTGCAGATGATACAAAATTATTCAAGAGAGTTAAGTCCAAAGCTAACAGCAAAGAGTTACAAAGGGATCTCACAAAACCGGGAGACTGGGTAACAAAATGTCAGATGAAATTCAATATTTATAAGTGTGAAGTAATGTACATTGAAAAAAAATAATCTCAACTATGGATACAAAATGCCGGGGTCTAAATTATTTGTTACCACTCAAGACAGAGATCTTGGCGTTATTAAGGATAGTTGTCTAAAAACATCTGCTCAATGTGCAGTGACAGTCACAAAAGCTAACCCAATGTTGGGAACTATTAGGAAAAGGATAGATTAAAAAACAGAAAATATCATAATGCCACTATATAAATCCATGGTATGCCCACACAGTGAATACTGCATGCAGTTCTGGTCACCCCATCTCAAACAAGGAGTATTAGAATTTGGAATGGTATAGAGAAGGGCAACAAACATTATTAGGGGTGTGGACAAGCTTCCATTTGAGGAGAGATTAAAAAAAAATGGGACTCTTCATCTTAGAAAAGAGACTACTAAGGCAGGATATGATAGAGTCTACAAAATCATGACTGGTGTGGAGAAAGCAAATAGGGAAGTGTTATTTACCCCATCACATAACACACAAAGCAGGGGTACCCCAATGAAATTAATAGGTAGTAGATTTAAAACAAACATAAGGAAGTATTTCTTCACATAACCCACAATCGGCCTGTGGATCTCATTACCAGGGGATGCTGTGAATGCCAAAACAATAACTAGATTCAGAAAAGAATTAGATATGATCATGGAAGACAGGTCCCTCAATGGCTATCAGTCAAGATGGCCAGAGACTAAACCCCATGCTCTGGGCATCCTTAAACTTCTGACTGCCAGAAGCTGGGACTGGACAACGGGGAATGGATCACTTGATAATTGTTCTGTTCTGTTCATTCCCTCTGAAGCACCTGGCACTGGCCACTGTCCTAAGACAGGATACTGGGTAAGATGGACCTTTGGTCTCACCCAGTATGGCCCTACTTATGTTCTATGGGCTAAACCCCCTGGTCAGACTACATCGCCCACGGTTCACCACAGTCTCCCCTCTTGGAGAGGTGGGTGATGCATCATGAGAAATAAAATCTGGCTGTGGAGCCTGGCCCAGAGAGGAGAAAGAGGACACGAGGTGCCTGAACTACAGCTTCCAGAAGGTATTCGGGTTTTGGATGAAAAATCAAAGCTTCCCCCAGCAAGCAGACGCTTTTCAGAGAGCCATTCATTATCCATCCACTCCTGAGACAAGGATGGCACCTTCCAGACTGCAGGCATGGGAGGCTGCTTCTCAAAATCAGTGCCATGCAATGCTGGAGAAGAACCAGGACACCCTGCCCCCCACAGGCTGGCAGAGTCGCCTTTCCGACTGTACCAAGCTGTGACAGCAGATACCTACATAGCCAGGGACTTCTCATCAGAGAAGACCCATCAGTCCGTCAGACCGAGGCAGGATCTGGCACTCCCAGCCAATGGCTGCAGGTACATCCCAGGGAATGTTAGAGACAGAGAGGAGGGGAGGGGAGAAAGAGGGAGCCGTGCAATGCGTGGGGACTCACACAAACACACCACAAAGCAGGCATGCTGGCGCCACCAAGCAGGCGTGTATCAGAGAAGGCAGGCATGAGCAAGGGTTAATCCCAGGAGGCCACAGGACCAGCTCCCCTACAATTTAAACCTGCCTTCATGCCACCGGCATGCCCTGCCCAGACACCCTGGATGGAGCTGTTCTTGGCAATAGCCCTGAGGGGGACAGCCTGGAGCACAGGGATGACAGAGGAGCAGGGTCTGGGAGCACTCATGCCAATCACACACAGCTCTGGCTGGAAGCAACATGTGCAGCCAGGGCTCGCATAAAGCCCAGCCTGGTGCGCAGACCAGAGCCCCAGAGGGCAGGCTGTGCAGGCTGACCCACGTGGGAAACCCCGCTCAGAACTGGCCCTGGGAGCTGCATTCTCCTTCCCTACTACACATGGCTTCTGGAAAATGCTGTTTGCACATGCTTCTCCCAGCCTGAGCGGTGTGCAACTGGCATGAGCCCTTTCCACAGGGCACCCAGAACTGCCCAGCCCAGCAGCATCGCTCCCAGGCTGGGTTTGCAACAGGGCATGGAGGGGAACGTGTAGTTCTCCAGGGCCATGGGATGCACAGACAGATGGGGAGAGAGGCGAGCCTCTTACCTGAGTATCCAAAGGAAATACTGGAGATGGGGCTCAGATAGATGCCTTTGCCATAGGCTGCTCCATGCAGCTTGCAGGAAAACACCAGCGTGAGCAACACAGGCAGAGGGTGTGAGCATGTACCCGGGGGTGCCGCATCTGCCAGCCCAGGACCAAGGCAGGGAGAAACCAACAGGGCACAGACTGGCCAGACTGCAGGCCCTCCCCTGCTAGTCAGTCTGTCCATCTGCCCTATGCTGCAGACCCTTCCTCTGCCTGTCGGTCTGTCCATCTGCCCTATGCTGCAGACCCTTCCTCTGCCTGTCGGTCTGTCCATCCACCCCACGCTGCCAGTGCCTCCCCCACCTGTCGGTCTGTCTGCCTCACACTGCAGACCTCTCCCCCACCTGTCAGTCTGTCCATCCACCCCATGCTGCAGGCCCTTCTTCCCGCTGTCAGTCTGTCCATCTGCCCCATGCTGCAGGCCCCTCTTCCCGCTGTCAGTCTGTCCATCTGTCCCACGCTGCAGACCCCTCTTCCTGCTGTCAGTCAGTCCATCTGTCTCATGCTGCAGGCCCCTCCCCTGCATGTTGTCTTTCTGTCTCCCGTCCATCCTCCACCAGTCAGTCTGTCCAACTACTTTTCTGTCTGCTTGTCCCACTCAGAAGCAGCTGAGCCTGCAGAGCCAGGGCCTGGGCACTGCTGGGAGTGGGGCGGTTTGGAAGAGTCGGCTGCTGGTAGCTGAGCTGCAGTGAGAAGAGGAGAGGGCATGGCCTTGGGACCCTCCCTGGGGGGGGCTGTCAGTGAAAATCCACTGCCCTGGGAGCCCTCAGACATGTCTCCCCTGGATACACCCTGCTGATGGGAGACTCTGCTGCTGGTGCTCACTGCAGCCCAGCACTGCAGGGGTTAATCTCTCCCCACAAAGCTGGGCTCTCATCTAATGCCAGCCAGGCCAGAGCCCACATCTCAGTCCAACTGGCTCGCTCAATGCCCAGGAGAGCCTAGGTCACCTGCACGTGGCCACGCCCAGCCCATGTGGTCAGTGCACTGGCAGAGAGCGGGCACCAGGCTGTTACCTGCAGTTTGGTGTAGGACGCATTGACCAGCCCGTTGCGTAGGATGGAATGCCAGTTCTCAATGTGAGATCCACTGCAAGAGCAAGGAACCAGCACGTCAGGCACACAGCCCTGCCCAGCACTGCCATCCTGCATGCGCCTCTGCTCACAGCTGTTCCCTCACTCATCCGCCCTCCACTCCTTCATTGACACCTAGCACAAACACAGCCAGCCACTCCCTTGCTACCAGAGCAGCACCCGCCCTGGCCTCCCTCTCTCCCACGCACCCACACCCGGGATGGCAAGGCCAGAGGTGGAACTTCTGGCTGGAACAGACACCCACGCGAGCGCTAAACGTTGCCGTGTCTGTGGCAGTGCGGGCACCAGGAGGGGCTGGCCTCCCCGAGGACAATCCTAGGGGAGAGCCTAGCCACATACCTAGGGCGGCTAGCCCCTCCCGCTATGCCTGGCTATGTCCATGCCAGCTAGGACTCACACCTCCTGCTCCAGGAAAGTCAGACCCACAGATACACCCTCCCCTAGGGCTGGGGCAGCTTTGTAAAGTCTCAAGAACTCTCTCCTCTGCTGGGGCACGCCCAGGCTCTCCTTCTCAATGGCCCTGGGCCTCTGGCAGGATGGCAGGCCAGGCGGAACGGAGACAGAGGTTCGGCAGACCCAACCAGCAGCCCTTCCCAAGGAGCTCCCTACTCACGCACCCTGGGGATGCAGGCGGCCTCCCAGGGCTACCTCATCAGCCCTGAGGTGCCCCGGAATGCCCAGCTGTGCCATGGCCACATAACACGGACTTAGCCGGGCAGTCCCAGAAAGGTCCCGCTTAGTGCAGGTAAGTTTAGATCCTTCTGAACCTCTGGGCTTTGAGGCAGCAGGCTGGGATTCTCAGGAGAGCAGTCTCCACTGCTCCGTCTGGGCCTGGCCATGCTTCCGCCCTCCCAGGGTAAGGAAATAATGCAAGTTAGCTGGTCCATGTCAGCCGCCAGCCCCTTTGGGGCTGGAATCCCTGTTCTGGGTACTGGATTGAGCAGGTTCTGATCTGACCCAGAGGGTCCTTCCCCTCCCTAGCACACAGCACCACCATTCCACTGCCAGGCGAGCTCGCAGGGCCCGATCCAAAGCCCAATGAGGGTCTTTCCATTGACTCCAATGCACTTTGGATGACGCCCTAAGTTTCCTTATCTAGCAGCAACCCCTCCCCCAGCCTGCCTGTAGCCACAGCTCTTCCCCAGGTACACTGACCCTCTCGTCTGATGGGTACCTGGTTCAGCTGCTGCAGCAGGGGCCTTGGCTCGCTCTCTCTGGGCACTAGTGCCGTCAGGGCATCACTACCAGAGCAGAGACAGGCCCCACTGCAGGGATTCTCCTGACATGCTGCAGCAAAGGAGAACCCGGGGACGGCAGCACCGGCCGGTTGGGAGCCCCCAGGAAGAAGTAGTGGGGAGCTGCCCTAAGGGGAAGGCCCTGTCCCACCGCAGACTCACTGAAAAGCGAAGGTGCTCCCGTAGAGTTTCTTGGCTGTGCGGAACCGGGCTTCCTTGGCTGGGGGGCTGCTCAGCAGGAGGAACTGGTGTGAGGTGTGCATGAATTTCAGCTGCTACCAAGGGAAACAGACCAGCAAAAAGGGGAGGGAACGAGCAAGCAGGAGAGAGATCAAAGAGAGAGAGATCATGCAGGGAAGTCCGTCCCCAGCGCTGAACCCCCACCCAACCCCACCACCATCTCCAGGAGCCAGCGCAGGGCCCAGTAGTGCAGACTCCTGAACACCTCAGGGTCGCTGGGTGCCAGGCAGTGACTGGTGGGGGTGGAAGCAAACCAAGCCTGCTCCCTAAGTGGCTAGCAATGGCCACAGATAGAGCCTTTCACCTTCCCAGGCCTGTCCCTCTCGGCAGGGCCTTCAGGCTGTTACCAGTGACCTAGGAGCGAGTGAGCTGTACCCAGAGTCCCACTGGATGGGAGTCCTCACCCCAGCAGGTGGCTCCAGCCACATGGGCTGGGAAGCCATGCTGGGAACGGGGGTTGGGGAAGCTCCAGCCCACTATGGCAATATGGAGCAGGGCTGCACTCACTGGGCATGCAGGAGGGAGAGGGATGGTGGCACGCAGCCAGCCTGATCCAAAAGGAAGGAGATCGTACCCTGAAAGGGGGGCGGCCACGTACCCTGCTGAGAGGCAGCTTGACAATGTGAGATCTGTTACTGGAGATTATCCTAGGGAGGAGAAAGAGGCCATTAGAACTGCGGGGTTACCCTGCCAGATCAGCTATTGGCCCAGTTAGGACATCTTAGATCAGACCAGTCCACATTCTTCGCATACTGAATCAGACCTCAGCCCATCCAGCGTGGCATCCCACCTCCTCCCTGGCAGACCAAACCCCATCCATCCAGCGTGGTGTCCCGCACCCTGTCCTGGTAGATCAGACCCCGCCCATCCAGCGTGGTGTCCCGCACCCTCCCTGGCAGACCAGACCCCGCCCATCCAGCATGGTATCCACCCCCTGTCCTAGCAGATCAGACCCCGCCCATCCAATATTGCATCCCGCTTGCTCCCTGGCAGATCAGACCCCACCCATCCAGTGTGGTGTCTGCCTCCCCTCCCCTCTCAATTCAAACCTCAGCCCATCCAGTGTGGTGTCCCGCCCCCTGCCCCAGCAGATCAGACTACCGCCCATCCAGTGTGGTGTCCCGCTCCCTGCCCTGGTAGGTCAGACTCTAGCCCATCCAGCGTGGTATCCCACTCCCTGCACTGGCAGATCAGACCACTGCCCATTCAGCGTGGTGTCCTGCCCCTTGCCCTGGCAGATCAGACCACCGCCCATCCAGCATGGTGTCCCGCCCCCTGCCCTGGTAGGTCAGACCCCAGCCCACCCAGCATGGTGTCCCGCCCCTTGCCCTGGCAGGTCAGACCCCAGCCCATCCAGTGTGGTGTCCCGCCCCCTGCCCTGGCAGGTCAGACCCCAGCCCATCCAGTGTGGTGTCCAGCCCCCTGCACTGGCAGATTAGAGCCCAGCCCATTCAGCATGGTGTCCCGCCCCCTGCCCTGGCAGGTCAGACCCCAGCCCATCCAGTGTGGTGTCCAGCCCCCTGCACTGGCAGATTAGAGCCCAGCCCATCAGGTGTGGTGTCCCGCCCCCTGCCCTGCCAGGTCAGACCCCAGCCCACCCAGTGTGGTGTCCTGAAAGCTTCAGAAAAAAGAAAAACGAACCAGCCGTGCCACATGATCTCAGGGGGAACAAGTGTTTCCTCTCAATTGCTCCCTTTCAAGGCTCACCCAATCCACAGATATCGCAGCTCCAGCCCTGCAGGATTGGTGCCTTTGTGTCTGGCAATGGGCCAGAGAGGATGACAACATTCCAGCCCATCTGCCCACCGTGGGACCCACGTTGCCCTAGTGGGCCAAGCAGAGGCTGTTTGTATGAGAAGCAGCACAGCTTTTAGCCACTCGTGGTGGCACGGGGGAACCAGAGGCTGGGCAGTACATCTGATATTGGCCCAGAGAGATGCTCATGCTTCTACTACATTAATAACCACAGGGTCTGACACTCCATGCCCTGGGGACTGTGCCTCTGTGCTGCCTGGGAAGCTCACAACCGCACTGTTCCCAGATTGCTCATCACGGGGAGAGTGTAACTGGGTCCCTTCGGTGAGCCAGTGCTTTTATCCCCTGGCATCTCATCCATCCTATGAGACCCTCGCCCACCTCTGCCCCGACCCTCCCACAGCCCAGCAGGACATGGAGCACTTACCACTGCAAGAGAGGGTGTGCCAGAGGGTCCAGCTTGTCCATCTGCTTCTTGATTTCCAGATACGAGCCCTGCAAAGAACAGGGCAGCACTAACCCCGGGGCCTGGCACAGGACACGGGGCACCAAGGAGCACTTCTCAGTTAGAAAGTCATATAACTGAGTCGGAGCGCCAAGGGCACTGGGGTTTCCGTCACCAGCATCTGCAGCCCGCGTCCTTCCACAGGGAGAGGAGGGTGACAAAGGAAAGTGAACCTGGCTCACCAGTGGTGCCCTGTGGCTAGGACGCTGGCTCGCTAGGGGCTGGGACTCTGGCCTGGGGCTCAGGAGAAGCAGGCTGTACTCCCAGCCCTACCCCTGACCTCGGAGATGTCATGGCTCTGTTAGCTCTTCAGGAAAGAGCCTGGCTCTTCCTCTGGGGCTGTGCAGTGCCTAGCACACTGGGGCCTGGATCTCGGTTAGGACCTCTAGTGCGGTGGGCCTATGAGTAATAATGAACGTCAAGAATGTCACCTCCCCTGCAGCAAGGGGACACAAGCCGCCACCCCAGTGGGTGAGGGTTGAAGGGCAGGATGGGCTGAGAGAATCTGCGGGGGCCTGGATTTTGGGTCTGCCCTGAGGCCAGACCCAGCAATGGCAGCACCGGCTACCGCACCTGGGTCATTTCCCGGATTGACATCACGCTGTCCAGGGCCTTCTGCAGACGCTCATAGTTCTTCTTCTGCAGCGTGGGAAGGGGAAGAGACAGCTATCAGGCACAGTGCACATACCCGACCTGTCCTCGCTGCCCATCCCCCCCACCAACCCGCAGTCCTGTCAAGGGAACCCCTGGCCTCATTGCCCTGTTGCGTCAGTGCAAACTGGAACGGCACTGCAGCCACAGGGTGAGTGGGAGGCGGATCAGATGCCATCCCCGCCCATTCACACAGGGGTGCTCCAGAGTCTGGCTTTGGGCCACAGCAGGCTGGTGGCACTGATGCTAATGGCTGTCAGAGACAGGAGCCTGGGCTCTGTTCAGATCTGCTCTGGCAATTCCTTTGTCCCTCTGTCCAACTCCTGCACCCAAGCGAGTTGCCCCACTCCCTGGACCTGATCCGAGGGTGGGAGGAGGACGTCTGTCTCCCATCTCAGATAGCATCTCCTCCCTCTGGAGCATAGTCACACCTGGAAATGTCTGGGTTTAAATGGCCTGGGGTCACCACTGTCTTCTTGACTGACAGCAGCACAAGGTCCTACTGAGCCAGCCCAGCTCCAGGAGAGAGGTTGGCATCTCCCCTGCCTCAGGTGGCGGCAGGAGCTGAGTCTGTAGCGAGAAGGGACAGGCCACCACACCCCGGCTCAGTGACCCTCCCAAGCGGGAGTCACGCCCCCAGCTGGAGCTCGCTGCCATGGTCTCAGGAGCAGCCCAGGGCCCCGCTCGCAGCGGTGGGATGAGGCGCTTACCTTGGGGTTAAAGGCAAGTGTTTTGGGATCACTGGGGTCCACCACAGAGGGATACGGCTCAAAGATGATGCTCTTGCGCGGGGACTCCAGGGCAGCCCGGCACATTGCCACAAGCAGGTCCACCACCTGGGCCAGGGAGAGTGTGACTGAGAGAAGGAGGAGGGTGGGAAGGAAGTGCCACTGCTCCTAGCATGAGATCAGGCCCTGACGAGAGATCCAGCCCTAGAGCTCTGGGCCGCTGGAGCCAGCAGCTGCCAGAAAGCAGGGCCCTGATCAGGAGCAGGAAGGTATCTGCTCGGTCCAAGTTGGGGCGAGATGCTCAGCTCAGCACCCCTCTGGGCTGGGGCTGTCAGGGGAGCAGACACTCCAAGGGACTCTCACCTGCCATGGCAATGCTGCAGCACCGTCACTCTGCTCCTTCCCTAACAGCTCTCCCCCAGGCGCAGAGCTCCCCGCCCCCCAGCTCTCTGCCTGTGCCCCTGCTGATGTCCTCCACTCGGTGCCGGTACCTCTGCTCCTGTGGCCACCTCCTCCGCCGCGCCAGACATCACCCCCAGGGTGTAGAAGGAGAAGACGCACAGCTCCCGCGTGCACACAGCCGGCTGCAGGGAGACAAGAGCAACGCTGTGGGTCAGAGAGAGCCCCATGCCCCAGCTTCCTGCACTGACCCCAGCACTGGAGTCATTCATCATTGGCCAGGAGCGGGTACTGCAGGGAGCAAGCCTGCCCCTGCCCCCAGGCATGCTAGCAACCCAGATGAGATGGCACTGCAGCATTTGCCCCCTGGAACCTGTTCCTATAGAGACCCCGGTGCATTCTGGGAATATTTTTTATTTCTGTCAAAGCCGGCAATGCAGCTCCCGCACCGCTCCGAGGCTCCTGGACACAGAAGCAGCTACAGCTACAGTTACATGTCACAACAACAGGCCACCTCCTTGCTCCAGCACCGACCATCCAAGGCGCTCAGCACACGTTCCCTCATTAACACTCACACTCCCCAGGAGGCACCATCCCCTTACGACAGGTGGGCAAACTGAGGCTTGGGTCAGGGGTGGCTCCAGGCATCAGCATGCCAAGCGCGTGCCTGGGGCGGCAAGCCATTGGGGGGCGCTCTGCCAGTCACCACGAGGGCGGCAGGCAGGTTGCCTTTGGCAGCATGCCTGTGGAGGGTCCGCTGGTCCCGTGGCTTCGGCGGACCTCCCGCAGGCATGCTGCCAAATCCACGGGACCAGGAACCTCTCGCAGGCAAGCCGCCGAAGTCAGCCTGCCTGCCGTGCTTGGGGCGGCAAAATACCTAGAGCCGCCCCTGGCTTGGGTACAGTGAGGCTGGCGTTCTCAAGAATGCTCTCTAACTTTGGGTGCTCGGTTGCTAAATCCTCAATCTGAGGTTCTCTGGGCTGGATTTGAAGAGATACAGGGCAATCAGCGGCCCCTTTGAGTTCAACTGGAGGTGGGGGTGCTCAGCACCCCAAGATTCAGGCCTAAGGACGTTGCCTTCTCTTCAGCTGGGCGGGGCCAAGTGGTGAGTGATTAATGCTCCCATGCTAGTTAGGAGTCAGCCAGCAGGGGGCAGCAGCAGAACAGGCACTGCTCTGCTCCCCTGCACACACATCACCACCACAATGCAGCTGCTGCGCTGGGGGGAGCAAAGCACGCTCCCGCCATAGGCCTGGCTATTGGTGAAGAGGGGCCTGTGGGTGTGGGATGCTGGGCAGGGAGCAACACTGAACTTAGCCTCTCTCTGACTGGGGGGTTTCCCAGGGGGCAGTTGGGCTGGGCAGGGGAGGCCAATAAGGCCGGCTCAGCTGGCTCCTGGTAGCACCCCTGTGATCATAGACTGGGATCAAACTCCCCACATCGCTGGCTGTGCCCCTGACACATAGCAGCCCATGGGCCGAGGGAAGACAGCACTGCCAGGGGGCTGCCGCCAGATACAGCCACTCTGAACCATGGCAAACCTCCCTCTGCACCCACTCCCTGGGGGGGCCCCTCCTGCTGGGCACAATTTAAAGGGCCCTGGCTCCTCCCACATCCCCTTCCACCAATCACTGCACTTCTCTTCGCCTGCCTTATTACCCCACCTCAAAGTTACCAGTTTCCATCCTTTACTGGGGCATGTTAATAAAACTCCCAGCTGCCTGAGCTCCACCCTTTGCTGACTCCAACAGCACAAAGGGCAACGAGGAGCGCTCCCAGTGCCAGCCGAGCCAAAGGACACCAGCACTTGGCCTGCCTCCACCCACCCCCAGCCCCACCACGAAGGCGCTCCTGGGGAGGCTGGCCTGGAGGTCTCTGTACCTTGAGCATGGATCCGTTCTGGAAGACGTGCTGCTCGTCGCACACTACGCAGTACTCATTCAGGGTGGGGATCCGCTGCTCCGCATACTTCATTATCTGCACAGCGAGGCCGCAGTGAGCCAGGACCATCTCCGGGCCACACACCCCAGCACAAGCCACCCCCTCCACACCGAGCCACAGGATGAGCATACTCCACACCAGGCAACACTTCCCATCCTGGGGCAAACGGCAGGTCTGGCCCTTTATTTAGCACTGAGCTGTCTCTGTCCTGTCCTGCCTGCTGACCTGGGCACCTGGCTGGGCAGAATTCACCACCTCCTATGAAGCTACCCCCAGGATGAGCCTCTGTCTGAGCTAGGACCAGGCCACTTCTAAACTCGAGGGGCAGGATCAAAACAGGTGTGGGTGGGCGCAAGAGAGCGGAGCTGGGCCTGTTTAGACAGGGTCACATCATGGCTCCCTGGAGGTGTGTACCACATGGAGCAGGGCTGAACATGTGGCCAGCTCGCTCCCCGGAGGCTGCGTGTCAGGCCGGATACCTGTGTTAATGGGGGAACCATGGCTCAGGCGGAGGGTTCCCAGCAGCCAGCACTGGATGGAAGAATGCTGACCAGTGCGCCCTGCCCCAGATGGTCAGCCTGGAAGTGCTCAGCTCTGAGAAACAAAGCCCCCATGCTGCCAGCCCACGGCAGGGTGGAGAGCTTCCCTGCAACCCACAGATCTGGGGGGAGCGCTAGGGGTTCAGAGGCGGGACCTTTGAGGATTCTGACCACACACACACACACACACACACACCCCGGCGCACTGGGGTCGTGTTACCTAATGTGTTACAAACACTCCTTTTCTCCTAGTGATGACAAGGCCTGGCAGAGGAAACCCTTATTGGCTGAGGGAATCCTGTCCTGTCACCGTCACAGACACCATGAGGAGAAGCGCAGACAGACCATGCTACAGACATGCAGATGGGCCTCTGTCCCGAAAGACAATAGCCTGTGGGCTGCCCATTGGGCAGTCCAACCCTTCCACGGGGCAGACAGTACCCGTGTGCCAGGAACATCTATGAGAGTAGGACCGTAGCCTTGCAAAGCCAGAATCGGCCCCATGGAGGGGGGTTAATCAAAGGTTTTTCCCTATTGACTGACACCCCTGGACGTTGAATTCCTCCACCAGAACAAACCCTTCCTCCACCCCTCACCATCCAACCCAGCCTGCGGCCTGGTCTCGCCTGGGAGCTCAGCCAAGTTAAGGTCAAGCAGAGAAATGGAGTTCAAGACGTTACCCTGCATCCACACTGGGAAAGGCAAAGAACTGAGGCCAGCCCAGCTGGCTCCTGGTAGCTAAGCTTGACCCTGCTCGTAGCCAAGACAAGAGTCGAGAGCAAAAAAGCCCTGTCTCTAGGGCCCACCACACCTGGGCTCTCCCAGCAGGCAGCAGCCGCCTGTGAAAGGGGCCAGGCTGGAGGGGGATGAACAGAAGGAGAGGGCAGGTGAGGCATTCTCAGGGGCCACCGGTTAGTGACCATGGTTTACCTGGACGAGAAATCCGTACTCCAGTGTGGGGATGTTCTTGCAATGGCCGCCAACCTGCAGAGAGCATACAGACCAGACCCAGCCGCGTTATCCTGCATTCCTGCCCCTCGGCGTGGGCTGGCAGAGCGGGGAGCAGCCCAGAGGGCTCTGCGCTTGCCTTCGCCTTTGCTGCATGGGACCACCTCATGCCAGATGGCTGAGAATGTTGGGCTTTGCCCCTCATCTACCCCAGTACCTTACCGCACCCTTCCAAGGAGTGACATTCACCTGGGGTGGCTCGGCAGGCACTGTGCCAGGGCACATTGAGACCCTGTCCCGGGGCAGAGCTCTTCTGCTAACTGCCCTTGCTTCGTGCCACCCTCGGCAGAAGGGAGGGGAGAACGGCTCTTGGGCAAAGAGAACTAGGGAGCTAAGCCAGAGTAGATCCTAGCACATAGGCACTAACTCTCTGGGTGCTCAGGAGCTGAAGCATCCAGGAAAAATATAGCGAGTGCTCAGCAGCAATCAGCCACTGCTGATTGGCAACAGTGCCAATCAGCTGTTCAGTGGGGCCTCCAATCAGCTGTTCAGCAGCTGGTGGAGGCACTTGGGGGAGGGCAGAGAGCAGAAAGCAGCAGAGACCTCAGGGGAAAGGATGGAGTGGGGGCGGGAAGAAGTGGGGTGAGGGTGGGGCCTTGGGGAAAGGGGTGCAATGGGGGCAGGGCCTGGGGTGAAGCTAGGGTGGAGCATCCCCCGGGGGAAAAGAAAAGCCAGAGCCTGTGTCTTGGGGGAAGAACGGCCATGCTCCAGGAGGCGGCTTCGGCTGAGGGGTCCATCGTATCATTGCTGCTGAGTTCCCAGTGAAGACATGCCCCAGGAAGAGGGTGCATTAGGACACTGACTCAGGGCCTGGCTGCTCCACTAGCAAGAAGGGAGGACTCACAGCTTCCAGACAGTGGGGTGCTGGCAAGCAATAACACCTGCTATCACAGCACGAGAGCTGGAGGAACGGGTGGTATGCCCCTGGCGGTGCAGGTGCCAGGCCAAACCAGGCTGGCGTTATCCCTGTTGGCACCAGGATCTGCTGGAGCTGCCTGGCTGCTTCCCAACAGGGCCAGGAGCTCTGCTGCCACACACACTGTATTCTGCACAGGCCTCGTTTCAACAGGCTGCCTGGCGACCACAGCGGGGGAGCTGGCCTGTGCCCAGGGGGATCTCCCAGATGCTGAAGAGGGGGAGGCAAACCTGCATGAGCATTAGCAAGGGGAGCACACTCCAGGGTGAGTGTGAGCAAAACACACCCAGAGCCAAGGCAGGGGGACGCAGAGGAAACCCACCAGGATGTTGAATGGGGCGACACCTGCCTGGGTGCTGGGGGGGTAGCCGAACACCTCCACCTTGGGGTTCTTCATGGTGCAGGAGATGGAACGGTTCATAAGGCGATTGATGCGGAGCTCTGGCACCCCCAGCTTGCCCTTCAGCATGGAGTCCTGGATGATGGGGAAGCTGGGAGACCTGGGGAGACAGAGGGACCCATGAGCCCACCAGGGGACCAGAGCCAGCTCACAGGGAGAAGGCGGGGGCGGGGGGTAACGCAGTATGGGCAAGGGGAGAGCAGCACGGCATCTGGAGGCCGGTGTCAGTTTGGCACAGGTAGAGCTAGCGGCACAGCACAGGGGTCACAAAGTGCTGGCTTGAGGGGGGGGGCCGGGGGGAGAGCAGCAAGAAGGGTGCCAGTCCCAGGGCCTGGTGATCAGTTCCCCCAGCCAGCACCCCTGCGGAGGCTCCCAGTGCCAGTCACTTGTTCCTGGACCAAGAGGAGCTGGGAGTGCCACCGATGCAGCATGTGCCTCCCCCTCTTGCAAGACTCACTGGCTGCGGGGTCCGGGGAGCCACTGATGAGCTCCACCCACCCCCCAGCAATAAGGAGGGGATGGCTGAGCTTTGTTCACAGTTCACTGGCCTTTAGCGCCCTGGCACAGCCTGCCTAGCATGGGAAATCGCGAATCCCACAGCAGAGGCAAGCCTGACACCGTCAGGGACAGCACTTGACACAGCGCCAGCCCCACCCCAGCCAGCACCCCGGCACAGGTAGGCAAACTGCAGCACAGAGCATGGTAGTGAATCCTGTCCTGCACGGTGCCCATGGAGGCTCCTGGGCTGACAAGGCAGCAAATGAAATCTTCCCTGGCAGCGTGTGGGCATGGAAGAGGGCCAGGCAGCATGGGGGGGGTGAGGAATCCCACCACACGCACACTGACAGGGTAAACGCAGGAACCTACGGGACAGGGGACGACCCTGGGACCACAGTTCAGAGAGAGCCGTGCTCGGGGAGGGAGCTGGGCCAGAGACAGTCCCAGGGCATCTGCGGGAGCCTTACTTGGGGATGGGAGAGAAGATGCTGAGGCCTGCTCGGAATTTCTTGATGGTGACACTCGACTTGAACCAGCTTTGCCGCTTCTCCTGCTGGGTCTTCAGGAAATCGTTGCTGAGGTGTTTCCATTGTTGGGATGTGAACATTCCCAGGATCCTGGGGGAAAGAGCCAGAGGTGACTTCACAGGCTGGATGGGGCCAGCCGCCCAGCACTCAGACCATAGGGAAGGGCACAAACGCCAGACCTGGGATGTGACTAGGCATCAGGTCTGATGGGGATCAGGGGCCTCATCTAATTCGCATTGGATCATCATGAAACCCAAAAGGCTGGGGTCTCCCCTGTGCCACCACCTCCCAGCTCAGGATAGGGGTGGGTCACGGGGGGAGGCAGGGGAGACCCAGGCCCTGTGTGTGACATGGAGCAGCCCAGCTAGCAGCTTCTGCCTGGGGGCGGTCTAAGGCCCCAGCAGAGGAGGGCACTGCAGGCCAGGTGCTTTGGCAGGCTGTGAGAAAGAGGGGCCAAAGCATGGGTGTAGCAGGGAGAACCGGGGCTGCGGGAACGGGCAGGATTGCAGGCTAAGTGGACAGTTCAGTGCCCGTGTCCTCACTCGCCCATTCCTCCAGCAAGGCGCCAGTCAGTGCCATGTGGCCGAGGCAGTGACTGGAGCTCAGCAGCTCATTTTGCATGGCTTCTCACCGGATGGCGACAGTCTCCACTTGGCATGGGCTAGATTTGACCGCAAGTGCATGGCACCACAGCCCTTTGCCAATCTCCTGTGCCATCCATCCCCTGGCGAGTCGCTCAGGGCACCATGGCTCCCGCCCAGCAAACCCCTCGGCAATCCAAGGGAACCCTAGTGCCCTGGGCTTTGTGCTCATGTCTGTCTCCCATGGGACATTCTGGCCTCAGGGAGTCATTGAGAGATGGGAGCCCAGGAGTCCAGATCCCACGGCATTTCAGCCCTGGCTAAGGCTTCTCACGGCATTAAAAAGGCCTGTGAGAAATACAGACCAATAAACATAATTACAACCTGCCGACCCTGCATCCTGCCTCGCCTGGCTGCCCCTTCTGCACTAACAGGCACTCACAGAGTCCTGCATCCTAAAGCCAGAAGGGATCATTGTGATCATCTTACCTGGTCCCCCTTACAACCCGGGCCAGGGGACATCCCTGAATTACCCCCTGTGTGAACCAGAGCAGGGCTGGTAGACAAACAGCCAGTCTTGGTTTACAAATCACCAGGGATGGAGAATCCACCATGACCCTGGGTAAATTGTTTCAATAGTTCATTCCCCTCACTGTTAGAAACATACATCTTATTTCCAGGCTGCATCTGTCTGGCTTCGACTTCCAGCCATTGGATCTTGTTACACCTCTCTCTGCTCGACTGTAAGAGCCTTTAGCCAATATTTGTTCCCATGTAGGTCCTTCTAGCCTGTCCCCCTTTAACATTCTGTTCGTTAAGCTACACAGATGGAGCTCCTGGAATCTGTCAGTATTATCTAATCCTTTAATCCTTCTCGTGGCTCTTCTCTGACCCGTCTCCAATGTATCACCATCCTTCTTGAGCTGTGGGCCCAGATTCCAGCAGCCCTCACACCAGTGCCAGATACAGAGGCAAAGTAACCTCTCTGCTCCTATTCATGGCTCCCCTGTTTATACAGCCCAAGATCGCGTTAGCCCTTCTGGCCCCAGCCTCACACTGGCCATGGGGAAGACGCCCCGACTGCATGTCCTGGTGACAAGCGCACAGGCCTTACTTTTTCAGCTGAAGACCCAAGCCAAACCCCTCCTTATTAGACGGCTGGAAAACCTCGATCGATGGCTCTGCAGAGAGATCAGAGTCAGCCGACATCAATACCAGGCTCCCCTCCTCCTGGGGCACTTTACCCAGACAGGAATGCATTCACCTGGCCCGCTGGGCAAAGCATGGCAACTGCTTGACCATGCACACCCACACCGTGCCGCATAGGGCACTTGCGGAACAGGCCATAAACACAAATAGGCCCCCACACCTCTGTGGGCAATTGGCCTGGGGCTGATTCAGGGAACAAAATGCTGCCCACTGAATCACCAGCAGCACATGGCTCTTCTCGAGTGGTCTCCCAGCCAAGGGACTGGCTAAGACACCCCTCTCCTTGATTTCAAACACTCTGAGTGCTGACCTACAGAGGTCCTGGAGTCCACACACCTTGGTAGCTGAGTGTTAACTGGGCCAGATCTCACACTGTGGTGCTGCAAATAGGGAGGGGAAAGCCAAAACACTGCCCAAGTTTAGGCAGATTGAATGGATTCCCTCCACAAAGGCTCTGACCCTGGCCAACCTGTCATCCCGGAGGATATGGCTTCCCACTGGCTGCTCCACACATGGGTGATTTCCAGGTCTGGAACCCCCACGATGCCTTGGAAGCTCTGCACAATTTCCAGTGGACTGGGAGGACTGGAAGCACAGACACCCCCACCCCTAGGGAACCCAACCCCTGTGACTCTCAGGCCAGGGAGAAGGGCTGGCAGGTCTCATGGGGGGGCTGTTTCCCATCATCCCCTTGGAGAGCCTGAAACCCTGGATGGTCATTGCAAACCAGGGGGTTGAGCCAATACCCATGCAATGGGTCCAGGTGCCTCTCCACAGAGTCCCAATAGCCACTGGGAACCCCAGAGTCCAGGGAGGTTTGCATAGGCCACCTCCACCACAGAAGGGCAGATGGACCAAGCTGCCCCTGGAGCCTGCAGAATTGTGCCAGGGATAATTGCAGCCTACGGATCACGTGGTTAATTATTCCCAGAGGATTCTGCAGTGTAGTAATAATAATACTGAGCTCCTACAGAGCACCTCTCCTCAGTCAATCGCAAAGCATGTTACGACGGAGGGCAGCCTCATTATCCCTGTTTTACAAATGGGGAAACTGAGGCACAGAGCGAGGATGTGACCTGCCCAAGGTCACCCAGCAGGCCAGAGCTCGGAATACAGCCCAGGTCTCCCAAGGCTCAGTCCAGTCTCTAGCCACTAGCCCACACTGCCTCCAGGGTACCCGTTTGCTTGGCCAGGATACTGAACAGGCTACTGGTGGCTGTTCACGTTGCCATGACTATTCAGTGTATGATGCAAGGCCCCCTTTCCCCGAGCCGGTCTGACTCAGCACGCTCCATGCTTTTCCCTACAGAGCAGGGCGTCCGACCAATCACCCTCTTCCCTAGCTTGCCCTCTGCTTGTGGGCAGGGCAGGGAACAGAATCCTGGGCAGCGGATGAATTGTGAGGCCATGGTGCAGTGCTTCCCTGTTGTCACTCTCTCTGTCCCCCCAGCGTAGGCTGGCACTCACCGGGTCCATCTAGGTACTGGGAGAGGGAGAACCGCAGCCTCAGGACAATGGGTTCGGTCCGTAGGACCTTCCAGGCCGTCGACACCTCCTCCTGCAGAGAAAGCAGAGCTGGGGAAGGGCAGAGAGAGCTGAGGGCTCTCGCTCCTTACTGGAGGACAGCCGAAGGAGGGCCTGATCCTGGGAAGGGCTGAGCGCCTGTAGCCCATCGGCATGATCACCCAGCAGCAGCATCAGAGAGCGGCTGGTATCTGGCCACAGTGCTTGTGACCATTCACACAGGCCTGTGATTGTTCCTGTTATTGCTCCAGGGCGATGGTTTGGCTTCTCTGATAGGAGAGCTACCGTGTCTTCCTGCTGCCATGGCTGAGTACTCCCCAGCAGCCCTTCTGCGCTGAGCTATGTCAGATCTCAAAGCATCCCGACCCTCACAGCTGGGATCCCACTTCTATGCGCCCCCAAACCTCCAGGTAACTCGCAAAACATGCCACTAACTGCCCATTATCCACCTCTGCCTGCGTGGTGACCCTGAGCCGAGAGTCTCCACAGGGAATCGACATCTACGCCCACCGAGTAAGGCGGGAGCAAACGCTGAGTAGGGACAGTTGGATTCAGCCCAGGAACTCTACAATCTAACACCAAGCGTGTTTGTATTTCCCAAGCTCTTTGCAAACACAAATCCTCTGGAGACGGGGCATTTTCATCCTGACCAGCAGGTGTCTTTGTACAGGGCTGGGTAGAGCTTCATCAGATCTTCGCAGCCACGGGGGAATGTGGGACCCTATTGGAACCCAAGAGGGTAGTGTCCGTCTGGCGGCAGCAGGTGTGACCATCAGCTCCTACCCACGCGGGAGTCGTGCATGGGACTGTTCAGCCACTGGGAACGAGGCCACGGGAGCACATGTAACCGCCCACCAAGAGCCCTAGCACCACTTACATCCAGGAAGCTGATATTGATGTGGAGGTCGATGTCCACATCGTCAATGGTCCCATATTCTCTGCAAAAGACAGGCAGGATTAGGGGCTGGGCCAAAGCCACATGCTCAGCTCCATTGGGATCAGCGTTTCCTGGGGGCGGATCCACCAGCCGGCACCTGGGAGCATCAAGAGCCCACCTCTCCTGGCAGGGGATTTATAAACAAGCTGTACAAGTGTGGATGTTCACAGGCATACCACAGGCCCCACTGCCCCCCCCATAGCACACACCCTTCCACAGCCCCCTCATGGCAAACAGGCCCCACAGCCCTCCCACAGCGCACTTACACCACTTTTGGTATGTGGGGGAAAAGATGCAATGATCTCTCACTGAGAGGAGCAGCAAACATCTGCACTCTGTGTCGAGACCCAGCCTGGCCCATGCAGCAAGAAATCACAAGTCATAGATAGCTCTTTGGGGAAAGGTCTATCCATTGGTTCTCTCCATACAGCTTCTAGCACCCTGGGGCTCTCTGCCAGGCCTGGGGCGATAGGTGCTCCTAATAATTAATAATGATCACAAAACCCTTCCACTTAGCCCTGCTGCAAGCAACCAGTTACTCACCTCCATCGAGTGCCTGCCAGCCCACTGCCCCCCACAACCCCTGGGGCACAGCTGGTCAGACCCCCATTGGCTGATCCCAGCCATGCTCCCACGGGACACAATCTCATCCTGGATTGCTGGTGGTATTTGCATGGCAGTAGGACCTAGGGGCCCCACTTAGGGATCAGAGCCATCCTGCGCTACAGACACATCAGGAAAAGGCAGCCCCTACTTCAGACAGCTCCCACAGGCAGGGACATGTTCCTGGGCCAGGTGCTCACCAGTCGCCTCCAGGCTGGACTGATATGGGAGCCAAGAGCCTCAATATCTCCCTCCAGCAGCAAACACGTTCACTTGGGATGGAGGAGAACTGGAATGCCAGGTCCGACTCCCCCTCCCCTACCCCAAAGCTCGTAGATCTGGATCCGAACGGCACAAGCCCCCGTCTCTATTAGAGATGGGGGCAGGGTGCAAACTCCACAGCCACACCCGAAAGCCCAGAGGTCTCAGTTCAGGCCCACCTCCAGTCTCTATATTGGGCCAAACCACAGCCCCCACCCAAGCACCCCAAACTCGGATCCGTGCTGGCCCCCAAACCTCCTGGCTCAGGCCCAGCCCTCCTGGGTCGGAATGTCATGAGAAGAGATGCCTGTTCCCTTGGAGGTTTCCAGGTCTCAGACAAGGAGCTAGGGACAGCAACAGGGCCAGAGCTTGCCTGGCCTTGGTGATGCCTGCAGGGGGACCAAAGCACCTCCCTTCCTTACTACCCCGGAAAGGGGCTTCATGCAATCTGAGCCTGGTGCGCCGTGCTCCCCAAAGCCACCTGGACAATCCCCAGAGGTGGGGGAGTGAGTCCAACGAGATAGATGGCAGTTGGCACTCCAAGGCCTCTGCCTTCGCTTAGCTCCCCAGCACATCGGTCACACTTGGCTAGACTCCCCAGCCCAGGTCAGGCATAAAGCCTGCCTGCCCGCCCAACACCCCAGCACAGAGATGGGCCCCACCTGCACCGTGTAGCACTTAGGCGAACGAAAGGTGCTGGAAGGTTCTAGGCAAAGATGGGACTGGCTCTTCATAATGGCCGTTCCCCAGGGCACACTGCTTTCATCGCCTCCCCCACCAGGGGCAGCTCTAGGTATTTTGCCGCCCCAAGCATGGCAGGCAGGCTGCCTTCGGCGGCTTGCCTGCAGGAGGTCTGCCAAAGCCATGGGACCAGTGGACCCTCCACAGGCATGCCACCGAAGACAACCTGCCTGCCATCCTTGCAGCAACCGGCAGAGCACCTCCCGTAGCTTGCCGCCCCAGGAACGCGCTTGGCGTGCTGGTGCCTAGAGCCACCCCTGTCCCCCACCTCTCTCCGCAGGGGAGTCACCCTGTATATTCTAGCTAGGTCTGGAAGGAAATCTTGCAGAATCAGGGGCCTCCAGCCCAGCCACACAGTCAGGGCCCCAGCCGACTCTAGGCACCAGCTAAGGAAGCAGGTGCCTGGGGCGGCAAATCTGAAGGGGTGGCACTCCGTCCATTCTTGGGGCGGCACTCCAACTGTTTTCCCCCCCTTCTTCAGTGGCAATGGCCCTGCCTGCATAACTGCTGTTCTGCTTCACCAAGGGAAGAACAGCAGGCTCCCCTCAGGCTGCCACAAGCCTCCCCAGTCTGGTCCCTCCCTCCTCTCCTTTTCCAGCCTTCCTGGCGCCTGCTGCTCACAGAGTGGGGGAGCCGAGAGCCCCTGCATCTTTCTATTTAGGCAGGAGGCGAGTCAGGGGGTCCTGCTCGGCTGGCACTCAGTGGCCTTCCCATCTCCCTGCAGGGTGCCTGCCCCTCTCAGGGAGGGGGCTATGCTGTGATCTCAGGGCCAGCTCCTGCCCGCGCAGGCCCATGGCTCCAGAGGGTGCTGGTTGATTCAGCCCCACTGCACAGCCAAGGACAGGATTCAGGAAGATGGCTCTGGGCATCACTGCCCTGGGAGTGAAATTCAGTTCGGCAGGGGCTTGCAGCTCGGGCGGGGGGGGCACCAGGCAGCCCTCTTCCCCCCCACACACACCGCAGATCTGTCCACATGCCTGGGTCACATGCAAGGTGAGGCTATTGCCCTCCACACCGAGCAGCATGGCACAGAGAGCACAGATGATCCCAGGGCAAGAAGAACCCCGCCTCGAGTCCTGCTCCGTGGCACTGTCAATGGCTCTCCTCAGCCCAGGCTGTGATTAGAGCTGGCAGCTGAGGCACGGGGTGGGCATGGCCCTGGCTCCCCAGCCCCTCCTAGCAGTCAGAGGAACACAGGGAGGGGGAGCGAGCTGCTCCATGGCAAGGCCTGTAGCCACATACTCCCCTCCACAGAGCAAGGGGGAATGGGAGAGGGACCTGAGTCTCTGGAGTGCAGCAGCCTGGTGAGCCACAGCCTAGCTCCAGCCCTGAGGCAGGACCAAGCAAATCTCGACCATCCCTGACAGGTTTGTCAGGCCTGGTCTCACAAAGCTCCAGAGCTTAAGTACCCTTAGAAAATTCTTCCTAATACCTAACCTAAATCTCGCTGCAGATTAAGCCCATTTCTTCTTGTCCTATCTTGAGCAGACATGAAGAACTGATCACCCTCCTCTTTATAACCTTCAACATATCTGAAGACTGTTCATGGCTGTGACTCTTTTCCCTCTGACTAGAGAGGGGTCCGGACCAGCCCTCTCATCCAAATGCAGCCTGGACTTATCTCTACTTCTAATTGGGCCATTCATACCCTCACCAAGGGGACATGGTTCACAGCAAATCTGGCACCATCTCAGCCCTTTGTGACAAGCTCCCGTATAAGCTTGGGGTGCAGATCCCAGCACCAATCAGCGCTTTAGGTGGGTTTTCTGTCTTTCCATCCTGGCAGCTCAGATTCTTGTCCCAGTGTGAATCCTCTCCCCATGTCTGAGGCATAGGCAGGGGCTCTGGGTATTCCCCATCCTGGCATCCCAGCAAGGAGATGCAGGGAACGTGCTGCCCTCTATGGACAGGCTGTGATCTCTGTTCACCAGTGCAGGGAGGAGAGCAGCTCAGTCAGTGCAGCCCCCATGGGGCAGCCAGAAGGAAGCTGCTGCCCGGGGCTGAGTCCCGTCCGCCCTACGCACCTGATGGACACAGAGTTCTCGCTGTAGATTTCCTTCACCGCCTCAATGTCGGCATCCAGCTGCGGGTGTCGGTACAGATCCGCTGCGCAGGTCCCCTGCAACACACCGCCAGAGCAGGGAGGGGAGGGAGTTCAGACAGGGGCTACAGCCAGCATGAGTGTGCCGGGCCCCAGCTAGGCAGATGGCAGTGGGGGCTGCAGGTTGGGACTGAGGTGCACTGGCAGAGCTGGGGGGTGCAGGGGCCAGGGTTTAGCTCAGGCTTGAGATGCGCTAGCAGATGCCCATGGTTTCCTGGCAGCGGGGGCTGTGGAGGAGGACTGAGGGGCATCGCCACACCTGCCTCCCAGCCGTGCAGTGAGACTGTCACAGCTCCAGACACTGACCTCTGCTGCAATCAGAATGAGTGGGAGAGGCCACCCCAACACACTCTCCTGGGGAGACGGCAGAGGCTGTTCTCATGCCCCAGTCACCTATGACCAGAGCCCAGCAGGACACACTGGGGTGCTAATGAAGAACTGTCAGTAGCAACCCCCAGCATGCTCCTAGGGCTTTGCCGCCCAGCGGAGGGGTTCCAGGGCACTGCCAGTCTGCAGGGAAGGCCATTGGCAGGAACCTGGAAAATGCTGAACTAAAAGGCTCCACGCCCGTGGCCCCTTGCAGAAAGGCGGGCGCTGTGCTCCCAACCAAGCTGCCCACCAGGGTCTCCCCAGGACAGGGACAGGGCCAGGACCAGGCACAACATGGCCTCCTGGACACTGCCAGCTCTAGCCAATGGCCAGACGGTTGGCGGCTCCTGGAGCCAGTGGCCCTGGGGCACTGCTGTCAGTCCGTGGAGCTGGACAGATTTGCACCAGCTGAGAGCATGAGTCCAGGGTTCCAGCAGCGTGTGAGCACGGCTGCCCGGGGCACAGGAGACCGACGGGTTACATCACTCCCATCACTCCCCACCGAGTTTCCTGTACTAATCCCACTGGATACGCTGCCCTGGCACACAGCAGAGGTCCTCGAACTCCGCCACGCCAGTTTCAGCACTGCACCGTGCCCCCCAGAGGCAGCCAGTGGGTCACCCAGCTCCTCACCTGGACTCCATAGAGGAATTCCTCCGACTCATTGTCTCCATCCGAATCATCGTCAGTCCAGTACTGGCCTTTGATGTCCTGTGAGAAGAGGCTATTGTTAGTGTTTACAAGCCACAGCCGGAGCCTTGGGCCCATGGCCATCTCGCTCGCATCCAGCTCAGAGTAGAACGGTCAGTTTGCCAGGACAGGGCAAAGGGCACTGAAGTGGGCTCTGTCTATGTACTGGTATGGTCTTCATCTCCGGAGCATCTGAGCACCTCAGAGCCATTCGTAGGGTCTCACGTCAGCACCTTGGAGGAGGGACTATTACCCCAGGTTGCAGTTCATTGACCATCAAAAAGGACCATCATGAATGAACATCTAGTCTGACCTTCTGCACATCACAGGCCACAGCATCTCACCTACTCACTCCAGTGACAGACCCCTAACCTCTAGCTGAGTTACTGAAGTCCTCAAATCATGGTATAAAGACTCCAAGTTAGAGAGAATCCAACATTTACACTAGTATAAACCTGCAAGTGATCCATGCTGCAGAGGAAGGCAAAAAAACTCCTGGGTCTTGGCCAATCTGACCTAGGGAGAAATTCCTTCCTGACCCCAAACATGGCTATCAGTTGAAGCCTGAGCATGTGGTCAAGACCCACCAGCCAGACTGTAGTAACTCAGAGCCCTGCCCATCTAGTGTCCCATCACCAGCCATTGGGGACACCTGCTGCTAGCAGTCACCAATGGGCCATATGCTACTGTAGGCAGTCCCAACATACTAGCCCCTCCATAAACTTATCAAGTTCAGTCTTCAAGCCAGTTAGGTCTTTTTCCCCCACTTCTCCCCTTGGAATGCTGTTCCAGAACTTCACTCCTCTGAAGGTTAGAAACCTTTATCTAATTTCAAGCCTAAACTTGTTGCAGGCCGGTTTATAGCCATTTGTTCTTGTGTCAGCAATGGCATTTAACTTAAATAACTCCTCTCCCTCCTGGGATATATCCTCTGATGTATATATAGGGAGCAATCCTATTTCCCCTCAGTTTTCGTTTGGTCAGGCTAAACAAGCCAAGCTCTTTGAGTCTCCTCCCATAAGGTAAGTTTTCCATTCCTCACAACATCCTAGGAGACCTTCTCTGCACCTGTTCCAGTTTGAATTCATCTTCCCTAAGTCTGGGAGATGAGCATTGCACACAGTATTCCAGATGAGGTCTCACCAGTGCCTTGTATAATGATACTAACACCTCCCTGCCTCTACTGGAAATACCTCGCCTGATGCGTCCTAGGACTACATTAGCCTTTTTCACGGCTGCATCATATTGACAGCTCACAGTCACCCTGTGATCAACCAATACACCCAGGTATTTCTCCTCCTCTGTCACTTCCAACTGATACATCCCCAGCTTCTAGCAAACCCCAGGCTTGGGGAGAGGAAGATGCTTGCGCAGTGTCACTTGTGGCTGAAGAGGAAACTGAATGCAGGTCTGCTGAGATCCCCTCCGGTGCCCTACCCACTGGGCCGTCCTCCCTAGGCAGTGAGCCAGGGCACAGCTCTGACCCGATCCCATTGGCCAACCGGTGATAGCGCTTTCCCTCCACACACGTGTCCAGATCAGATCAGCTACCAAGGGGCCTGTGCCCTTTCCTGACCCTTCACAGTGGCTACAGGAGGCCAGAATTGTGGCTTGTTTTCCATCAGGGGAAAGAGAGTGTGGCTTGTTTTTATATGAGGGTCTCAGGAAGGAATGGCCTGCCATATTTCCCCTATAGGGCAGGAGGTCCCTCTTGGGGAAGCCAGAGATGGGGACTGGGAATTCACTCAACCCTTAGCTAGATGGGGCAGTTGGACCTTTAACAAAAGAGCCTCTCTCCCACCAGTTTGTCAGGTGTTTGAGTGAATTGAGAGTTAACAAAAGACCCAGCATTTGAAACCAGGGGTTCTCTCCAGTTTTCCCACCATGGGCCACATGCTAATACTGCTCTATTTTAGTTCTTTCATTGTGCTCATCTCTCATCAGCCCCCATGAGACTGTCACACAGACACTCCCCACAGCCCAGCCCAGCTCCCAGGCCCCTGGCAGCCACAACGTTCGCTAACATGGAAAAATGACATTAGGGACGCATTCAATGTATTTTTAGCTTCTTTTGATGCAATTTATCTGCTGGAAATAGCAAGGAGGAACAGGCATCGTGGGACCAGCCAGCTCTCTGCACACCACCAGTGAGCGCTCAGCAAACTACTGGCATTAAATTAACCTCCCTTCTCCATTAATTGGGGGCAGGGGCAACATTTTTAAAGCATCTGTGTCACCTGGAAGTCTACACCCCATTCAAATCAATGGAACTCAGGCTCCTAAGTCACCTAGGTGCATTTGAAAATGTTGCCAGGTGTCTGTAATGTCACCTGCCAGTCACAGATTCCAAGCCGAGAATGGACCACTATGATCAGCTAGTCTGACCTCCCGTATAGCACAGACCAGAGAACTGCCCCAAAATAATTCCCAGAATCCACCACGACCCTCGGTAAACTGTCCCAGTGGTTAATTCCCCTTGCTGTTACAAACTGACCCTTTATTGCTAGTCTGAATGTGTCTCACCTCAACTTCCAGCCATTGGATCATGTTAGACCTTCCTCTGCTAGACCAAAGAGCTCATTAAATATTTGTTCCCCATATAGGCTGTAATCAAGCCACCTTTTAACCTTCCTTTGTTAAGCTATATGAGAGACAAGGTGGGTGAGGTGATATCTTTCACGGGACCTACTTACTCTTTGTCATCCATAGACGGACAAACAGGAGAGACAGGACCTGAGCTTTGAAAATAGCAAAACCAAGCAGCAAAAAAGTGTAATAGAATAAAATGAACTTTGGGGCCATGTGGATGCACCACATAGGAATCAAAAATGACATAAGCCACACTGCTTGTGCGGGTCTCCTTTAAAGAAATGGCTGCATTGTTTTCCCTCTCAAGTACATACAGCAAGTCAGCAATGACACCCTCCCCCACCTTGTGTCTATCCTGTTGACTGGGACTGTACACACTTCAAGGCCAGGACCACCTCTTACTCTCTGCGCTTACAGTGCCAAGCACAATGAGGCCCTGCTCCCAGCTGGCATCTTTAGATGCTACTTAACAGAAATGTGTTACTAATGATTAGAGTTATTAATTAACAATACAGTGATGGACCAGGGAAGCAGAAAAAAGCCATGCCAAATATTTTATTATTATTTACCGAAGCCCCTAGAGCCCTAGACATGAAGCATGATGCTAGGTACCGTACAAACACGGAACAGACCAATTGTATTTAGAGAGGGGGAAAACAGGCTTGGGAGAACTGCAGAGCAAAATCAGGCCCTTCATACGTTCAGAGCCAGGAGCCCCCGTCCAAGTGCTCTGGGACATTTGCAAGCCCACCGTTCCCTCCCTGCATAGGGGTACTCTTCTTCTCATGGTGGCTGCTAGAGGCCCCGGGGTTAGGAGCCAGGTCTAGGCCCAGTTTCTCCAGGGAGAAATTCCAAGGGCCGGATTCCCTAAGCCTCAAAGATAACAGTCAGGTTAGGAGAAAGGAAGGAAGGCTAAAAAGGGGAAAGGAAAATAGAGTGGGGGACAGAGAACAGGCAGCAAGGGAGGAGTGAGATGGACCTGCTTTGGTCACTGAACAACAAAAAGAAGAAAGATGGAAAACAGTCAGAAAGATAAAGAGATACACAAGAAAAGACAGTATGGAAGAGGCCTTGAGGGAGGAACAAGAGAGAGAGAGAAGAAAGTACAAAGAAGCCACACCCCAAATGGCAAGCCATGCCCAGCTGTGTGGCGGGGGCACAGCCCTGTCCTGCTATCCTTTGCCAAGCCAGCTGCTGTCTGGGAACCCCTGATCTCGTGCTCTGAGCCCCGACAGCCTCACTTGTCCACAACACCCCTGACTGTGCCCCCCCACCTCAGCGCCATCTCTTCGCGCTGGGAGGCTGGGGGAGCCGGAGCATCATGAGCCTTGGGTTGACCCCTCCCCACATTTGCCCCTTGTTTCCCTCCATGCTGCTTTCCCACGCCCGCATCCCTGGGCTTTCCCCCACAGCAGCAGCCCAGTGGCCGTCGCTGCGCTGGGCTGGGGCTCCCGCTTGCCTGCCCGTCCCTCTGCCATGCCCTGCTCACCATTTGCTTCGTGGTTCCCAGGCACTCCTCTGTCAGGCTAGGCCTCTCCCCTCCATGACACCAGGCGGCCTGGAAAGAGCGAGCCAGGCATCCAGGCAGCGTCAGGCCTTGACGTCAGGGCTGAGATCCAGGCTGGAGAGTATCTTCGGCTGTTTCCAGGCAACCGAGTCCCTGGCCTCTAAAAGGCAGCCAGCATCGTGGTTACGTCAGCGCTGTGCAGCGGGGGCTCGGGTGCAGCTCCAAACACTGCTGGCCCTGCACGGCAAACACAGGGATTGCAGACAGAGAGGCAAGACCAGGGATGTGGCACAGGCGCCTCAGCCCCTGGGCAGTGCCGCTGGCACTCCTCGTGCCTGGGATCCTGCCCTCACCCTCCTGCATTGCAGGCCAGGAAGGAATCCTGCCTCACTCCCATGCCCGGGGAAGAGAAGGCTCACTTTGACATGGCAGGAACATGGGCCTATGCCACCCTGCTGTGCCCGGGGAACACATACAGGGCAAAGAGGGTGCAGCAGGTCAAGCGCCCAGCCTCTTTCAGGGCGCTGGGCTGGTCCCCTGGGCATCCAGGCAGCAGAGGCAGAGGAAACATTCCTCTGAAGTATTTAACCCTCCTTACCCCTACGGAGTGAGTGTGACACATGGCACAGCCGAGGTGGCAGGGGTCAGGGGCCCTCCACTGGCCATCCCACACAAGGGTGTGACAGCAGCTAGGGAAGCCTTTTGGGGCTCAGGACCCATCTGTAAACCTGGCTGGCGTGTCACACCTCAGAGACCCCCCGAGATGCCCCCAGACCCGATGCACCCCAAGAGGTGCACCCAAGGGGTCTCAAAGCAAAGATTCCAGATGCTTCAACCAGAAATGAATAGCTGGAGACCACCCCACACATCTGCAACTGGGAGAGGAGCAAGTCAAGACGCCCCAAAACAAACAGCCACCCAGCTCATGGAGGGCAGAGAATAATGGATAGGGGGAATTTGAGGGCCTGAAAGTGAAGTGGAGAGATTGAGGGGTGCAGTCAGGATTAATGGTTAATTAATGGTTCTAGGAGGGCTGGGGAAGGAACTGGGGGGCAGAGGGATATATGGGTACAGTGAGCTGGAGGAAGGATCTGGGGGCAGAGGGTTGGCAAGCTGATAGTTCCCCAAAAAGCAGAACCCCCCACACATGGCCCCTGGGTTCGGGGCATTTTAGGTTCTAGGGGTAAAGTGGGGGGGCTGGAAGGAGTTGGGGGTGCTCAAGAGGCTGGGGTGCAGTGGGGGAGGAGCCTGACTATGCAGCAGAGGGAACATCAGGGTGTCCAGGACAGGGGATATGGAAGATGGGGTGTCACCCAGCTGCAGAGCAAGGGGAACACCAAAGGGCCGGTACATACAGGGGAACATGACACCAGCCGCTCCCTCCTGGCCCAGCCCATGGGCCTGGCAGAGCTCGGTTCCCAACTCTGGGGGTTGCGAGCTCCAAGGCCGCAGCACCACTCAGGTTTGGCTTGGCTGTGAGCGGCATTGTGACCTGACGCACGGATGGCAGTGGCACTCCCTCACACTTAGCCCAGATGCCCCCCCCCCCGCCATCAGGACTGGGTGGCCGGGTCAAACCTGAGCAGCCCCATGACCCTGCACACCAAGCGGCAAGGCCCAGAGTGGGGAGCCAAACCCAGCCAGCCCCACAGCTCTGAGACACTCTCTGGAGAGCCGATGTTGGGTGGTGAGGCCAGGGTAAGAACACCCAAGCAAGAGGCTGGCTGTGTGTAGATGGCCCGGGCTGGTTCCACGGGTCTGGAGGGAAGGATTGGCCCGGCTATTGAGCGAGAGGCTGGAAAAGGGTGTTTGAACCCACCATGCGTAGACCGTGACTGAGCAGGCAGCATTAGCCTCCTCCTGCTCCCCCCGTAACACCCAGCCCAACCAGCAGGGGGCACACCCAGCCACTCCTCCCCATGGGCAGGGGCCCCTGCACCTAGACTACGGAGATTACCCAGTTTAGCAGAGTGCAGGAGCACCCAGCTGCAGCAATGCTACAGGGCTACGGTATTCCAGCCCCAGTGCTGCAGTAATAGTCCTGACAATGTGGTAATATTGGGAAACAATATCAGCCTCCTCTGCTGAAATGCAGCCACCTCTGGGGCAGAACTTGCCATCTGTTTAATGGCACACAGCAATCGCACATAGCAGTTTGGAATCCCTCAGCCAGCTGAAACTGCAGGGCCAGTGCAGGGTGGGAGGAGAGGCCCCAACCAGGAATCTGGCCAAGGAGCAATATTCCTTCCATGGCAAAGAATGCCCAAGGAACAGGCCCTCAAGCCACTTACCCCAATATGCCCAGACCCACCTATCACCCTACCACCCACATGCCTGCCAGTCAACCACTCGACTCACCCACACCCAGCAGCCATCCAACCGCCAGACACGCCTGCACCCATCAGTCACCCAAGCACCCAACATAACCGCACCCACCAGAGAGCTCCCTTCATAGCCACTGCACCTTGAAGGCCCACGGCATCACCCCTGGGGACAGCTCCCATGGCTCATCCTGCATGAGTGAAGTGCAGCTCCATGTGTCCCCCTAGTGGCCAGACCCCTGCAGCTCACCCAGACTCAAACAAACTGGGATCCATACCGCTCCTGGGTCCAAGGCTGCTGCCACTTCACTCCTTGACCCCTGCCCCTCACCAGCTCTCAGAACCCCGTCAGCAGCCTCCAGGCCATATGGGTGGAGGGAGAAACCCGTGGCCTTAAAGCTCCAGGCTCCCTTTCCCTTCCCACGCCTGGTACCCTGTGCTGGAGCATGCCAACAAGTGACCAGCCTGTGGAGCTGGACTGAAAGCGTCGTCTCAGCTCTGGCTCATGTCCCAGGTTAGACTGTCGCCTGAACAGACTGGCCCAAGAGCAAAGCCATGGCTGTGTTGCTATGCCGTGAGCTGCTGGGAGAGGCTGGCAGCGGGGTAGCTGTGGGCACTACCCACAACCCATGCTCCTCCTATTGGAAGTGACAGTTGTGAATACCACAGAGCCGGGCCATAGATCAGCCCCTGTACGGGGTAGCCTGGGCCTTCAGTCCAGCATTGCTTGGCTATTCCCTATTGACAGAGGCTGAAGCAGCTGCAAGCCCTCATCAGCTGGCTTTCCTACAGCGCCCCCTACTGGCAAAAGATGGGAATGGCATTGACGGGGCCCTCCTTGCCGGACGAGGCTGGGACAGCTCTGTCCTGTCCCCACCCACAGTGCCCCAGAACTAGCAAGCCTGGAGCAGCATTAACTACGCACAGCCCATTAATAGCTTCCAAAGTTGCCAAAATGTCAGTTTTCCAGCTAAAAAGACCTAAGCAATTATGGCTTTGACTTGGGGTTTGTGCAGGCTCCCCACCTGAGAGGATCTGGGCATCAATGCCCCCCAAGATGACAGTAGCTAATAAAGCCCCTCCCTGCGTGCCCTCTCTGCCATGCAAGGAGCTAGGCTTTACGAATGGCACCTGACCTCCCTCAGCCAGCGCCAACAGCAGCCCCGGGCTGCTGCTTGGTTTCCCTGAGTAATTTCTTTTCCGGGATGAGAACATGATGCTTGGCTTGGGCAGGGAAATGCCACTGACCGCCTG
Source organism: Gopherus flavomarginatus (assembly GCF_025201925.1). Classification (NCBI taxonomy): domain Eukaryota; kingdom Metazoa; phylum Chordata; order Testudines; family Testudinidae; genus Gopherus; species Gopherus flavomarginatus. The sequence goes on from NC_066625.1 coordinate 50,051,822, forward strand.
CAGTGGAGCAAATGCCAGCCATGGGCTGCAAGATGCCAATGCCTTTGGGCAGAACAGTGATAGCTCCAGTGCTGGCACACATCTGGGCACGGGTGGCATTACTGGCCTCCTCCTCTCTCTCTCACGCTGAGCTGCCAGCCCCTCACTTTCCTGGGGACCCTCCTGCCTTCCCCCAGCAGCCCTGCACTGTGAAGCCAGGTTTATGGACGCAATCAGAGCTGGGCTGGCAGCCTGCGATCTGCTGTGGGTTCTGATTGTGGCTCTTTGCATGCTGGGAATGTTGCCGGGTGCCCTCTCTGGGCACCAGCCTGCAGGAGGGCAATTTCTGATGGCACTGAGACTCAGGCCATGGGGCAGTGAGCTCTATGATCTTCCTGCTAGACCCAACAGAGGCTGGGGTAGGAGACACCTTGCCGGCCAGAGCAGCTCTGATGGCTTGTGGCAGGAGCCGTGGCACTGCACACAGCTGGAGGGGCCTGGCCCTCGATAGAACAGTATGGCTGGGGGAATCTGCAGGGCCCTACCAGGGCAGTGGGGCTGGGCCGGGGCGTGAGAGCAAGGGACAAGCCAGGATTTCTTTTAAATCCTCTGCAATGCCGAGCCAAGCGCATGGGGACCCCCTGCCAGCATGCAGGGCCTTTAACCCTTTCAGAACTCACACAGCCTAGCAAGCAGGTAGCAGCATATCCCCAGGGGCTCTTGTCACCTCCATCGGGCAGAGTTAAGGTGAGGGGTGGTGGCTGGTGTGTCCCCCAATCCCGTGTCTCTGCTTTGCAGAGGGTTACGCTCAGGGGCACTCAATGTCCTGGCAAGGCAGGAGCCACAGTCTGTCAGCCTCAGCTCTGCACCAACACAGCTTTGGGGCAGTGACGACGCAGAAAGCCCATGGGCACTAACAGCACCCTGCGAGCCCACCTCCATGTACACATGGCTGAAAGTGGAGAATACTGTGAGCGCCACTAGAGGGCTCACAGGCTATTTAAAGGGATACCACCCAAGTCCTATAAGGACACAGTGTCATTGGGTAAAGCCAGCTTGGCCCACCCTGGGAGGAGCACACCAGCGAAAGAGGAATCCTCCAGGGGCATGGAGCCTTCATGCCACACACCACGCGAACAGGGGCATGGCTGGGACGGGAGAGGGCAAGGCTTCCTATGCAGCCCTTTATGGGTACAACAACTCTCCAGTGGCAACCAGGGGACTGGCCGGCCCAGAGCCGCAGCAGGATGATGGAGGAAAGATGGGGAGTGTGTTAAAGGGGTTCTTTACTGGGGCTGCTGGGCACAGACCACTGAGGCTCCTAGCCAGCATGCTGCCATGGTACTGCACAGGGCCAGCCTAAGTGCTGGCTGGGTGCATACTGTGGCGAAGGGCTCACTAACTAGATACTTCCCCACCCACCTCAGCATCGGGGCTCCTTTCAGCCCAGCCCTAGGGAGGGGAGCCTGCTGCTGCTGTCTAGCCCTTCTCAAAACCCACTGCTCCCCACTGTGGCTGGAGGGAAGAAGGGGGCTCAGGGAGCAGGGCACTGACAAGGGGCTCCAGAGCTGTGTTGCCAACCCCCATGATTTTAGGGTGATGCTTGGAATCATTGGTGGTTTTCACAGAGCCCCAGTTCCTGGCCTCACAGGTTGAGAATCTGGGCTTTCAAGTACATCCAAGAGTTTCTAGCCCTGGGGGATGCTGAGAAAAGCTGGAAAATATGTCCCAAGGGCAAGAACCAAGAGGCGAAGAGAGACCCCAGCATGGATCATTCTAAGACAATCTCCTGTCTTGGTGATGCTCCAAGAGACCTGGGCACAACTCCCAGCTCTGTCCCAGATTCCCTGTGAGCCCCCAGGCACATCTCTTCATCTTCACTGAGCCAGGAGCAGTTTCCTTGTGACAGGGGAGAGTTCCTGACAGAGGATCCCCTCCAGGCAGGGCAGAAGCAGGCAGAGTGGGCACCCAGCCACCAGGAACTGAACTGGCCACACCAATCATTTCCCAGGAGCCCAACCACCATCTGATGGGTACAATGGTCCGGCACCGCTGAGCAGTGATAGACAAACCCTGGTGACTTCATTTAGTCCCTGTCTCAGCCGCGTTCTTACTTCACTGTGCAGGGTGGGAAGACAAGAGATCGCACAGGGATTCCAGCTGCTCTCAGAACTGGGCCCCAGACCTTCTGCCTGGGGCTGGGGGCTAGGGCCACCCCAGCTACCCTGATGCAGGTGGGCTGGTTCCTTCCTCTCCCTGCCCCAGCCCCTTAGGGCTGCCTTTCAACCAGAGTGGAAAAAGTGGGGCCTGGCCCATGGAGCACCCTTCTCTTAACAGACCAGGACGTGTGGAAATGGCAATGCTCCAGCTTGTTTTGTTCAGAGTGTGTTGGGACCTGGAGTCTCTGCAGGCTGCCCTCTGGTGTAAACATGAGGGCCCCTGCCATCCAGGAGGCAGTGTGATCTGGTGGTCAAGGACCTGGGCTAGGAGACAGGAGACTCCCATCTCCCAGTGAAACGCTCTAACCACTAGGCCACAATACCTCTGATTGCAGATGCCCTCGTAGTTAATAGAGAAGCACAAACTGCAGAGACTTCATAGCCCGGCATGCAATGCTGTGGCACCCTAGGAAACCCACTTCGTCTCTTTGCAGCTGTGTCCTGTCCCACCCTTTGTCTTGCCTATTCTGATTGGGAGCTCCTTGTGGTAGAGATTGTCTGTTGCTCTGTACCTGTGCAGCTCCTAGCACAGATCCAGGAGAATCCCAACTTTCTGTTCAAATACAGGAAGTGTCTAGTCCTTATGATTGCAGAGAAAAGCTTGAAAACATGAAGCAAGTGCAGCCTAAAGGCTCAGAATGGAGAAGGCAAACTAAAAAGAACCCCTGCTGTATTGTTTTAAAGGGCTCATGATTTTTAAGCTCATCTCATGATTTTTGGAGGCCTGACTTGTGATTTTTGAATGCTTAGAGCTCGCCAGACTGCAATGCTGCCCTTGGACGAGCAAAGGTTGGATCCTCAAAGGTCTTTAGACACTTAATTCCCCGGAAAGTCAATGGGAGTTCGGTGCTAAAATACCTTTAAGGATCTAGGCCCTGGTCTTTAACTCCAGCACCGACGTGAGGTACGGCAGAGAACGTACATATGTATGTCAAGCTGCGTACAAGTCTTGCAGACATATCTGAATCCTAAGGGAAACCCCTTCCTTTCTGACACCCAGGTGTAACCCCAGGGCATCCTGCCCTCACCAAGCCATCAGTTAAGGCCTGGAGCAAATCCAAGGGACATTAGAATAAGCTGCCAGATTTTAGCAGCTATTGCCATGTCAGGCCCAGGCTTTTCCTATCTGAGAGAACTGTCCTATGAGATCCTGTGTGGCAGGGCGGCCAGGATGACAGTTACCTCGCCCAACTTTCACCAACCCCAAACACCAGGCAGGATGGTGCAGCAGGGCTAGCTGGAGGGAAGCACCCACTTTGGTTCTCCAGAAGGTTGGTGTCTCCCTGGAGCTCTCCCCCAGTTCAAGGGGAGACAAGCTATCCTGCCCTTGGGAGAAGGGAGATGTCTGAGGAGTGAGATAACTGGCCGAGTCCTCCCTGCTGACCTTCGATGACCAAGCAGCGGGCAGATAGTTATACTGAGACTCCTTGACATCTCAGGATTTTAGCAAGGCTTTGACCCAGTCCCACATCACATTCTCATAAGCAAACTAGGGAAATGCAGCAATTACATTTCCCCCAGAAACCCTGAGATAAAGCCCAGAGACTTTAGTCTCCTGAGAACTGAATTGCTTTAGTCCAGCTAAGCTATTGTGTGCCACAGGCAGGAAACAGGACAGATGGAGGAGCCACCTATGCCCCAGGACCCTGCAATGGCAGGGAACCTATTAGGTGAGACATGCCCAGCTGATCCCAGCAGCTGACCAGCACCACATGCTATAGAGGAAGCGAAGACCCTCTCTTCAGGTTCCTACTAATCAAACCTGGGGAAAAAACCTTTCCTGACCCCAAATCTGGCAATCAGTTGAACCCTGAGCATGTGAGCAAGATGTACTAGCTCAACATGTAAAACAGAGGATTCTCTGGAGCACCACACAGCTGTGGTCCACCCCAACCAGTGTCCCATCTCCAGCTGTGGCCAATCTCTGATGCTTCAGAAGGCAAAAAAACCCACACAGAACACAACTGGTCAATTGTGCATCCGGGGCAGGGGGGGATCCTTCCTGACCCCTGCAGGCGGTCAAGCCTGAAGTATGAAATTTGATTATGCGCATCATCCTAATGTACCACAGCAAGTGTTGGGAGCATGGTAAGGGCAATATGGGCAATTACATTCTCCCCATGGCCCATGACGGAAGGGCATGAACAGGAAATCACATATTCCAACCAGAAGGGACCACAGACCTTTCAGCCTCACCCCCCACACTCGCGCACACAGGCTGCAGAACTTTGCTGAGAAGACGGATTAAAGCACATCTTTTGAAAACACAGCTAATCTTGTCTGAACCACTCCAAGTCTACCACCATCCCGGGAAACTGTTTAACGCTGCAGCTACCAGGCCTTTTCTCTATTTTCAGGGGTGTGGGGGGAATTCCCTAGAATGACTCCTTCCTGCTCAGAGAGACAGATGTGGCCCAGAGGTGTACCAAGCCCTGTACCCCACACCCCATGGCTAGGAATCTTTGCAGTAGGGAAGCAGGCCTCTCCCTCCCCTTTGTCAGCCTGTGAGTGTTTTTCAAAGAAGCAAGGGACACCTGGAAAAGCAGGAGCTGGATCTACTGCTCTGGCAAAATCCCATGAAGGTGAGGGTGGCCCGGTGCAACGACCCAACTGCCACCTCCAGGCTCTGGGCTGGGCGGACGGAGTATAAAACTCTCCCACACACAAGGGTAGGAGGAGCAGGAAGCTGCTAAGGTGGCAAAGGGTCCCAACCGACAGGTCTGCCAGTGCTTCAATCCACCCAGTATGCAACAATACAGAGGGTGGCATAAGGGTCCCGGGCAGAGGTGCCCAGCCCAATACAAGTTGGCTTCATTCTCCCTCAGCAGACAGCGCGAGCACTAACCCCTGATCAGCGCCAGACAGGTTGCTCTGTAGGGGCAGCTCACCACTAAAGTGGGGCAAACTCTTGCCCAATGGGCACTCCTGAGTTGCTGCCTGCAGGCAGGGCTGGCACGAGGCAGATAGGGCTCGTACATAACAGAAGGCAGGGCTCCCCTCGCTGAATCTGTGTCACGCAACCCACAGCCAGGGCAACTCCACCTGTAAGAGAGGGGGACTCTGCCCACAACCCTTCACAGCCAGTGGCCTGCACTGTGTCCTGCAGTGCCTCCTGCTGGGAGAGGCAGGGTTGGATAACTTCCCACCAGCAGAATCATGGATTTAGTGACGTTTTGGCTCTCCTTTGCTCTGTAGGGTCTCCCCCTCCTTACCCAGCAGGGATCAGCGCAGCATTGCCCCACTGCAGTGGGGATCAGGACAAAACCCGAGGATGATGTTGCTGCACTTCCATCAGACAGGAGTCAACCCCTGGCCTCAACAGTATTTCCAGCCTGCCTAGGGATATGACCCAGAAGGCGCTGGCCCTGCTCCAAACCCAGCCTCACTGACACAACAGTACTCCATGGGGATGGATCTCCTCCTAGGATTTTATCGCCAAGTGTGGCAGCAGCCCTTTAAACAGCACCCAGGCAGGGCTGCAGCGACTCTGTCTCAGACACTGACATAGTTCAGTGAGGGACCTGGGCCTGCTCCCCGCTGCCAGCCATGCCAGGGGCTGCAGGCTGTTCCCCTTGCTCCTGGGAACAGGCAGAATATCCTCACAGGATCCTTCTGCCTGTGCACAGCCTGCTCCGGGTGCTACCTGGCAGAGAAAAGCCACCTCAGGCAGCTCCTGGGTACAGGAGCAGAAGACCCTGAACAGGGTTCCTGTGCCTGGGAGGAACAGCCCTAGGGCAGAACTGAACCTTCCAAGATCCCTGGGCCCACCTGGAACAGACCTATGAGCAGGTGGTGTGGGGGAACGGAGCCTGAACAGGACTGATGGACCCACCTGGACGCACCCTGCTGCAGCCCCTAGAAGCAGAAGAACCTGAGCTGAAATCCCACGCCCATCAGCAATGGCCTCTAGGGGAAGATGGCACAATTCCGGTCCACCCCAGGCCTGCTGGCAGGACCCTTCCCCTGATCACAGCCCTGCCCCCCTGCTGCCCTGGGCTGTACAGCAGGGACTCCCACAGCCAGACTAGGACTCGAGCGCCTCACCAAGGCCTATGTCGGCAGAAGGCATCGAGGTGTGGGGTGAGGGAATGAGCAGGAAACCACCTCTTCCTCCTAGCTGGCTCCTGCCCCCTCCCAGCCCCAACACAACAGGCAGTGTCCTGAGTTGAAGGGCTTGTCAATTCAGCAGCACCTGCCAGAGCCAGGGGGTTGAGCAGAGCGTTCCACATCTGTGGCTACCTCACCCTCCTCCCTGCCCCGCTCAGTGACAGGCAGTGCAGCTTGCTCTCCCACCTACCCAGCCCCAGCTCCAGCCACCGCCAGGCCTAGATACTCACGGTGATTCCTTCGGCCAAGTCCCTGCAGCCGTGAATGCCCTGGGAGGCTGCCAGGCTGGTGAGGAAGCACTGCTGGGTGCCAGGGATCAGGGCTGGAGATGGCTGGCCTCTCTCTGCAGGGGAGCGGACAAAACGGAGGCTGAGTGGAAGAAAACAAAAGGCTTGTCGTCTGGCTGCTCCTCCTGGCTTTGTTGTTTCACTTAACAGAGCACAGCACAGCAGCCCAGATGGCTTCGCCCATGCTCAGTGCCGCTCTGGGCTGGAGTCATGTGATGCTTTCGGCTCAGTGAGCAGGAGAGTGCTGTTGGGCTGGAGGCAGGGATGCACAAAGCTCACACACGTTCACCCACACGCATCTAGTGCATCGGATGTCCATGCATCTGTAGGCCGAGCCCCCCACCTACCATCTCAGTGCAGCACAGAAAGCCCACAAGCTCACCCTGGCCCTGGTGCAGCATAAGACACAGGAGATGACCCAACTCCCTACCCCAAAGTCTGTCCTGTGGACTCACTGTGCTGCCCTACCCTCACAGATGGATCAGGCTGGGTGCCAGATCTCTTGAGGGGAGAGCACTGCACTGCAAGTGGTAATTATACCCAGCTTCTCACGCTTGTCCAGGATTCTTAAATGTCCTTTCCCTCTCTGCCACCCTCATAGTTCACACGCCTGCCCAGCTGTGGCCTGGTGACTTTCGAAGGCCCTGTGCTGTGGTGATTATGATGAAGGCTAAGTCAGTCTTTGTTTCTTCCAACCTACTGACCGTAAGGTCCCCAGTCGGAAGGCTCGTTCCAGGGGACGAGGTGACCCAGCCCAGCCTGCCTCTCCTTGGGAACCAAGGCAGCATGTCCTCGCTTGGAGGAATTTCCCGATTGCTTTGTTGAGAAGGCTGCTCAGGTTCAGACCAGATTGTCCAATTTCTAGCAGAGAGCAAATGCTGGTCCCCCTACACCCCGGGCCAGTTTTACTGGGGCAGAGCCAGGAGGTAATTGAAGGTCTGCAGCCTCCAACCTGTGGGATGGATCAGTGCCCCTCCTAGCTAGGTAAAATGGTGAGACAGGGGCAGGGCAGATCTTTGCTAGCAAACAGTTATGACCTCTGCCCAGGAGGGCCAAGTGCTAGCTTCCCCCAAGCAAGCCATCTCCCAGGGCTGACAGCCTCATCACTGCAGTCCAGCCTCTGACCTTCCTCCTGTGGGAAAGGTTATTAAGGAAGTTGTATCAGGACAGCTGTGGCACCACCTAGGATCCTCTGGTCCTGCCTGGCTTGATGCCAGGGTATGGTAGAGACTGTACTGGTCTCACTGGTCAGGGAGTTTCTCCAGGGAATGGAGGAGGACCCCTGCTTATGGGCAGGCGGTGCTGTGGTCCTACCTGCAGCCCCTGGATGGAATCACAGACAACTGGCTCTCAGGGAGGTCCCAGAGGGTCAGTGGCTTTGGCCTGTGACTCGTACTTCCCCAGGGCACTTCCACAGTATTGGGGATGGTGTTCCTCAGGGTTCTCGCCTGTCACCCACTCACAGTCTGTGAGGCTGCTGGGGAGGTGCTGTCAGCAAGCTGATGACAAAACAAGTCCACATTCCACTCCCATCAAACCCAGGCCATGCCATCTGTTTTCCTAGAGTCTGGCTGTAGTTCAGATCAGACAGGAGAAAAGTGATGCTGGGAGTCTGGGGGAACAACCTGCTAGCTCTGACAAAGGTGCTGTCCCCTCACGCTACTAAGGGCCTCTCTCCAGCTTTTGTTAGCGAGGGTCACAACTGGTGGCCCTTTCACATCCCTGGCTACACCTGGACTTTCATGTAGCAGCAGTAGCCTGGAGTGCTTTTATCCTTCGGAACCTGGGTAGGTGGTTGAAATGCTTCTGCTCAAATATGGACGTCCCCACAACTGTCTAGGCCTCTGTCATGGCCAGGCTGGATAACTGTGATGTGTGCTACCTACAGCTGCCTTTGAAGACTGTAATGGAGTACACTCACTGCTAGGGCCCCTCCTCATGGCTACTCTGGGGATTATCTTCTTCAAAGTCCAGCACCCCCTTCTGTCACTCATTCACATGCCCTGCTGCTTCTCTCTCTCAGCAAATTTGGTGCTCTCTCTTCATGGCACGGCCCTTCAGCCATGTCACTCTGGTCCTCCACTTCTGGGATATCAAAGTTCCATTGGACAACCTGTCCCCAGCAATCTTCTGCTACACTGCCCAGTCTGTGCCACTTCCCCAGCAGCTGGTGGGGGAACCCAGGCCCACACTCCACTCCAGGTTCCAGCTCAGGACTCTCTAATCAGTAGCTAATGTCTGCAATGCCCCACCTTCCTGCTATTTCCCTGGGCCATTTCCTACTCCACCTCTCTCAGGCTTTTGCTTCACCACCCATCTAGGTAAATCCTTCCTTCAGGAGCTGGATCCCCTGGGGTTTCTACTGGCTCCCTGGGCTTCCTTCCATCTCTAACATCCAGAGAGTGGCCACAGGCTCCCTGTCTGCAGGCCCTTTCTGCTGCCAGCTTCCTGGCTTTGTCCTAGCCCTGCCTGTCCCTTCTCAGCTGGGCTCCATCATCAATCAGGGGCTACTGAAGCCACAGCTGAGGGGAATTCAGTGGCCTATCAGGTTAATCAACCTACTTTAACCTGCTTTGCATTGTGTGGGAGGGGGGATACCCCTTCACAAAGACCCTTCAGACACTTCCCCCACTGGTAGCCCAGTGGGGATGTCCAGCATCAGTGGTGCTCCGTGCTCTTGATGCAGATTTCACTAACTCCCTGTTTGTTTCTGGCAGCGTCAGCTTCAAGCTAGCAAACCCAGCAAGGTTTGGTTCCAAGGTTGCTGCTTTCCATAGGCCCCATCTCCAGAGTGGGGACCTCCTGCTCTGGAATTCCTTTCCCCTATTAGCCTACCAAGACCTGTTTATTTCTGCTATGGTCTGACCCCCAGGCCTGTAGTACATGAGCACCTCACAATCTTTAATGTAGGAGCTACAAGCCTCATTTTACAGACTAGGAACGGAGGCACAGAGAGACTAGATGATTTGCCCCAGGTCACACAGAGTGTCTGTGACTCAGCAGAGATTTGAGCCCAGGTCTTCAAGTCCTAGGCTAGTGGCCTAACCACTGGTCCACCCAATCTGTGACCTTCAGGCCACTTGCAAGGTTTTTCCTGGTCACGCTGGTGCATTTTCAAAAGCAGCCACTGACTTCGGGTGCCAGCTTGAGACACCTGGAGACTGATTGTTCAAGGGGCTGAGCACATCTGAAAATCAGAGCCAAGGAGTCGCAAGCTGCAATCCCAGAAATGAAGCAGTGGCTGCTTTTTTAAATGGTGGCCTCTGGCTTTTGCCTGAGGGAGGCCGACTGTCTCCTCTAGACTGGGAAGGCACGTGGGGGGGTGCTCTTTTGGGGCTGACTTTTGCTGTGTTCTAATTTGGAAGTTTGGTGGGCTGAGATCCATTCCTGGCAGACAAGGGAGGCTCAGACTGCAGTGCGGTTCTGGAACCCTGCAAAGCCTAGCGAATGCACTGGATGATTCAGTTAGAAACGCTCCTCCCTTCCTTTCCAGGAAGCAGTGACTGGCATTCAGACCCCCATAGCCCTGCATCAGCCCCCACACCCAGTGGGTAGGCTGCTGAGTCGTGACAACAACAGTTTAGGATGCCTAGGAAGGGGATTGAGCCACATTTCCTTGAGAAGACAAGTCCTTCCCATACCCACTGCTCCCCATCTCAGAGCTGGTGGACTGCTGAGACCAGGGGGCCTGAGGGAGGCATGACAGGAAATAATCAAGGGGAGGAATGTGGAGGCCAATGACGTTTCCAGCTGGTGACAGATGTCAGCTAATCTAGTGGGTGGAGCCTAAGAAAATGAAAGGCCCACCCCACTCAGGTGAAGGTGGGGCAACACAATACAGACAACAACTGAGTACATTTTGACAGCTCTGGAGACCTCTTTATGCACAGAGTAGGGACAGCTCAATGAAAGCTTCTCCAGCCACATGCCCCTGTCCTGAGCTGAAGCAGGGGAACCACCCCTATGGCAGAGAGGACAGTGCAGCCTCCATGGCCCCTCCAGTGCCTCACCTTGCTGCTGAGGATGCCAGCTAGTGCTAATCACAGTGAGAGTTTTGTCAAGTGTCCCTGGGAGCTGGACTGAGACCCAGCAAACTCATTTCACCCAGGCCACAGACTCACCTCCAGATGAGAACAGCTAGACAAGTTTGTGAGGGGGTGCTTGTGATGGTAGGGGGCAGGGCTTGGCAGCCTTCAGGCTCCCTTCTGGTAGATCTCTGATGTTCCATGATTCAGGGCTTTAGCAGCTCACCTGCAGGGATCAGGACTGGATTCCCCGCCTCAGTGTATGATGACAGTTTTTGGTCTCTTTCTTCTGAAAGATGAGGAATGGCCACAGCTGCAGGGGAGACACTGGGCAGGGTGGGCGAGGCTCTGAGGTGGCATCGAGCACTGTCTCTCTCAGGTGCTTGGCTGGCTGGTTCTTCCCACATGCTCAGGGTCTCACTGATCACCATATGGGGGGTCTTGAAGGAATTTTCCCCCAGCTCCAATTGGCACAGACCTGGGACAGGGGTCACCTTCCTCTGCAGCATGTGCATGAAGGTCACTTGCCAGGATTACCTGGGTGTATCTCATTAACCATTTCTGTGCTGCTCGGTCCCTCCTAGCTCTCCCTGTGGCAAAGAACAGTCGAGGCTCCTGTGGACTGTGACCCTTTGCTCTCAGTTCTGTTGGTGGGTTTAGCATGCAGGTGCTGGTGACCTGTGATGCACAGGAAGTCAGACTGGGTGATCTGAGCCTTTCTAGCCTTAAACTCTGACTCTCTTGACTTGTTGTCCCTACCCCATTGGGCTGCACCCAACAGGGCAGCCTGACAACGTTGGGGATGAGTGTGCAGGCAGAGCACCTCCTCTGTCTGGGCATTGCCAGGATGCTTCTTCAGACCCTGTGCCTTAGTCTGCATCCTGGCCATGGGGATCCAAGAGGTGTTGTGGGAGCCAGGGGTAGCTGCAGGGGGAAGTAGGAATATCCCCCAGAATTTCTCCTGAGCTGAGGGCTTCTTTGGGAGGCTGAGGAGTCTTCTTCTGGGGGCCTTGCTACCTTCTGGCCACAGCATCCCTGTGAGTTGCCCATCTCACTCAGTAATCTCCTTTGTTAGCAGGTTCAGGACTCAGGGTGTGTAACCCTGACAGCCCTGGAGCATCCTGGCCTCCCCGTGGGCACAATTCATGCTCAGTTCCACAGGCAGGGTGGCGCAGTGAGATATGGGCTGGCACTGGGAGCTGGGTCTGGCTCACAGCTCCTCCAGACTTGCACTGCTGTGGCTGGAAATAGCCCCCCTCCCTGAGAAGATTTCACTGTGGCATTGGGCCCTCACAGACAGCCAGGAGTTGAAGGGGCATCACCTGATGTTGGGGCTTGCTAAGAGGATGCTGATTAGGGACCTGAGTGTGCAGAGGTCATGGACGGGCAGGGAGGTGGGAAGAAGGGTGTGTGGCTGTAACAGCTGTACTGCCTCCAGAGCACCCCCTCACAGCAGGAAGGTGCCCCTGCAGGCACCCAACCTCTGTTGCTACCCCAACTAAAGACTCTCTTCTCTTGGGCTGGGAACTCTCTTGTCCCAGGGTAGTTTATTATTGTACACATGTCAAAGGTTTCAACTTCCCTCCCCTCTCTGCTGCCTTTTGTCACCTCAACTTTTCTTGAGTGCCCAAGATTCCTCAGGGGGCGGGGGGTTCCTGAGCTTCTCCCTGTCATCCCTAGCTCCCTGCGCCTTGCACAAATCCAAAGCCATAGGGGCACTCCCTGGCCTTCCTTCACCCCAGCAATCACAGCGTGGCAGGACACAGCCCCTTGGCTTCCTTCAGCTGCCATCCTCTCCAGGATCCCTGCCCCTCACACCTGACAGGGCACAGGGCCCTCCCTGGGCTGTCCTCTGGCTCCAGGGTCTTCACCCCCAAGGCCTCACCCTTATCCATCCCAGAGGCCTGATGAGACATATGTCCCCCTCTTCATTTTTCCCAAGCTGTGAAGGTGAGTTCACCATAGCACATGCAGGGTTGAGACCCGTTTCCTGTGACCCACAACCACCCTGTGATGGCATTACTGACAGAAGGGGCACCACCCTCCTCCTACCACAGTCTGGCCCCAGAGCACACCAGCCAGACTTGGGTCAGCTGGAGTACAGTGCAAGGAGCATAAGTTTCAATTGACTTAATCACCAAAGAACACTCTGGCTCCAGGGATCGGTGTGAGCACATGTTCACTGGGTAACAGAAGGTGGCCTTCCCTAGCTCACTGTCTTAGATGACTGCCCAGTGTCATGAGATAGCATAACCACAGAGGAAGGACTGGCTCCATGGCAGTGCTGGAAGGTCACCGTGCTGCTGGTCCTACCTGTTTCTGCTTTTTCAGGCATCCAAGAGTCCTGTCCTAAACACACACAACATGTACCAGAGAATAATATGGCCACTATGCCAGCTGCCAATCTACAGGGCCAGCTCTGCCTCCCACACCCTCCCTGCCTCCTCCTAGGGCACAAACTGTATCAAACTACTCTGAGCAGGAGCAACTGTGAAAGAAATGAAATAGGAAACCAGGGTGCTGGCCATCTGTGGGTATTAAAGATTCCAGGTCCCTTTCCATAAGTTAAGTGGTTTTAGCCAGATGCCCTGGTGTAGCTGGATGGCACCCACCTCTCATGAGGTGCCCCCGGTCCAATTTCTCAGCTCATGGTGCCCCCAGGCATCCACTGTGCTTCTCACGTGGGTCTTCGGTGACACAGCCCTCTGGCTGAGTCACCCACAGTCCAGGTGCAAACAAACCCTTTCTGGGGTACACTGTCCAACCAGGCCTATCTCAAAGCCCTCAGTAATATCCTGTAGCCCTCCCTGGGCTCAGCCCCTTTACAGTCCAACAGAGTACCCCACTGTTGGCAACAGGTCTATAGCCCTCCCCAGGCTCCACTCTGACCAAGAGAGCCTATCTCAGTACCCCAGCTGGCCTGCTCTGGTGTGGAGCAGCACCCCCCAGGGCTTCCTCCCTGGAGGCTCTTCACCTGCCCTTTAGTCCTCTGACACCAGCTCTCTAGCTGGGTCACTTGCATTTCAGTCCTCTTCCAGGGGGATAACAGGTCCAAATACAGTCCCTTCCCTGGGCTTGTCTAAACTCCTGTCACTCAGGGTAAGCCACTTCCCCAGAGGCAGCTGGTGACAGAGGGAGACCCACACCCACCCACTACTCCAGGTTCCAGCCCAGGGACCCTTTAAGTAGCAGCCACACACCACATACCTTTAACCAACTGCTTTTCCCTGGGCAACTTCCCCATAGCCCAGTAATGGGCAAGCTGCAGGCTGCACATGGCCCATCAGGGTAAACCACTGGTGGGCCACCAGACCATTTGTTTACATTTGCACCACTTCTAGTGGCCATGGTTCACCATTCTCAAACAATGGGAGTTGTGGAAAGCAGCATGGGCTTGGCCACTGCTTCCTGCAGTTCCCATTGGCAGGGAACAGCAAACCATGGCCACTGGGAGCCGCAGGACACCATGCAAATGTAAACAAACAGTCTGGTAGCCCACCAGCAGCAGAGCCATAACAAGGAATTTTTGTGCCCGAGGCAAGGGCTGGCTCCAGGCTCTTCAGGGCAGGTCCCTCAGTCCCTCTTGGAGAGAAGGACCCACCACCAAAGAATGAACAAAGCAGCAGCAGCAATTCAGCAGCAGGTCCTTCCCTCCAAGAGGGACTGAGGGACCCACCGCCAGTCATGGCTTTTTTTTTTTCCCCCTCCACCCCGCTTGGGTGGTAGAGCTGCACCCCTCCACTTTGCACACCTGGGGCAAGTGCCTCACTCGCCTTGCCCTTGTTACGGCACTGACCAGCCGCTTGCTGACTTATCCTGACAGGCCACGTGCAGCCTGCAGGTTGCCCACCACTGCTGTAGCCTGTCTTAATTGAGTCCTGGCAGCCAGCCAGAAGCTATTCCCTCACTTTCCCAGGCCCTGCCAATACCTACCAGCCTCAGCCCTTGCAATCCCTGCAGCCAGCCAGGAGCACCTCTTGCTCAGCAGCGCCTGCAAGCAGACTGAGCTAGCCATGCCTTTCAGCTCAAGCAGACCACCAGGAACACCTCTTACATCCCCAGTCCCTGCAAACAGACTGAACTCTACCCCTGCAGCTCCTTTCTTATGAGCCTGCTATGCCCTCATTGGCTGCTCCCTGAAGCCTCTCTGATTGGGTGCTTCCCCTGCAGCCACTCTAGCCTGCTTGAAGGATCTCTCTGTTGCTTCTTCCCTGGGATGGGTGTGGCAGGACTCTGAGCCTCCAGTCCACCCTTTCACACCTGGCCAATTTCCAGTTCAAGTAACTACACTCAGCCCAGGAAACCCTTTTCTCCCTCACTTCCTATCCTAAACCATGTTGCTGGGTGCTGTTAAACAGCTATCAGGTTCCACCCCAGAGGTGGCTGCACTTCAGTGGTCAGTGAAATTATACATATAAAGGAGATTAATATTAGCCTTGGGATCCTTCTGGATAAAAGGTGCTATATATTTGTGCCACAAGCATTTAGACAGATTTGCCTTAATCATAATTAATAATAACCACTTAGCTCCATTTCAGTGCAGCAATGTTGAATACAAGATTCTCCTTCACTTCCTACCCTAATCTGCTCTGTAGTATTGCTGTGTGCTAGTAAACAGCTGCAAGGCTACTCCTCAGCAGCAGCCGCATTTCAGAGGTATGTGAAGCACTGTATGTATAGTTGGTACAAGTCATGTCATCAGGGGCTAATGAATCTTTGGCTTGCTCTGCAGGTGACAGTTCTTGACACGTTTATCCTCCACTTCACTTGTAGATGGGCAATTGGGATAAAGCAAGTTGAAAGGAAAGCTTGTTTGCCTGCAGAAGTGCTGCTGGTGCTGGCTCAGAGATTCAAAATACAGGGTGGGAAGCAAATTAACTTGTGCCATGATGAGCAAAGGTACTTGGCCTGCAGAGATATCTTCCTGGACTATGCCGTACCAAAGAGCAGCATGGAACCGGTGCTCCTCTCAATTACGCTGGGGTAAATCAGGAATAAGTGTTGCCAACTCTCCTGATTCTGTTGCAATTCTCATGACCCTTGGGGTTTTGCTGAAATCCCCAGCTCCTGGAGTCATATGAATACACCAGAATCTTAACTTCCAGATCAATATAAAATTGAGTTCCTAGCACCTATGATTCCAGAGAAAAGCTTTAAAAAGTGACCGCCTAAAGAAGCAGAGGCCAGACAGCAAATAAAAAGAACTCTGAGTGTATTATCATTAACATATTGTGATTTTTAAGACAATCTCATGATTTTGGGAAAGGGGGATGTTAGATAGGTATTTGAAGGGCCAGCAGCCAATTGTTCCCACTGGGTGGTCCCCTGGGAAATGAGTTGGAGGACTGTCATGCTTTTGGAAAGTGTGGGGTCAGCACTGACAATGCGCTGAGGCTAGTGACACTCTACCCTCAATAAATCTGCTTATGCTCCAACAATTTGCCTTCCAGTGGGCCCAGCTGCCAAGCTCCTAGTGTGAGGATCCTAGGGGCAGGACCACACAAGTGCTCCAGCACCTTATTGGACCTATGGATTACAAGGTTCTGTTTCAGACAGACTGAAACACAGACCAGTTTTTCATATCAATTTGCAGAAACCCCAGACGGTGCAGCATGGTGTTTTCATTCCCCACAAGGGTGGTGGGGCTGATCCAGGATCCCAGGTTCCCGAACCTGCAGGCACTGAGAAAGTACCTCTGGGGACACAGCTAACTAGGACAGGGAGGGCAAATGGGCAACCTCCAGAAGGCATGCGAGGATGAGTTTTCCCCACTCCTGAGACAGGCTTTCCTCATGACACATCAGTTCCAGGTCCAGCCCGTGGCGTTGCTGGTGCAGACATTAGCAGCTCCTCAAAGAGATGAAGACAGTCCTGGTTCAGGAAGTTGAAGAAATGCTGATATGGGGGGTAATCAAGGAATCCCATAGCCCCTGGTGTAGCCTTGGGTCCCAAACCCAAAGGGGCTGTTGACTTCAGATAGGTCAGTGCCAGCTCTCACTTTGTTGCCAGTCCATGCCCCAGGTGGATGATTTACCAGACTTCCTCAGCCAAGCCCAGTATAGCACCATGTTGCTCTGACAAGGGCCTATTGGCAGGTTCCTCTTTCTTCCGACTCCCAGGAAAAAACAGCATTTGCTAGCCTTGCAGCCTTGTTCCACTTTTTCACAATGGCTTTGGGGTTACGCGGGGCCCTGGACACCTTCCAGAGGTCGATGAACTGGATGTTATGACCTCAGTATTGCTACATGGCGGCATTTCTCAAGGATGCTGTCGTCTGCAGCCGAGACTGGTTTACTCACCTTCAGAATCGGGCTGCAGTCCTACAGTCCACATGAGAGACCCATCTCACAGCAAACCCTAGGGAGGGCCAGGTAGGCAAGCAAGAAACAAAGGATTTGGGATCTCTAATGGGTAAAATCCCTCATCAATAAGGCAGAGGTACTTAGGGCTCGTCCAGACTAGGGGGGCGGAAATCGATCTTAGATACGCAACTTCAGCTACGTGAATAACGTAGCTGAAGTCGAATATCTAAGATCGAATTACTCACCCGTCCAGACGGTGCGGGATCGATGTCCCGTTGGGGTTGATGGAGTTCCGGAATCGATATAAGCACGCTCGGGGATCGATATATCGCGTCTAGATTAGACGCGATATATCGATCCCCGAGCAATCGATTTTAACCTGCCGATACGGCGGGGTAGTCTGGACGTACCCTTAGAAAGCAGGTGTGGTCCTTGTGGGGCCTAGAAAGCTGTTACCTGTGGTTTATATCAGATTTTGTTTCCCTGGTCGCACCCTTCGTGGATCTCAACAAAAAGTCAGCAAGTCACCTGCTTTCCCCACCCCCATGTGACCGGCCCCTCCAAGAGCTGAAGCAGATTCTCTGTAGTAAGCCCTTTTGCCCAGCCCAGATTTCACATATTTTATGGACAGCTGCTTCACACCAGGGAATCAGGAGGAACGCCGTCAAGATGAATGGCTCAGCTCAGGGGTGCAACTGGGCGGGGGGGGCAGCGAGGGGAAACAGGTCCAGTGTCACTGTCTGCCACAACAGCAGCTTCAGCAGGTGAACAGTAGCTTCCATGAGAGAGACACTGGCTGTTCTGGAAACATGGCAAATGTACCAGATATTTCCTAAAAAACATTATTTGGGGATTTCAATGAATTATCTGCCCATGGCCAAGTGCATCCCAGGATCCTTCAGGGGGTTAATTTATTTGTCTTTTCTTTCTGTCTCTCGGCTGTGTTGTGCGTGTTTGTTCCTGAAGCAAAGCCTCTACAGGAGCCATGGCCGCTAAAGAAAGGGACAGCTCCCACACCTAACTACCAGAGAGTCCGTCTGGGAGCAGCAATCCCATGCCCAGGGTCACTGTGTCATGGCAGGACACTGACTCTCCAGCCAGCCCAGCTGAGTACATGCACTTACCTCTCACACAGACAGATGGACACAGAGACAGACAGAAAAGGGCAAAACCACAATAATAACTATACTTAACTGGGCTAATACCAGAGAGAGTTCTCGCTGATCAGGAGAATTCTAATAATAAGTAGCGAGACTGATAAATAGTTAATAGTAAATACAACTCATAGAGTCAAATAGTAATTACTATTTAATGTACTCATCTGTAACAAATCATTATTAATCATATAAAATGCTGTAATCCTAAACAGTTAATAATAATAATTAATAATAATAGATAACAATAAGAACTAGCTATTTCTAAAAAAAACAAAAAAACAGTGACGGGTTCCTGTGGCACCTTAGAGACTAATAAATGTATTTGGCACAAGCTTTCGTGGGCCAAAACCCACTTCATCAGATAAATTTGTTAGTCTATAAGGTGCCACAAGGACTCCTCGTTGTTTTTGCTGATACAGACTAACACAGCTATCACTTTGAAACCTGCAGCTATCTCTAGTCACTATTAAGAATCCAGTCTCTGTTTGAGCCCTATCTAGGGTTACCATACGTCCAGATTATCCCGGACATGTCCAGATTTGGGGGTTTTAAATAGCCATCCGGGAGGACTTTGTAAAAATCTAAGGAGGTCCGGGATTTCCCTCCCAATGCAGAGCCCAGCGTGGTTGACAGAGCGGCTGGGCCAGATTGAGCCACTCGCATCAGGGCCTCCAGCAGCCACAGCCCCTCCCCTGCTTCCCCCTCCCCTGCTCCCCCCTCCCCTGCAGCCTCAGCGCGCCATGCCAGCAGCGCTCTGGGGGGACGGGGCTGTGCACTCCATGGGGTTGGGGCAGTCAGGGGACAGGGAATGAGGGGGCTGGATGGGCCGGGAGTTCTGGGGGTGCCTGTTAGGGGGTGGGGCTGTGGCAAGGGGTCAGGGCAGTCAGGGGACAGGCAGGGCGTAGTGTCCTAGGGGGGCAGTTAGGATGGGGGGGTCTCAGAAGGGGGCAGTCAGGGACAAGGAGAACGGAGGCTTAGATAGAGGGTGGGGTCCCAGGAGGCGGTTAGGGTCAGGGGTCCCGGAGGGGGTGATCAGGAGACAAGGAGCAGGGAGGGTTGGATGGGTTGGGGTTTCTGTGGGGGGCAGTCAGGGGGCAGGAAGTGGGAGGGAGTGGATGGAGGTGGGACTACCCCCCACCCACATGGAGTGTCTTCTTCTTTGAAAGTTCAAATATGGTAACCCTAACCCTATCAAATATCAACCCACATCTCCAGTTCCTCTTCGTCCTGTCTCTCTCCTGGGGGCTCTGGCTCTGTGCTCCCTGTGAGAGGGAGTGCTGGCTGCAGGGGCTTCTACCCTCCCAGTGCAATCCCCCACAGGCGTAGGGAGGAAGCAATGCCAGACCCTGACTCAGATGCTCCAGGCAATCTAGGGCTCTCGTCTCCCTCTTGCTGCGGCCTGAGGAACTCATGCCCCAACATGCTGGTTTAAAGGGACCCCAGGAACAAGCCCCTCTGGAGCTGCACTGGCCTCTAGGGGTAATGGACCCTCAGGCATCAGGGATCAGTCGATCCCCACAGGGGTCAGGAAGGGTCCCCGCATCCCCGCAGTTGCATCATAAGCTCCCCTCACCTGGTGCAGGGGGCTCAGCTGGGGGCAGGATCCCAGCCTAATGGGCCCTTGATCCAGCCTGTGATGACTGACACTGTGTCCCTGCAACAGGCCAGCAACCCCGCCCCCCCCCACCCCGTCTCCCCTGAGCAACACCTGCCTCACCCCACTCCTCCCCTCCCCCGTGATTTCCTTCCAAACACATTGCTCTCCCCATGGCCCCCAGAGCCCAGCCCAGAGGAGCTGGGAGAGGCAGACTCAGGCTGGGCCAATGTCCCCAGTTGCTCCAGTTCTCTGCTTGTCATGGCTTGGGCGGTGAGGAACCTTTATTTCTCCACCACCAGTGTTTAAGGGGGAGACATATGCTCCCATTCCCCTTCCTGGGCTCTTTCCCCCTGTTCTGCTTCTCCAGGGGGCTTCGGTGAATCAGGCCTGCCCCTCCCCCACATCCACACAGCACCTTTGGGGGTGAGTTCCTGCCCCCACCCTATTCTGCAGCTGCAAACCCAGCCCCCTGCTGCCTCGCCCGGAATCTTCCGTGCACCCTCCTACACCCCTGAGACCCCATGCTAACCGCCTGGCATTGGGTATGTTAGGAAAAAACTGCCCAGCTCAAGCAATCGGCCAGGGGGAGCCAGGGATGAAATAACAAGAGGTCCTGCCGGGGCCAGAGCCACTACAGCTAGGGAGGATCCAGCTGAGGCTGGGGAGGTGGAGGACCAGGAGCAGACATAACTACACCCCACATGGTAGTCACACAAGGCCAGTGCAGCTGGGGGATCAACACAGGGGCTTCCCGTCATGTCTCCATAGGGCCCTAGATAGAGCGCTCCTGGGACATGGCGCTTGGCTCTGGGCCCCCCACCCCTGGTTGATGGTGGCAAAGGGCTGGGGAGCATAGAAGGAGATGGAGTGCCAGACTAATGAGGAGAGAGCAAACGAGCCCCAGGGACTCTGAGGCTGAGCAATGGCTCACTGGTGATTCCTAGGGGGAGAACTCAGGTGATGGGAATGAAGAAAGCAAAGGCAAAGAGATGGCTCTCCCTGCTTGTGAGGTCTGTGGGCCTGTGGCAGAATCTCTAAAGGAGGCACCAGGAGCCATGGCAAGGGATTGAAAATGGGGCTGGAGGAACAACCAGCTGGGCTGGAGGAACAACCAGCCAATCCCCTGTGGAAAGATCCTGGGAAGAGGGACCCCTCTGGGGCCTGACAGGCCTTTGGACTGTTCTGGCTCCCACTGAGTTCTTGGGAAATGGAGACAGGATCTATACGCTTCTTTACGGGTGTGACACACGGCTAGAAAGGATTAAACATCCTGCAGAATACATAACCCTCAAAAGACATGTGGGGAGATAATGTTTATGGTTTTGTGTATTTACATATGTATGAGTAGGGTCAACAATGTAATCAACAGTCCTTGTCTATGCTGTATTCTGATAGTTCAGATATCAAACGGACATCTTAGCATTTAAATGAATTGTAAACACGGTATTCATCTCTCTTTGGCATGTACTGTGAATGGTGGAGGAACAAGCAAATGGCCTTATGTTAATTCGTATAGCTAAGTACCAGTGGTGGACCTCCTTCAAAGTCATCCTAATTATCTTTTGTTCCCTGAGGAATTCCAACTTGTCAAAAGACATGAAATTGTATAAAAGATACTTTGGTCTTGATTCTGTCATCTCAGAACTGCTTAGGCTTCATCAGGGGAGGTTCGAGTCGCAAGACTGAGGTCCCAGTTATGCTGGTATGCCCTGAACATGAGATTTGGACATTGAACTATAACCTATGAACTATTTCTCAAAGAACTCCTTGCAATTACAAAGCTCACCATCTCTGCTATGAATCTGAACCTCAATGAATTGAACTCTGTATCTGCATGTATATTGATATTTTAACCAGACTCCCTCTCTTTTGTTTTTTCATAAATTTTAGTTTAGTTAATAAGAATTGGCTGTAGCGTGTATTTGGGTAAGATCTGAATCGTCCATTAACCTGGGAGATAATGTGTCCAATCCTTTGGGACTGGTAGGACCTTTCCTTTTATAAGATAAAATAAGATTTACAGAAATTTTCATCATATTTGATGTGGGTACCTGGATGGGGGCCTGAGGCTGGATCACGTTAAGGGAACTGTGTTGTTTGAACTTCTGAGGAACCAGTGAGGTAATAAAGAAGCTGTTTTGTGCTGGCTTGGTGAATCGAAATATTGGAATATCCAGCAGCTTTGGGGGGATTGTCTGCCCCATTCTTTGCAGTTCACCTTAACTGAGTGACCATGGCTGGCTCCTCACTAGGACCTCAATCACAATGGGGTTTTCGGTGGGAGGGGGCCAGAGCTGCACATTTATCCAAGGTGAGAGCCTCCCAACTGGGACTCTGGGAGTCCCTGAGTGCCAACGGGCAGGGGGCACAATATACCATAACTCACATCAGGCCTGACACACTCATTGCCCCAACACACTGTTGTCACAAACTGTATCTAGAGGGTATCGTGTGAGGTCTCATACACCAGCTGGCAACATGCTGGTCATTAATATCATCTCGTGATGTATGGATGAGCAGTGTAGAAAGCATTAGATATGGGTGATGGAAATATGTTCTTACAAGATTTTTTGCAAGCAGGGCATGAGCCCAGCCTGTCCTAGACAAAGAAATGTTGTTTTGCCTGTTTCCTGCGTCTCCAATGTAAACTGAGCCAGGTAATACCTCAGAGGACAATGAAAATAAATCTACATATAAGGTAAATAAACCCATCAAGCTAAAAGACCAGGGAAGATCCTTAACAATCTTGGGGAGCGGTGGAGCCTGCACCCCCAGGAAGCCTTCCTGGTGCTTGAAACAGAGACAGTAGGCTTTGGGAAATACAAGCAAAGGCCGAAAGCTATTTTGGCCTCCATCACCTAGGAGACAAAGGGGGAGTAAAAAGAACAGGAGTACTTTTGCAGATACAGACTAACATGGCTCCTACTCTGAAACCTGTCAAAAGGGGGAGTAGTGTAGCCTAGAGTAGCTGGAACTGACTACAGGTGAGAAACCTGCTGAGACAAGAATTGTAACTTTGCTGTGTATTAAACTGAAGGATGATGTCCTCAGCTAACCTACCAGGCTGGTGTGGGCTCTGTCTCTTTGGAGGGAGCGAACTTAACTTCTGTGAGGGACTGGGCATGGCTGGGGAGACAGTTTGGGAAGACTTGGGTTGGAAGGATTCTTGGAGTCACCCTGCAAGGAGTAACCTGGCTGGTGGAAGCCAGGGGGAGGCCGTCGTGCTGTGAACAGGCTGCTGGTGTCAGGGTGCTAAGCCACACCTGCACGGCACTGATGTGCCCAGGGTTACAGGGCAGGTGGTGGCACGGCCCCTCACTGGTCTGGGTGACCTAGAGGTCTTTGTGCTGTTCTGGCTCCCCTTGAGTTCACTGAGAAATGGAAGCAGGGCCAGATCCCCTATGTGCGTCTTTGGAAGGGGTTCTGTGTGAGGGGCCCGGGCCATGACCTGACCCAGCTGACAGCCACCACCCCCACAACTCCCAACTCCCCTGATTTCTTCCCCAGCCACACCTTTAGGCAGGGTTGGAGCCCGTCTCCCTCCCAGGAGAGGGAGGCTCCAGCCCAGCTGAGAATTTCATCTCTTCCTAAGGGCAAAACCCCATCCGACTGGCTGCCTTCTCCACTGCCCCACCTCCTGGAGAAGAGCAGCCAATCAGCACCATTGTGGGAAGCAAGGGGACCTCTCCTCCCACCATCTCCTGACCCTGCTCTTCCAGAAGGGGGGATGTGGGGGAAGCCCAGCAACTCAGGGCGGCTCTGCTCCCCACCCCCTCCTGTGACCAACAGGGCAGGACAGTGCATCTGCTCCTCCCCCTCAAGGTGACCAGACATCGGAATATTATTGGGACATCCTAGGGTGACCAGGTGTCTAGTTTTGGACCAGAACACCCGGTGAAAAAGGGATCCTGGCGGCTCCAGTCAGTACTGCTGACCAGGCTGTTGACTGTCCGGTTGGCAGTGCTGCCTAGCCACACAGCAGGGCTGGCAGCCTCCCTGCTAGCTGCCATGCTGTGTGGCTCCTGGGTTGGGAAGCAGCCAGCATATCCAGCTCCTAGCCATTGGGGCAGCCAGGAGGATCCATGTGTTGCCCCGCCCCCCGCCCACAGGAACAGCTCCCATTGGCTGGGTCAGGGCAGGGGAGGAACTAGCACAACTCACGAGCGCTCAGCAGATGGCTGTTGAGGGGTTGCGTGGTGTGCCCCTCTTCCACTGCTGCCCGGCCCTCTTCTCCTCGAGCTCCTCGTGTGGTTAGACTCAAACTGTGCTGCGTGCCTGTGGCAAACCATGGTCTGTCTGTCGCCCCGTTGCCAACACCCAGGAGTTTGAGGTATGTGTATCCCCATCTCTGAGACAGCGCTGGGAATGGGCTGCATCCCCATCCTCTTCACTGCATCCCTCTCTGTCCCAACCCCCTGCACTCCCATCCCCCCTCACTGCATCCCTCCCCCGTACCATCCTGCCCCTCACACCTACCCATCCCAGCCCTGTACCATTACAGCGCCCTCCCATCCATCCTCTCCACCTCCCAATGTCCCTTGCCTCCCACAGCCCTGCTCCCCATTCACCTCCATACCTGCTGCATTCCCATTATGTCCCTATACATACCTGTGCCCCCCACATCGTCATGCACCTGTAGCCTTCTTCCTCCCCCTGCATCCCCATCCACCCTACATACCCCCCACGCCCCCACCTCTCTCCTTCACTGCCCCCTCTTACCCTCATCCTGCTCTCATCCTTGGCCTCTTTCCCTTCCCCTCCTCTCTCCTCCACCCACCCACCCCCATCTTTTCCCCTCCAGACCACCCTCCCCCCTTCCCAGCTGGGTGATTTAGGCAGCCCCTGGAAAAGTATACAAAAAAGTGTCTCTGTGTAAGCAAGTGTGTGCGTGCATTCATTGTGTGTGTGTAAGAGACAGTGTCTTTGTGTAGGGAGGTGTTTGTATTGTCACGTGTGTATACCTGTGTGAATAAAATTTTCAGCCTCTTTGACTTTTATTCCTTTCGCTGGCTTGTGCACAAAAAAGTTGATGACATAAAATATGTGTGTATTCATTTCATAACAAGTTTTTAACAGAGACGGGAACTCTAGAAGAAATGTATTATTTCTTAAAAAGTGAATGTTGTTGACTAGTAAATGCAGAAGAGCCAATGAACCATACATGTCTCCCCACCTTTGTCTAGCTACATTATAAACTCTTTGTTGCAGACTCTTTTTTATGTGTCTGTCCAGCACTTACCACCCTGGAGCCCTGATCTTAGTTGGGGTCCCTAGGAACTAAACAACAATTGTAATATTAAAGATTGTGGAAGTATATGTGTTAGCGCATGCTAGTTGTGTACACATGAATACACGTGTGTATCTGCAGGTAAGTGTGGGCATCAGTTTCTACAGATTTATTTATCTAGGTGTCTGGACAGATGTGCATTTCTGTGGTGGTGCTCTATGGATTTGTATTTGGGCTTCAGGAGTGGGTCTTTAATGGACCCATTGCGCTGTGATAATGTGCAGCCCTAATTCCACACATAAAATTACAATAACTTTAGTGAACAAAAAACATGGAGCTGGTTACTAAAAGTGGGAAGAGGGGAGGGAAAGAATGATGAAAACCTTTGTGAAATTTCATTTTTTTTAAGTTACCCTTTTCAACTATTTTGCTGCCAGCTCTAGCATCCTGTAACAAATAAAACCTGAATTTAGCATAATACATCTGTCAAAACAATAAATACGCCTGTTTGGGCCTTGAAGTGAAATTAAGCATGGGAGAGAGGGTCGGGGAGAGCAAGCAATGGAGGGAGGGGGGATGGAGTGAGTTGGGGTGGGGTCTCAAGAAGGGTGCAGGACCTCAGGGAAGGGGCGGAGCAAGGGTGTTCGGTTTTCTGGAATTAAAAAGTTGGCAACCCTAGATCATCCCGATATTAGGGAATTTGTCTTATACAGGTAACTATCCCACCACCACCCCCAGAAAAGTGTCCTGATTTTTTATACTTGCTATCTGGTCACCCTATCCCCCACTCCTCTGCAGCACCTGGCCTGGGAAGGGGCAGAGGGGAGTGAAGGGCCCCTGGAGCTACCCCTACAGCCTGGAAGGGAAAAGGGGAACCTGCTGCAGCCCCCCACCTCCCAGCCTGGGACAGGGGGGAAGTCCCAGGAGGAGCAGGGATGGGACAAGGGGGGCAGAATTAATTGCTGGGCAGAGTGAGGGTGGATGCAGGCTGAGAGCAGGGCCAGTTCTAGGGGTGGGTGAGCAGGGCAGTTGCTCTGGGAGCCAGCTTCCAGGGGCTGCTGAGCAGCTGTGCTTTTTGTGTGCGTGTGTTTGCTCCGGCTGGCAAAACAGCTAGGGCTGCTCCTGGGGGAGCACTTCTGCAGGGGGTCCACATCCCCTTACTGCATTTGGGATCACTGGCAGCACTGACTGTCACCCGCCTGGCGGGGGGTGGGAGGGGATGGAGGGAGTTCACAAAACAAAAGCCAGGCCAAAACCACAGTCTAGTTTTTGTTCAAAGGCTTTATGGTTTGCTGGGGTCTGACTCCTGCTTGGTGAACCGCTGAGGTGGACAATGCTGCAGCGTAACATGAACACTTGCTGTGACTTCTCTTCTCCCATTTCCTTCTTGGAGTGTTTCTGAGAATCCAGGGCTAAGGCTGCTCTAAAAATGCCCTGCTTTCCCCCTTTAAACCTCTGCCCCGCCCCAGGCCCCCTGGCTGGATAGCGCAGGGTAGGAGCCCTTCATCCTGCCCCCTGGTTTTGTTTTAAGGACTCAGTGTACCAGCAGCATACAGCTACACAGCCTGGCAAGAACTCAGGGCTGGGGGGCCTGCAGGCAGCACCTGCTTCCCCCATCTGTACATTATATCACAGCAGTGCAATTTCCAGCAGGCAAAAGCATAGCACAGCGCCC
Organism: Gopherus flavomarginatus; assembly: GCF_025201925.1. Classification (NCBI taxonomy): domain Eukaryota; kingdom Metazoa; phylum Chordata; order Testudines; family Testudinidae; genus Gopherus; species Gopherus flavomarginatus. The sequence goes on from NC_066625.1 coordinate 50,078,397, forward strand.
CCTGCTGGCCTCCTCTTTCCTCACCTGGTAGAGCTGGGTCCTTCCAGTTCTTGTTAACAACACATACAGAGTGTTACATACATCTGTTACACATACATTTGTTAGTCTATGAGGTGCCATAGGACTCTTTGTTGCTTTCAACACATACAGAGTGGCTTTGCAGCTCTCATTTGAAACAAGCAACGAGCTCAAAGTTCCCCCAGGAACAAGTCACAGTGACATTTAAGGGACAGTGGCTTGGTTACTTCACAGATCTGCCTTGGTGGTGCCCTGTAACAAGCTACAGCCCTGGCAACCCTAAGGGAAAAGTCTTGAGTCTCATGTTAAATGAGTCAGGTCCCTCATCTCCTTTCAGTTTCCTCACAAAACCGGCAGGCCATTTACCACAATTGGCATCTCTGCCTTCGAGAGCCCCAGGAGGCACCAACCAGCGGGTCAGGCTGCAGGTGCAATCGTCAAACTGTGTAGGGGTGCATAGGGCAAGACCCCACAGAGATCAGCAGGTACACCTTAATCCTGAATTGCTACCCCACTTGCTAGTCCAAATAACAAAAATACCCCATCCCTAGTACTAATGGCCTGCTTCTCCTATGAACTCAGCACCCAGCAACTCCCATTGCACTCAGTGAAGAAGAAAATTGTCCATTCCTCTCAGTGGAAGCTGCATGCTGAGTGCCTGGGGAAATCAGGCCCTAGCTGGCAGCAAATTGAGCAGAGGGGCCAAAGACTGAGTAGGAAATTTATTATTAGTTATTATTATTGCTGCTCCTTTTTGACCCAAGCAGCTAGTCAAGGTTTGGGACCCTGTGCATGTGTCTGTTGGGAGTAGAAACGAGATAGTCAGGTATTGCTTTGATGTGGTTTTGTTTATTTACAAAGAATGTACCAAGTCTTGTGTCTCTGAATGCAGAGGAATCAAACTGCAGGAAATGGTTTCTTTTGCTCACAGCACCAAAAGCTCCCCAACCCAAAAAGTCTTACTAGCTTTCTTGCAGGGTCAGCCACCATGCTTTCAGCTGCTCCGCCTTCAGGCTAGCTCTCTCTCTCACTCAGTTTCTGTGGGACCTCTCTTCATGCTCACACACACAAAACAATATTCAGCCAAAAGCTCCGGGGTGGGTTCACACACACCCTTGGTCTTAGGTAGGGCTTATGGTTACGGTTGTGTTAATTAAAGAGTGAGTTCACACCAACCAATCTCCATGGGATTTTAGACTCGTAGACTCATAGACTTTAAGGTCAGAAGGGACCATTATGACCATCTAGTCTGACCTCCTGCACAATGCAGGCCATACAATCTCACCCATCCACTTCTATAACAAACCCCTAACCTATGTCTGAGTTATTGAAGTCCTCAAATTGTGGTTTGAAGACCTCAAGCTGCAGAGAATCCTCCAGCAAGTGACCCGTGCCCCATGCTGCAGAGAAAGGTGATAATAATGTTTCACCTAGCTCATAATATTATTATTTATTTTTATTATTGTAGCATTGGGAGCTCCAGTCATAGAATCACAGGACTGGAAGGAACCTCAAGAGGTCATCTAATCCAGTCCCCTGCACTCAAGGCAGGACCAGCATTCCTTTGTGCTAGGTGCTGTACAAACACTGAACAGCCAGTCTCTGCTCCACAGAGCTTACAATTTAAGTGCTCCTACGCAGAGCAGCGTGGGAAGAGCTGATTTTGTCCCCTCCTCCACATGCTGTTCTGAGTATAGAGGTCTTTGGCCATGCTCATCTCGTACCTTTTCTGCACAATGAAGTACCTAAAACCCAGTGCCCAAAGGGACGCCATATGGAGGTGGCTCTGAAGCAAAGCAGGAGCTGCAGATGAGGCAGCAATCCTTTGTTTTCTGGAGGCAGGTCTCCACTCCAACCCCACACTCTAATTCAGCATTTCTAATGTGACTGAAGGATAATACTAAACCCAGAACACGCTGCACAGGACAGATGGATGCCTGAGTCCGTCCGTCTGGTTCCCACAATGCAATTACAGATGGAAAAACCGAAATCTCTTGACCACGATGGGTTTCACATCCAGCCATGGAAGGGATTTTAACCTTTTCAGTAGAGTTAATATGAACAGCAGAATAACAGGTGATGGATGGAGCCAGACACTCCCTCTTCCAGCCCCCTTTTTGTCACCCAGAGTTTGTTCTGCTGCTGCTGGGCAGCGAAGTATATCTGATGAACAGGATCCAGAGACAGATCAGTTAATACATCCCCCATGGGATCAAAGGAGATGAATGCTCCTAATTCAGCGCATGAGCCAGCCACAAACTGCTGAGAGTTAGGGAGAAGCTGCCTTTTGGGCAGTTTACACAATCGTCTTCTCCGGGGTTTCTTCCCACCACCTCCTCTGAAGGATATGGCCCTGGAGCAAGGGGCTGGGTGGCTTTTAGATCTTTTCCTCAGCATCATGAAGATCAGTGGTGCCTTCCTCCCTATGGCGCATGCAGGTCTGTGGTTGTCAGCGCTCACCTGCACACCTTACCCCACAGCAAATGGCAGAGGCACATCCCACCACAGCAGTACCAACCCCCCTGGCCCCACCCACAGCTCACAAACCCTGCCCACTCCATAGCCCCTGCCCTTTACTGGTTCTTCCTACCTCCCCCTGATTCTTGACCCACAAAATGGCCAAAAATATGGCCTGTATCATAGAACCACAGAATATTAGGGTTGAAAGAGATCTCAGGAGGTCATCTACTCCAATCCCCTGCTCAAAGCAGGACCAACACCAGCTAAATCATCCCAGCCAGGGCTTTGTCAAGCCAGGCCTTAAAAACCTCTAAGGATGGAGATTCCACCACCTCCCAAGGTAACCCATTCCAGTGCTTCACCACCCTTCTAGTGAAATAGTGTTTCCTAATATCCAACCTAGATCTCCCGCACTGCAACTTGAGACCATTACTCCTTGTTCTGTCATCTGTCACTACTGAGAACAGCCTAGCTCCATCCTCTTTGGAACCCCCCACAACATAGTTGAAGGCTGCTTTCAAATCCCCCCTTTTCTCTTCTGCAGACTAAATAACCCCAGTTCCCTTAGCCTCTCCCCGTATGTCATGTGCCCCAGCCTTTTGATCATTTTCTTTGCCCTCCGCTGAACTCTCTCCAATTTGTCCACATCCCTTCTGTAGTAGGGGGACCAAAACTGGACACAATACTTCAGGTGTGGCCTCACCAGTGCCGAATAGAGGGGAAAAATCACTTCCCTTGATCTGCTGGCAATGCTCCCACTAATACAGCCCAATATACCATTGGCCTTCTTGGCAACAAGGGCACACTGCTGACTCATATCCAGCTTCTCATTCACCGTAATCCCCAGGTACTTTTCTGCAGAACTGCTGTTTAGCCAGTTGGTCCCCAGCTTGTAGCGGTGAATGGGATTCTTCCTTCCTAATTGCAGGACTCTGCACTTGTCCTTGCTGAACCTCATCAGATTTCTTTTGGCCCAATCCTCCAATTTATCTAGGTCACTCTGGATCCTATCCCTACCCTCCAGCGCATCTACCTCTTCCCCCAGTTTAGTGTCATCTGCAAACATGCTGAGGGTGTAATTCATCCAATGATCCAGATCATTAATAAAGATGATTAACAAAACCGGTTCCAGGACCGACCCCTGGGGCACTCTGCTTAATATTGGCTGCCAACTAGACATTGAGCAGTTGATCACTACCTGTTGATCCCGACAATCTAGCCAGCTTTCTATCCACTTTATAGTCCATTCATCCAGCCCATATTTCTTTAACTTGCTGGCAAGAATGCTGTGGGAGCCCGTTGTGATGCTGTACCCCATAAGACTTTATGGGAATATGACATAACTGGAATATGTTTTGTGCTGCCTTTGCCATGTAAAATATTTCTGTAAAGGTTATGGTCTACTATATCTATTCATCCTATTTGTACACATATATCATTTTTGTTCTTGAAGTTAAGAATATTGGCTGTATACTTGCTTGATTTCTAAGTATACTTTGTGAGGCATTTGGTCAGCTTCTTTAGAAAGAAATTTGCAAGGTTAAGTACGCAATCAGGAAGCACTTGGGGAACAATGCATCTTGGAATGCTCCAATCCACATAAGAAGTCTTCCTGGAGCCATACAAGATACCATGTGGGCAATGGCTTCTGCCTGTAAAGACTGTGAGTCATGCATGGACATGTGACTTGCCCAGGTGACTCCAAAACTCCATCTTGGAGCTGGACTTTGCATAGAAGGGAGGAGGGAGGGTCTCCATCCACAAGAGAAAGTCTATTTAAGCCCATGGGAGACCTCTCCAAGGGTCTTCAGCTGGCTAAAGACAAGGCCTCTCCACCCCCAAAGATACCTGAAAAAAACTGGAACAAAGGACAGTGACTGCAAGGAGTCCCAGACTAAAAGGAGATTGGTCTGTAAAAGGAAGCATTCTGGAACTGGTGAGGACCTTATCAGTATTCAGTTTCTTACTGTATTAGACATAGATTTGCACGTTCTATTTTATTTTACTTGGTAGTTCACTTTGTTCTGTCTGTTACTACTTGGAACCACTTAAATCCTATTTTCTGTATTTAATAAAATCACTTTTTACTTATTAATTAACCCAGAGTATGTATTAATACCTGGTGTGTGTGTGGAGAGGGGGAACAGCTGTGCATATCTCTCTATCAGTGTTATAGAGGGAAAACAATTTCTGAGTTTACTCTGTATAAGCTTTATACAGGATAAAATGGATTTATTTGGGTTTAGACCTCTTTGGGTGCTGGGCATCTGAGTGTTAAAGACAAGAACACTTCTGTAAGCTGCTTTCAGTTAAGTCTGCAGCCTTTGGGGCAAGTAATTCAGACCCTGGGTCTGTGTTGGAGCAGACGGGTGCGTCTGGCTCAGCAAGACAGGGTGCTGGGGTCCCGAGCTGGCAGGGAAAACAGGGGCAGAAGTAGTCTTGGCACATCAGCTGGCAGATTCCAAGGGGGCTTCTGTGATCCAACCCATCACAACCGTATCAAAAGCTTTGCTAAAGTCAAGATATATCACATCCACCGCTTTCCCCAGATCCACAGAGCCAGTTATCTCATCACAGAAGGCAATTGGGTTGGTCAGGCATGACTTGTCCTTGGTGAATCCATATTGACTGTTCCTGATCACCTTCATCTCCTCCAAGTGCTTCAAAATGGATTCCTTGAGGACCTGCTCCACGATTTTGCCAGGGACTGAAGTGAGGCTAACCAGACTGTAGTTCCCCGGGTTCTCTTTCTTCCCTTTTTAAAATATGGGCACTATATTTGCCTTTTTCCAATCGTCCAGGACCTCCCCCATCGCCACGAATTTTCAAAGATAATGGCCAATGGCTCTGCAATCACATCAGCCAACTTCCTCAGCACCTTCAGATGCATTAGATCTGGACCCATGGACTTGTGTATGTCCAGCTTTTCTAAATAGTCTTTAACCTGTCCGTTCACCATTGAGGGCTGCTCACCTCCTCCCCATACTGTGTTGCCCAGGACAGCAGTGTGGGAGCTGACCTTGTCTGTGAAGACCGAGGCAAAAAAAGTATTGAGTACTTCAGCTTTTTCCATATCATCTGTCACTATGTTGCCTCCCCCATTCAGTAAGGGTCTCAGACTTTCCCTGACCTTCTTCTTGTTGCTAACATACCTGTAGAAACACTTCTTGTTACCCTTCACATCCCTTACTAGCTGCAACTCCAGTTGTGCCTTGGCCTTCCTGATTACACCCGTGCATGCTCTAGCAATATTTTTATACTCCTTCCTAGTCATCTAGGATTCCTCTGTCCAAATTTCCACTTCTTGTAAGCTTCCTCTTTGAGTTTTATCCCACAATCCTTTTTGGCTGCAGAGCATTATGAGGTCTGATGGATTGTGGGGAGATTTGTTAGCCCTTTAAAGGCTGAGAAACACTGGGCTGGAGGGCTGGGCTGTGGAGAAAGTTTTTCCCTAAAGATCCCCCCACCCTCCGCTAGGCAGGACTGGAGGGAGTGTGTTTCATGGTGTGCCCAAGAGACTTTGGCACAGGCTGATGGGGAATACAATAAGGCTTTTGTTGTCATCTCATTATGAATTTAGTGCTGCTGCAAGGTGCAGTTTGGCCCTCGAGGCAGAAATCTGCCCTTCCTCCACCCGGCAGGGACATCAAGAGCAGCAGCAGGGCCGGTGTCCCCCGGGCCTCCTCTCTGACTAGAGGGGCTGCTTTTGTAGGAGAGGTGGATGCAGGAGCTCACAGTGACTCAGCTCAGCACAGCCAGAGTTTGCCTCCCATCTTCCTCAGTCTGTGTCCTCAGGCCACATCCCTGGCCATATTGGAGAGATTAAGTTGGAGGGAGGGGACAATGTACAGGGATAGGCCAAGGAGGGAGAACACACCTTCTAATAGGATCTGAAAAGAGATGGAGTCAGGGAGGCTGACAATGACTGTTCAGTCCTGGCCCTGCCACCAAAGACTGCTGGTCACTATGGGCCTGAGGCCAGGTTTGCACCCTGGATGGACAGGTGAAAGGCTGCACATCCTGCTGTGCTGAGCCACCAATGTCCCTGGGTGCACTGTGGAGGTGCTGTGTGCAGGGGTTCCACCGTCTCCTCCCCTTTGTACCTCACTGCCCCACCTTGAGATGCAATGCACAGTCAGAGCCATGCTCCACCTGAGGTGCAGCTGGGTTTGATTTTCCTCAACTACAAAACAACGAGGACAATGATCAATTAAGTAATTGATTTGTATCACAGCAGCCCCCATTATTGGAGCCCACTGTGCTAGACACTGCACAAAAAGTGAGACATAGTCCTCCCCTGAGGAGTCTCCAATCTGAACACTCAAGGCAGACATGGAGTAGGAGGAGACACTGAGGCATCAAGCAGGGAAGTTACTTTCTCAGGGTCTGGCAGAGCCAGGACCAGACCCTGGCTCACCTGACTCCTGTTCATGCCCCTCTCTCACAGCAACAAAGGGTTACATTATAAAAAGAGAATTGTTTGAAACAAGATTGATGCTGATTTCTCTGCAGCTCACAATCATTCCATGCCAAAGACTGGAGCTAGGGACCAAATCCTCAACTGGCGTAAATCAGCAGAGTCCTATTGACTGATTTACACCAGCTGAGAATCTGGCTTTAGAATTATAAGTGTCCTTGCACAAAGAGACTCATCTCAAACCCCATTTAGCTACCCTCCTGCCCTTCGGACGTTTCCTTTCCCATCACTGCAGTTTCTGTATCCACTCTCCTTTCTTCTCAGCTTCCTCCTCCTGGAATGTCTCATCTTCCTTCTCTCCCTCCAATGCCCCTCTCCCCCACATTCAAATCAATAACAATCTCTTTCTCTGGATGGGAGGGCAGGATCAGGCCTAGGAGGTGCCTGGATTCAAATCTGGACTCTGCTGGCTCCATCCTAGGTTAATATATCTCAACCCTGACCTCTGGCAACCCGGCTATTCCAGACCTCGCCTCCCCCATAATATGATTGAACTTGGGACAGCAATACCCCGTTATTCCAGTCCTGGGTCCCCCCACAGCTTTCTCAATATATCTCAGTCCTGTCCTGTATCACTCCCTGCTACTCTCATTCTGTTGATTGAGAATCTCCTCATTTCACAAAGGCTACTGCACAGCCATCATCAGATGTCAGATCGCTGCCGACTTGCACTGGATCCAGACACGTGACCTAAAGCCGCAGCACATCAAAACCCCTTGCCAGCCCCCCGGGCTATCTAGTCTCTCTGGGAGTATGCACTGCTGAACGCTCTAGTGAGCTGCAGATTGAAGGCATTAATAAACAGACAATTATTCCAAATGTGCACAAACAAAGCTGGGATTTTGCAGAAAGCCCCGTGCAGCGAGATGGGGGAAGTCAATGCTCTCTGTGGGATGGAGTGGGAGGGGGTTATACAAAGCACATGGTCTCGGGAACCTACCAAATGTTCCACTGCAGAGACAACAGCTGATGAAAGTGCAGAACCCATCAGCCAAAGCAATTCCACGCAGTTGACCTCAGCCGATGAGCCTCACATGAGGCTGGCATGTGATCCTGCCGAGCTGGGTGGAGGAGAGCCTGAAGAGTCACTCACCATCACTATCCCCTCTCAGGACACATCTCCTGATAGCCTACAGTGAGCACTTGTCCAAGCAATCCCTAAGATTCTCAGGTGCAGAGGGCTCATTATGCTTGTGTCATTTGTTTCCGGCTTAGAGGCTTCCCAACAACACTTTTCCCTGTAATATGCCTGCAGTATTGCAGTGCACAGATAGCTCAGCGTAGGCAGCTGCTTCTGGTGGACACAAAATACCCAGTCAAGTTCTTCTGTTGTTTATAAAAGTGGAAAAGCTTGGGGTGGGTTTGCTGATTATCCTTTTCAATTGAATGGTCACTGGGACCCAAATGAGCCCTGGAGATCAGACCAGAGCCCTCTGTTTACAAAGCCAAACAGGTGCAGCCTAGACAGCAACAGTGCCAGCTATCCTGGACTGTCCGCCAATCTGCAGAGACTGCCTCTCAGTGGAGGAGCGCAGCTGAGTCCCCGTAGCCCATTCCATCCATGCGGAGAAGAGGCCCGACTCTGCTGATGGTGTCACCTGTCCACTGGGCAATGGACTGAAGCCTCCAACTCATTTCACCCAAATAGCCATCAGATGGGTACGACTTTCAGTTACTACCAGCCTGCGCTAGATTCAGGCCAGTGACCTAGTGGGGGAAAGGCCTACACCCCATCTGCACTGTCTCACCTAGACTCTAGCTGTGCAGTAATAACTAGGAAATGCCAGGTAGGCCCAAGCAGGGCAGTAGGCGCTTTGGCAATACCTGCGCTGTCATGGTTTTGATTTGTAATTGTAACACACACTGCTGGATAGGGCACTGGCACCAGGGACTGAACCTGGCACTTCTGAATCGAGCCGCATGAGCCCTGCGGCCCGAGCTAAAATGATCTACCTCTGTTAGCCAAGGCTGTAGCTGGCTCATCAGCTGCTATATATGGCCTACCCACCATTAGCGGGGATCAGAGTGCCAGTCTAAGTGGGTATGGGTGGCATAGTTATCAGGTGGGGCCTCCCAGGGTTAGACTAAGGGGTCCCAGGTCCAAGTCATGTACCTCAGCACAAACACCAACCGTGCCTCCTAGGGGATTGGAGTTAAGCCCTGGAACAAGCCCCACACTTAACAATAAATAACACATTTAACTAACCCCGGCAAAGTCAGGAGCAGACCCAGGCTAGGATCTCTAGCAGGGGTTGCACAGCCTCCCGTGCCTCCAGCACAGTCTGCAGCAAAACAGCTCTTCCCCCCACCACACCACACCACACCACAGACATGCACAGGCTCTCTGCCCTGTGCCAATGCACTCCCCCCTCCATGTGGGTTGTCCAACTTATCCATGTGCTCTGCTCTGCTGCTGGCATGTGATATGAGCTCTGAAAGGTGTGTCAGTTACCTGATCTCAGCTGGCCTGTCAGCTCCAGGCTCAGAGTTTACAAGAATTCCCTTTTGCCAGCAGCTGGCTCTCCTCCCAGCAACTTCCTCTCTGCCCTAGTTCTGGGCTCTTGCTTCTCCTTTGTTGCACAATCCAAGGGCAAAGCCACCCCTGGTGCTGGTTTTGGATTCGAAGCCTAACCCCTTCGTAGCAAGGTAATACAAGTGAGGGTATTGGATTTCCAAGCAGCAGCAGCCACCAATGAAATGTAATTCAAGAAAGGGAATAGGAGGGAAAGTGTGAATTAAATACAACCAAAAGGGAGCAAAGAAACAGCAGACCCGTAGATACTGACAGCCGAGGGTCTGGAATCAGTGCAGCTGTCAGTAGCAGGACTAGCAGCAACCTAGACAGACCATTTCTGACAGGTCCTTGGGGCCTTGGTGCAGAGAGACAAAGAAGCAGGTGGTGCAGAAGGGACAATGGAGCTGAATGACACTCAGTGGGCAGTGATGGTTGTGCAGTCTTCAGTTTGATTGCTTAGTTCTACAGCTGTGGGTACACGCATTGGATGCTGTGAATTGCATTTCAGCTCAAGGCAAGTATTGCTTTTTCATTATCTCTGAATAGCATTGCCAGGACAACCTTTGCTTAGAAACAGGTATTTGGTGCAGTAACCTGCAATATGCTGACAGAAGGAAGGAGTTGTGTGGGCAGAAGAAGAGAGCCGGATCTAGCCAAAATGGCTGTAGGATCAATACATCTTGCTTCCAATAACCAAATACAGGAGTTCTTCCTTGGTACTTTTAAAAGAATTTGTAGCAGGTTCTAGGGCACAGTTTCCAGGTCTGGCCAAGATTTTCAGAAGTGACCAGTGACTCAGTCTGAAGGCCCTGCTAGAGACACATTAAAGGGGATCTGATCTTCAGAAAGTGCTGAGCTCCCACCTGCTGAAAATTAGGCCCCTTTAAAGTGTGTCAAGTCAGACACCCAAAATCCCTGGTCACTTTCAAAAATCTTGGCTTAGGTATTTTGTGCTTGTTAGGGAGAAATTTATCAGCATGAAGCCTCTGCACCACTTACCCCTCCAAACCAGGCTTATGGGGACTTGAGGTGCACAGGCCTTGTGCAAACTCCCTGCTGAGCAGGGGACTATACCCCTTAGTGAAGATCATATAAAACAATGAGCATGTCTAGCATGTTTCATCAGTTGATCTCAAAGCACGTTGCAAAGAAGGCAGCATCATTATCCCCATTTCACAGATGGGAAAACTGAGGCACCAAGTGGGGATGTGCCTTGCGCAAGGTCACCCAGCAGGCCCATGGCACAGCCAAGACTAGAGCCCGGCTCTACTGAATACCAAGCTGACGCTCAGTCCAAGAGGCTACACTGGAGCATCAGACCCTAAATATCCAGAAACCTTGTACTTCGGAAACTCTCTACGTGGCTCATCTCACTGTCTTTCTTAGTGCTAGGGAACATTTTGTGAGTGCTCTCTCCTTGGTCATAGCCACCTTCAGGTGAAGATTTCCTTGCGCATTTGAGTGGAGGGATATGAGATCGTTTTTTTGCTTCCTTTTCCTCCCGTTGCATTTTTTTATGCTGAGCTACATTTATTCCTGCTCTTGTTGGAGCATGTTGGCTAATGAAGCCACTGCATTCCTGCCCAGACTAGGCACTTCAGCTCATAGAAATTGCACATGCATATAAATTCTATGGCTAGATTTCATCTGCTCATGAACACACTTTCCAGGACCATCACAGGGTCTGTGCTGGCTTCCACCAGTGCAGAAAACCAGCAGAGGACCTTATTGATAGAAAGTCCACAAAGGAGAGGTAACTGCACTAGGCAGCAGCTGCAACATCGTCTGGATGCCTACAAGTGGCCAGGGCTGCCCCAGAAAAGGTATTGGCTAGGAAGCGGGCAGTGGTGAGAGCATGTAGTGACTCAATGGCTGAGGAAAGATTGGTAAAAAGTGGAGCCCATAGAATGTCTCTGAAGAGCAACATTATTACTACCATCCTGGATAAAGAATCCCCTGCTAAAAAGCCCATCAGTAATGGGAAGACAGGGGTCAGATTCCATGGGCTGTTTGCATCCCCCAGCCAGTATCCTCAACACCTACATCCTACTCTGCTCCAGCCTCCAACCCACCGCTCCAGATCCCTAGTTCTCCCCCTTCCAAACAATCCTTCCAGGTAGCTCCCCTGCCATCGAGCCCCCCACTTCATTTACCTGCTGGGCCCTAATCCTTAAATCCACCCCTGCTTGCTATGCTGCAAAACCCCTCACCCAGAGCAACTGATGGTGGTCCTTCCTCTAGTCAGAGGGAGAGGACTGCCTCTTTCCCTGTTAACCAAGGTGGAAACATCCTCAGGAGCAGACAACCTATTTTGACATCAGAAACGGGGTGGTAAACAGGCCCAGTTCCTTTGCAATGTCTTGCCACTGTAACGCATGCGCATGCACCTATGTGGTGCTCTGTCCCCTCAGGGGCTGTTGGCCCACATACAGAGGTTGATAAGCTCACCCCAGGCTTGGCTAACAGAGCTGGCTCTTTTCTTTCAGGCAGCTCCAATCCTGCAGTTGCTGCCCCACCCCAGGGTGTGGTGTTACACCACAGTCTGCAGAGCTGACTCATTCGGTAACATTTCCCTTCCTCTGGAGGAAGGAGGCTTTAAACTTTCCTTCTGCGGCTAATTTCCCCATGGCTGCAAACAGCTTTTTCCATTTAGAATATCCTGTTCCAATAGAGGCCCTTTTGAATCCTCAGCAGGTGAATTTCATCTCTGTGCAGAAGGTCAGCACAAGGCCTAGGCGCTACCTGGACTAGGCATTGAGATGCTTTCTGCACATTCGCAGACAACAGGCTCTCACATGGGGTATGGGACGAGCATCAGTTTGCCCGCTGGCGTATTTTGTTAGGACAATGTTCATGCTCTCAGTGGTTGTGCTGGTATCATTTTTCAGAAACTGCATATTGTTGCATGGTTTAGTATCATCATTGTCATATTTATTTATGGAGGCTCCTACGCAAGAATGGTATATCTCTATTATACAACACGCCGAGGCTGGAAATGTACCTTCTGCTTTATAGAGAAGAGACAAGCTCCCGGCCCAACAGGCTTTCAGTCTAAGGCAAGTACCGCAGGTATGCAGACTGTTGATGATGGACTGAAAGACTGAACTGTTGTCCTATGTCTTTTCTTTGGGGTGTGCTTTGTCTTATCTGGCCCCTGTTACCAACTGCCTCACAATCTTTAATGTATTTAAATTCACAACCCCCCTGCAAGGTAGGTAAATACTATTACCCCCCAGGCACTGAAAGATTATGTGACTTCAAGGCCACCCCTTAAGTCTGTGGTTCCTCCTGAACCCAGCAATTGTTTTAAGCCACAGCCTAACTCTTGCTTTAGCACCTGCCCTCCCAAAGGCAAGGCTGGAAGTCTCCTTCAGTAATGGGACTAACGCCTCCTCATTTGATTTTACCATCCAACAAAGGCATGGCTTCAAACTACAAATCCTAACCCAAAGCTCCCCCAAAACTTCCACGGTGAGTGACCCTGACCAAGCAGAGATGACACAGCCCTTTCCCTACCAGTCACAGTTCTGCCACTGAGGGAACAGACAACCTAGCCCTGATCTGAGAAACCTTCTTGCCAAAGCAATTAAAAAATCTTCAGGTCATGAAAGGCTGCACTGTGCTGCCAGTGGGTATCACCAGACTGCATCCAACCTGAGAGCACTGCACTGGCTGGAGTGCTGCACCTCCCGAACAGCAGCCCCATCAAATGTCACATTCTCTGTGGTGCAATCAGTCAGGCTTGGACTCTAGCCATCTTGTCTGACTGTTCAACTGTCACAGGCTGTCAGTACAGCACAGCAACCTGTGAGAAAGAAGCAGGGGCAGATGGGTCGACAGTTGATGACAAAAGATGACTCATCTGTCCTTTCAGACGATTGATGGAGTTGGTCTGCCACTTGCTCACTGTTCATCCTGTGAGCTATCTGAAACTGTGTGTAAGAAACCATTTGTTTTCTTGTAACCAGGAAGATCACTGGACACTACTTCACTCTGTCTCTGCTTTTCATATAGGGCCTATCACAATGACATATAAGGGCTGTGAAAGGCTATGGACATGTGCAATCTTATGGGCAGGGACCTGGCTTCTGTTAGTACCTGTCTGGAAAGTGCAGACCACACTACTGGGGTTATAGAAATGAAATGTGATTAACTGTATCAGGACTCACCCCAACCCTACACATGCAAAACGCAACAGTCTCCTGCATTGCTTACCACCCTCCCATCCCAGGCAATGCTACTGATAATGCGATCTACCGTTCCAGAAGACTTTCCCTTACTTCTCCAACATACTGAAAAGCAATGAGTTCCCCACCTTCACCAAACACACACTACAGCACAAAACATTAACTGCAATCTACCACATTCTTACATCAATGGATTAGCACATCCGACTGTCACAAATTCCATTAATTCAGGAAGTTATTCTGCCCTCACTTTACTGAGGTTGATGTTAAAGTTTTGGTTTAGAGAGTGAGTTTGATGAGCCCTTAATCCTCCCTTTAGCTTAGCTGAAAAAGACTGTTCTTGTAAAAATGCTTAAAATATTGCAGTAGCGGGGGAAGTATTCTGATTGAGGCAGCTGTGCCCATTGGTCGGCTGTGAGCTCTGGGTGACAGGAGAGTGCCCACACAGCCAGGGGATGGTGCTGTTATCTTTAAGATTAAAGCAGGTACAGGTTTAGTTTGTGTCAATATCTGGCAGCAGAGATAAACCCTGCCATCTGTGTAAAATACCATGGACCCTGTCTGTTGGTAAAGAGCTGGGACCAGAAGGAAGGCTGAGGATGGGTCTAATCAGTGATAAGATGCTAGCATGAGCTACTTTCTAAATCTTCCCCTCCTGTCTCTCTCTTAGGCCTGGTCTACACTACGCTGTTAAACCGATTTTAACAGCGTTAAATCGATTTAATGCTGCACCCGTCCACACTACACTGCTCTTTATATCGATTTAAAGGGCTCTTTAAATCGATTTCTGTACTCCTACAAAACGAGAGGAGTAACGCTAAAATCGATATTACTATATCGATTTAGGGTTAGTGTGGATGCAAATCGACGTTATTGGCCTCATTCTTTTACAGTAGCTACCCACAGTGCACCGCTCCAGAAATCGACGCTAGCCTCGGACCACGGACGCACACCGCCGAATTAATGTGCCTAGTGTGGACGCGCACAATCGACTTTATAATATCTGTTTAATAAAACCGATTTAAGTTAGTTCGAAATTATCCTGTAGTGTAGACGTACCCTTACTCCTCCACTCATCCTCTCCTACTCTGCCCTCCAGTGTCTTTCCCCTCTCCAGCCATGGGGATGGATAATTCTCTTGTGGAGCGGAGGCAGGTGGGGACTTCAGTCAGAGCATCAATTCTTTTCCTGACAAGTACTGCTGCCGCTCCACCTGCTGCAGGAAAGCTGGGAGACCCACAAACTCCCCAGCCAGGCCAGGCTCCTCCTGCAGATCCCACTTCACATTCCTCTGCCTGGAGAGTCCTCATTTCGCCAGCCAGGGAAGAGATGGCAGGAGAGCGAGCCCTCAGGGAAAGGCTCCCCCAAGTCAAGGAAAGAGAGAGAACCATAAAAGGGGCCCTCCATTGGCTTTTAATAGAGCAAGAGAGACTGTGCACTTGTGTACTTTAATCCCTGCACATCAAACAATGGTGGAGTAAACTCCACATAGCGGAAGCACCTTTCTGATCTCCCTTCCTGGTGGTTGGCTCTTGCTCTATAGAACAAGGGTTAACATCTCTTATCCATTTTTATGCTATCTAACGTAACTGCAGATGTTGTCAACATTGTAGTCTGAGGGATACCAGAATGAAAGGGGCAAGGCCACAGAGTCTTAAGGAGCTAGCCAGACCCTGACTCCCAACCATCCCAATAAAGAAACATTTTGTCTCACTTTTCAGTCTCCCAGCCTCTCACAAACTGCGCCCAGCTGTAACCAACCAACCAGCTGCTGGGGGAAGGAAAGAATATTAACATAATCATATACATTTCTACATAACAAAATCATATGAATCGTATAAATCAAGTTTTTTGATTGCTACCAAGTTCTTGGCTTCCCTGAAATCTTGTAGCAGTGAGTTCCACTGACTACTTATCTATTATATGAAAAACTATTCCTTTCTCTCAGTTTTAAATATGTTGGTATTTCATTAGAGAGCCTTTTCTTCTTGTGTTATGAGGAAGAGGAATTAGAAGCACCCGATTCAAACTTTTGTGTACCATTCATCAGTCTCTATACTTTTGCCAGGTGCCTTTTTGCACCAACAGACTGAGACATAAGCCTTCTGTTCGACATGGAGTGAGGTTCAGGGCTCCTAGTCTCCTAGGGCTTGATTATTTCTGACCAATAAAGATTTATGGCTTAGGACACAGAGTCCACAGGGACTCACAGTAAAAGGTTTAGGTCAAGCCTTTCAAAAATAAGAGCCTAACGTTTCCAAATCCGTGTTCAGGTTCCTAAATAAGTGGCCTGATTTTAAAAAGTGCTGAGTGCCTAGCAGCTACCATTGAAATCAATAGCTGCTCAGCATTTTTGAAAATCAGAGCATTTATTTAGCTAACATTAGACTCCTATTTTTTAAAATATCAACGCAAGTCCTCAGTTTATGAACACAACTGGATAACCCCAAGAAAGCAGGAACTAGGAGGCAGTTAAATCACTGGTCTAGGACTGAGGAGATCTGATAACTATTCCTGATTCTGCCAATGGCCCGCTCGGTGATCTTGGGCATGTCACTTAACTGCTCCATGCCTCAATTTCCCCATCTGTAAAATGGAGATAATGATAGTGCCCCCACTTTGTGAAGCACTTTGAGATCTACTGATGTAAGGTGCTATATGATAGCTAGGTAAAATAGTTGATTTAAAAAATAATAATACCTAGAGCACTTTTTATCTATTGGTACCATTATCCACATTTTTCAGATGGGGAAACAGAGGAAGGAATTTACCCAAGGTCACCCAGCACGTGTCGCTTTCATTTGTCTAATGAGAAACCTATGCTGCCCCAGGTGCTTTGTGGTCTAGAATCCCTGAGTTGGGGGGTGACTCATGTCAGGTCTTAACCGGACATATGGGTTTATACTGTGAGAAAAAATAAGCCATCTCTTCTTGCTCTCATAATGTGTCTCACTGTGATATTCAGAGATCCCAGCCCAATGAATATGTGGTGATATGATGAATAGGAGCTGTTTGCTGTAGCAAGAGGGTGTGCTGCATTACTCAGCGTGGTTTGTGAATTATTTCCAGCTCAGGGAAAAGACAATATGACCTTGAAACCAGAGCAGATGAGTGCTGCTGGGTGCTCCATCACTGCAAACTCATCCTCTGAGTCTGCTGGTCAGAGAGACACACATTCTTGCTGATACCAGCCATTATCAGGGCTAGCCTCACACCTGCAGGACCCCAAGCTCTTAGGACAAGGGGAAACTGGGGGCTTCCCCTGGTAGTCTCAGCAACCCAGAGCCCAATTCCCCACTCTTTACGCTTTGGAGAACCCTCCAAGGCAGCTCTTGGCTCAGCTGCCTGACTTTTGGAGCCTCCTGTAACCACCTAGGGGGAGGGAATCTGACCATGGGGGCCTCAAGCAGTCATTTGTCACGCTTGGGTTTCAGCTTCCTCCCTCCTCCCTTTGTCACTGGATCCATTCTTTTGCTGGCAGCTTCCCAGCTGGGATCTCAATGGTAATTTGGTGCTAACAATAAGCTCTCTAGGAGCCCTCATTAAAAAAGGGGAAGGAAAAATTCACAGCTGGGGAAAAGCAACAATGGGGAACAGAAAGATCTTGGTAAATGGTTTCCAGGGCCCTGAGAGAGGGGGAAGGGCAGTGGGTATTCAGGAGAGGCTTCCAGCTGTGATGCAGGGCAGCCTGGCCTCTGAGCAGGCACATGGGGGACGAGTAACGGGGTGCTGCCCGTTAGAAGCACTGCAGCATGGGCAATGAGGCCCAGCACCGAGACTACGGGAGCCCAGGCCCTAGCGGAATAGAGGGTCCTACGTGGAGCTCTCTCTTGTCTGGCACACGCCGTGAGAAGAGATGCTGCTGCTGCTGCAGTGGAAGGAGAAGGGAAAGGGAAGGAAGTTGTGGCCCATTTAAGAGACAGTGATGCTGAACGGGGAGCTAAGGGCCCTTTAACAGATGTTACAGCGGGGGGGGATGAGGGCTGCAGTCCTCTTCAGAGCTCCTGCTGCATGGGGGTTTTAAGGGACGCGGCCCCTTTAAGAGATGGTACGGCTGCATGGGGGAGGTAAGGAATACGGCCCCTTTAATTGCAGCCACCGCTGCCCCTATCACTCGCAGGCCGCGTGCCGAGCGCCTTGGGCGCCTCCCCATTGGCCGATTATTCACGTGATATCACATTGCTGCCCTACCGCAGCTTGTGCGTCCGCTGGTGAAAAGAATCCGTCCGCCCCGCCTCCCCGCGTGATACTGGGGCGGGCGGCGGAGGGATCTATAGGGCGGCTGAATTCACCTAGAGGAGCGGCGCGGGAGGTCACAGAGGAGCTGAAGCTTTCGGGGAGGACGGACGCGGTGAGGAACAGTAGGTAGCCAGGCGTGGGGAGGTCAGCGCGGTGCCGCCACCCCCCGGGGCGGAGCGGGTCCTTCCCAGGGAGCCTCCGTCCTCCCGCGCTGCCCGCCGGCCCTGTGCGGAGGCGGGGTGCCGGCTGGTGGGCGGCGCGGCCCCTCTACCGAGGCCGAAGGGGCTGCGCTGTTGGTGGGTCGGGGATGCTCTGGGGTGGGGGCGCCGCAGCTCGCCCCTCCTCCGCGGAGCGCGCGGCCTCGCGCAGAGCGACTCTGCGTCCGTGGCGCGCGGGGGCACGTGCGTGGTCCGAGCTCCAGCTGCCCCCTCGAGAGCACGTGGGGTGCGGCTGGAGCGTTACTGTGGCCCCTGCAGCCTCGTAGCGCCGGCCTGTAGTCACAGACAGGGGCGGGGCTGCAGCCGTGTAGCGCTGGCCTGTTACAGACGGGGAATGGGAGGGGAGGGCTGCAGCCCCGTAGCGCTGGTTTGTCGTTACAGACGGAATGGGGGGTGGGGAGGCGCTGCAGCCCCGTAGCGCCGGCCTATTGTTACAGACGGGGGCTCCCAGAGCCAGATGAGACCATCTACCTCACTAACATAATAAAGAGCTGCGTCCCGAGGCGGGACAAGCACAACTTCAGTTGTCAGATTCTTGCTTGTGTAATTCTGTAAAATATGACCTATAGAAAAATGCAATTTTACTCTTAAAGGCTCTGGTGAAACTCAGTCCTTTTAACCTTCCCTGCTTCAGTGTTACAGGGGAGTCCACCGGGGTGACAGTAGAGGAGGAAAGGCAGACTAACGTTTGGTGGAAAGTGAGGCAATTAAGTACCTTTCAAACCATTTTAACTCGAAGTTTAAACCTTGTTCTTGTTCTGTCCCTTCATCCTGTGTTTGAGATGTCCTCATTCTACAGTGAGCTCTTAAACTAGGTTAGCTCTCCCTAGGTCAGCCTTTGAATGGCTCTTGTAGCATTGGTTAGTCTTGTGAGACAGGGATCATGTTGCATTGCATACCAAGCCTGGTCAAATGTGATCTGATTGCCAATAGAAAAGGCTGTTTCAGCTACTGCAGTCCTGTAATGATTTGCATTTCAGATCTGATGCCGTTTTGTGTGATTGCAAGGGAGGATCTCTGTAAAACATACTGCTATTAAGTTAAAACTGTGAGGCCAGTGTAAGAGGGTGATTGAATTCATCATTAGAGGTGCTAGATCAGTAGTTCTCAAACTTTTGTACTGCTGACCCATTTCACATAGCAAGCCTCTGAGTGTGATTCCCCCTTTGTAAATTAAAAACTTAAATATATTTAACACCATTATAAATTATGGAGGCAAAGCGGGGTTTGGGATGGAGGCTGACAGCTTGTGACCACCGCCCCATGTAATAACCTTGTGACCTCCTGAGAGGTCCTGACCCCCAGTTTGAGAACCCCTGTGCTAGATTTTATCCCAACTTTCCCTTTCACAGGCAGGACTGAAACACAAATGCCCCATGATGATATCCTGAGACTGTGTGTGTGAAACAAAACTGGTCCTCCTTCCCAGCATCTCTCTTATGCATACTATTGTAAAAATGGCAAAGATTAAACCTCCTTACCCCAATGGGTTTATTGGCCCAGAGTAACTGATAAGAAACTACTTTGTAGGCAAACTTGATGGGTCAGGTTGCTGCAGCACCATGCAGGGAGACCTGGGTATCTGCTGGGATTGTTCAATGGTGTGAAGGGGGTAGGAGTGCAGGTATCACTGCTGTCACAACCCCTTGTGGCTGGCCGTGACACTGCAGCTTCGGAGGTGGTGGTCTAATGTGCTACAACATAGTGCTGCAGTATTACAGCTGATGCACACTGCAGGAAAAGAAATGTGGAAGAGTTGTTGTAATCCTGGTCAAATAACCCTTCCTAAATGGTTGCCCTGGATTGAACCTCCACTTTTCATCTTAATATCTGGGTTTTTTTGTGTTTTTTTTGGGGTGGGGGTGATGTGTCAAAGTAAACCTCAAAAGAGTGAATTAAATAACTCCAGCTAATGGTATTCTTGAAACAGGATTCCAATGTTGATAAATTTGAAACTATTACCCTATTGATGGATGATGAACTTCGTAGTTTACTATGCCTTTTAGGTAGAATTAGCTAGAATACTGTACTATGCCCTACCTTATTCTGTACTTCCTGCTTTGTTTCAGATTAATACCAAACACCTCTGGAAAACAATTCTTGGTTTGGTTCACATATATGTGTTTTCATATACTACCATTAGAGCCATGTCCTCGGATACAAATGTGTGTACTTTTAACTGAAGATAGCAGTAACCACACTTCTTAATTACCCTTGCATTTAAGGGAAGATCAGTGCCATATCAACCCAGTTTGATTTCTCAAGTAACTCTGAGCTACTGAAAGGGGGAAGTGATTAAGCAAATTACACTTATTTCTAGCTGCAGCTACATGCTGTAGAATTTGCAGAAAGAAGCTTGGATTCGGAGTTGCAAAGTATTTCAGTTTAGTGTTTCCTGGGGTGCAGGGGGTCAATCAGACTGTGGGAGTAAGGGTTGAATCAAATGGAAAAAGGAGTATTTGCCACCTCCCACACCAAGAGAGCTGGTAGTATCCTAAATGATGCTAACTTCGATCAGTATATGGCTCAGACTTGTTAATGACTTAGTCATCTCTTCATTGCACAGGCAAGCGAAGGCCCCTTTTGAATGTGTCCTTGGTAGTCATCTGTACTTCACTAAAGACTATGGTTTAAAAAGAAACCTTTGAAACATGTTTGAACTGCTCTTTTTAGAGTCAGATTTGCATGAATAGTACTTTTGTTACAAAGCATTGGAAACTTCATTGCTGTCATCTCAAGTTAATAAAAGTAGAGTAGACTTTTAAAATGGTCATGGCTCTGGCATCCCAGCTACTTTGGGATAGAGTATCGCATAACAAAAAACACTGCTTATGTTTGTATTGCTTAACAGATTCAAAACGCTGTACAACCCTCTGTTTGCACAATCACTGAAACTTAGCGGAACAATTATAACTTCATCCAGCTTCAAGAATCTTAGACTTGTATCTGGTTATCTACAGCCATACATCAAGGGAAACTGAAGTGCAGTTCACCTCTTGAAATCAAGAAATTTTATAAACAGACCTGGCCACTCTTCCTGTAGCTCTAACCCTTCCCCCCCAAAATAGTGTTTGGGCCATGCTGGGGTATCAAGATAAACCTTCACTAAAGAATTGAAAAGATATAGAAAGGCTCAAACATGGTTTAAGAACAGATTTTGGGGTGGAGCATAATGCATCTTGAGACTAACAGTTCTCACTCCCCCTCTTCTGTTGTGGCTAGATAACTGCAACAAACTCAAGTTATTCCAGAAGAAAAGTAAACATACTGTGAAATCATAAGATACTTAAGGCTATCTTGTGTCAAAAAAGATCCTTCTGAATTTTCTAGAGATGAAATCTACAAATTCTGGTGAAAAGCTGGTGGTAAATAAGGCAGTCAATTTGATATTGCATTGAGGCAATCTAACATCTAAGAATGCATTTAGTCTATATCTGTGTGCCTCCACTCCTGAGTAAAACACTTAATTTGGGTCACCTATTTACGTATAAATAAGACTTGCTGCTGCCAGCAGGGCAGGAAAGAGACCATTCTTGATTACAGAAAATCCAAAGCTGAATCCATTTTGCTAAAGCTCTAGATGTGTGGTCAGGATAAATCACGTGGGTGTGTCCTCTCTTTCCTGTCCTCTGGCTTAAGAACAGGCTACTGTCCAATTCCTAGGAGAGGCTATATAATCCCACCTCCTGTGGAAAAGCAGCAGAGCTTAGGTGCAGTGTGTTGCGATGGATAGCACGTAGGAAGAAATAGAACAGCAGTAGTGGCTAACAGCCACTAATCAATGATGTGCACAAAAATCTAGGAGGGATTTCAGTTGTATGCTGTTCTGACTGCATCTATAAATCCAGCTCGGGTTCAAATCTTCACTCTACCAATGAATCTGCTGCTTTTCCTTTGAAAGACATCACTGGCCTTGTTTGCTGATAGCATGGGGGGGAGAACTCTTGGATTTTTCTAAAATGCTGCTTAATTGTAGTTGCTGTGGTAGCACATGCAATACAGATAAGCAGTGCTGGCATGTTATGCCTGCACCAGGACTGCTAATTACTTCTTTATTGGTTATATGATCTCACTATCAGCGTCAATCTGACTCATTAATCAAACCTGTAGTGAACTCGATTCTTCAGGGATGCAGACTGAACTAGATCATATGTTAATCTGACAGCTAATCCATTCTCATCCAGGAAAAGTACTGATGTCACAGACACAGCACCAGTGTGGCCCTCCCACCTATCCTTTCCAATCCCATTAATTTGTGCTTTGAAAATCAGGGAAACATTAGCATCCCAAAGCTGCTGGCTGAATGTCTGTCTCTGAGGATACAAGTTTAGAATCTGCAATTTGATGGTAGCTGAGAAAGGTGTTCTGAATCAGCTGGGTTAAGCAGAAATTGCTAGGTGGTCCTGAATAATCTGCAGTATCTGTCATGCTGGCTGGAGTGGTTCATTAGTGACTGCCAACCTCAGGGCAGAATGTCAAAAAGTAGGACAGACACCCCAAACTGGTGGTATGTTCTATAATTAGGTATCACCAGCCCAATAACACAGTGATCCAGGCACTCACATGAACAGTCTTACTACAGTCAGACAATCCCCATGGGCACTCTAGTCTGTCTTGCCACCCAGGCAAGGTGGGTAAATGGTCACTTACAGTTAAGCTCACACAATATTCAGGTTGCTCCCCGTCACTTACTCTCAGATCAATTTGTACCTTAGATCTCATACCAAAGACAATCCTGTTATTAACTAAGGATTTATTAACAAGGAAAAAGCAGTGAGGCTGTGTCTACACTACAGCACTTATAGCAGCGTAACTATAGCGCTTGTGGTAGAGAGCTCTAAGTCAGTGGCCTGTCAGCTTAAAGCTACCACCTCTTGCAGAGGCCGGACATCTCAACAGGAGAAGCTCTCCTGTAGACATCGTGCTGTCTACACCAGCACTCAGTTCGGGATAATTTACATCACTCAAGGGTGTAGGTCAGTGGTTCTCACTTTTTTTTTGTATTGGTGACCCCTTTCACACAGCAGACCTGAGTGTTGCCCCCTCCCCCCTCTCTAAATCTAAAAGCATTTTTAACATATCACTGTTATGCTGTAGGCAAAGCAAGGTGTAGAGTTATTTACAGGTTAAAGCAGGCAACATACAAGCACAAATGAATTAGTCTTAGGTTCCTAAAGGTGATAGGTGTAGTACTGAACCCGAGCCCACTTATTCACTGACACTTTAAAAACCTTTGCACCCCAATCTGGGTCTATGCTGGTTATGCGATATGTATGTATCTTTTCATCCTTGCAAATGGTATCTGTAACCCCCCATAACCCAAGCCTGACCCCAGATGTACAGTACCTTCCCTCTCAACCTGCGTATATTTCATTTCAATCATTTACTTTAATAAAATTTTTAAATCTGTCCACTGCATGTCTGTTAGGGCTGACTCTGGGGAATCTTTTTGTTTCCTAGCTCCAGTCCTTTGAGAGTCCAAACAGCAAAGAACCATTTCTTTTTGTGAGCATTTTTATATGCCCTTCCCCCAAAGTTCAGCCTGATCTAGGGCTCCTGCACACAACTCCTTCATGGGTGAATGGGGCAATCAACAACGCTTTTGTCCTACAATGGCCCATTTAGTTTTGATAGTCCTTCTTGATGGGCAAAGGAACCACTCTTCCTCCTTGGGGTAACAAGTTCACAGCCAGCATCTTTGCAATTTAAATACTACTTTGTTGCATGAGATACAGACATTACAAATAAGATTAGTGCTTGCAGCAGTTTATAGAGTCTAAACATATCGTTACAAGTCTAATACCTGTCTTGAACAATATTAATGTACAAGTGAGCTGGTCTGATTTCCAAGTATGAGTTTGTCAGTGCTCAGCTGATGCCTACAGCCTCAGCAAGAGCTGGCACCAGGTTTACCAGTGTCACAGAAAAGATTGCTCCTTTTTGGTGGCCATCTTACGTAGTTATATAATAGTATAGGGCTACCCTCTGCAAAAGCTATAGGACAGTGGAACAGTATTTTCTGCTGATCAGAAAAGGAGTTGGCAGACCCTTCTTAAACGTATAAACGCCAGAACTAGGTTTGTGTTGTAAAAGAATTCTAACTTGCTTTGGGATGGAGGTAAAATTGCTTAAAACCTAGGAGCCCCTTTCAATCAAACTTGATTCATAGGTTCTGGCTCTCTAAATATGGGTAGTAAACACTTTGCTCCTGAGGGATTGGATTCCTAAACACACCACTAACTCATCTCAGTTCAAACATGTAAGTGCATCTTGCCAGAGACATATGGGGCTACGCTGTATAATAAATTTGGGATTTACAAGTCATGTGTCCTAATGAAATCAATCTGATTTCTTCCTATCTTATAAGATCCTCATTGTCTTGAGCAAGCCATGCTCCTTTGCATCTTACATTATTTTAGAAATTTTTGCAAAATGCCAAAAATTACTCTCAAATCTTAACCTGCAGCAGAGTTCAGTGAATGTTTTGTAGGAAAGCACTGTAATTTATAAGCAGAGAAGTGCAAAAACATAGGGCAAAATATTGCAAAACTAAAGCCACTTGCAGGAAAACAGACTGTTTCCATGTTCTTGACGGTGCTTTCCTTTCCACCTCCAACTTTCCGGCCCAGAAAAGCCTTTGATCACTATTTCTGACTTTTGAAAAGATTGTCCCTAATGGGATTCTGACTTCAAATGGAACTTTTTTTATTAAAGCAGTAATCTTATCACAGAGTGAGTGTGAAATACAGAAATTTAAATTAGTTTGTACATGACTGTTATGGGTTTTCCATGAGATGCCTTTAACACCCCCCCTCTTTTTTTTGAAAAGCTTGTGACTCATTAATAGCCTGAGAGCCAGTGTACTATCAGTTTCCATCTCAATTGCTCATCCCTTGTACAGAGCCAGATGAGATGCTTCATATTGGTTCCAAAATTGTCTTGCATTCAGATAGTCAAAGTATGCAGCATGCACTTTTTGGTGTCAATGAGCATGGGGAGAACTTTTGCTGCTACAGTTCCTTCTCATTCATTTATGAGAATATACATTATACTACTCCCTAATGCATTCAGCGATTTAGACTGTACAAGGTGCTACATAATATAAAGGTTTTTGCTTGAATTCTTCAGAGGCATGCACCTGAAATCTAGCTTGTGATGACTGGCTATGGAATATTTGGAGTGAACTAATATTAAACCAGCTGCGTCTTAACTGCTCCCCTTCTGCAAATCAGTCTTTCTTCCTAGTAAGATCCAAATATTGCTCCCCCCCTCCAGAAGTTATTTCCTGTCTTAAAAAGTCAGGCTAACCAGTAGGAAATAATTAATTAAACAAATCCATCAGAGGACCAAAAGTAGCCTGATCTGGAAGTCTGACACTCTGTGTTCATGTGTGAAATTGCCTTTTCAGGGAACTCCTTTGTTTTTAATATCTAGAAAACTCTTGCATAAGAGTGGGAGGAAATGGTTTGATATGAAGGAGCTAATGTTTCTCCTTCTGTACCACCTCCTCATGCTGCTGGGAAACATTAAGCTATGTATGCTGGAATAGCCATGTACCTTAATGTAACCTTGCAATGTTTCTAATATGGGCAGACTTTCATGTGCCTTCATTTCTACCTCAGTGAGTCAGCACCTTCCCATGGGGCTGGATAAGAGAATACTTGCCAGGGTATACTAAGGTTTTCAGTAGCATATGTCACTGCTGTAAGTCTGACTCACCACATCCTCATTATGATACAGAGCTGCCTTGCGAGAGGAACTGCACGTAGATGCAGAGAAATTGGAAGGCCTGACTGGCAGAGGTGGGTGAGGGAGGAGCTAAACTTCCTGAGTGAACCATCTTAAAACAGCATGTGCTCTCCTGTGATGTCAATGCTTAATATGTGGTGGAAGGATCATAGGGGATATTGCTTCTGCGAAGGGCTGTAGGTGTAGTCATAATGCTCAAGTTTATCACAGTGCTATTCTAATGGTCAGGTAGTGTCTCCTTCAGACACCCTCAGCTTGATGGGGTTTTATGGCACTAGCCTTAATTTGTATGGGGGTGAAAGTTTGTATAGGTTCTCTGTGTGGTGCAGTATTTATTAAACTTAAGCCTATTTAGCTGTTCAGACAGTGTTGGTTTTAAACTCCTACAGGATTAATCCATCATGTTGATTAGGCACTTGAGTATAGAAGAGGCTTCAGCTTAGAAATGAACCTGTTGAATTATACATCAAGGTGCATATTATCTGTAACATGACTGGCACAATAATAATGTTCACTATGGTATAACTAGTACAGCCTGTAGATACTTGAGGGCAGAGACAGGAAACTGGTTGAGGGAGTAAGGATGAGGGAGCAGCACAAACTATGGATGTATTTTGGACCAGCTATAGCAAAACTACAGTAGTGGTCAGTCTTGCTGTTGCCTGAGTCCTCAAAACTGATCACAACTGCAGGAAGTATTCCTAGGCTTAACCCGCAAGTATCAGCATTCCTAGAACTCTGCAGTACGGTGACAACACCTGTGCTCTTGCATAGTAGCACACTTGAAGACTGGCCTATAGGGAGGGGTGTGAATTGTTGAGTGCTCCAACTGCCCCATGTAGATCCTGTTGGCATGAGCTAAAAAGGTGCCAGTGTGTGTTGTCCTGTGGAATACATCAACATGCACTAAGTACTTTTTTTGTTTACACCAGCAGGGTCTACGTGGAGCAGTTAGAGCACTCTACAATTCAAACCCTTGTAGCCTGGACTGCAGCATCATGTAGCCCTAAGGAAGTCTAGTGTTCTGAAATGATTGGGCCAGGCAATGTTTGCTTATTATACAAGAGTCTGGCATATCTAACTGTGGTGCCATATAAATGAGCCCTTGAACAATCTTTACTATGGTACTAAGCAAACTTGGTTCCTGGTCTGATCAGTTAGGGGCTTCCCTTGGGTTAATGTTACATTACTATATCTGCAAATCCATACACTTGTCTGGTATGCAAGGAGACAGAATAAACTGGCCATAGAAGACATTAATGTTTCATTTCATAACAACCACCTCCCAGCAATTTATCAGGCACTGTTCCTAATCTTTTTGTTTCTAGTATTAGAGCTCCACACGAATAATTTGATTCAGTAACTAGCAGCAGCAAGCTCTGTTGATTTTACCCAAGAAATGATGTAAAATGGAATGTATATCGCTTAAATACTCATGCAGAATTGCTTACTGAGGCTTTTTTAATCTCAACCAACTCAATTTTCAGTGAACCGTGTATGAGACCCAACTAGGTTTTAGATTTACCTGCCTGTCTAAAATAACTCTCTACCCTCTCTCCTAGGTGAAGAATCTCAGCAACCATGTCTAAGCACCATGATGCTTTCATCCAGACCCAGCAGCTACATGCTGCCATGGCAGACACTTTTCTGGAGCATATGTGCCGCCTGGACATTGATTCTGAGCCAATCACAGCACGAAACACTGGCATTATCTGCACTATTGGTATGTGACTCTTAACATGTTGGGAGAAGTGGGGGGTAATTGCAGCTGTCTTCTAATATAAAATTTAAGAACAGCCCAAAGACTTCAGTGTTCTCAAAGATCTATAGAATGAATCATGGAAAAATGCAAATATTTAACTTCCTTATCTCTAAGATGAGGAGCATGGGTGAACTCATGAGTTTTGCAACCATATCCTTTTCTCAAGTTTGCATGAATCCTGGCTTCAGAAGTAAGAGAGCCTATCCACTACTACAAAATATAAAATGGAATTAGCCACTAATCACACCCTTCCTGCCTTGGAGACTGAAGCAAAAATACACTGTTGCTCTGTGCCCCAGTCTTCCTGCATGCTGCACAGTGATAGTTGAAGTTGCTTGCATTACAAACTTGTGCACAAACTAAGAAATGGATAGGAGTAGATTCTTTTAATGACAGAGAATTGTCTGTCTTTGTGTGCAGCTAGGGAATTAACTGCTAGGGGGTTGAATTTGTGTTATAAAGTGAAATGCTCTTCCAATTGAGGCTCTTCTAGCTATTATAGCTGGTTTTCTTTGCAGCATCGTTATCCCTTTTCTCCGTTAAATCTAAACTGGCAGATTGAAAATGCAGTAGTAAAGATCTAGTGTAATGCTATGGGCTGCAGACTTTGGCTGTGGGAGTAACATGCAGCCAGGGTTGAAGAATTCTTTTAATACTTGGGAATTTGAGTGTTACAAGGGCCCTTAGTTGGAGTGCAGTCAGTCTTTGAAGGTATCTCCATCTATCTTAGGGTTTGTATGTCTGAGCTAGTTTGAGACCATGCATGCAATTTCCAGGAGTCCAGCAAGCAAGGAGACGTTACTTCACAGATATTCAAATTCGTTTTACAATGTCTACGGCTATGTGTAGTTCACCCATTCCTACCTTGTGAAATAGCCCACAAACCTAGAACAGTTTCTGGTTTTGCATCTTTGCCTTTAAAAGTCTGTAACAAACTTAATCAATTGATAGTCAAACTGTGGTTCCTTCTAGGCCCAGCCTCCCGCTCAGTGGAAATGCTGAGAGAAATGATTAAATCCGGAATGAATGTTGCCCGTCTCAACTTCTCTCATGGAACTCATGAGGTAAGGGCAGAGAGAGTCTGAATAAACATTGTCCTGACTCAAGCAAAAGTGCTTTCATGGGGCAAGGTACTTGGCTGGAAGCTCGAAGCAGCACACCTTGGACCTTTAGGCAGTAGGAAGATATTTGTGATTTAAGTTATGCATTCTCTCAAAAGACAAATTAACATCCATATCCTGCATTTGCAGGTTCCTTTATGACACTTGGTACGGTGTCTTGCCACCAGTAATTCGAGAGGCAAAATGTGCGCAACAGACCACACTAAGCAAAGGAAAAATAGGATGATCTCTTCCCACAAAAAGATCTCATGCTAGAATCTTCTGTACCCAAACCTTCACCCTAAGAAGCTTGCAGGAGAGGTTTGCTCAGGCCTAACCTTAGTCTGACTTGAGCCCACCCAGACTGAGAAGGTTGAGTTGTTTTCAGACGCAAACTGACTTCCTCCTGAGCCTAGGCTAGTGCTGTTGTCTGCAGCATATCTGTTGTGTCTGCACAGCCTCGCTCCTGCTGGCCACCACCCACTTGTGTCTCCTGTGGAGAGAGAGATGTGCTGCACTGAAACGTCTCAGCACACTCAATCCAGCACAGCAAGGTGGCAGTGGCTGACAGGAGCAGGGCATGCAGCTGCTGCTGCACCCACTCCACAGGCAGGAGAAGGTAAGCAGAGATGATCTGAGCCATGCAAGTTATTTTTCCTCACCTGAACTCAAGACTCATGATTGGGTTCCATGGTGTTCGGGTCCAATTGCAGGTCTCAAGCTTGCAGTTCATTAGAGGCTGATTAACTTTGGTATTTACCATTTATGACAGTTTACTACACATGAGCATACGTTCCTAGTTAAACTACTAAATCGCTCTGATTCTTCCTCAGCTTCTGTCATAAAGCACCACTGTATCAAGAGGGGTCTGTTCTTACACTCCATTTTTTTTTCTTGCGAGAAAGTACTTTTAAATGTGCAGTCTGAGGTCCCCTGCTCTAAAGAATTTTCTAGTTAAATTAAATCAGCCTATTTGAGCTGCAATCTCTTATAATAGGCATAAATGAGAGCTTCTGGGAAAGCGTGTGTGTGTGTGTATGTATGCTTTCTTACAATCCCTTAAGTATGTTAGCAAATGCTAGTCAGTAAAACCTTTTTCTAAGGGTATTCTATTTGCTGCAGAGTCTGGATTTCAGTACTAAGCTAGTAGGTCACTGCTACTACCTGACAGCTGGCATACAGGTGACCAGTTTCAAGATCCTTGAAGCATGGACTTTGCCTTTTGGTTGCTGGTTGCCTCTGAAAAGTCTTTTTTAAAAAAAAAAATAATGAAAACTAAATCACTTGACTCATGTTACTATGTGTCCTTAAGTCCTTCAGACTACCACTTAAAATTAGGTTGGGTAGGAACAAAAACAAACATAGGAACAGCCATACTGGGTCAGACCCATGGGTCCATCTGGTCCAATATCGTGTCTTCCAACAGTAGCCAGAGCCAGATGCTTCAGAGGGAATGAACAGAACAGACAATTGTTGAGTGATCATCTCTTGTCCACTCTCCACTTCTGGTAGTCAGAGGCCTTAGGGACACCCAGAGCATGGAGTTGCATCCCTGCTCATCATGGCTAATAGCCAGGCCACATCCTCCAGGAATTGATCTAATTCTTTTTTTGAACCCAGTTATAGTTTTGGCCTTCACAACATCCCCTGGCAAAGAGTTCCACAGGCTTGTTGCATTTTGTGAAGAAGTACTTACTCTTGTTTCTAATCCCGCTTCCTGTTAATTTTATTAGGTGACCCATGGTTCTTGTGACATGCGAAGGAGTAAATAACACTTCCTTATCCACTTCTCCACACATTTATGATTTTATAGACCTGTTGTATCCCCGTTAGTCATCTCTCTTCCAAGCTGAAAAGTCCTAGTCTTTTTACTCTCTCCTCATTTGGAAGCTGTTCCATATCCCTGATTTTTGTTGCCCTTCTCTGTACCTCTTCCAATTCTAATCTCCCTTTTTGGAATGGGATGACCAGAACTGCATACAGTATTCAAAGTGTGGATGTACCATGGATTTATGTAGTGTTATCATATTTTCTGTCTGTCCCCTTTCCTAATGGTTCCTTACATTCTCTTGGCTTTCTTGACTGGTAAGTTCTGATATACTGACTCAGAAGTAATCAGGTTAGGGGTCGGCTGGAGTGGAATAAACTTCCATTTCTGCCTCAGCCACCGGTTTGCTGTTAACATGTGAATTGTATTCAGCGAACACTGATTTACTACTACAGAAATAAGCAGAGTGCTATTAAAGTGATGCATTTTGTTGTAGGCCATGCAAGTCCCTGTCTCAGAAGCAAACTCTTAGCTACTTCAAATAAGTCCTGGGTCTCTGCTTGGCTCACTGGTTTGCAGAGTTATGTTACCTGACCGTTATGGCGATCGTGCTCTGGCATTTGAAAGCACTGTTAAATTTATGTGAGGAATAAGATCATAAGAAATGCAAACCATTTGTTGTGGCAGGCAAGCCCCCTCAGAGTTTATATAAATAGACTAGATTCCTCTTTGTGACTTGAGATGTGGAAGTGATCCCATTCCCAAATATGGTTTCCCTGCAGTGATGCCCAAGGCCTCCATGTTGACTGTCCTTTAGCCTTCAAAATGTCAGGGGCTGTAGTTTCTATAGGACACAAAGTAAGCACCTGAAGCTATGTAACAACTTGGCTTCTTGCCCTCCCCTAAACTTTAAAGAGAACAGGGCATTAAAGTGAACCAGACACTGCAGAAACCACGAACATGCTGACTTTTAAAGTTATGGAAAACTGAAAAATCTAAGCATTGGAGTCAGTGGCTGGGCTTCTGACGGTGGCCAGAGCCAGAAGCTGCTCATAAGTTAATTTTCTTCTTTCATAATCTCAGCACTTTGAATAGTTATCTACCCCTTAGGAAGGCTGTGCTCCTAACTTGGATGGATGTATAGGCTAATGCGGAGATGCCAATCTTACGTATAGCGAAGTTCAGGCCACAACAGGCTATTCAACTCCCCATACGCATCCTTCAGCTCTTTCTGGGACTCCCATTTAATGGTGCCAAAATTGGTCAGGAATATTCATTGGGTTTGTGCATCTCCGTGCCTGTGACCAACTTGACGCCTTGTGTGTGATTTGAGTTACTCCCCAAAACTGAGGTTCACAAGGTTTACATACTCCTGAAAACTTGATTGTAATAAATGCTCTGAGGCAGGGGTAGGCAACCTTTCAGAAGTGGTGTGCCGAGTCTTTGTTTATTCACTTTAATTTAAGGTTTCGCATGCCAGTAATACATTTTAAGTTTTAGAAGGTCTCTTTTTCTATAAGTCTATAATATATAACTCAACTATTGTTGTACTAAAGTAAATAAGGTTTTTTAAATGTTTAGGAAGCTTCATTTAAAATTGAATTAAAATGCAGAGCCTCCTGGACCGGTGTCCAGGACCTGGGCAATGTGAGTACCACTGGAAATCGGTTCATGCGCTGCCTTTGCTCTAAGGAGAATGCTGCCTTCCAAGTTTGCCTACTTTCCTATGTATAGTCTAAAAATTGATGCTACTTTCCTGGCACTCTTTTCGCTGCATATTCTGCAGACATGTTTCTATTTCAGTTCTTACTTCCTCCAGCAGCTTCCAATAAAAGCCTCTGATGGAGTGTGAAACTTCATGTAAACATCACTGTAACAGTGACCAAATGCGCTGGCTTCTGCCAGCTCAAGTTGTCCAACTTTTAATTAACTAACTCCTTTCCCTCTAGTTCTTAAGGTTAAGGTCAAACTAAAACAAAGCAATATAGGGTCTTCCTGGGTGGGGAGGCTTGCATGTGTTAAGATGATAAAAAATCCTAATTGTTCCAAAAGTCTACAGTGAGGTCAGGCAGATCCATGACTGTGTGTTTGGACTAAATTACTGTAAAACATCTCATCTTGGGTACACCACCAAGATGAGGCAGGTGCTGTGCCAGTCCTGACTTTCATTTCTTGATCATGAAACTAAATCTGTCTTCTACCCATGGAACCATTTATTTTAATGTATGTACATGAATATCTAGTGTGAACAATAATCCCTTGCCCCGTTTAGTAGTAGACCTCTGTTCCCATCCGTAAGGGGGTTTTCAGTTCTCTATTTAAGGACGTTGTTGCTTCATATAAAATGCCACCTTCCACCTGCCTTCAGCTCAGTGTTTCCATAAACTTCGAGAATTCCTGAACACGTACGAGGCTTATGAGATCCCAAGGTTATAAAACCTGGAAAGATGCTGAACTGCCTGTACGTCAGACTTGCTACAAACTAGAACTAACAAACAAAAGCATTTTAATCTGTCCCGTGCTGCTGCGTGTGTTTTATGTGCAAAGGAGACAGCTAGACTCCTTGTTACATCTATCAATTTGTTTCTAGTCCAAGCATAGTCTTTCTGAGCGCCTTCTCTCCTCCAGCTGTAACCTGTCTTCAACAACTGTCTGTCAGGATTTACATAACCTTGATCATGAAAAGCTTTCTTTACCCAGTGTTGCTGTTTGATCAGGCTGAGCAAACAGTTTTTTATACTGATCATCTGTGAAGTGAAAGTCACTTGAGATAGCAAGGAACCTCTCTCAGAACCCAGTTAACTCCTTCCTACAGGTAGGTAGCAATACAACAGTGAGTGGGGTAAACAGAGTTGTATAGAAATTTCCCACATCCTCCTCAAGATGAATACTGTAGGCAGGGCCTGTGGAATACTGTGCCAAGCTGGATGTGAATTCTGCAGCAGCTTCAAACTCAACATGAAGTTTTGCACAATGTTCTATCCAACTTTATGCTATCCTAAACTATCTCTTGAGACCTTGCCATTTTTCTTCTGGAGCACTGCTGAAATTTTCAAGAGAGAGCTGGAGGTTCTTACATGTGGGTAGGCAGCAGCCAGATCTTTTGGCCTCTGGCGAGTGTGGAAGGCAGTCTGGGGTTGTGGCACTCAGAAGGCAGTTTGGGCCTTTAGGTTCCAGAGAGGGTTTTCTTTCCCAGTGTTGTTCTTCACCCTGGCAATTCTTGGCAGCTGAGCAGTCCATTGCATCCAAAGGTAAAGCATACTGGCTAAAAACTTCTGTTTGAAATGATTAATAACAAAATAATATTGATGCTTTAAACCATCCTTGGGCTTTCATGTTAGTACCCATTGAGAGAAAATGAATTACTTGCACTCGCCTGCCGTTGGTTTTGGCTGTCTTTGCGCACTTGACAGAACTGAATTTACTTAGGCTAGTCTAAACAGTTTTTTGTATGAATATAGCTATATTTAGGGCTGTGACGTTACCAATATATTTATACTAGTACAATCCTAGTGTGGACTGTTACCCCACCACACACAGCAGGGTGCCTCCTACCAGATAGCTTATTCCTGACTGGAAGAGGAATACTGTATAAGTGCACAATGTAACTGTACCCACCCTAAGGGAGTTGTACCACGTCAACTGTACTGATAATTAACTCTTGTAAGACCTTGTCCATACACATGGCCTTCATAACAATGAGTAATCTTAATTAACTGCAAGCTTAGATTCTGCACTGTATTCCACTCTGATGGAGTAGCTGAGCATGGAGAAAGGGGCCAGCAGCCTTTGACTGTAAGCTTATAGTGTCCAGGACAGCGAATGAAAAGAAGTGGGCTGAAAACTTTTTTTTTTCTTCCTCTCTCCTCTCTCCCTGCCAGTACCATGAAGGAACAATCAGGAATGTGCGAGAAGCTACAGAGAGCTTTGCTTCTGATCCCATCACTTACAGACCTGTGGCTGTAGCGCTGGATACCAAGGGACCTGAAATCCGAACTGGACTTATCAAGGGAGTAAGTTTTTTGTTCTATATCGGGGTGGCCATCCTGATCCTGAGAAGGAGCCAGAATTTACCAATGTACATTGTCAAAAAGCCACAGTAATATGTCAGCACACCCTCTCCTCCAATCAGCTCCCCTCCCAGCACCTTCCACCAACCAGCAGCCCCACTGATCAGTGTGGCCTCCTCCCTCCCCACACCTCCTGATCAGCTGTCCTGCTGCGCAGGAGGCTCTGGGGGGGTGGGATGGTGGAGGAGCGAGGGCACAGCAAGCTAAGGGAAGGAATGGAGTGGGGGGAAAGGCCTGTGGCAGAGCCAGGGGTTGAGCAGTGGGGCTCCCCCTCTCTCCCCAGCACGTTGGAAAGTTGTCACCTGTAGCTCCACTCCCAAAGTTGTTGCCTATACAAGGAGCCACATATTAACTTCTGAAGAGCTGCACGTGGCTCCAGAGCCACAGGTTGGCCACCTCTGTCCTATACTATGAAGGATTATACTAGCTTTCATTCTACATTTAAAAAATGCCTCTAAGGAACTAGATGGTCTTGTGGCTGTAATACTAACTCTCCTTCTGGACCAAGGGTTCATGTTAACAAACCTCTGAATGAAAGAATGAAGCTGGACCATTTTCAGCCACTTAGGTTCAGGGGACTGAGTGTTACACAGTGTGGATGAATTGACTGTCCACTGTGCAAAACTGGACTGTGACCATAATGAACATGTTCCACCATAGCAAGCACATCACGTGCAGGAAAGTAACCTTGCCAGTCAGTGACCATTTTTCCATTGTTGGCTCTAGGTGTGTATATGGAATATGCTGTAGGTGTGAGAGACATACTTATAGCAGAGATTGCCACCACAAAGCTACTCTGTCCTGGGGAAAGTGGGTGTTAGTCATAGAGTTTAAAACCAGAAGGGACCACCAGATCATCTAGTCTGACCTCCTGTATATCACAGGCCATCAACACTTGTACACTAATCCCAACCCCCCACCTGCCATTCTGTTACTAAAGTTTTCATTGTTGCACACAGAGTGGCACAGCAGAGGTGGAACTTAAGAAGGGAGCAACTCTCAAAGTGACCTTGGACAACGCCTTCATGGAGCAGTGCGATGAAAATGTACTGTGGCTGGACTACAAGAACCTGACCCATGTTGTGGATGTGGGCAGCAAAATCTATATAGATGATGGCCTCATTTCTCTGCAGGTTAAGGGGAAAGGTATGTAATGATCAAGGGATTCCAGTACCATGAACCCTGCACTAATGGTGATCTGCCCCTTCACATCTAACTATTAACTTGTGGTGATGTTTCACTTGGAATTACCATTCTTTGAAGCTCAGCTAGCTATTGAAGATAGACTAACTTGGTACTTTCCTGGTGATTTGGCCACCCATTTTCACTTCCAGATTTGACCCAATACAATGAGGATGGACTTCTGACTTTGGTAGATGCAGCAAAACCACCTCCACTTCCTTCCCCTTAAAACCATAATTCCAGTAACTGAGTGATGACTTACGCCAGGTTTCACTAGGCTGTATTTGTTCTCCTAAACCAGGGATGGGCAAACTACAACCTGCAGGCTGCATCCAGCCCCTCAAACCTTTTAATCAGCCCCCCGGGAGCAGGGTCGGTGGCTTGCCCCACTCTGGCGATCCAGCCAGGGAGCAGGCCCTGGGACTTGTCCTGCTCTGCCCGCCTGACGCTCCCACAAGTTCAGGTGGGACCTGCTTGAGGGCATGCATGTTACTGTGGCTGCACAACCCATTACCAAACGCCTCACACGCCATCAGAGCCTGGAACATGCAAGCCCATGGGCCTGCTACTTGTTCTCTTAGGTGACTCTGCTGTTTTAGTAGTGTTAATTTTCCATTGTTGAGGATAAAACAAAGAATAGTTGGCCAGGAAGTGCCAGCTGCATTGTTCACATTAATCAAAAAGGGTGTGGAAAGGAGGTAAGTTTGGTTTAATTATTGTTATACTTTATTATATATTTATAATAGTAAGGTTTAATGTTCATTTCAACTAAAATGTATCTTTATTAAAGTTTTATTCGAATACCTCTGAATTGTTAATTTCATGAGCAATCGTGGCCTGCCATACAATTTCCACATCCAGATGTGGCCCTCAGCCCAAAAAGTTGGCCCACCCCTGTCCTTAACCCTTCATTGCTATCTGCTCTGGTAAAGCACAGGTCAAATTTTGGTCATAAACTACTTGACAATTTCTGCCACTTACAGGGAAAGCTGGCTACCTCCAACTAGTTGAGTATACCATGAACTTAGAGTATTAATATGCCATGGACTTTTGTGCACAGACCAAGGCATATTAACTGAGTTCTCAGAGTAATGCAGAAACCAATGGGTAGGGAACTTTGAGTGAAAAATCAATTTTAAAAATCACTGGTTTCAGTATTAAGACTGCTCTGGCAAAGAGTGAGGACTATACTCCCTGGCACACTATTGTCTGCTCCCTAAATAGTTTCATAGCAATCCTCAGATAGTGGCAGCACAATATATCTGCATCAGTGGACAGTTGCTGATTCTTTTATAAAAGAATAACTAATTTTTCTGGCCTGAGGTATCTCCCTTCTGAAAGGGGAGTAATATAGGATTGGAGTAAAAAGACTGTGTACTCAAAATCTATCTGCCCTTTTGCTACACCACACCAATTCTTGTTTGTAAAATTAGATCATATAGCTAATGTTGGACTAGTCTCACTAGGAAGTGAAGTGCCAATCTGCTTTCATGGTAGAGGGCACTGAACTGTGGCTGGTGAGATGCATCCTCCAGAGCTTTCCCTCTTTCAGTGATACTTATTTGCAAGTGTTCTGGAACATGTGAACAGCCTGTCTAGAAACCATCAAATTGCATTTCTGTAGTTCAGCAATCATACTCATGTTTATACTATCTTCCATTTTCAGGAATGGGGGTGGAGGTGAATCTAGACTGACAGAATTTATTCCCAGGAGCAGGATTTAGCAGACCAATGCAAAATGCAGGTGCTCCCAACCAGCCTGTGCCTAAGAGATTACCATAACATGATTGTCTATTGCAAAGGCACAAGACAATTAACTGTACTGTCTGTTGGGAAAAACAGCTCTGGCTGTGAAAGTGCCCAGTCACTTGCTCTTCTCCAGTAGAAAGAGGAGATAGTAAGAAGTGACTAGTACAGAATAATGGTGAAGTGATGGGGGAGCAAGCAAAAGACTCTATGAATGTAAGCTGCTGACTTAAACTCATCCAATTTAATTCAGGTGCTGACTACGTTCTCACTGAAGTTGAGAATGGTGGTATGCTTGGTAGCAAGAAGGGTGTAAATCTTCCTGGTGCTGCAGTGGACCTTCCTGCAGTCTCCGAGAAGGACATTCAAGATCTGAAATTTGGTGTGGAGCAGGATGTGGACATGGTGTTTGCTTCCTTCATCCGCAAGGCAGCTGATGTCCATGCTGTCAGGCAAGTGCTGGGAGAAAAAGGGAAGAACATCAAGATCATCAGCAAGATTGAGAACCATGAGGGCGTGCGCAGGTGAGCTTTCCCAAGCATGGCTTGTACAGGTGACAGTAAAGATTCTCGGAGTTGTGGAGAGGGGGGAAAAGAGACTCACTGGGAGCACAAATTTCATTTTGCTGAACTGCAGCTTGTCCTTTAGGTTCTTATCCCACTTCTCCGCAGAAATGAGTTACTACTATATTACTGCCTTCATTGCAAAACAGGTTAGCAGTTATCGCTGTATCTGTCAGCATCCTGTAACATACAAATGGGTACACTTAGTGTGTTTGGTTGGTTTGGTTTTTGAGTCCTGGTCTTATATACTTAACCTCACCTTATCAGCCCAAACTTCAGTAATTTGCAGTGGATTGCCTAGTACTTAATGCTAATTAACAAGGTCTCTACTTTTTTCCCTTACCAAAACTTAATCTCCAATTCTAGCAGTAGCGGCCAGTGACACTGAAGTATTGACCATTTATTTCTCAAGTGTCAACAGATATGTCTACATTGCACTCAAAAACAAAACAAAAAAAACCCACCTTCAGCAGCATGTCTCAGGCCCCAGGTCAGCTAACTTTGTCTGTAAGACTAAAAATAGT
Organism: Gopherus flavomarginatus; assembly: GCF_025201925.1. Taxonomy (NCBI): domain Eukaryota; kingdom Metazoa; phylum Chordata; order Testudines; family Testudinidae; genus Gopherus; species Gopherus flavomarginatus. Next base: position 50,116,975 of record NC_066625.1, read on the forward strand.
AGGGTAGATGTACCCAGTGTGACAATACTTGCTCCTTGTTCAATTTACAAAACTGGAATCTGATTAGCTACCAAAATGATAATCTCTTCTCTCGTTTTAAGGATACACTTGGTATTGTAATTAGCCTTTCACATAACACAAGTAGGCTATGAATGAGAATAGATTTTTATGGGTGAATGTCAATTTCATCCTCTACACGCTTCTGTCAATAATTAAAATATTCCAATAGGAGAAGTGGGAAAAATGCTGCTTGATAACTTACTCAAAATCCAGTGATTTAGACTTGTTACAAACAGACTAAAGAATAAATAGTAAAAACAGGTATGACGTGTACATTTTAAGGATAGTTGCTTTGTATATTTGTGTGTTAACACCTCCAAAGCTTTTTGAATGCCACTGTCTGTCATTAAATAATGGATGCCAATAATTTCACACAACTGTAGAAAATTTAAATTGATCTAAAGTTTAAAAATAAGCATCAGTACTGTCCATTTAAATTATATATTAAAAATAAGTGGAACAGCTTATGGGAACGCAGTGTTTGTATCTATATTGCTCAGATGATTGTATAAACTTGTACTAAATGAAAAGTATCTGGTGGAGAGCATGACTTCCACCTTTGTCCCCTGTAGTTCCTAAAATTGAAAGATGTCTTGCAGATGGAGGAAAGAGTAAAACAAGTCTTTATTTTTTGGCCATGAGGTTTGATGAGATTCTGGAGGCCAGCGATGGCATCATGGTGGCCCGTGGTGACTTGGGTATTGAGATCCCTGCTGAAAAAGTCTTCCTAGCCCAGAAGATGATGATTGGACGTTGCAACAGGGCTGGGAAGCCTGTTATCTGTGCTACTCAGGTACTTCAAATATCATTAGCTTTCTTAATCACGGTCTTTATCATGTAACTTCTCTAGTACTTGAGATTCACTATGCCCATTACTCAGTTATTATTTCAAGATATCCCTATCAGACGGCCAGTGCAAGGATGTTTCATGCCCTAGGCGAAACTTCCACCTTGTGCCCTTCTGTCCCCAGGCCCCTGCCCTGAGGCACCCCCCCCCCCCCCCGCAGCAGCTCCCCACCCTCTGCCCTGAAGCACCCCTCCCCCACTCCCACTCCAGCTCACCCCTGCTCTGCCTCCTCCCCAGCACTGTCGCTGCTTCACTTCTCTCCCCTTTCAGGCTTGCAGCACCAATCAGCTTAGGTGCTGCAAGCCTGAGAGGCGGGAGAAGTGAAGCAGCCATGGCATGCTCAGGGAGGAGGCAGGACAGGGGTGAGCTGGGGCAGGGAGTTCCTCTACATGCGGCGCCCTCCCCCTACACACTTGCTGCAGGCCATCCTCCCCGCGCTCCCCTGCCTACGCTCCCTTCGCCTAAATGATGGCGACGACTGGGGCGGCCAAAGATCCGTCCGCTGGGGTCGCTGCTGAAGAAAATGCCACCCCCCCTACCCCCCCCATTCGTAGCACTGCAGTCGCCTAAATAGTTGCACCGGCCCTGCTATCAGAGCATGAAGCTAACACACGGAGTGGAGCTGCAAAGTACAGTGGCCCAGCAGCTTTTCTGTCTTCATGAACAAAACACAGGCAAACTGAGATTTCTATACTTACTTCTCCCAAGTTAGTCAGTAAACATCTTGTACCTCTGTTCAGCCAAATAGAGTAATTTTGGTTGTGGGAAGAAATGCCTTCCAAATGTTCTTGTGACTGAACCTCTTGCATGGGTTGGAATATATAAATGGTTAATCCCTAAAATATGGGGCCTAGAAACTTTTCATCCAAGTGAAGAAACCTTTTATGGATTTCCCAATATTCCCCCACTTTTCTTTCCTCTTGTGTTCACTGGTCTGTCTCTCCATTTAATGGAGACAGAAGATTGTTTCCGATACAGAAGTTTAAATTGCATTTTATAAGGGTAACAGACGTTAGTGATTTAATAGTGGATTATCTCTTTCTGTGTAAAGGAGTCCATTCTTCATTTCCTTTCTGTTATAACTTTGAAAACAATTAGAGCTGTGCAGGGTTTTATGTAAACTATATTCTGCAGAAGGGATCTTGGACAGAGTATATTCAGATTGCATTTTAGCAAGTAATTCTGCTCCATTCTCCAGGCTTTGTCTTGTGTGGAAAATCTCCAAAACTCTGCAGCAGCACTACAGCCTCAGTTGGGAATAGAGGAGATGCTGTTAGTGGCAACTTAGAACTTTTATTTGTGCAACTGAGATTCTCCTACTTTGTGCTTCACTCGTGGAGAGTGAGCTTTTAAAATGAGTTGATAGTGAATTGGTAGATTACTCCTGGGGGAATTCTGTGCACAACGCTTTCAAATTCTGCATGTCATTTGCAGGGCTGGTGCAAGGAAGTCTCTCGTGCCCTAGGTGAAACTTCCACCTTGCGCACCCCTAGCCCTGCAGCAGCTCCCCACCCCCTGGCCCGGGGAGCCGTGCGGTACTTCCCCACCCCAGCTTACCTCTGCTCTGCGTCCTACCTGAACACACTGTCCCCACTCTAATTCTCCTCCCAGGCTTGCAGCGCCAAACAGCTGATTGGGAGGCGGGAGAAGCGAAGTAGTGACTGCGCGGTGGAACCCCCGGGCTGCTGGTGGCGCGCTAACCCAGGGGAAGCCCTGGGCTGCCGGCGGCGGCTCAGACTCCCTCTCCCTCCCAGCGCAGCGGCCGCTGAGACGGCTTTAAAAATTTGAGGGGAGGGGTGCTGCTTTTTTGTGCCCCTAAATCTTGGCGCCCTAGGCAACCACCTAGTTGGCCAGGGCTGGTGCTACCATTTAGATCATTTTGTCAAAATAACACAATATAATCACACCAGTTTCAATTATTTTTGGTTACTTATTTCAAAATACCTGTCAGCAAGTATGTCTGTATTGTAGTGTGTCCCTGTGCCCCTTCTCAGCTACCCCTGTCACCATATGACCCTGTGCCCCTACTCTCATTCAGCCCCCGCCCAAGTCTGTCCTCCCCCGCTAGCCCTTATGAGCCCTTGTTTGACTCCCCAGCAGCCTCATGTCCCCTTAGTCCCTGTCTCCTGACCTGGCCCAACAGGCACTGTGAAGATGGTAGGCTCTTTCTCTTCCCTAGTTGGCTGGGAGCTGCTACTCACCCTTTGGTGGAGAAAGGCAAAACAGCAGCAACTTTCCAGCTGAAGCTTTTTTCTGTGCAAAAATCTAAATTAAAAATATGCACAGCTTGTTAATTATGCCTGTGCACAGTGGTGCAGAATTCCCACAGTAGTAACTCTTGCAGGAGTTTTATAAGTAGCCCTCTGGTACTGGAAGGATCATCTTCCTAGTATCTCTGTAGCTGGTGCTTCAAGAATAGCCTGGTTTCCATTAGTAGGATATTTAAAGGACCGTATGGCTGTGGACACTAGCCAGTTGGGCCTCTTGGTGTTTACTACAATGCACGCCAACTCCTGGCACTGTCTAACTGAGACCTCCTCACTGGAAAAGTCCCTAGGTTTAAGTCACAGGTGGAGCAGTAAGTGGGGGAGACTGGGGGAAAGACCAAGGCAAAACTATATTGTGGGGACTGAAAGGTAGGAAAAGATGGTGCAGAATGGATGAAGGAGAACATAAGTTTTTTAAAGCTACCCTTAACTTTCCGCCTGCAGTCTCACTGGCAAAGTGCTAAGATGCTATTTTGGCTGCAGTTTATGGGCACTTCAGCCTCAACTTGTTTTCTAAACTAGTGTCTTAATTCTGCTTCACATACTCCTCTTAGTAAAGAGTCAAAAACTATTGAGAAGGCAGCGAAGCTTTTTATTGGCGGGGGAGGGAGCGGAGCACTGTCTGAATAGTCAGCAAACCTTTGAAGTTTAACCTACCCAATTCAAAATAGAGAAGGTGTTTTACAGCCTTTCCACCACTACTTTACTAAATGGCTGCATAAAGGAAAGATGTTGTATAAACCTGAACAGTCTCACTGTTTAAAGGGAAGTGGTCAACTAATGAACCAACTGTAATAGCAACAAGCCACAACAGTGTGCATTAGTCGACTATTGATGTATTAATTTCTCTAATATGTGCCTGGTCGTGGATTATATTATATGAACCTAAACCTCCCACATGCGCACATTCGGCTCTTACCTTGCTGCTGATCAACTGGTGGTTGAATATTAATGGTACGCAGCTGTCTTAAGTAAATGCTAATTGTGGTATCAATTTTTATAATTATGTAGCAGCTTCCTTGATGAAATCTGCTGTAACGCTGTTTTTGAGAGTTCTGTCGTAAGGTTCGGCATAACAGTATTCAAACTTCGTACTTCAGTATGTCCTCAGCTCTGTTTCTATGCATGGCACTCTTGTTCTGGTGGCCAGACAAGCATACTTGCTACAAATAGTCAAATCAGACTTACTGATACTTAATTTTGTGCTGTACCCTACAGTATAGAATGCTTTAAAACACATTCCAGTGCTTACATAGGTATACTAGAAAAGTAGTTGGTCTCTTCCATAGTGGGGTGTTAATTTGCTTAGCCTGACTTCTCCTTTTCCAGATGTTGGAGAGTATGATTAAGAAACCTCGCCCAACCCGTGCTGAGGGCAGTGATGTAGCTAATGCCGTCTTGGATGGAGCAGACTGCATCATGCTGTCTGGGGAGACTGCCAAAGGAGACTACCCTCTTGAGGCTGTCCGCATGCAGCACGCTGTGAGTAATGCCTTTTAAAGCAAAAGGTAGAATTACATAGTCCAAAATGGAACCTTTCCGAAGAGGTAAAGGTAACATATATCCCACTTCCTGCTTCCTCACTCCATCCAGATGTCTGGTTGTCCAAATGCATAGTCAAGTGGCTATACCTAGCTGTTCTATAATGGCAGCTCCTTGTCCATGCTCCCACTAACCCTTACGTTTTGAAAAAGTAAGTCTGTTCTCTCTCATTATTTCTTCCCCTCCCATTCATCTTCTTAACCTGCACTTACACAGAGCATGGACTTGTAAAACCACTATACCCTGACTGGATCAGTGTGGTGCTGCCCTCTGCCACTAGATCTGAGAAATTATTTCCTTTACATACCAGACATGCAAATATCAGTTGCCGTATGCTTTGTACTCATCACTTAGAGGCAGAACCATGAGCTAAAGTGTAATGCTGAGATGTCTACTTCACAGTGGACTATAAGAAACCCTAGTTATGTTTATATGCCAAGGTTGAGCTTTCCTCGTTACCCTGGTGTTGATTTCCTTGAGTCCACTGCTGTAATCTCTTAACTCCACATTTGACACCTTCTGTCCTGCGGAGCTGCTCCAAGGATCACTTTGACCTTGATTGAGCTCAATTCCATTTACTTAAATTTGAATTGTTTTTCAGTATATGAACTTGTGGGGTGGTTTAATGGGGTGCTTGTGCCAGGTTTACTGTCCTGTTGCATTCAACAGATTTGGCTACTGTTTATGGGGATGTTTCTTGCATGATGACTGACAGGACTTTTTTTTTTTTTTACATGTTTAAACTGCCAGAAACCTCTCTGCTCTGCTTTGCGTTCACCCAGCTCATGTTCCCATTAATTTAAGTGTAATGCTTAGTGTCTAGAAGTACTGATAATCTCCAGGTAACTGCTGTGAATTACAGCGTTGACAATGCACTAGTTTGTCAGCTGCAGTTCAGATTCTGTAGATTAAAAAACATAGCTACTATATGTGCATTTAGAATTCCTTACATAAGTATACTTTCTTCTCTCACTCTTAACTGTATTTGAGCTATGTGCACTGGAACTTTGTACACTTAGGGAACAGATGATGAAACCAGATTGGTGTGAGCCAATGATCTTAAAGCATGTGATCGCTCTGCATTGTAAACTATTCACTAACGGCCTGCTTAAAGCTTCTCCTAACAGGAAATCTTGAGGGTTGACCCTGATATCTAAATCTGGAAACTTGCTGCAGTAAAACTTATTTTCAGAAATGAACTCTTGTGATCCAGTTTAGTTCTTTAGATCTGGCCACTAGATAGTACGTGGATACTGGTGGTCTCAAGTGTTTGACCTTCCTCTTTTTTTTTTTTAGTTACTGTAGGTACATCAAAGGACATGGTCAACAGATTAATACAAGTCATTCTAAGATTGATTTTTTTTTTTTCCCCACATAAGGCAAAATACTGCCTTTTCTTAATGGATGGTGGCTTTCAATGGTGCAGTCTTGAACTTCCATATTGTAGCTCATCATACCTGTACTCCATTTATGCTAGGTTCTTAACTACCAGGTTAAGTTCTGAACACTTGGTTTCATAGTGGCAAAACATATTGGAGAACTGAACCTCCAAGCATGAGGGGAAAATAAACCGGGGCACACAGCTGAGAAGGTGAAACTGAAGCTTCTGATGTAATACAAAATGGATGTGCTTACTGGCTTCAGAATCATAACCATCAAAGGGTTTGTCCCCACCTTTTCTTAAACTTGGTCTATCCCCAAATCAAACCTGCATGTGGAGACATTTAGTACTGCTGCAACATTAGTAGGAGTAGCTAGACACTTGTGTGTTTGTTTTTCCCTAAAGTGAATGCTATTAGAATGGGCCGAGTTAAACCTCAGAGCACCAACAACTTCTTTTACTATGAGGCGATGAGTAGTTAATATCGGCACACATGGACTAAGGTGTGTGTGCACAAAATCCCCAAGCTCAGCCGAGGGCAGTTTAAAACATTGAGGCTTTCTGTTGCCTTAGGGGGATGGAAATCTCACTAAACTCTGTAGAGCGTCTGGGGTCAAAACCTCAGATTATGGAATCTGGCTGCTGTGAGGCTCAGTTTCTCCACCTTTCCAGACTAAGCCATGTAAAATGGCAGTGCGACCGCTTACCAGCATTGCAAGTTCTGACCACTGTAAAACTGACTAAAAGGAGCAGCTCTTCTTTCTAGAAGAAAACAATTTTATCCTAAACCTTAGCAGGGGTAAAGAATCTGATACGACAGGGACTGAGCACTATAGAAATGTCTACACAGTTCAAACAAATTCAGGTTTCCCTACCACTTATGCAGTCCCATTACCTGCTGCTCCATTTATTAGAACTGCTCTTCCTAGAAGTAGGGTCTTAATACTGGGTTGCTAAGTTGTTTTTTGTCACTTCTAGAGCACTATTTTCCCTTTTTCCTGCATGAGGGTTTTACATGCAGTGTATGGTGACTGCATAATCCTCCTGGGTTGCTCCTGCTTTCTTGCCAGCTAACTGTTTGTTTGCCAGTGGTAAGACTGCCCAATTCCAGTGACATCAAAATGAGCGTGGACCACTTCTATTGATGATGCTTTCTTGGTCTAAAAGTCAAGTCAGCTGATGAGTAAGACCCTTATGTTCCTGCTTTCCAGCTTCTATTATGAAAAATGTTTTACACATTTCAGCATCTTCTATAAATGTGAAGCAATACTTCACTCAGACTCTAGTCCCTTTATACAAGTTTGCTTTTTTGTATTGCTACTCTGTATTGCCAAAATTTTGTTACAAAATACTCCAGCAGCAAAACTGGATGCTAGCTAATGGACATAGACTCAAAGATCACTGACAGCTGCTACCTGTATACATAAGACAGTATTTCCATCAAACATCAGCTCGGTGGTTAGGGAGTATGGATCAAACTGGTTCTTCACACCTACATTGAAAACAATGAGATGCTCTAGCTAGGTGCTCTCCCTCCCCATAGCTTCTAGGAATGTTTAGGATGTTTCAGACCCTAGAAGTACTTTTATATACTAATCTAAAAGAATTATCTTTTAGAAATGGGGGAGAAAGCGTCTGTTTAAACTTATGCAAGAAGGTTCCCCAGTGTACTTGATATGTCCTTTCTACACCCAGTGAATCTCTCTCTGACCTGACAGATGTGTTGGTAGAATGTAATAATCACCACTTGGTGACAACTCTCTAATTTCTATTGGATAACTAGAATTACCGCTATAGTTAATTTTAATGTCCCCAGAAGGTGGGGCACAGTACTCTAAGAATTCAGTAGCAAGTTTCCAGATGTTGGACAGGATACCTCTTCCTGGGAAGGAAGTAGCTCCCAAAACTTCCATTGGTCCTGTCAGTTTAAAAAGTTGACAACTAATTTGACCAATTGGAAAAGCAAGTCTTGACACTCTGCCCTTGTCAGTTTGTCCGAAGAGCTCAATGAAATTCAAAGAAAGTAGGACTATGTCTATACTGCCCTGCAGCTTGGACTACGGGGGAGTTAATAACACACACCAGAGTGCTTTGCAGTAACTCTCCCATGTGTATGCTGTGAGTGCATACTAAGATTTCTAGTTCACATTAATGTAATTCATTGCCCAAACAGAAGGGCAGTGTAGACAAATCCTAAGGGCAGGTCTGCTCTACAGACTTACATTGGTGAAGCTGTGGCACATCTGGTGAAGATACTGTAAGCCAACAGAGCTCTCTCCCGTTGGCTTAGTAGTGACTGCTCCTCACAGAGGTGGAGTTATGTCAGTGGGAGAATTTCTGCTGCCCACATGGCGCTGTCTGCACAGAGGGTTACGATCATTATAACTACGTCACTCAAGGTTATGGATTTCTTTCACACCTCTGAGTAATGTGGCTATATTGAAGTAAGTATGTAGATTAGACTAAGGGCTTGTCTACACTGGCAGTTTACAGCGCTGCAGCTTTCTTGCTCAGGGGTGTGAAAAAACACTCCCCTGAGGGCAGCAAGTTTCAGTGCTGTAAATTGCCAGTGTATACAGTGCACCAGCACTGGTAGCTATGCCCCTCATAGAGGTAGGTTTTTTTAGAGTGCTGGGAGAGCTCTCTCCCAGCACTCTGCCGTGACCACACAAGCCATGTTAAAGCGCTGTCGCATCAGCACTTTAGCGTTGCCAGTATAGACTAGCACTAAGTCTAAATGCCCTCCTACCCAACCCCACACAATTGAGGATGTGGCCACACCCTACTACAGACTTGAAGAAAGCTGGTAAAAATCCCCAATAGGGAAAATGTTAATAAATCAACGTGAATGGCTTGCCATGAACTTTTGGGAGGGACTAACTTTAACTCCCCCCCTGCCCCCTTTTTTATCTATAAAAAGTATAGCAGGGAGCCTTTTGGTAAGCTCAGGCTTATGCTTAATATTGCCCAAAGCTGCCTGCCTTTGATTCAAGAACTGAAGTTGTACTGTGAGCTCCTGGTTTCCACGTTTGGAGTATGCTGTATGAGGTGGAAACTTACTTTATCTCCCTTTTATCTAACAAGTTTCAACTCCATGTAATGGAAACTTGCAGCTTATACTATGGCTTTTATTGCATTTAATTTGCATTATAAAGTAATCTAGGTCAGTGGTTCTCAACCAGGGATCTATGGCACACTTGGGGACAGTAAGCAAGTTTCAGGGGGTATACCAAGGAGGGCTGGCATTAGACCTGCTCGGGCCCAGGGGAAAAGCCGAAGCCCACAACACCTGGGGCTCTAAGTCCCACCACTCAGGGCAGAAGCTGAAGCCTGAGCAGTTTAGCTTCGCAGGGCCCCCTGTGGCATGAGGCACTGGGCAGTTGCCCTGCTTCCTACCTCCTAACGCTGGCCTTGGCTTTTCTGTACAGAAAAACAGTTGTGGTACAGGTGGGCCATGGAGTTTTCATAGTGTGTTGGAGCCTCAGAAAGAAAAAGATTGAGAACCCCCGATTTAGGTGTCTCAGTCCGAATTATTGTTACAAAGGATTTTGTGGCTGGAGACTGGGACTCAAGATTTCTACATCCTCTAGGATATCTAGACAAGCCACTTATAACTTAGATGGAAAAAAATTATAAGAGGGGGATAACGGTGACAGTTCATTAACATTTGTAAAGTGCTTGTCCTCACCTGGAAAGTGCCACAGAGTGAAGTATCTCTATTTAGATGGATTTAGTCCTGGCCACTGGACCTCAGAGGCATGAAGCACCATCAAGGTAGGGGCAGTAGATCATATTCAGTTCCAGAAGGTAGTCTCCTACTGTTCAACTGCAATACCGCCTACAGCTGTTTACGGAATATTTTTGACCCTGCCGCAGAAAGAACAGCAGTACTTTGGAGAACTGGCCAAGTCCTGGCCACTGGTCTGGGGGACTCTGCATTTTAATTTAATTTTAAATGAAGCTTCTTAAACATTTTTAAAACTTTATTTACTTTACATACAAGAATAGGTTAGTTATATATTATAGACTTATAGAAAGAGACCTTCTGAAAACGTTAAGATGTGTTACTGGCACACAAAATCTTAAATTAGAGTGAATAAATGAAGACTTGGCAAACCACTTCTGAAAGGTTGCCGACCCCTGGTCTACAGCCTCCTTTTTTCTTGCTTGCTATAAACGGCTTCAGCCAGTCCTCTTGAAGAGATTATCAACTTTTCTGCATGCTTTTCTAGTAAACTCTACAAGCCTTCTTTATATGGTTGTGAAGGACTAGCATTGCCTAGTCAGACAAGAATTCTTATCTTAAAAATGCTTTCTGTTAGGCATACTTACTGACCTGTATAAGATTCCTAGATTATTGTACAAACTCAGAGTATCCATGGACTGTCTGTAAACTGGATGCAGAAGCTTCTCATAACATCTTCATTCTATGAACAAAAACTAGAAGTATCTTCTGTAGTTGTACACTTGACTAAGTTGAGTACATGCAAACATTAAATAAGAGTTTCTGTACTCTACATTTTTAGAAAAAACCCATATAAGGAAGACTTGTTTCTATACTGTAAACAGTTTTAGTAAAGGGTAGTGCAACTGTAAAGATGAAGTTCCTTGGCTCTTCTCTAAGTAACAGCCAAACCATAAAAAGAGCCCACCTTCTTAGCTTACAAAGAATGAGATGGAAGGTGGTGGCATTGTTCACAATTGGACTGTTCTTATATAAAAGATTATTCTCACAGTGCTCTTGGCCATTAGAAGTTGGGGCTGAACACACATGCATCCCTGAAGCAACCTATACCTTGCATTCTACTACTGTCTGTTCTCTGGCACACCTAAAAGTTGACTCTGGAAAAGTGCAGAAGCAAGACCTACAGCAAGCTGACACTTGAGGCTTGTTTACACTCTATGGGGGAACGATTTCTAAAGTGCACTGTTGTACATTAATTGGTGCACTTAACATAGTACTGTTTAAAACAATACCACATAAAATTGCACCAAGGAGCTTGGTGTGCACCAGCAGTGTCTGCATCAATCAATTAATGTGCCACACAAATGTACTTATGGGTATGATTTCTAAAGCACATTACCCCACCATGTAGACATGCCCTCATCATATAATTAGATGAGCAGTTTTTGTAAGGAAGTGGCCCCCCACCTTCCTTAGCCTAAACAAGTGCAGACATTTCAAAAAATATAGCCTGACTTCAGGCCCTGGGGCAGCATGACTGTAAAGCTATCAAAATAATAATGTAGCATAAAAGGTCTCCTTCTGAAAACACATAATCCAATGTACAGACTAGCTGTAAGAAATGGCACTGAATGTCCACTAGCCTTGGCACTGTTAAAATTCTAACCACGTTTGTCTGTATTAATTCTTAACCTCCGAGCCAAAGGAAGTTTCACAACCCTGCTCTAATATTCTTTGCCTGCATGACTATGACAATTAAGCAAATTAACTCAAAATCACATTACTCTCTGGTGTATCTATTTCCTTCTTTCTGTGTCACTCCTTTCTTCCTTCCTTCCTCCCCTCCCTCTTACTCTGGCCTGCAGATTGCTCGCGAGGCTGAGGCCGCGATTTTTCACCGTCAGCTGTTTGAAGAACTTTTCCGTGCCACTGCTAACAACAGGGACCCTGCTGATGCCATGGCTGTAGGCGCTGTGGAGGCCTCTTTTAAGTGCTTAGCTCCAGCTCTGATAGTTCTGACCGAGTCTGGCAGGTAGGGCTCAGAGAGGGCAAGAAAGACTTAGGCTCTAAAGGTAAATAAGCATTTTCACTCCACAGTGTGGGTTAGAGATGATCTAACCAAGACAAACTTCTTGTGCTTCAGGACATGTTTCAATGGGTAGAAACACATTCCACTACAACACAGTAGTATACATCCTGTGAGCAGCTCTTACAGTTCACAACTTCAGCTTGGCATACACTAGCAGAAACTGAGTTTATAACATCCTTACAGTACAGCAGGATTGGAGGTAGGTAGAAGCAGAGCAAGAGTGCCTGGCAGTTGGGCATGGATGTGAAGAGTGTGCTGGCCAGGCTGGGTGGGGTGACTTGGCAGGTGTCACAGAACTCAGAAGAGAAACCTCTTAATATCAATTATCTGGTGGGTGAATGTTTACTAAATAGCATACCCCAATTGCTAATGTAGCCAAGCACACTGCTTGTGCATCAAACAGATGATCGCCACCAGCATGGTACCATACGCTAATCTGGACTTGGTAGTATAAAACTGATAGGTAAATCTTCTGAATATCAAAATTGCGGTTATGCTATTGACATCCTGCTGGGCATGGCACCTCACCTTACCCTGTGTCACCTGAGCGCTGGCTGACATGAATGTCGTATTCCCCGAATGCGTGTTGCTCTTATAGATTGCTCGCGAGGCCGAAGCCGCCATCTTTCACAGGCAATTGTTTGAGGAACTACGCCGGTTGGCCCCTCTGAATCGTGACCCTACAGAAGCCGCCGCTGTTGGCGCTGTAGAAGCTTCCTTCAAGTGCTGCAGTGGGGCTATTATCGTCCTCACCAAGTCTGGAAGGTAGGAGATGAAAGGTTCCTTCAAGTCAAATGGACTTCAATGACCAGGGTGGGGGAGAAGGACACCTTCAAAAGTGTTTTTAAGAATGAATGAAATGGTAACACTGAAGCAGCCAGAAAACCAGGCAACTTTAAAGCTAAGGTCATCAGTCTGCAATACTCAGTTCCACCAAGAAGATGGACAAACATTTCAGAAATCTGCAGATATTTAGTCTAATTCAGTTCTTCAGCATTCCTCAACCATGTTGACATCAGCACCAGGCATATAGAATTTTTTTTTCTTGCTGATAAAATTGCATTTTTGTTACTAGTAAAGCTGGCTGGAAAACTTTGACAGGAAACAACTTTTGAAAGTTTGTTCATGGTCACTTTAACCAGAGAAATCTTGGATTTTGATAGTAGGTCAGAAGTTCACTGGATGCAGAATCTAGCTTTTCTGAATAAGGCAGTACCTTTCAACCTACATTTCCAGCTGGGTTGACTACAGTGACAGCAAAAGTAAAGACCTGCCTGGCATGGATCATGGGCTCAACCATTATTAGAATATTGAATCCTCCTGTCTTTTAGTCCTATGACCATACAGCAGACTTCAAACACAGGACTACTGGACCTGGCTTAAAGAGAGGCTTATTTAAACAGGAGGCTAAAATTACAAAAGTTTGTTCCCTTTTATAGGTTAACACTTCCTAATGTCTATCCTGCTTGGGTGAATAGGCCTTGCTTTATTATCTAGTATCCACTGTGATCTTAGACTAAAGTATCCAACAGACAAATCTGTGGAATATGCTTCTTAATACTAGGTTTACCCAATACCTGTTTTCTGCACTGGTTTCCACTGCTTTGTGCCAACAGCGTGCAAGATACTAGTTCATGGAACAGCACCCTGGAATATCTTGGGATTTGACAAATGTTAGTGCTATTAAGGTCATTTAATAGACCCCATGGCTAGAAAATCCAGGAAAGCACAGTAAATGGTCTAAAACCCAGCTCATCAGCTTCTAGTTTCTCTAAACTGAGAACTGAATTGCTCCTCTCAAAGCAAGTCTTTGGCTGCTAATAAGGTTTTTTTGCCCCAAAAACTGATGGCCCTCTAGATGGGCATTATGAAGTCTCACCCTGAATCTGGACCCAGCAAGTAGTAGCACAGCAGATGTGTCATCTAAACATACACAGCAAATATTCTGCATCAAGAACTGGGCTATTGTAAATTCTTGTCTTTAAAGACATTTTCAGGCTGGTGCTTGCTTTATTTCTGCAGAACAGGGAATAGCTGTAAGCATGAGAGTTTGTGTCCTTCTTGTACTTGTGCTTCCAATGTTTCCGTTTAAAGGGTTCCAGTCAGCCTTATGCTTGACCTTTCTGAAGAGATCTGACCTTTGATATTTGAATATTTTTAGCTCTGGATTCTGTTACATCCTCTGAATACCTGGGTCTCCTTGAGCCACTGGAAGGCTTCTCTCACAGTAGAAAGGTTTTTGTGAGTGGCTGGGTTGGTGAAACTGGCACTGCTGTCTTGTAAGCAACACAAACTTTGACTGGAAATCTTTAGTATTAAGCAGCTTTGCTGAAGTTTGATTCATGAGAACTGGACCATAAGAATCTAGTTGAAACACAGTTGTGCACTGTATAATCCTGTTCTCTGCTACATGTTGAGCAGTAAAATATAACTATTGATATCATGGCCTTTTTCAGTTCCAGACAGATTCTCCTTAATCCCTGAGCACACACTGCCTTCCAGAACTTATCTGCCCTCCCAGTAGGAAAGAGTGGCACCTGTACCACAGCTCTAGCTTCTGCTGCTAGAGGCTATGAATAAACACCATTTGTGCCTACCATCCCATATTTACTAGATGTCCCACATAAATATTTCCACTTTTTTTACCTTATTTGCTTCCAGATCTTTGCATAAAAACAAAGTTGTGCAACAGATCATAGCAGTATAGGCCTTTTATGTTATCCGCATTCATCTTTAAGCAGGTGAGAAGGGGATTGCTCCATATGTATCTGAGCTGAGTTGTTTGAATCAGTTTTTAGAAAAGAACCTTAGAGCTCCCTAGGTTTTTTCCTACAAGTTTCCCTCTAACAGTGGCTCCCAGTGATTATTGCCTTGAAAATAGCCTGCTCTAGCAAGACTCCTATTAACACTTCAGTGACAGTGCACAGGGTATAATGCAGCAGGAGTCATTCCTTCTATCTGCTGCCCCCCCACCCAGCCTTCAAGGGAAGGGATTCTAGATCCTTCAGAAGAATTTGATTTCTTTTGACTGCAAATTCTGCCACAGCTCTCCCAGGCAAATTAGCTGAACTCTGTGGATGCTCTGGAAATGCTAATGACTCCCCAAAATGGTTGTGTGTGTTGCCAAAAAAACCAAAAAAAAACAAAACCCACAATGCATGTCTTCTCCCACATCAGAGACTGAATATTGCCTTTGCCAGCCATGGGAGCAAGGGACTCCATCTAACTCTGAGTAAGAGATTCCACTAACCCTGTGATCAGATATGCTTAAATGAAAACTAACAAACCAGCAAGCAAACCTCACACTCCTATTTGCAAGCTGTCACCACTACTTGCACAGTTTATTTGCAATGATTTTTTTTTTTAAAACTTAAGGTTGACAAGGAAGAAACCCTAATAGCGCAGTGGTGATATTTGGAAGACTTTTAGTTCCTTTCTCCTGCCCTTGAAAAGATGAGCACTCAGGACAAATCTTCACTGTTTTGCTCTGAAGAGAACAGGATCCATGCATGCTGCCTGAAGTGCCAAAGGGTCAAAACCACGTGACTGACACAACAGAGAGGCAGCAAAATAAAAGCCACACAATATCTGCCCACCTTGACATTACTGCCAACAGAGCTACAACACCCAGTGCTGGAAACATCCACCTTAAGTGTAGAGTGAAGTTTCCTAAACTCTTCTGTTTTAAAAAACTGAAGTGGGATGACACCACGCTTGGAGAGAAGAGGGAAGAGACTCCCTTCTCCAACAGATGGTTTGCTATGCCCTAAAGCAAGACAGATGGTGTGGACCTGAGGCAGTCCTTCCAGGAAAGGATTCTGTGTAGCATGTCCTCTATTCTTGTAGGTCAGGGGACTGAGAGGACCACCCTGGCCTTCAAACTAAACTTGATGAAACCTTGACTCTCTTGCATGGATTTTTATTGCAAATAGTCTTCCTGGCCAATCTGTGCAAAATACTTAAGTGGTTACCATTAGCTGTCTCTATGCCACTCATCTCCACATAAGTGGAGACTGGCACCTATTTCTAGGAGCCATGATCATCTCTCTGATCTTGTCTTCTGTACACTACACTTGCTGTGAACAATTGAAGTTTCTCAAGCTTTTGTTAGGCTGCCATATATGGGATGCTTTTGGAGGTTAATCCTACCTTCCATTTTGTTCTCCTTCCTATTAGATCTGCTCACCTGGTGTCCAGGTTCCGCCCACGTGCTCCCATCATTGCTGTGACTCGTAATGGACAGACAGCACGCCAGGCCCATCTGTACCGTGGCATTTTCCCTGTGTTGTGCAAAGAACCTACCCATGATGCATGGGCTGAGGATGTGGATCTTAGAGTTAACCTGGGCATGAATGTTGGTGAGTTATGTTGCTTTATCTTTACTCTGGTCAGGTAACTGATAGCTTATGGAAGAACCACCCCTTCAAAAAATCTCTAGTTTGGAGCATCTTTTGCCTTCTGGTGGAGTCTTAAGGCTGTTAATGAGAAGAAATACTGATTGTAGGAGGCCCATTCATTTGTCACAAGCAAACCACCTTAGCCAGATCTGGTACTCAGACTGATAACTTAGTATTAAAAACTGTTCCCCCTTCACAACAGACCTCGATTTTTTAATAGCTCTAATGGAAAACTGTAAAGACAAATGCTTACTGGTCTGTCTGAGAGGCCACCTTTTATTTGCTTTTTAAAAAAAAAAACACTTAGGGCTGAGGTAAATGGTAGCTCCTCTCACTGTTACAGTGCACTTTGCATTAACTGACACGGGCCCAAAACCAAAGTTCAAAATGGGCTGTATGAAATGGAATTTCATCTAGTGGCAGCACCTGTAGCTGAGTTTAAGGTCTCGGGACAGAACAAATAGTGTAGGACAGAGGTGAGGTGTCCTGTCTTTCAGGATAGATCAAACCATGATTGCTGAAGTGCTTTTATTGCTAGGACAGCTGAGGGGAAACCTGAGTCCCTCAGCCTGGTGTAATGATGCCATCTTGTGGCATGAGGGGGTATGTGAACAAGAACTAAGTGAAGCCCTTGGACTGTAAGAGCACCTACTAGGGCTAAATGAGATCCAAGAGAGATACTAAATCCGTGTGGTTGTTCTGGTAGCCCCCTCTATTACATTTGGACTTACAAGAAAGCAGTGGTATTCTTTGTCTCTGGATGCCGACTTGTTGTGGAAGACATCCTAAACCCTAATGATACTGAGTCTACTGGACATTGTCATCTAATAGAACTGTTGGCATGAACTTGGTTTGCAGATATTCACAAAGCTTTCTCTTCCAGGCAAAGCACGTGGCTTCTTCAAGACTGGCGATCTTGTCATTGTACTTACAGGATGGCGCCCTGGGTCCGGCTACACCAACACCATGCGTGTGGTGCCAGTTCCATGAACACCAACTCTCAAACCCTCCCCAGCAACACCTTCCCTCTCCCCCACTTTCTTCTCCTCTGCTCTACCCCCTTGCATTAGGCTGGCAATCGCTTGCAATGTTATCCGTGTGTAGAGTGGATTTAGGTTGCTAAACACCACCAAATGCAGCAGCAGGAGAAGGACCACCTTTAAGTCACTCTAAAAGAATACTTGAAATGTTTTAGTTTTTTGAAAAGTAAATGACCTTTTTCCCCTAAGGTGATTCTGCCCTGAAGTAGTTGGGATTTAGTGTATGAAATTCCTGCATGGTGACTGAACTTGTGCTGCTCATCCCCCTCTTTGTAAACTGGATACTACCTTAAGGGTGAATACTATGCCTTTCCCTGCACCTTTCTCAGGAGTGCAGGGGAAGGAGGCAAAAACAAGGTTATCGTCTGAGTGCCAATGTTAGCACTCTCTGCAACAGGCAGAGTACAGCTCTGTACCCTGTAAGTTCAGATAATCAACAGCTTCATTTAATGCCTCCCTTCTCTGCCATGTCGTCCTAATTACTCCCACTCTGCAAACTTGTATTGTCACCGATGCACTCCAGTTTAGGAGCTGTGGTAGATTAAGTCATGGGTCTATGTAGCCACACTTGCAGTATGTAAACTAGTCTTCTTGTCTCCCCTCCAGATTTACAGTGGCTCGCTGCACTCCATAATTTAAACTCCACTACAGATACATTAGGTATCTAACACACCAATGAATGTTGATGAAAGATTAAGATGTGCTTAACCCTTTAACTCCTAAAGTAGGAACTTCCATGAAACATACTACTGTGTATTCCCCTCCCAGTGCAAATGGAGAGAACTACTCCAGGGTTCCAATATACCTGGAAAACAGTGATTGAAACCTCCAGCACAGACCAAAGTCTAAGATGCAATTCAGGCCTGGGTTCCTTCTAAGTCACTTAGTTTGTCATTTATGGGCAGCAGGGGGAAATAGAACAAGGATAAAACAGAGGTTTTGCTCTTAGAGTTGAGTGCTGCATTTCCACTTCCTGTGCTGCTGAGAGTAAGCTGAGAGCTCCTTGTGCTCCTACTGCAGTATTGCGTATCTGAGTTAAGTAGTCATGTTTCCTGAGAGCATTCTCCTATGTTGTAAATCTGGACAAGTTATTTACTGTAACAGGTATATTGGATTGTAGAGCACAACTATGTACATCAATAAAGAAAAGCTGAAGCACCCATCAGAGTTCTGCTCTTGCTTGGTTTTTCCATTGGCAAGGTGAGAGTCCTTTGTGAAGAAAAGGTGAAACATGTCAATGCTTACAAACAATGTCGGAACACTAAAGGAGGAAAAATCTATTTTGCATATTAGTTGAAAGCTATTTTATCCTTGGTTGTGGAAGGAATCCTCAATACTGTAGTTGGTTTGCAGCTAGATTGTAGAGCCCTCAGATATGCCAAATCTATGGCAACTTCAGACATAGCTGTCTCTTGTGCAAACAAAAAGATCACTTTATGCTACTTCACTTACCAGTTATGTCAATTCCTAATCCAATGTTGTAACTAGAGCAAAGCAGCTGTCATCTATCCACCAATTTGCTTCACAGCGCAGCTGGATGCTACACATGTGGCAATTCTTAACTCCTGTTTCTAAAACTTTCTAGTGCAAGTCTTCCAAGTATCACATATCTTGATATGGGAATGAGTCTTGTTCTGTGGACTTCTGCTGTTCTGTCCTAACAAGGGCTGCCAAATTTTAAAAATAGTACATCAGAATGTAGCAATTGGTATCTAGTAATCTAGACTTCTGTTTCATTGTTCAGAAGCATCATTTGATACAAAACCCAAACCTTCTGCTACTCAAGTAGCACTTGATTTGCCAGGGCTAAATGTGTTTGAGGGAGGAGGGGAGCATGGAAAGAGACAGCAAATCTTAGGAGCCTTGCAGGGAAAACATGGCTAAATATTCTCTACACAAGTGGTTCTCAGCCAGGGGTACACATGTCTTCCAAAGGATACATCAACTCCTCTAGATACATGCCTAGTGTTTTACAACCGGCTACATAAAAAAGCAGTAGCAAAGTCAGTTCAAACTAATATATCATACAGTGACTTGTTTATACTGATCTATGTGCTATGCACTGAAATGTAATTACAATATTTGTATTCCAATTGATTTATTATAAATTATATGGTAAAAATGAGAAAGTGAGCACTTATTCAGTAGTAATGTGCTGTGACGCTTCTGTGTTTGTCTGATTTTGTAAGCAAGTAGTTTAATAGAGGTGAAACTTGGGGATACGCAAGACAAATCAGATTCTTGAAAGGGGTAAAGTAGTCTGGAAAGGTGGAGAGCCACTGATCTACACTGCTAGCTTGTTCCTGGAAATGGACAACATGAAGCTGCTTCACTTAAATCCCCCTTTCCTCCCCACCCCAGCTCTTAATCTGTCAACTTTGATTACTCTTCTCTGGGCAAATATTTTGTACCTGTGACTTAATACAAGCAAAATATATATAAATAATAAACATATGGAGAGCAAACTCATTTGTGTGGGTGTGTAGAGGGCTTAAGGACCTACAGATAAGTAAGGCAAGGAGAGTAGTAGGTGTTCAGGGCCTTAATCAGACATCAAGGACCTTGCTTACAACTTACGTACCTATAGCAGGATGGAATCAATACAGCTGGCCACCATAAAAGGGAAGAGCTCTTCTGAAAGGGAGCTAGTGCCAGCTCCTACTTGGCCTAGGCTAATAGAAAGAATGTCTTCCTTGAACTTGGAAGCTTTCCACTCCTTAATGGTTTCCAAGTGTGGGGAGAGGTGAGGGTGAACCAACTGCATTTGGGTTGCAAGGTTCCAGATTAAGGCGATAACTGTAGATGTGCAAAACTAATTCAATGAAATGTTTCACAAACCACTGGCTGGCATAGCTGTTTTGGTATGAAGTCCCTTGGGGCAAGGCATTGTCACCTCTTTTCATATCTGAAAGGCATCCTTGTTTGAAACCCACTGCCTGCTAAATGACTAGGAGGCAGGCTGCTTGCCTCAGAGGCTGTCCATCAGAATCTTGCCTAGTCAAGCTGGAGCCTATGTCTGGCAAGTTTTGTATCTAGGCCCTTCTTTCCCTTACTGGGCTGGAACTCTGATCTTGAGGCCTATTCCTACATATTGCATTCCCTCCTCCAGCAATGGTAAGTGTGAGGCCTCTGGCTGGAGGTGAGGGCTGGGACAGATGGTTGGAGGGAGTGTGAGGGCTCCAGCTGGGGGTGCAGGCTTGGGGGTAAGACCAGGGATGAGGGTTTTGGGGTGCAAGAGGGCGGAGGGTTGGGATATGGGGGATGAGGGCTTCAGCTGGGGATGAGGGGGTGGGGGTGCAGGCAGGGTCTCAGGGCTGGGGCAGAGGGTTGGGGTGCAGGGGGTGAGGGCTCTGGCTGGGGGTGGAGAGCAGGGAGAGAGGACTCATCCCTCCCCCAGCTTTCTCCCAGCAGCATGGGGCTGGAGGGAGAGGTGCACAGCTTAGCAGGAATTTGGACCCAGAGTAATTTGCTGTGCTACAGCACACTTCACCTCTGAAGAAGCTTATAACAGCACTGGCCAAGGCATTTCTTAAAGTGAAACAGTTACAGAGCATCCTTCTCTGCTGTTAGAAAATGACCAGTGGATTACCTATATTCATACTCCTTTGGGAAGGGGTCATCACTAAAGACTAGCTCACTAACTCTCTGGGAAGTTGGGTTATGTCTACTTTGCAGTTAAGACACCTGAAGCTGGCCTGGGTCAGCTGACTTCGGTTTCAGGGCTGTTTAATTGTGGTGTAGACATTTGACCTTCCCTGAATTATGTGCCTTGCCCCTCAGTTTAAAAACTACTCTCTACGGCTCACACAGCAAATAGTGGACTAAGTGCACAACAATGTGTGCAGAACAATACTTGTGTATGCTGTACTGATTGGCTGAAGGGGAGGGTAGAAAAGAGTCCTCAAAAGCAACTGGAAGGTTCAGAAGACTGCTGATGGATGACTGAAAATACTTCTAGATCACTACTTTGAGTCTAGCTCTGCTGACAAGTGAGGTCATTAGCATGAGATGACCTATGTGAAAGAGTGGGTGGTCTTGGTTGGCAGGGAGCAGATGTCTCCAGTATGGTTGACCATCTCATCAGGGCTGAGGAGTGAATGGGTTTGAAGGCTGGACAGTCTTCCCCACCCCCTTCCTAGGCGCTCTGCGTCAAGCTTGGGTGCATTCACCTCATGTGGGAAGTGTACACTGTAGCTATGCTTGTCCGTATCTATTCTGAGACTTTTTAAGAAAGACATCACCCTCCCCACACACCCAGGGCCATCAAGCTGCTCCTCTTCCCCAGCAGTCCAGTAAGTCCATTTTTAGCATCCCCTTAGAACCTGGCTAGTACTGCTTTCTGTAGCCATTGATTATGAGCAACACATCTCAAAGAACAACCATTAAAGAAAGATAAGTAACCAATTTTTCCTCCAGGCTTCAGCTGTGGCTTTTAATGGAATATTAGTCTAACCTGGCTCTCTTTTCCTTTAAGGTTGCAACACCTTTGATTCTTATAGCTGTGCAAGTAACACTTTTATTTTTTCTGCTAGCAAGACTAGTACTATGCAGCAGAGAGCAATCGCAAATGGTGGCCATTAGGGGATTTTTTTTTACAAAGTTATTTACAAAGTGCCTTTCATCCTCATGGGCTCCTTTTACAGCTAGCATGTGTGTGTACATATATATGCAGAGTGCGGTATGTACCAGTCAGGCAGTATCCACAATACAGCTATACGGGCAATGTTTGGGCTTACTACTGCTGCAGCGTGAACAATTCACGTCCCTGGCCCCATTCTTGGACAGTGGTTCAGAAGTGACAGGGAAGAGTGTCATCTCTTAGAATGTTCCTGCCTGTTCCTTGAATGTCTCCCATCCAAACACTGAATAGGTTTGACCCTGCTTATTTTGAGAGCACAGTGGAAGACTGGCTGTAAAATACTGGATTCAGTAGTAGGAGTTAAAATGTGGAAGCACTGGATTTATAGTTCACAGACCCTCAGGTGCCTATGGTGAATTGATTAGGATGATCTAATTTTAGATCATGTTTTAACAATATAAAGGATGGTCTGTTCTGGGGCCCAAACCAGCTGAAATGTCAAGCCTCAAATTGTTTTTATTGTCTGCTTTTTGGCTCTTCAGAATAAATGGAAGCATGCCCTTCTGAATTGTCCCAGCAGGGGGGGAGCTTTCACTGATGTTATCAAGTCAGACTGGAGACAGACTTGTATTTGTCCCAGATTTAGCATCCTTCTTTTTATTACTATTTCTGTATTTTTTGGTAATGCAAATGTATTAATTCATACAGTGCCAATCCATGTGCCATGGCCTTTACAATAAGTCAGCCTTTAAGTACGTGTGGTTTTTTAATCTAATGTACAAAAAGCAAAGTCTTCAACTTTAGATTTAAAAAGAGAGACAATCTGTAGTCCAGTTCCCCAGGGACGGGAAGTTAGGACCATCTGACAGCTGTTTGCTAAGCTAAATGAAATGAGTTTGGTGGGGTCCAGATTAATTTACTGGGTCTTGTCTACTCACACATTTATTCTTGAAAAGGGATAAACTGTAGTGCTAGATAGCACCTTTATAACTGTGCATTTTAGTGATTGTATCATAACTATCACTAAAAATCACACCTCTAACCAATGCATTTATAGAGGTACAAAAAGTGTGTGTTGTTGGCTTTAGGAGTCTGAAGCACACAGGTCCTAGTCCTGCTGGCAGACACAATAATAAGACCGAGCTTAACTACTCAGGCAGAGAGTTGGTCATAAGAATGGCCATAGTGGGTCAGACCAGACCTCCCTCTAGCCCAGTATCCTGCCTTCCGACTGGCCAATGCCAGGTCCCCCAGAGGGAATGAACAGAACAAGTAATCAAGTGATCCATCCCCTGTTGCCCATTCCCAGCATCTGGTCCCTCTTTAGCATGGCTCATTAGGGGATGGGGGTAGCTCACACTGTGGGTACATCTACACTACCCACCGGATCAGCAGGTAGCAATCAATCTCCCGTCAACTGCTGAACTCCAGCTCAGCGAGAGGCAGAAGCAAATTCAACAGGGGAGTGGCAGCCGTCGATCCCACGCCATGAGGACAGGGCCGGTGCAACAATTTAGGCAAACTAGATGGTCGCCTAGGGCGCTAGGATTTGGGGGGTGGCATTTTCTTTTGCAACGACCGCGGTAACCGGATCTTCGGCTGCACCGTTCGCTGCCAGCATTTAGGCAGAGAGCTGGGGCAGGGGAGCGCGGGGAGGGCTGCCTGCAGCAAGTAAGGTGGGGGGGGCGGCATGCAGGGGAGCTCCCTGCCCCAGTTCACCCCTGCCCCACCTCCTCCCCGAGCACGCCGTGGCTGCTTCACTTCTCCCACTTCCAAGGCTTGCGGCATCTAAGCTGATGGTGCCACAAGCCTGGGAGATGGGAGAAGTGAAACAGCAATGGTGTGCTCGGGGAGGAGGCAGAGCAGGGTTGAGCGGGGGCGGTGCCTCAGGGCAGAAAGTGAGGAGCTGCTATGGGGGGGCACCTCGGGGGGGTGCTCAGGGACAGGGGAGGGCGCAAGGTGGAAGTTTCGCCTAGGGCGTGAAACATCCTTGCACCAGCCCTGCATGAGGATGCGAAGTAAGTGATTCTAAGTCGATCTAAGATACGTCAACTTCAGCTACGAGAATAGCGTAGCTGAAGTTGCATATCTTAGATCAATCCCACCCCCACCGCCACCCTCACCCCCCAGTGTAGACAAGGCCTGTTAGAGCACACCTGGCCCTGCAGAAAAGGAGGGGGCATTGCAGCTGCCTGTCCAACTTTCACTCAAAAGATTACTTTTTTCCCTTACAAAGAAAAGAGGAGAAAATCAGCCTGAGCTGAGTGGGTGGGGGGTGTCAGAGGGAAGGAAGGCAGTAAAGGGATTGATCGCTGGTAAACATGCAGAGCTGGGCAGAGTTTATACCCATAGTTATTTGCTTCTGTGAAATGGAGGGATTAGAAGCCTGACGAGCAAATGGAGCAAAAAGTTCTCTTCCCTTAAAGCTCCAGCAACTGCATTTAAAGCCATTGAGACGAGCGGAGTAGGCTGTCCTCATTTGTTTCCTCCTCAGGTTAGATGCAGCAATAAACCAAACAAAATCTCATTCGTTCATAGGGGACAGTAAGTCAGAGCCCTAACAACCAGGAGGGACAGGTCCCCATAGGGCCTTGGGGAGACAGAAGGGAAAAGGCTATCCAGAGTAACTCACCATAAAATCATGTCTTCAGGTTTCAGCAGCCCCAGCTGAGCCAGAGCTTTTCAGAGGGTCAGATTCATACATTCCAAAGCCAGAAGGGACCATATGATCGCCTACTCTGACCTGTATAACACGGGCTAGAGAACCATCCCTAGTGCTTCCTGCATCCAGCGCATCACTTCCCTAGTGCTTCCTGCTCTAGCTCACACAGTTGAGATGGAGCAGGTCTTTAAGATTAGATGGATAGCTTTCTAAAACACTTCAAGTGATGGAGAATCCATCTTATCCCTAGCTTAGTTGTTCCAATGGTGAACTATCCTCACCGTTTTTGTAGTCTTTATTTCTAAGCTGAGTTTGTCTAGCTTCATCTTCCAACCACTGGATCTCATGCCTTTTTCTGCTAGTTTCAAGAGTCTATAGTAGACTGACAGAAATGGCTTCTCCATGTAGGGACTTGTAAGCTGATATCAAATTACCTATTACCCTTCTCTTGGATCAGTGGTTCTCAAGCAGGGGTGCGCACACCCCTGGGGTACACAGAGATCTACCAGGGGTACATCAGTTCATCTAGATATTTGCCTAGTTTTACAACAGGCAATATAAAAAGCACTAGCAAAGTTAGTTCAAATGAAAATTTCATATGACTTGTTTATACTGCTCTATGTGCTAAACACAAATGTAAATATTTCAATTGATTTATAATTATATGGTAAAAATTGGAAAGCAGTATTTCAGTAACAATGTGCTGTGACACTTACATTTTTATGTCTGATTTTGTAAGCAAGTAGTTTTTAACCTAAGTGAAACTTGGGGGTATGCAAGGCAAATCAGACTCCTGAAAGGGGTACAGTAGTCTGGAAAAGTTGAGAGCCACTGATGATCTAAATATTTTGAGTCCTCTTTAGTCTCTCACAGTAAGTCCTTCAGAGCTCAACTCATTCACTCTGTCTCCCCAGTACATCTGTCTAGATCTTTCTAACTAAGCCTTTTACAGATTGTTGCTTTGTGAAATACCTGACTAGCATGGCAATTGCAGTGAGAGTTTGTCCATAGAATTCCAAAACTGAGGTACTGTCTTCCCATCCTCAGCATCCCAGCTATGGCCAAAGCCCAGGGCTTTCAGTGAGAAACCTGACTCTTTTCAGAGATCTCTCTAAACCCTGGTGGAGTCTATCTGTGCTACTAATTAATAGACTTGGCTGGCTAACAGACAGCATGCTATGTGCAGAATGTGTGTGGTTCAGACCAGCACATAGGGTGAGAGTGTGTGGCTGAGCGGCTTTACCAGACATTCCAGACCATCTGCACTCAGCTGGTCACAGCTTTAGTGAGAAGTACAAGCCACTGTGTACTTTGGGAAATCACCCCACTAATCCTGCTAACGGTCTGAGTTCCAGAGGAACAAGAGAGAGATTGAGAGGCGCACACAGAAGGCTATTTACACATGCTCTTTAATTAGCACCAATGGAACAACTTAGTGCAGGCGAGAGAACAGGCTTGAGGGAAGGGACAAGGAGGCAGAGCTGCTTTATTTAAATGTGAGGCTCTGTCAAGTTGTATTCACACTAGCACAGGCGCCAATACCTCTGAGCTGTATCTGAAAAGAAAGTTATAGATAGCAGGGTTGTGACAATCCTCAGAGCCAAAATGGACTCAGGCCTGAACCTTGTTAAGAGTAATTAGCATTTGATTCTCTTAGCCCTCTCAGCATAATGGTCTAAATGCAGCATCACATTCAGCTAGTCAGGCAAAACTAGTCCCCTCTTTCTTTGTGATGTATTGTTTGCACTGCAGTCGCACTAACAGCCGCATGCAGGAGATGTTCTAGTGGCTTCTGCACAAACATGTCTAATAGCTGGCATTCCACCCTTGGCTCTTAGGGCCACCTGTGTCTCATTCTAAAGTTTGTAGCTACGTTCTCAGTTCTCCAGGAGATGGAGGCAATTTCAAAGGGACGAAGATGAATGGGTAACATGGGGATAGCAGTGACCCAGCTAGCAACCGATCTCTTGCAGCTGGTGACAGATGTGAAATCTCAGCCCTCTCCTGAGTCCTGTTAATTATTAACTTACCATTGCTTTATGAAAAGCAGATCATGCTTTGCTGCAGTCAAAATCTGTTCGATAGCTTTGTGGTCCTTGGTGCCTCTGCTCTGGGACCTGAATGTCTAGAGTAAAACTTATCTAGTTAATAAAACTTTGGTGACGCTGATCCAAAACACAGTTCAGGAGTCTTACGTTTCCTCCTGTGATGTGGGGAATTTCCTGCCCTGCAGCCTGAATTCTACCGATAATACCATGTACCTGTCAGCATACAGGCTTCACGCTGAGCACTGGGATGCAAATGGAAAAGCAGAAAGTGCCAGAGCTGAATGCTCTAAGTCCCAGTGGTTAGATTGACTCAGTCTTTCCCTGGACATGGACTATATGTCATCCAGGTGCAGCATGATGGTGGTGCTCTGACATTCCTTACATGAAGACCATGTTTTGAATATAGCAGTGTCCTATTCGCTTGCCTTGAGATCCAGCTCTCACAATGAACAAATACCAAAAATCTTCGTTAATGGCAAAGCGATCCAACCCACCTCCCATACAGGCACACTGGGAATAAGAAATTCTTTCTGGCACTAAAATAGCAGACCAGTCTGCCTGGATCCTAGAGCATGGACTAGATGATGTTCCTCACAGGTCTTTTAAGAACAGACGAGCTGCCATAGTGTGTCAGACCATGATCCGTCTTGCCCAAGGTCCTGTCTCCCAACAGTGGCCTGTTCCAGAGCTTCAAGGGGAGTGTAAAGAACAGGATAATTATGGAATGATCCACTCCCGGCTTATAGTCAGAGGTTTAGGGTCACCTAAGCATGTGGTTGCATCCCTGACCATCTTGGCTAATAGCCATTGATGGCCCTATTCTCCATGAACTTATCAATTTCTTTTCTAAACCAGTGATTCTTTTGGCCATCACAACATCCCATGGCAGTGAGTTCCACAGGCAAGTTGTGCATTGTGTGAAAAACTACTTCCTCCTGTTTGCATTAAGCCTGCTGCCTATTAATATCATTGGCTAATTTTCCAGCTCTTATATCTATGATCTGACTGTGTGATCCCACTTCTTCAAGCCACTTCTTCATCCAGGACAGTGAGCCTCATGCTTGGCCCCATCCAGTGATGCAAAGTAACTAGTCCCGAAGGATTCTCCCAGTGCAGGACAGTCTTGGGGGCGAGGGCTGCTGTAGTGACTCCTGCCCTACAGCCTTGGCACAGGGCCTGTGGCTGGGGGCAAAGAGCAGGGCTAGGGTATTCCTCCTGCTCAGTGATCCCTGGTTGCTAGAATGTCTCCTTGGCTCATAGGCGACTGAGTGTAAAATAAGCAGCCTTCAGGCTGCTCTAACATGTGCCGGGGACTGGCCTGCTGCCTGGCCAGCTCCAGGATTAGGGCAGCATAAAGGTGGCTTAATGCCCCTTCCCTATTCCCCCTCCTCCCCATCTTGTGTTGAGCACAACTCAGCTGGAGGGTCTGGCCATCCAGTTGCTCACTATGTTTCCTTCTCCACTCCGGCAGTATAGGAGTAAAACAGCAGAGAGCCCCTGATGTGCTCACAGGGAGAGGCCAGGTGGGTATGTGGGACACTCCCTCCCCCCCATTAAATCGCCCCATTTTCCCCTTCCACAAAAAGGCTTATTGGCTAGTCGGGAGGAGCTACACCCTCCACCCTGAGCATTATGGCAGAGGCACTGCAAACAGCTGGGACACTCAGGGCTGCCCAGAGGATTCAGGGGGCCTGGGGCAAAGTAGGGGAGCTGCGGCGCTTGTACGCACCAGGTGGTGGTCTGGGTCTTCGGTGGCGGAGGGCCTTCAGTCACTCCACGTCTTTGGCAGCACTGAAGGGCCCCCCGCCGCCAAATTGCCGCCAAAGATCCAGACTGCTGCCAACCCAGGGCTCACAGGGCTCTTGGGGCAAACTTCCCCACTTGGCCTCCCCTCCCCCCGCCAGGTGGCCCTGGAGACATGTGGTGCTTGAATCAATGTTACACGCTCTGGGCTTCCTCTCTAAGGGAGCTCGCTGGTCCCTTTTCTTTGTTCCGGACCTAACAATCGCTCCCCATGCTGGGGGTTATTTGTAGAGGGTGCTTATGTCCCCTGCTTTGTTTTCTCTAATCCAGTCTAGGTGGATTGAGCTCTTTAAAGCTCACATAGTTCAAACCCTCTGATCATTTGTGTCAAACTCCTAGGAAACCACACCCTAGCTGGTTGAAATCATTATCAGCATGCTAAATGCCTGTCATCTGGGGATCTCAAAGAGCTGCTGGGCCTCAGCCCTGGTGGGAAGTAGGTATCGTTACCACCTTATAGATGGGAAAGCAAGGCACAAAGACAAATTTGCCCAAGATCACCCAGCAAATCAATGGCATTACTAGGCTAGAATCCAAGAGTCCTGACTCCCAGTCTCCAGCTCTGACCATTAGCCCACCCTGATGGGCTGAGAATACAGTAGCAGCAGCATTTGGAGTACTTTGTAGTTTGCTTTTTCAAACAGGTTCTTACTCACTCAAGCCCCCATCTCACATGCTCCACTCCAGCTGGATGACACAAACGCTGACCACCATGGTGCTAAGGGAGCCCATACCTGCTGCTTGCTGCAGCTTGTAGAAATTAGCATGCTCTGTTCATTCTTCTGGCCTCCCTCCAAGCCAAGCTCTGGGAAATCAGGTAAGCTAACGCTGTCCACGGCAGTGACCTGTTTCGCAGGAAGCAGCTGGGGATTTACTCTTCTAAGCTGAAATCCTCTTACCCAGACCAAAACGTTCTTGTGATGATCAAAAATCCCCAGTGCATGTTAATGGGCCTGATCTTCCACTGCTTAGCACCTTGTGGAGTTGTTTATACCAGGGCATGTTAATGGGCCTGCTCTTCCACTGCCTAGCACCTTGTAGAGTTGTTTATACCAGGGCAAAGTGGGTATAAAAGGCTGCTCTGATCGGGGAACATAAGTGAAGGAAGATGCAGGGGGAATCAGGGCCAAACCTGTATGAGTGGGGAGTGTTACTGGTGCCTTTCGGTGCCTGATCCATAGAAGATATGAGGCTATTGCAGCCCCAGTGAGGCAGGAATGGGATTTTAGCTCAAGCTGCAGCAGCTTATGGTCTTAACCCTGGACATCCCCAGTTCAATCCCCAGACTGGTGACCAAGATGGCAGCCATGACACAAGCTTGAAAACAGTCACCATCATTCTGGATGCACTCCTGGGCCTAGATCCACAGTGGGTGTAAGCTGCCACAGCTCCACTCAAATCAATGGGACTGATTCACACCAGCCAAGGATTTGGCCCAGCATGTTCACCAGGACTCTGGGGAGCAATATACTGTGACTACACAGGGGTCATTTCAGACAAGGACAGATGGGTGCTTCCCATGCCCCATCCTTTTCCTGCCTTTCTAATGGGGCAGACTTCAACATGGCGCCGTTTCCTTTGCTTCCTTGTTGGTGCCGATGCCATTGGGAACCTCCCCAGCGCGCCGGGCTCTGTGCGTCCTTGTCACTGCACAGCCAGCATCCGCATGGCTTTTTGGTGTCCTCAGCAGTGGAGAAAACAATTATTTGCCATTCAAAGGTGTTGGAATACAGCACTTAAATTGGATTTGGGGCCAACAGTGCTTGTCAGCAGGTCTAATCTCAGCTTCACCAGTGTAAATCCAGAGTAACCTCAGTGCAGTCAGTGGAGCTACTCCAGGTTTACACCGGTATAAGGGAAATCACAATCTGGTCCTTTTTATAGAAGTGATTCATTAAGAGTCAGCATGCATCTTGTCACTCTGGCCACTCTGAGATAAGGGTGTCTTCTTTCTCCTGTGCCTCCTACCAGAACAACCCAATTACAGTGACACTGCTTATTGCATTAGCTCCCAGCATGCTTCTCTTCAGTGAATGTGATTAGAACCATTGAGCCAGCTGACCTAAATTGGCAACTGAGGATCTGCCCCATTGAATCCAATGGTGTTACTCTTGATTTACATCAATGTAAAGGAGAGGAGAATTATTATTTGTATTACTGTAGTACCTTTTGAGCCCTAGTCATGGACCAGGACTGCACCATGCTAGGAGCTGTACAAACACTTCAGAATGAGACCTGCAGATTTCATTGGAGTTACTCCTGATTCACAGTGGGGTAACCAAGAGCAGAATGTGGCCTTTGCACAAAACAGAACACCGTAAGAAGACCATTGTCTTCTCTTGCTGCAGAGAAGCCGAGGTGAAGCCGAGCTGTTTGTTCTCAGGCAGGAGACGCTGATCCTGTGACTCTATCCCGACTGTCTGGCGCAGAGCTCTGGGTGCAAATAGGGGCAGCTCTTCACAGCTGTTTGTTAGTTGGTGTAAAGGTGACACCTTGTAATTCCATGTTCCCTGTCTCTGTCTCTGTCTCTGTCTCTCTCTCTCTCTCTCTCTCTCTCAAAGGAAAGATGGTCTGGTGGGTAGTGCAGCAGAGTGGAGTCAGGAGACCTGGGCTCTAGGTCTGGCTATGCCAGGGACTTGCAGTGTGACCATAAGGGAGTCATTTGGCTTTTCTGCCCCTCTACTTCCTTGTCTATGAAATGAGGTGAGTAGCATTTCTTGGGAGTGCAGCCTCAGGGTGAGAACCCTCCATTCATTTCTGTTGACAGCATGCTTTGAGATCCTTGGATGGAAGGCAGCAGGGGTTGGTGCAAGGCGATTGCCAAAGGTAGCATCAACTGGATTCTGCTCTCAAGCCACAAAGGCCAATGCTGCTAACTGTGCCTAGGATCTGAAAACCAGGCTGGGTTTTTGCTGCTTTCTCCACCATCACCAGTAATAAAGATTCTGCAGTCAAAACTCCAGTGACAACCATTCTGTCTAAGGGCTGGTCCACACTAGAGGGGGGAAATCGATCTTAGATACACAACTTCAGCTACGTGAATATCTAAGATCGGATTACTCACCCGTCCACACCGTGCAGGATCGATGTTCGCGGCTCTCCGTGTCGATTCCGGAACTCCGTTGGGGTTGATGAAGTTCCGGAATCGATATAAGCACGCTCAGGGATCGATATATCGCGTCTAGATTAGACGCGATATATCGATCCCCGAGCAATCGATTTTAACCTGCCAATACGGCGGGTAGTCTGGACGTGGCCTAAGTGAGAGTAATTAACCATCAGAACAAATCACCAAGGGCTGAGGTGGTTTCTCCACTGACAGTTTTGAAATCAAGACTGGATGTTTCTCTAAAAGCTCTGCTCCAGGAATTATTGTGGGGCCGTTCTCTGGGCTGGGATTATAGGAGGTCAGTCTAGTGATCACTATGGTCCCTTCTGGCCTTGGAATCTCGGAATCCTGCTAATGGTGCAGGACAGAGCTGGGCTCCTGCACGGGCTGTGTCATGCCAGGAAAAGGGAAATGAGATTTGTGTTGGTAAAGTCAGCGGGTGCTCCCAGGGAACACACCAGATGCAGAGATGGGGAGTACAAAGAAGCACGTGTACTACACACAGACACTTCACTGACCATAACTACAGTCCGAAGAGGCAGATCAATAGGAGGAGGGGGTCCAATAGTCAGGGCTCAAGATCCATGACTGTCACTGGCGGGAAGTGTTCTGTACTCTGGGGGCTGGATTTTAGAGGCACCACGTACTCACAGCACATCATTTGGTTCAAGCGTGTCTCAAGATGCCAGAATTACTGACCACTTTGTAAAACTACAGGCCCTTTTTATAAACAATTGATTCCTGATTGGCTTCAACTCCATTCCTTGTAAAACTTTCCCCAGTAAGCACGGGTCAGCCAGCCAGTAATCAGAACCATCCAGTAACGTCCCTGGCTCAGAGGCACCCCTTTAGCAATCCTGTCTGCACAGATTCCGTTTCATCCAGCTGAGCGTTTTAGCAGCTTTGATAATATTTCCAGAATTCTTGCCTTTTCCAAACCAAACTTCCCTAATTCCATTCCTGATCCCCAAACAGAAACAAACAATGCAATGAAAGAAGTTTGTGTGCAACACACAAACTAACCCAGAGAGAAAGGAAAACATGATGGTTCTCTCCTGGTCTGTGAATCACAGGGAAGTGCAGTAGTAACAAATGCTGTAGCTATGATGAGTACTATGATAAGGCAAGGATATGCCCTGTAGTTGATGCCCTGGGTTTGTTTATCAACCAAACAGGACAGGATAGCGAGCTACCCTACAGAAAGAGACTCAGAGGAGAATGAAGTCTTAGCTGAGGGGACATGTAAAGGTATTTACAAAGGAATCCGAGTAGGACACAGAGAGAGGGGATGTAACTGCCAGGACCTCTACCTGCTTCCACAGAAGCAGCTCCAGCTTCCTTGAGCACCTCCACAGGGGTGAAAGTCACCATTGCTTTTTCACTGTGTTAGAATGTTGAGCTGAGAAGCCCACCCCCTTTCCCCTCCTGAACATTCATGTTACTATAATAATCCTGCTCTGACTGACTCCTACTGGAAGGCTGTTCCAGAATCTCCCTCCTGTGGTGTTAGAACCTTCTTTTCATTTCCAGCCTGAACTTACTCAGACTTCTCATCCATAGATCTGCAGGTGCTTTGCAAATGGGGTTCAGCAAAAGCACATGAGCAGGGACTGTGGGGAAACTGAGGCAGGGGATAATTACAGGCTTGGTGTTCAGAGGTACTTACTGAGCACCCTGAATTCCAGTTGAAGTCAGTGGAGGTGGAAGGGACTCAGCATCTTGGGAAATCTAGTGACTGCACAAGGGCACAGAGCTGGGGATAGAACCCAGGAGTCCTGACTCCCAGTCCTGATCCCCATCAATTATTTCATGGGTGCTAAAAGGAATTTCGGTGGGGCATGCAAGGTATCCCATAATCTCAGATTGCACAACCCCGCACACAGCAGCCAGGTGATGGCAGGTGAGAGAGCAGGCAAGGAGACTAAATGGGGAGGAGAGCTGAAGGCAGTAGGTGCTGATGTGGGAAGTCAGCGGGAGGCTACAGGATGTGGATTCAGACTTCTGAGCTGTGTTTCCTAAGGGAGCTGGGGCTCTAGGAGGTGCAGGGGTGGGAAGGCTCTCCCAGGTACTACAGGCAGTGTGGTGAGCAACCAGGACTGTGGTACCCCAGACCTGCCATTAGGACTGTACTGGGGGAACTTTTATATCAAATCACAGACCTTCAGTGTTCCCCTCAGTGATTCCTCTTCAAGGGTCCAATCCAGGCCCCATTTAAATCCATGAAAACTGACTCCACTGATTTCCATGGGAGCGGGATCAAGTCCTCAATGCTGCCTCAGAAGTGGAACTGCCGCCCCTGCCTGTGGGCGGAAGAGCTGGGGATGCCCTATGGTCTGTGCTGGGCAAAGCTGGCTGGCTGAGAATTAGCGGGTGGATCTGGCCCAGCAACAGAGTGGCCAGCCCAGGCCGGGGTACCAGGGTGACAATGCCATTGCCAGCAGCATCAAGGAGGCACAGCTGACACTGCAAGTTCCCATGGCAGCTGTGACTATGGCAGAAACAACAGTTGACACCACAGGGCTGACCAGGTGATCTGCTGGGAGACCATGTGGGACCAGACCTCACTTGGGTAATTAACACAGATCCCTGCAGCTGAGTTACTGCTGCTCCAGCCAGACACAAATTACTGGGCTCTGTACAGAAGTAGCTGGGTGAGATATAATGGCCTGTGTTACACGGAAAGTCAGACAGGATGATCTGGCCTTAAACTCACTGACCTCCTGTGCACATCAGTGACACGCTGTCTGCAAGGGGACTTCTGTCCCACGCTCCCAGATGCTTCTGAAACATGAGTGCATGAAGCTCACAGTGTGCCTGTCAGGAGGTTACTGTCATATTTCACAGCCAACCACAGCACAGGGAGGCGAAGGGCAGTGTTTTTGAGTGTCTCAGTTCTTGGTGTCCAACTCGAGCCCTTTGGAGCCTGTTTTTTGCAGGGGCTTAGCTCATTGATTTTCTCTGGAGCTGCAGGGGCTCAGCCCTGTTGGAATCCATGCTCCACAGTTCCTCAGTTGGGCACCAAGCTAGAAACACCCCAGACCAGTAGCTACTGTTAATCTTTTTGGCTAAGGGACTTGCCCAAGGTCACAGGCTTGCTAACACTGTATTTCCAAAATACAGGACAGACCACAGATGTCCCTAGACTTGACTTGAGTCTCTGAGGATGAGTCCTTTCTCCTCCCCTATCTTTCTAGAGGATCTTTCTCCAGCTCTTAGGTGCTGAGCCGGGCAGCTGCAGCAGCTCCTGTGCAGGTTCTATGCAGAGGCTGGAAGCTGAGCTGGAGGCTGAAGTTGCTGGTGTCTGCTCCACTGCTGTGCCCTGTATGTGGGGGGGAGGTACCATTCAGCGCGGCTCCAGCCAGGACCAGAGGGATGGAGCGGCCAGGCAAAATTTGAGCAGTGTTGCGATCCTGTGCTCTGGGTCCAGTTGTCAACCAGCAGCACTTTGCAAAGGGAAGTGCTGGAGTGCTACTCCATCCTGGATTTCAGGTACCAGCAGCACTACAGTCCTGGTGGAAATATAGGAAAAAAGCATATGGATTTAATACAGAACAGGCAATTTTTTGTTTAAATAAATAAGGAATGCTCCTTGTAATACAGGACTGTTGGCACACTTCCCTGCATGTTAGTGACAGAGGACAGAATAGAGCCCAGGGCTCTTGGCTCCCTGTCCACCATTTCAGCTGGGGCCCAGGATAGGTGCCTGGAATTGGCTGCGGGCTCGAAGTGATTTAAGAGGCTGAAATAAAGGAGCAGTTCCCCTGTTTGACAGCAGGACAGGCTTTGGTAGCCAACACCTCACCAGGGAACCCCTGATTGGGTTTCTGCCCCTACCTCCCCAGTCCCTCTTCCTTTATTGGCTTCTCTTGGCTAACCCAGGGACTCTGCCAAACGTGAGCCAGGCAGAGAAGCAAACAAGCAGCAGGTTGCACCTTGTCCTGGGCGGGGCCCACAGGTGCTGAAAGTGGCTGCTGATCAGATTGGAAATCTGTGAGCCAGACTTAAACTCTTAAAACAAAAGAGGTGGAGTGGATTGAGCTGTTGTGTAACCTCAAGCTGGGGGGTGGTACTTACAACTCTGTAACCCCATGGCTCAAGGAGATCAGAGACCAGCCCCACAGCACTGACAGGGTGGGCAGGCTGGTCTGCAGCACTCAGCATACTGGGGGCCAGTGCAGGCCTGAGGGAAGCAGCTGTGCCTCCCAGGGAGTTCTCTGGGCCATATTCATCAGTGACATGGATGGAGGTATCAGCCACACATAGGGGGTAGGGTGTCAAGGAGTGGGTGTAAGTCTGTAGCGTAACATGCACCAATCTGGGTTTGGTGGGTGTGCAAACTGGATGTAACTTACATGCTGAAGGGTGAACTGGAGGCTTGGTAGCAGGAAAAGCAGCTAACAAGAGATACTGGGGGTGGGGGCTGCCCATGTCCTTACACACTACTGTAAGTTGCTTTCCCATCACTCCCCCCTTTCCTTCCTGCATCCCCAAGCATGTAAATTGCACTTGCTATGCACAGAGCTAGATTAATGCAGGGGCTTTAGGGGCTGCAGCCCAGGCCTACAGCTCAAGGGGGACCCCGCAGGCCCAAGTGTCAGATGCAGCTCACTGCTTCTTTTTGCCTGGCCTGTGGCAAGTCTCCATGCCATGGGCCAGACATCAGTCCCCGAGCCTCACTTCCCTCGGGGCTGGAGCCACAAGCGCTGGCTCGCCGATGTGTCCCTGCAGCCCCTAGATGAGGGGCATTCATGGAATCTCTGTGCACTGCCCCTGCCCCCAGTGCCAGCTCCGCAGCTCCCAATGGCTGGGTACCATGGCCAATGGGAGCTGCAGGCACAGGTAGCATGCACCGCACAGAGTGGCCTGGCCTCTCTGCCTAGGGGCCGGACATGCCAGCCACCTTGAGGAGCAGAGCAGTGTGGAGCCAGGACAGGAAGGAATCCTGCCTTAGCTCTGCTGCGCTGCCGACCAGGAGTCACCCAAGGTAAGCGCCTCCTGGCTGGAACCAGCATCCTAAACCCCTACCCCAACCCAAAGCCCCCTTCTGCATCTAAATTCCCTCCCAAACCCTGCACCCCAACCCCCTGTCTCAGCCCTGATCCCCTTCCTGCACCCAAACCCACCCTGAACCTCCTACTGCACCCTAATCCCTTGCCCCATCTCTGGCCCCACCCCAGAGCCCACTCCCCTAGCTGGAACTGCACCCCCTCCTGAACCTCAGTCGCCTTCCCCAGCCCTGAGCCCACTCCAAACCCCCAGGGGTCCCACAAAATCTAATAGCCCCAGGCCCGCAGGATTGTTAATCCAGCCCTGGCTATGCACACCCACAAAATTCCAGCTCAGTGAAACTGTTGTGCCACTCACATCCAGCTTGCAGCCCAGCCCAGAAGGCCGAGGTGAGCCAAGCATTTGGGAACTCCTCATTGGATCATTGCTATTTACATCTAGGAAAGGTTTCAGAGTAGCAGCCGTGTTAGTCTAGGAAAGAAGCCAAACAGCCTGAAGAAGTTGCAATGCAAGCTGGTCAAAAATCTTCTGAGAAAACATTTTCATCAGAGAATGTAGTTTTGTCAAAGTTGAATTATTCCATGGGAAATGTCAGTTCCGATCACCCATGACACACACACACACTCTCTCTCTCTCTCTCTCTCTCTCTCTCTCTCACACACACACACAAATTATGGACAGAAATGTTTCATTTGGAAATCACCATTTTGAAAGCAAGTATTTTGGTTCAGATAAATAGTTTGTTTTGTTGTTTCCAAATGCTCTCAACGTTTTTGAAATATTTCATTTCATGGAAAACGTTGCTGTTTAATTTGTTTGTCTGTATCATGATGAAAACAAACATTGATATAGCAGAATATGCCTTAGGATAGAAATTCCATTTCCCCACTAGCTCCAGTCCAACTAGTACAAAACGGAGCAGCCCTTCTGCTGAACACAGATCACTGAGTGTGAATGCATCACCCTGGTGCCCTGCTTTCTGCATTGGCTCCCACCCAACAGAGTCCAGTTCAAGGTCTCTGTCCTAGTACTCCAAGGCCCCTTGTGATTAGCTCTATGGGTACCTGCAGGATTGTCTCTTCTTTCATGCCCACGACCTCCTGAGACAGCTACGATACACTGGGTGAGTGAAACTGTCCCCCATGTGCGGAACCTAGTCTGTCATACTGCGGCCCCCCACCCCCAACCAGCCTGGGAGAGGGGGATGAAGAGCCCCAGGGGGAGCAGAGGTGAGGTTGAATGGCTGGACTTGGCAGGGAGCTGGGGGGGGGAGACGAAACTGATGGGGGGCAGGACTAACTGCTGAGCAGGTGTTGGGCAGATGTGGGGTGATTTCCTGCAGTGGGGGCCAATGTCACCTCACCCCATATGTTTGGGAGCATTGGCAACACTAATTGTCACCCATACTCCGGGGATGGCCAGGTGGAGCTCAACCATCTAAAGACAGACCAAAAGCCCAGTGTAAGCTTTGTACACACATCTCCTGATGTTTGGGGTCTGACTTGTGATTTTTGGTCTCTTGAAGCTAACAGTGCTAGTGGAGGCAGAGCAGGCATGAGGACAACATGCAGACATGGAAACTACCCCTGTCATTTGCAAAGTGCTCCCTCACGTGGAAATCCTGCCCACATGATCACAGCAACTGAGCTGCAGTATTAATAAAGTGGAGGATAATTCTAGCGAGTGACAAGATCTACTCTAGTTCAACCACAAGGTATGGGCTTGCTGCAGGACTCCCTGGGTGATTTCTATACCCTGTGTTTGGCAGGGGCTCAGACAAGATGATCACAATTGATCCTTGTGACTTTAACTTCTATAGGAGTCTGCTTCTCTGGAGGGAGTCCTGGCTTCCTGCCCAGATCCATGAACAGCCCTGTTGCAGCTCTCTCGCTAGCCATGCTGTGAAGAGTGACTGTCTGGCTGACCGTGATGCTGAGGCTGTGCCTCTATGGTTCAGTAATGGAACCTCAGGGCTCATGGCTTGGTGAGAGAAAGGGAAGGGAGGCGAATTTGTGAGGAAGTGGTTCACCCCACCCCAAAGAGCGAACAGCAGCCTTGGCTGGGGTTTAGCTAACAAGAAGCATCCCTGAGAGCCACGTCTGGACCAGACACTCCTTGGGCATCTTGGGAGTGGGTGGGGCCTATCTGGGCTGACTGCCTCTAGTGCATCACACCCCCTATGCCCTAGGGGCAGCTGATTCTTATCACAGGCTGCCCATCTGACTGGGCACAACTTCCGTAAGAGACACGTGTAAGCAGCTGGGGCACTCCAAGGGAGCCTGGGGGACTGAGCGCCCCCACCGAGTGGTGCTGAGCACTCACAGCTCCCACTACCCCAATGGGAGTCTTAAGCTCTCCTCCCTCCCAGGCTGTTTTAGGTGGGGATGATGGGCACAGGGCAGGGGCAGGGCAATACTGCCACAGGCCCCCCAGCCCAGGTAAACTTCCAATGGCCCTGTCATCCTCTCCTTATCCACCTGTCCATCCCTGGGGGGGCTCTTCCCCTGGTGGCACCATTGGCTGGCCAATGGCTCCCCAAGCTCCACTGGGGAGGGGTTGGGTGGGATAAAAGCAGATGAGTCTTGGGCTCAGTGAGAGGCCCCGGATACAGTCTTGGGGCTCTGTCCTCAGCTGCACCACCACAGAGTCTGGCATGGCTGAGTGAGGGGAGGCAAAGGGAGCTCTCAGCCTCCCCCAGTCCTGCCGCCAGCCTGGAATCAAATTGCCCCTGGGTGCTAAGGGCTGCTGTAACTTCCACCTGCTTGGACTAGCCCCTAGGGACCATAATGCACATGAAGCCTAGTGGAGCGCCATGTGCAGAGGAATGAGAGGGTCCCAGGAAGGTTGGTGGAAAGTTGGCCAGTCCATGATTCCTCAGTGACGAGCAAACTCTCTACGACCTTATTAGGGCAGCTTTCATGTCACTTTGTTCCCTGCACCAGTGCAAAGTTCTTAGCAGGAACCGAGGTCTGACCCAGCAGCTGAGACAGATCCTGCAACCATCCCTCATCCTTACACAAAAGCACCAGCGCTGTGAGGAGAATGAGGTTTGCACAGCGGGCCTTGCTCTCAGTTGTACCGGCTTCCCCCCAGTGTTACTCCACTTTGGCCTGAGGAGACACTCCAGTGTGAGAACAGTGTGACTGGGTCAGAATCAGGCCGATTGACTCCTTTCTGGCCCCGGTGTAAGACAGAGGAGAGTCGGGCCCTGGTAGTTGTAAACTGGTAATTGAACCACGATTTTGGAGCTGACTAATCAGCAAAGGCAAGGCAAATGTGTGTGAACCGAGATTTGTAATCAGTTTACAGAGTTATGTAAACAGTCTAATCTCTGGCCGGAGTCACTAATGTTCATACAATCAGCCCAGCATTCACCGTGCCTTGTCTGGCAAGTCCTGAGCCATGTCCAGTGCTTGTGCTTGCACACTGGGCCACAGGAGTATTAATTCACTCAAAGGATGAGTGTAAATTGGACAGTGCTGTCCCATCCCCGCTAGTTTGCACAAGCAGGGAACCACAGGCCTGTTTGCTCTCCCAGCCCTCGGTCTGAGGTGAACAGCACAGGTCAGTGGTTAGCAGTACTTCTGTTATGGGTAGGTATTTTTAAGGCCTCAGCGCTGGCCTGTGAAACTCTGCTCTGGGCTGAAATATCCTACAAGCTCTTCTCTCCCCAGCATGGCCCCCTTCTGGTCTGCACCCTTGTTTTCTGATTGCTGCATAGGCAGATCACAGAGCTGGCTCGAAGCAGCCAGCAAGATCCAGCCATGCCCAGAGAAGAGCTTTACTCTGACTAACTAGTGCGTGCAGGGTTGGATCCTGCGAGATGCTGAGTCCCCAGGAGCAAGACTCTGCCCTTCTCAGGAGGAGTTTGGCACTACATGGGCTCACATTCCTGACAGAGGGAATGAACGGTTCTAGCAGGTGATTGAGCCCCACAGTGAATCTGAGGCATTTGCTTGGTGCCCAGCCTGTATGCTGAGAGGGTAACCAGCCCTGTGATTGGACGAGACGCCAACACACTGTCCGCACCACAAGATGCGGAAAGGCAAATGAGAGATTTTCCTGCTTTCAGAGGGTTTGAAAGTTCTGTGTGGCTGCTGGCTCAGACTTTCCACTGATGTCATGTGGAGGCGGGTGTGGTGGAAAAACTGTTTGAGGGCTGGGCCTGGAAAGCAAAGGGGACAAAACCGCCCCCAGGCTAACTCCACCGACTTCCCCTACGGGTGGGACTGGCCCAGCGGCCTCATTGCTTGGAGGGAGGGACCTGCATGGAGGACCATTCGGCACTGAGCAGAGGCAATGCCTGCATGGAGCCCAGTGCCACTTGCGACAGGCTGAGGTTTGACTGGCTGCTGAATAAGTAC
Source organism: Gopherus flavomarginatus (assembly GCF_025201925.1). Lineage (NCBI taxonomy): Eukaryota > Metazoa > Chordata > Testudines > Testudinidae > Gopherus > Gopherus flavomarginatus. The sequence goes on from NC_066625.1 coordinate 50,157,855, forward strand.
CAATTCTCCCCTTAGAGCCTGAATCCTTTGGGACTGACAAGGGTACCTACAGGAGTTAGGTAACCAGACTAGAGTGACAGTCCATGGACAGGGCCGGCGCTACCATTTAGGCAGCCTAGGCAATTGCCTAGGGCACCAGGATTATTCAGGGGGCGGCATTTTGCCGGGGGGGGGGGTCGGCAGGTGGCTCCGGTTGACCTGCCACAGGCATGCCTGCGGAGGGTCCGTTGGTCCACGGCTCCGGTGGACCGGCCACAGTCATGCCTGCAGACGGTCGGATGCTCACGCGGCAGCTCCACTGGAACCGCGGGATCAATGCGGGGGGTGGCAAAATTGCTGTGCGCCTAGGGCGCGAGAAACCCTAGCGCCGGTCCTATCCATGGGAGTTGGGCACCTTGTAGCTTTTGGCTCCTTGAAAAGTCCCAGCCTTCGTTATGTGCTACGATCAGCACAGAGGTCCGAGAGTAGTGAGGTGGTTAAAACAGAACTGTCCTGGCAAATGAACCCGATCTCTGAGCACCTGCCCTGGTCTTTGTGTGTATTTCACACTCTTAGTGACAGTGCACACATGGCAGACTGTGGCATGGGCACACAAAGGGGCAGGGGCAAAGCCACAAAGGGACTTCATTGAGCTGTGGACCTTCCCAACTGTCCTATTTGTCATGCTAATTACTACAGGTTTGTATTATTATGGCACCTGCATTCCCCAACTGAGACTTGGGTCTCATTGTGCTGGGTGCTGTACAAACACCTAGTGAGACAGTTCCTGCCCAGAAGAGCTGGCAGACAAGACAAGGTAATGATAATAATCCCTAGTTCTTAGCACACACCTTTCCTCAGTCGATCTCAAAGTGCTTCACAAAGTTCTTTACAGATGTGGAAATTGAGGCACAGGGCGAGGAAGTGATGTGCCCAAGGTCATCCAGCAGGCCAGTGGCAGAACTGCAGATAGAACCAGGCACCGAACAGAGCAGATTGTAAATAACCTGGGCTGTGCTTTCCCTGACATTAGTGAGCAAACATGGAGAGCAGGGTGAGTGAGCAGCATTCCCAAGATATTGCCAGAATTCCCTGAGAGGTGCCAGTGAAATGCACATGGCACCAGCAGGGCTCTCTTAGCCATCAGGGATCAGAGGAAGAGCTCCTGTAAGGGAATAATCTAATACTGACATCCTAAAGCCACTCTCTGAGAGCGTGAGAGGATGGGTGAATCTCAGACAAACTGGCAAACATCCAATAGTTGCCCTGACACAGACCCACGTTTTCAAATGTGGCCACGGCTTTTAGGTGTCTGAGGTCTGTGGATACTCCTGCTGCTTTCACGCAAAGTTTGGGGCACTCGATGCTTCTGAAGATCAGACCTGAGGCATCTCAAAATTAGGCACCCTAAAATGGAGGCATTCAGACTCAGTAATCACTTTTCAGAGTAGCAACCATGTTAGTCTGTATCTGCAAAAAGAACAGGAGTACTTGTGCTCCTTATGCTGAAATAAATTTGTTAGTCTCTAAGGTGCCACATGCACTCCTGTTCTTCTAGTGATCACTTTGGAAAACTTTGGCCTGAATGGTTTGCTGCCCTTGGTGGCTGGCAAGCTTGCTGCAGCCAGCTCTGTGCTAGCCATCTGGTGGCTCACCATTTTCCTTAGGATGCCTGTTGGTTAATTGCCAGCAGGTACCTGATTCCCTTGGATGGTGGGAATATACACCGAAGAGAGTGTGCTGGACCCTGAACAGGTGAGATGAGCATGCTCATTAGCTGGTATCAAACTTCAGGAAATCAGACCCTCCCTGATGGAAGCTACATGGGTGAATTCTTCCTCCACTGCAGAAACCCCAGCGTGGCCAGGATTTTGCCCTGCATGAGGGACCGGCTCCTCAGCAGGAATAAGTTAGTGTAGCTCCAGGGAAGCCAATGAAGCTACACTGTGTGGTGTTGGGGACTGTGCCTCTAAGGGCTGAGCTTCCCAGCTGTGGTTGTGGTCAGGACCAGCTCCAGGATTTTTGCAGCCTCAAGCAGCCAAAAAAAAAAAGTTGCGATCAACGGCTGTTCCACCACGCCACTTTCTTCTTTGGCAGCAATTCGGCAGCAGGTCCTTCCCTCTAAGAGGGACCGAGGGACTCGCCACTGAATTGCCGCTGAAGAGCCCAACATGACGCCCCTTCCCCTTGGCCACCCCAAGCACCTGCTTGCTTGGCTGGTGCTTGGAGCCGTCCCTGATTGTGGTTATGCCCAGCTAGCTGGAAGCTGGAACTGATTTAGCATAAAGCAGGGCCCTGATTCTTGCAGGTATTTAGGCACCAAACTCCCATTGATTTCAGTGGAAGTTAGGAATCTAAATACCTTTTGAGGACGTGGGCAATCACTGAGCACCACATACTGATTCACACCAGTGGAGAAGTGGTGCAGATTCTTTTCCCCCAGTGCTACAGTGATCAAAGCATGGGAAGATTTTCTTGCTCTTCAGTTTTGAGTGCAATGCTCAGGAGCCGTGAATTTGCTACAGTGGTGCAGCCAGAACACATTATCTCAGTGCCTTTCTTTACAAAGCCACCATCTGTTGTCAGCCTGAAGGTTCCCAAAGAACCTTAGTAGAGAACCTCAGGGCTACAGCCTGCAGTCCCCGCTTGGGCAAAATGTTGCAGCCATTTCTGAGGTGGAACGTGGCACCTATTTGAACAGCACACAGGAACAAGTCATTTTTGCAGGGGAGTATTTTTGTTCCCTTTCTTAAGAAGAGATGGGATTATTAACTTCCTGATTTGAAACTCTAGGGAATGTAGACTGGCAGAGTGTTTCCAGGTTGGTACAACATAATTAGGTATGTTAGAAGTTGGCCAGGGCCCTAGGGACAGCACCTACTCTTGCAAAGAGTGCAAAGGAATCTTTTAATGATGCAGGTGTCTGATTTGCTATTTCCTGCGATACTGCCGGGCACTCACAAAGGCAGCTGCCTCTTGTAGGTTAGAAAGGATTTTGTGCTCAAAATGAGGGATGGGGAAATTCTACCTCTGTAGAACCGTTCACTGCTGAATCAGAGGGCCAATGTGCCTGGACTCATGACTACACACCTCCAGCATGCAAGATGGCATTCTGCCTCAGGCCACTTTGTCAAATACCCATCACCCTCTCTCTGATTGCTGCACAGGAGATGCCTCCTATTCCCTGAGCAAACACAGACTGAAGCCTGGTCTACACTACGCATTTAAACCGATTTTAGCAGCGTTAAACCGATTTAAAGCTGTACCCGTCCACACTACAAGGCCCTTTATATCGCTATAAAGGGCTCTTTATATCGGTTTCTGTACTCCTCCCCAACGAGAGGAGTAGCGCTAAAATCAGTATTACCATATCAGATTAGGGTTAGTGTGGCCGCAAATTGACGGTATTGGCTCCAAGCGGTATCCCACAGTGCACCACTGTGACCACTCTGGACAGCAATCTCAGCTCGGATGCAGTGGCCAGGTAAACAGGAAAAGCCCCGCGAAATTTTGATTTTCATTTCCTGTTTGCCCAGCATGGAGCTCTGATCAGCACGGGTGGCAATGCAGTCCCAAATCCAAAAAGAGCTCCAGCATGGACCGTACGGGAGATACTGAATCTGATCGCTGTATGGGGAAACAAATCTGTTCTATCAGAGCTCCATTACAGAAGACGAAATGCCAAAGCATTTGAAAAAAAAATCTACAGGCTACACAGTGCTGCGTGACAAGCGTAACGGGAAGCCAGAGACTCAAACGGATGCTCATGGAGGGAGGGGGCACTGAGGACTCCAGCTATCCCACAGTCCACAGCAGTCTCCGAAAAGTATTTGCATTCTTGGCTGAGCTCCCAATGCCTGTAGGGTCAAACACATTGTCCGGCGTGGTTCAGGGAATAGCTCGTCAATTTACTCCCTCCCCCCCCCCACATGAAAGAAAAGAGAAAGAAATCGTTTCTTGACTTTTTTCAATGTCACTCTGTGTCTACTGAATGCTGCTGGTAGACTTGATGCTGCAGCAGCAAAGAGCAGTATCTGCTCCTCTCCCCTTCCTGGTGGCAGATGGTGCAGTAGGACTGGTAACCGTCCTTATCAACTCATGAGTGCTCCTGGCTGGCTTCAGGTGAGGCTTGCTGGGGGTGGCTGGGTGAAAATAGGAATGACTCCCGGTCATTCCCAGTAGATGGTACAGAATGGCTGGTAACTGTCTTCATCATAGCAACTGGGGGCAGAGCTTCAATCACCCCCCTCCCTTTCATGTGAAAAGAAAAGATTCTGTACTGCCTGGACTATCATAGCAGTAGGATGCTGGGCTCCTCTGCCCCACACTGCTTAATGTCCTGCCTGGACTATCATAGCACCAGGAGGCTGCCTCTCCCTCATTTTATGTCACTAAAAACTCAGTGTTTCTTATTCCTGCATTATTTATTACTTCATGACACAAATGGGGGGGATACTGCCACGGTAGCCCAGGAAGGTTGGGGGAGGAGGGAAGCAACAGGTGGGGTTGTTGCAGGGGCACCCCCCATGAATGGCATGTAGCTCATCATTTCTGTGGGATCTGACACAGAGCAGCTGTATTCTCTGATACACTGCTTCTCTAGCACATTTGCCCCATATTCTAGGCAGGACTGAGTCTATTTTTAGAAACCATAAAGGCAGGATTGACTCAGGGAGTCATTCCCAGTTTTGCTTTTGCACCCCCAGCTGATCTCAGCCAGGAGCACCCATGATAGCAGTAGACAGCACAGAAGGACAGATAACCATCATCTCATTGCCAAATTACACTGGCAGCAGATGGTACAGAACAACTGGTAACCATCTCTGCTATCATGCAAAAGCAAATGAATGCTGCTGTGTAGCACTGGAGTATCGCCTCTGTCCATGGCATCCAGTACACATACGGTGACTGTAAAAAAAAAAGCTGAACGGGCTCCATGGTTGCCGTGCTATGGCGTCTGCCAGGGCAATCCAGGGAAAAAGGGCATGAAATGATTGTCTGCCGTTGCTTTCCTGGAGGAAGGAATGACTGACGACATTTACCCAGAACCACCCACGACAATGATTTTTGCCCCATCAGCCACTGGGCTCTCAACCCAGAATTCTAAGGGGCAGGGGAGACTGCAGGAACTATGGGATAGCTATGGAATAGCTACCCACAGTGCAATGCTCCGGAAATCGATGCTAGCCTTGGACCATGGACGCACACCGCCGAATTAATGTGCTTAGTGTGGCCGCGTGCACTCGACTTTATACAATCTGTTTTATAAAACCGGTTTATGTAAAATCGGAATAATCCTGTAGTGTAGACGTACCCTGATTCACGGCAGATTTGTTGGGCTCTAATAGCTTTAAGTTTAAAGAACTTAACTCTTCTGGGAAGCATTCATAGCATGGACAGTTCCATTGTTTGGTTCTGGTGCAGTATTGTACATTACTCCAGGCACTGGCCTGGGTCATGATAGCACCTCAGGAAAAAACACAGGTGGAGGCAATAAACTTCTCTGAAGTGCCTCATATGGCTCCTCCATTACCCTGCTGTGATAGGTGTGGTAGGCAGTGTGGCCTAGTGGCTAATGCATTGGGCAGGAATTCAGGAATCCTAGGTTCTAATTCTAGCTGTGCAGCTGAGTGGCTAGGGGCAAAGCATGTTCTTGCTCTGTGCCTCAGTTTCCCCATCTGTAAAATGGAGATAATCATACTGCCCTCCTTTGTGGAGAGTTCTGCAACTGGCTGATGAAAAGCACTAGATAAGAGCCAGGGATGGGAGTGTCTCCTATAATACTATCTATGCTGGATATTTTCTGAAGGAGTCTTCTGGCTGCTTTTCACCCTTGCCCAGAACCTGGGCTTTTGCTTGCAGTGTTGGAATCTGAGCTTCCCCCTGTGATGGGTTTGGTCACAGAGACCCGCTAGGGACTGTCACCTGATGTGCTGAAACTACAGCTGAGCCTGTTTTCTCTGATGGGTTGGGAGTCCAGAACCCTGTGTTGTTGAGCCAGACAAGCTAGTCTGCTCTGAACACAGACCCAGAGTCTGAACCATGCCCTCAAAGCTTCAGACTTAACTGAAAACAGCTCAGCAAGTACTCCTGTCTCCAGCACCCAGACCCCAATGGGATCCAACCCCCCCAATCCATTTTACTCTGTATAAAGCTTATACAGGGTAAACTCATAAATTGTCTGCCCTCTACAACACTGATAGAGAGATATGCACAGCTGTTTGCTCCCCTCAGTATTAATAATTTACTCTGGGTTAATTAATAAAAGTGATTTTATTAAGTATAAAAAGTAGGATTAAAGTGGTTTCAAGTAATAACAGACAGAACAAAGTAAGTTACCAAACAAAATAAAATAAAACATGCAAGTCTAAGCCTAATACATTAAGAAACTGAATACTGGTAAATCTCAACCTCAGAGATAGTCAATAACCTTCTTTCACAGACTAGACTCCTTCCTAGTCTGGGTCCAATCCTTTCCCCGGTACACTTCTTGTTAAGTCCAGCTTGGGTGGTAACTAGGGGATTTTTCATGACTGGCTCCCTTTGTTCTGTTCCAACCCCGCCTCCCCCAACTCTTTGGCATAATGCAGGAATCTTTTGTCTCTCTGTGTCCCCACCCCTCCTTCTAAATGGAAAAGCACCAGGTTTAAGATGGATTCCTATCATGTGACATGGTCACATGTCCCGTGAGACACCCCCCCCCCCCAGTCTCCATTCTTCCAGGACTGGTCTGCATGTACCCTGGAAGGTTTGCAAGTAAGCAGAGCCATTTACAGGTGACTGATTCTAAATCACTCTTAATGGCTTCCACCTAACATGTTTACATCGGTAATACAAGTTTATAACTTATTCACCTAATTCCAGACATAAAAATAATACATGCAAACAAATGGGATGAACACACTCAGTAGATCATAAACTTTGTAATGACACCTTACAAGAGACCTTTTGCGTAAAGCATCTTCCAGTTCCATTATATTCATACTCATAGGCATATTTCCATAAACATATGGAGTGCAACATCACCCCCTAACCCCCTGACACACAAAGAGCCCACCACTGGGCTGGGGAAGAAAGAGCTAAAGAAAAGAGAGAGGCAGCCAGGCTGAGCTATTGCTGAGACACACTGGTGGGTTGTCTCGACCCCATCGCAAGCCAGATGGCTCTTCTCAGGACGATCCTGGTACTTGGCGCAGATCCGTGGCTTTATGAAAAGTTGTGCTGCAGCATGTAATATAGCACTTGGGCCCTGTGCTGATTGGCACTCTATAAATATCTTGCATGAGGCTGTTTCACAATCAGCCTGGATGCTGGCACGCTAAGTGCAAGGCTACCAAGACTTCTCTTCTGCCACGCCTGTGGGGAGGCAGCAGATGGAGGGGTTTCATTATGGTGGAGAGGGGTTACTGGATCCCTTGGGCCAGTGCAAGCCCAGGTGGAAAGCATTGGAGCTAAGTGTACAGCCTACCATGGTACGTTGTGGGGAGAATTCACTGATGCAAAGGGTGCCCAGAGCATAGGATGGGCACTTGTTTATGCTTTATTAATCAAAATAAATACCTTAATGACACGTTGGAGGAGTGGGCGAAAACCTCCACCCTGTGCCTTGTGCTTCTGAACTCAGAGGGTGTCAAACAGGACCAAGTCTGGTTGGTATCGTTTGACACCCACGTGAAAATGACTACACACAATGTAAGGCAGTGGGGAATCAGGACTAGTAAATCTGACCCTGCTCTCACGTTACCAGTGCTGCCACTGTGGTGGAAAGGGGAGACCCAATCTTCATTAATCTAATCAGCCCTACTGGGCTCACGTTGGAGAGTGTGAGGCAGCACACACCTAGTGCAGGGACTTATCCTACTCTTGGCTGGCCCCGTGGCAGGCTCAGATCAGCCAGCCAATGCCTCACGTGCTACTTGCCATGCCATCTCCTTGGTCAGGATCCCTGCAGAGCATCCTGAGAAGGAACAACGTGACATGGAGCAGGAGGGCTGTGGGGCCAGGTACAGAGTAAAACTAGGGCCTGGGACAGTCCAACTTCCAGAAACTCCACCAGAGAGGGGGTGGGAGATGCACCTATTGTGGGGACTATGAGGGGCAGGAAGGAGATGACCCTGTTTGGGGGAGAAGGGTTGGGAAAAGGGTGGGGGAGATGCCCATGTCAGGGGGGCTATGAGAAGGGACAGGCCTCTGCTGGGAAAGGGGAGGGGTGGGCTCTGTCGGGGGGGGAGGAGCAGATGCCCCTGTTGGAGGGGGTCGGGCAAGGGGAGAGGGGACTAAGAGAGGCGGGGTAGGAGATGCTCCTGTCGGGGTTGGGTGGGAGGATATGCCTGTGTCCGGGGGACTTATAAGGGGCGGGGTGAGAAATGCCCGAGGAGGGGACAGAAGCCTGGGCAATGGGAGGGGGAAGATGCCCAGGGGGGAGACCTATGAGGGGAAGGGGGAGGTGCCTGTCGGGGGGGGGGCTAGGAAAGGGGAGGGGGCAGATGCCCAGGGCGGGGGGGCTATGAGGGGAGGGAGGAGATGCGCGGGGCAGCGGGGAGGTGCCTGTCGGGGGGGGGCTGGGAAAGGGGAGGGGGCAGATGCCCAGGGCGGGGGGGGCTATGAGGGGAGGTGCCTGTCGGGGGGGGAGGCTGGGAAAGGGGAGGGGGAAGATGCCCAAGGCGGGGGGGGGGCTATGAGGGGAGGGAGGAGATGCGCGGGGCAGCGGGGAGGTGCCTGTCGAGGGGGGGGCTGGGAAAGGGGAGGGGGCAGATGCCCAGGGCGGGGGGGCTATGAGGGGAGGGAGGAGATGCGCGGGGCAGCGGGGAGGTGCCTGTCGGGGGGGGGCTGGGAAAGGGGAGGGGGAAGATGCCCAGGGCGGGGGGGGCTATGAGGGGAGGGAGGAAATGCGCGGGGCAGCGGGGAGGTGCCTGTCGGGGGGGGCTGGGAAAGGGGAGGGGGAAGATGCCCAGGGCGGGGGGGGCTATGAGGGGAGGGAGGAGATGCGCGGGGCAGCGGGGAGGTGCCTGTCGTGGGGGGGCTGGGAAAGGGGAGGGGGAAGATGCCCAGGGCGGGGGGGGCTATGAGGGGAGGGAGGAGATGCGCGGGGCAGCGGGGAGGTGCCTGTCGGGGGGGGCTGGGAAAGGGGAGGGGGAAGATGCCCGGGAGGGGCTAAGAGGGGGAGCAGAGCAGATGCCCTTGTCTTGGGGTACGCGCCGCCGCCAGGCTCCGCCCCTCACCTGAGCGCGGGGCGGGTTCTGGGGACGAGGCGTGAAGTAGCCAATGGGCGAATGCGGAGGAAGTTGTGCGCTCTGGGGCGGGCTCCTCGCAGCCAATGAGAGGCCGCTGGGTGGGAACTGGGAGCGAGCGGCCGGCGCTGGGACTGGAACCAGTCGCTGGGGATGACGGCGCCGAGCCGGGGGGAGAGCGAGGGGCCGCCGCCCAGGTGCCGGGGCCGGGCAGGGGTGGGACTGGGGGCAGAGGCAGGGACTGGGGCTGGGGGCTCAGGCTGTGCAGGAGGATGGTGCGGGGACCGGGCGGGCGGTACAGACTGGGGAGCTCAGCGGGGAGAGGACAGGGGCGCAGGCTGGGTCCGGCGGGGGGACAGGCTGGGCCTTGGGGAGGAGAGGGGGTGGATCGGGCAGGGGCTCGGGCTGGATGTGATGAAAGGGACGTGGGGCGATAGTGTAGCCAGGCCACAGGGAGCAGCATATTTGGGCTGCCGTGTTGTGTGCCAGGGGACCGAAGGGAAGTTCGCTCCAGGTGGTGCCAGCAGCGCTTCCTTTGTACTCTCAGACCCCACTTGGCCTCTCCTGGCGCATGTCCCGGGGGGTTGGCTGGCAGGGGCCCACTTTTCCATTCATGCTCCTTTTGCAGCAGGGACAGAGACGGATCTTGTTACTGTGTAGGGGGCCTTCAGCCCAGATGGCATCTGCTGGCTTATACGCGGGGGCCGTCAGATGGCAAGGTGGTGTCGGCTGCAGCTGATCTGTAAGGCGGAGGGACTCTGCCATACCTAGCAGTGCCTGCTGAGTGCGAGTTTGCTCCCTAGCACGGCAGAGACTGTAGTTGAGTATCCCCGATCCTCCTGGGTTGGAATCTGCAAGGCCAATCGCTCTCTGTCCACACGTGGGAGGATACTGTGGGGTTAACTCAGGATCTGTAACTGTCATGACACACGTGTCACCCAGTTGTTGCTGTGGTGGGACAGGGGCAGGGAAGTGAGGTTACACCCTGGCACTGATTTGCTGTTGCTGTTTGATTTGAGGCTGAGGCGAAGGACCTATTTTCTTGGTCTGCCTTCCTAAGCTAATGGAATGAGCCTGTACACAGCTTGCTAGGATTATCTTCCTCTCTTCCCTGCTGCTATCCATACCATAGCCGCTAAATACCTGTTCATCCAGTGTGAGGTGATGCTGACCTATGACAGGTGAAGCAGGAGGGAAGAGGCTCTTGTGCTAGTTGCAGAAGTCTCTCTCCAAGCCTGGCTGAACACAGGACTTTGCAGTTCCATCCTGGGGCTGTACAGGAAGTGAAGAAGGGGGTTCCTCTGCTGCAGCCTCTGGAGATTTCCAATCTCTAGAAGTGCTCTGCGCCGCACAAGCTGGTTAATCCAGGCTATATGCAGCTGTAATAGAGCTAAAGGTTGCCTGCAACTAGCAGTTCTCCAAATACTTTGCTGTGGAGATTGCTTGAGGACAGAGCTGTCTATCTCTCAGAGAGAAGTTGTGTCTCTGGCTGAGGGCCAAACAAGGAATTTTTCTGTTTGAGTTTCAGCCAAGGGTTGCTTGCTGAGGTTCTGGAGGCCCTGTGGAACTGGGATGTAAACCACAAGTCCTAGCTCAAAGTCCTTTCTGGCTGGTGAAAATCACTGGGAAGGTGTTGGGACCATTATTGGCACTCATTGTCAACACCTCCTTTCAGGAGGGAGAGATGCCTGCTTCTCTTAAAGATCCTTCCTCACTGAACCCTTTTGATGGTTCCCAGCTCTCTACCAATTGCTCTGTCCTGAGTCCCCTGTTATTAATGAAGTGGTGGCAAGGCAGCTGTGTCAGGACCTGGATCCTCAGGTCTCTTGGACTCCAGTCAATCTGGGGTTCGGAGATGCAGTAGTTGGTATTTGGGAGTGATTCCCCTCCTAGTGATCCCTTCCTTTAGAGCGATTAGCTACCTTCCCTATGTATGGTGGCTCTAATGGGGCAGATGGAGTCATTGAGTAATTCTGCTGCTTTCTTATTGAGGGACCCTAGAAGTTACTGGGCAATTGCTCCTCTGTCCTAAGGGCCACTTCAGGCTTAATTAAACCACAGGAAACCGTGAGTAGAACATTTTCAGTAAGGGTGGGCCCCTTGACTTTGGAATTCACTTCCCTCTTGGTTCATTGGCACACTCTGGGTATGCTGCAAAGCTGGTCTGTTTTGCCAGTTTTTCAAATGGGGGGAGGTTAGGGTGGGTATAGCTTGGTTTGAAATGGGGATGATGGCTGCAACTCCTTGTTTGGGTGGAGATAGTCTGTCATCTGTTGCTTCTGTTTGCAAGATTTCCTGCCACTTTAATGCAGATGCCCCCTTGAACAGCAGAGTGGGCACAAAACCCAGACATGTCTTAGAAGGGGCTACATAGCAGCTGGGTTTTGGTGCAGCTGGTTCTGTAGATCCAGAGAGCAGGAAAGGGAATGAGGAGTTTTCTCTTGCCATCTTTAAACAGTGCAGATGGCCAGGAGCAATTCCATGCAGGTCTTGGTGCCAGCGCCAAAGCTTGCATCATACAGAAATGAATTGCTGGGAAGGAGGAGGAGGAGGGCAGTCAGTGAGAACTTGTGGTTTCTTCTAACTTCTCCCTACACAGTTCTTGCTTTGTGTGCTGCCTTTGAGCCTTAGTCCTGGAGAGCAGGACTGTGGAAGCCTGTCTCTGCCATGTGCATAGCTCCCCAACTCTGAACAGGGCTGGACACGTTGACAGATTAGCAGGCAATGTTCTGCTGCTGACATGTTCAGGCTTCTTGTGTGTGAATGTTTCTGGGCAGATTTTAGAAGCTCTGTGTTTTTGATGAGTTTCGTTGATCCATTTGTAAACTGGGTTGCGGAGCATACGGTTATACACTGGTAAAGCAGACTTTTATTTAGCTGGGGTACAAAGTTTTCCCCACACTTTCTCTTTTCTCCATTTTATTGCATCTCATCAGACATGCTGCTGGGTCATTTACCAGGCTGCTGGCGCTTTCTCCATATGCTAATGAACAAATGAAGCTCCACACTGTTTCTTGTTGGGAAATGGGAGTCATTGTTTCCTGTAAAGCGAGGCCTGGCCTCCCTTTGAATCTCAGCACTAACAGAGTCTGCATTGTTTGTTTTGCTTTATTACATTTCATTCCTTCCTTGTTAATACGAGCATCTGAATAACACCCTCTCCCCGCACTGGTGCGTGTTAATTCTTTCAGCAGGCGGAGCACTCTCTTGGATTGAGAATGTTTGTTTGCCTTGGCGTGTTGGGATATGTAGGAGACCGGTGCTGCCGCGCTGGGCTTGGATTTCTGAGATGCGCTTTGACTGGCTGACTTCACTTCTTCCAAACACGTGGCATCTTTCATAGCTATTTAGACTTCACCTTTTTTCAGTGCATTTAGCCCAGCTGCCTGACACTTAGAACATGGCTAGCAGGGAAGATAAGAGTCCGGTGTGCATCACCCTGGGGGTCTTTATGTCAACAGGGAACATGGGGAAGAGATGGCTTCATTCTGCATTGTTTGTGTGTCCTTGGTCTTGCTGCTTAGATTGCTAGTATGGACACGTGGTCACTAGGAACCGGACCTGCAGCATGCAGGCTACCAAACAGTCAGGAGATAATTACTTTTGATTGCTACTGACCTCGAGACTGTGGCCAGCCAGCTAGAGCTGCCTGACTCCACTAGTCCCGGGTCTGCTAGATTCTTGTGATTTAAAGAAACAGGGCAGTGGACTCAGCCCCTAGCCAGAGAGCTATCTCTGAAACACTGGACTGAACAACTCCCGAGCATTCTCTTGTGCTTGGGATCTCCTTTCCTGAACTTGGTTTTTTTCCTAAAATGTAACTTCCTTACCCCAGCTCCAGGCTGAGTGTTCACATCTTGGTGGTTGTCACACAAATGTCTAACCCTTACTATTGGTGACTCTCACATCCCCACTCCCTGGGGATTGTAGCAGAAATCCGGTTAGATGTGCAGCAACGAGCATGTGACAGAGCTTAGTTTTGTTTCCAATTTCTAGGCTGTTATCTGGATGCCTGGGGACACTTATTAGGTAAAGGGTGAGAAAGCAGGGTTGGCATTTTGTTTGGCTGGTGAGTGAGGACACTGCGTGGGGACCAAACAGGGGACCAAAGGCAAAGGACCTGATTTCAGAATTAAGGTTGCTTTCCTGACTCTGGGTCAGCGTGCTCCTCTGTTTGTTTCTTCAGAGAGAAACGCAGACACTGCACTCCTAATTACGCTCCTCTTTGGCACTGTACCTTAGTCAGTTGGTTAGACTGAAGGCCTGGTGCATCTGAGCACCATGCAACCTGGACCTGTAACCTAGTTTTCTGAGCACCTAATGCTATTTCAGGCAGTCCGGAAGGAGGTTAAAGTGGGGAACTGCATTTGATTGATTTACTCTTGCCCCAGTTTGGATGAAGAGGGAAGCTGTGTTTTGGACGTTGTAGCCCACTTTGACTGTGATTTTATGGTGTGGAAGTTGGAACTGGAGGCGGGGGCTTTTGAGCAGAGCAAAGAGGTGGAGAATTCAGGACAGCGCCGGTGCAGGATATGGTGTGAGGTGTGGGAAGAGCTGGTGGTAAATGACAAACTGAGCATCGAAATCGCACTGGGTGAAACTTGCTCTGCTTGCATGAGCCTGAGTTCACTTGGCCGTTGCTGGGGAATCCAGCCACAGCTGCTGCCCGTGGGGTGCTTACATGGAGTTTGAGGGTCAGCAGCTGAGCCCGATCCTAAACCTCATAGCACCACCCTTCACTGGCCCACTTGGATGCAGTGCAGGAGCTGTGGCAATTCTGCTCCAGCCACCTTGCCCATAGCCTTCCCCTCTCCCCAGAGGATATATGCACGGCCTTTGCCTTGTGCAAACCCTCTGTACTGGAATACACCTTATCCTCTGCATGATGATCACCCAGGATCAGCCTGTCCTTGTGCTGGGGAGGCTATGTGACCAGGTGTGAGGAGCGGGCAGTGCGTGTGCGGCTTTCCACAGGAACGGCTCCTGGCAGGTGCCACAGTGCAGCAACTGTGAGACTGGCTGGAGCAAAGGCTGATGCACTGTCCCAGGACTTCAGGGGAGCTGGGAGCATCCTGACCTCTGGTGGTACCTGGACAACATGGGAACGCTGGCTCCACTGTTTTTGTGGGACAAGCCATGAGGAAACTGCCTCCCAAACTGTTCCCGGGGCGTCTGCCTCAGAACCACACACCAGTGTGTATAACATATACAATAAAATCTCCTTTGGGCAGTGGGGGAAGGGAGCCCCCATTTTGAGCCTTCTGCTGGCACTAGGCTTTTCATGGGGTCCAGAGAACTAGCATCCGAGGTGGCTGCAGGCAGTCTGAGACACGTCCTAGCTTCACAATGGGCCATGCTCTTTCCCAATGTTCACTCTTGCTTTTCTTCTGCCCAGTCCGTGGCTTCCCACCCGGGTGTCCACTTCCTCCTAAGGGCTTTCCACCTGCACTGGCCCCTGGCATCCTCTGTACCTGTCTGCCTGCCCTGATGCTCCCATCGTGTGTGAGCCTCAGGACTGCCTGTCCCCCTGCAGGTCTAGAGTACGACATGTCTGTTGAAGGATGCCTGGTGCAATCGCCACGGTGATGCCCTGTCTCCATCAGTGTGGGGTGTTTAGTGGCAGGATGGGTCTTTGATCAGGATGTGCCCCAGGAGACCTAGGAGTTGAGCCTCTTGAACAGCAGTGGGGATAAAGAGTCCCCTAAACCCTCTTTGAGCCCTACTTTAATGAGTGTTTGTGTCGCTGTCCCCTGGGCTGGGTGAGCATGGCAGGAGCCTCCTGCCTGGGCTCTGGTTCAATGTGGGTTGGATCTCGGGGCAGAGTGTGCGGCCAGTGGTGCAAGTGTTTACGTAGCTGTGAGTTTTCCATCTCCTTCCATGCATTCCCTCTTCATGCTGATGAGCCTGATAAGGGCTTCCTGTTGTGTGCTGTCAGCGGCACTGGGGTCCCTGCAGGAAGCAGGTTGTGTGTTGTTCTAGGCCTGCCCTTGGGTTACGCCACATGCTGTGTGCACTCTGCCCCGGCTGCAGCGTGTTTTTAAGGTGTGTTTCTCTCTAGTCATAAGGAACTAACTGAAGCAACCTTGGAGCCATTAGCAATTATCTTTTGAGAACTCCTGAAGGATGGGAGAACTCCCAGAAGCTTGGAGAAGGGTAACATGCTGACTTTTTAAAGATAGATACTAACTTCAATTCCTGGAAAGATACTAGAGCAAATTATCAAACAATCAGTTTGTGAGCACCTGGAGGATAATAGGGTTATAAGGCATATTCAGCATGGATTTGTCAAGAACAAATCATGCCAAAGTAACTGAATTGCCTCCTTTTGATAGGACAGCTGACCTATTGGATAGCAGGGAAGTAGTAGATGTGCTATACCTTGATTTTTGGTAAGGCTTTTGACACAGGTCTGCATGACGTTCTCATAAGCAAACTAGGGAAATGTATGTAGCCTAAATAAAATTTCTGTGAGGTTAGTGCACAACTGGTTGAAAGACTGTACTCAAAGTGTAGTTATCTATTGTACCTAGAGGGGAGGGATAGCTCAGTGGTTTGAGCGCTGGCCTGCGAAACCCGAAGCTGTGAGTTCAGCCCTTGAGGGGGCCACTTACGGATCCAGGGCAAAAATTGGTCCTGCTAGTGAAGGCAGGGGGCTGGACTCAATGACTTTCAAGGTCCCTTCCAGTTCTAGGAGGTAGGTATATCTCCTATTATTATTATTATTATTATTTATTATTAGATGGAATGAGCGAAATACTGTCATGATCACTAGCATGACTAATATAGAGCTAGATCTCAGGTATTCATTGTATTTGGTGTTAATACTATGCATGGCAGAATAGGATTTTGATCTTTTCATACTTTGATATCCAGAGAATGTTTATTGATTTTTAAATTTACACAGTTGCACAAATTTCTGGGCTTTAGGCATTTTTTCCATTTTTATTGATTTTAAATTTGCACAGTTGCAGGAAATGAAGGGGCGCTGAGGCAATCACAATTTAATGCCATCTGAAGCATTCTCATGGCTAACACACAACTTGTCAACATCCCATGTCAAAATATACAAAGTAAAGAGCCTTCAATCAAACATTACCAACTTTTCAAACAGCATTTTTCTTTCTTCACCTAGCTGTACATGTTGATTATTGTTGCATATATTTTCCCACTGGCTTGCATGTGTATGGTGAAATTGACATTTACCAATTAAAAAATCAAATCCTTCCAAGCCTAGTTAACAGTGTGACTAGCCTTGGACTGAACACGGATGTGGGTGGGGAAGAGAAGTATCTTTGTGTTAAGTTCTTCTGCTGAGGTGGCCACATCCCTGCCCTGGGATGGTAGCAGCCTCGTACACAAGCAGGAACTTGACAAGAGAACTGGAATTGAAGTGGGAGCCAACTGGCATAAATTCCCTGGCTACTTGCCTGGTATTGGTCAGTCAAGAGCCTCAGGGTAGAATTGGCTGAGCAGACTTGGGGCAGTGATGGTGCTCTGCTTTGGGGGCTGCTGGGCGCTGCGCTGACCATGAGAGCGACACACTGATGGGTTCTGAGGTACATGAACAACTGTTGCCTTCCTAATCTGGATGATCTTTCAGTTCTTGGGAAATGTGGGGCTTAGTTTAAGCCTCATCCTTCCCTCTTCAGTGTTTTCTGAATACATGGCACTCAGTTCAGACTGGATTTGGTGACTGATGGCATCAGCTGGTGGTATGCTTAATTCTCAGGTTGTGAAAGCCTTCCTGCATATCTTGTATACAGTGGTGTTGTAGCCATGTCAGTCCAGGATAAGGAGGAAGATGAGGCAGGTGAGGGAATATGTTGCTCCAACAAAAGATCTGTTGGGGGAGAGAGACAAGCTTTTGAATCACACAGAGCTCAAGATATTCCCTTACCCCCCTTGTCTTTCTCCATATCGTAAGTATATCCTCCGAGTGTTGTCCTCCCCCCACCCCCATCCAGGGACCTGGCTTGTCCAAGCAGTGGATATCTACGTGCAATTAGTTCAGAGATTTGTGCCTCCTCTCTTGGGGGTAACATGCTTCTGCATGGGGACAGGGAGAATACAGACCCTTAATGCAACTGTCATACTGCGATGTAGTCCACTTGTCCTGCTGGGGAACATCTCCAAGCCCAGGCACAGATCCTGCCCAGCTGAGAAGGGACCGTGACCCTTCCGTGGTGTGGCCTCGTCTTGCTCCGTGTCAGTTACCACGTGGGATCTAGAGTGGCTTGGCAGATGTTGTGTACAGAAGCAGAGCTCCTCTTTCCGGCAATGCCTGGAGTCCCTGGCTGACTTTCCCCCTGCAAACAGCCAGCTCAGGCTTATTGAAACGCTGCCTATATAAAGGGGGTGGGTGAGAAGGAGGGGATCTGAGGTCCTGCCTTTTAAATGTCATATTCGAGGGGAACCCCAGCTATAAAGGGGTTTTCCTGATGCCCTGGACATGAGTACTGAGGAGCAAAGGGTCCCTTAAGGGTTTCCCTGACACTGTGTTTCTGGTGGTTGTAGCACCCTGGATCCTGAAGAGGGGGGGAATGCTGCAGCAAGTGGGCCAGCTGAGTCAGCAGTGTAACTCCAGTGAGGCCAGCCAGGCGTTATTCCACGGGGGCATGTGGCCAGGTGTGTTAAGGATTAAAGCAAATTTCTGGCTGCTGCCACTGGCTGTGCTGAGGGAGGAGAGAGCCATGGTGGTGGGTGAGGATGGCTGCCACTGGGTCCTCTGTGTGCTCCTGCTACCCAGGCACATGACCCTCTGCTGAAGACAGTGTGTCTCTTCATCCATCCGTTTGGCGATTGTTACCCCCGTTAGCCAGATCTCCCTGCCAAATCAACTGTCACGTGCAACAGGGAGGAGGGGGCTCAAGACTGAGGGAGCCCCATACATGCTGGGCCAGTGTCGTCTGTGTTACAGTAGTGCCCAGAGGCCCTAAGTGAGACCAGGGCTTCGTTGTAGGTACATAACGAGAGACGGTCCCTGCCCCGGAGAGCTTGCAATCGAACAAGCCAAGGCAGGCAAAGGTTAGGAGGGGAAACTGAGGCCCAGTGTGGGGTGGGGACTTCCCCAATGCCACACAGCAGGTCGGAGGTAGAGTTGGGACTAGAGCCCATGGCTGCTGAGCAGTTCCCTCTCACTGGATCATGCTGCCCCTCGAACATACCCACTAAGATCTACGAGGAAAGCTCCGTTGCTGGTGAAATGGCAGGGGAATAGTTGGCTTAGCTGCTGCTTGCTGTGAACGTGGCAGCTGCTTTGTTAGACTCTTGTTTGCGGAATTACAAATAATAAACCCAGAGCCAGTCTGCTCTCCTAACAAGAGAGACACGCCAGGCTGCGCTCAGCGGCAGCCGGAGAGGGACCAGTGCACAGAGGGAGGCAGCGCACAGGGTGCCTGAGAGCAGCTCTGGAGGCTTGCTGTGCTTTTAACAGCAGGATGCAGGTTCTCCATTTGATTCTGCCCCCTTGGCTGTCAGACTGCTGGCAGGGGACCCGCCCTCTCCTGCTTCCATTTCTCTTCCTAAAGGACTGTGGAGGCTGAGTGGGGTTGTGGTCTCTGAACTCATGTGCACTGAGAAGTTCTCCTGCACCAGTGAACTGCTGGCTGCCCCTCTCATCCCCCGACTCTACCTACTGCCGTGGCAAAGATGTACAGAGCATAAGCTAAGGGGCATAAGGATTGATTCCTGGCCCAGAGTTCCCACGGCTTTAGTGCTGTTTCTCCAGGGCATGTTACTGTCCTGGCAGGATGGATGCAGTAATCACCTGGAAATGACAATTAGTTACTGAGGTGGCCTGGGGCCATAGTGAATTCTTAGCTGCTGCAGAAGTGCAGAAACAGATCTTTGGAAATTTGCAACCCTGCCCTGAAGGGATAAGTGACTTGGCAATTCATCAGCGTCTCTGCCTCCTGGCAGATGGTGGAAATTCTGGGATGCTGGTTAACTCAGTTGCTGCCCCGTGCTGTGCTTTTGGTGTCCACACAGCCCCCTTACCACCCCACCTCCGGAATGTAGGATTCTCCCACCTTATTGCAAGGTGTGGCTGAGCAGTTAGAGCAGGAACTGGGTGTCTCTCTCTTGCTTTGCTCCATCATGGACTTGCTGTGTGGCCTTGGATACATCACCTCCTGGTTGCGTGTCTTGATTTCCTTACCAGTATGTTGTGGAGGATGATCTCCAAAAGACCCTGTGGAATTGGGCCAAGGTTCCTCAAGGGGGTTGGGTGGCCCTCCCCTGGCACCTGCATTCCCACCGAATTTCAAAGCCAGCTGCTCATGAGAGCCAGAGATGGGGCCTTCCTGGCTTCAGGGCCAAGGCCTTGGAACTCGGCCTTTAGCACCCAGGCAGCTAAGAGACCGCAAACCTGGCCTCTCTTCTGAACTCCATCGCCTCTTTGGCCTGGCGCTCCACAGCCACAACACGAAAGCTGAGGAGAAGGGAAGGAGCGAAGGAAACTTTGTATTTAAAGCCTTAATGGCCTCGGGGAAAGTGAGGAGGGAAATTCTGACCCCTGTCCTCTTGTGAGTTCCTGGCTAATTCTTCTGGGAGGTGCCCAGTGATGGCCCCATTGTCTGAATGGAGAGAGATGGTAGTGCCCCACTGCTGGGTGGGCTCCTGGGGAGGCGGACTTGTTGCATGTAAAGCGCTTGGTGCCCAGGCAGATGGGTGTGTGTGTGTGTGTCTCTACGCTGCAGAGAAAAGCTCTCCGAGCCTAGCTCAATTGACTCGGGCTGTGGCGATAAAAATAGCTGTGTAGACATTCCTGCTTGGGCTGGAGCCTGGGCTCTGACGCCTGGGAACTGGGGAGGGTCTCTAAGCCGGGACTCGGGTGCAAGTTGAAACATCTGCTCTGCTATGTTTAGCCCTGCAGCCCGAGCCCCACAAGCAGGGTTGGAAATTTCCTGGGGAAAAAGCCATAGGACAAGGTGCTGGTAAATACTGCCTTGAAGTTGGTTTAAACCAGGAAAGGAGGGAAAATAATTGCATCAGTATTCAGAAAGCACAGAACAAATCTCAAACTTTGGACATATCTATTCAAAACTGAGGAATAGGCTCGGTCTGTCCACTACCTCCGAGTTGTTCCAGAACACTGCATGGCCAAATGGACCTGGGCTGGTGTCTGCAGCTCTGCATGCTTCAAGCCTCACCTCTGCATGATTGGCCCTTTTGGATATTGAAAACTGAAGTCTGAGTCATGATGTGTGTAACTTCCTAGCTAGGAAAAAGCCAGGGTCTGTCTTGGCAGGTCAGGGATCTGCCTTGTTGCACAGGTCTTGGCACTCTCTCCAGACTTAAAGAATCACTCTGGCCCAATCAGAGGTTTTGGCCCAGAGGTCCTGGGAGGGGCTGCCGGTGGTTGACATTCTCTGCAATCACTGTTCTCCCCAGATGCATTGACCATGGCTCTGCCAAGGCCGCCCCAGAGACAGGTTCACAGACTCAGGAGAGACTCCAGTTTACCGGGGTATCTTCATGGCAGCCAGTGAGGAGACTCCTTCCTGGCTGAATCCCAGTTGTTACCTCTTGGCGAGGGCTGCCTCATGCTTCTAACGGAGCCCAGCGGCAGTTGCTCTAGGCAAAATTGCTGCTAGGGGAGGGGCAGCTGATTGCCTGGGGGTCAGCACCCTAGTTACTGGCCCCTGGGGGTCTTGCACACTGTAAGACCAGCCTGGGCCTGGCTCACACCTCTTGAACTTGTCCAAGACCTCAAAGAGCCTCATCCGTGAAAGAGTGAGTCAAGCACAGGATCCTGCTGCTGGCCTGCAAGGCCCAGTCTGGCAGTGAGAGCATCTGCTTCTCTGCCTGCTCCCCCTGCACATCACTGACTGCCTGAGGTTCGTTCACCTTCCTTGTATGAAACCCGCTGTGCCCGATGGCAGAGCTCCTCCGGCCTGTGGGTGTGCCCCCCTCTGTAGCCCAAGTCCCCCCAAAGACTGGGATAACTTCCTGAAACCTCCTGGCTTTGCTTTGTGTGACTGGGCTGAGGTGTGCAAAGGTTAACTCAGGCTGCACTCTCCCACCAGACAGAGATTAGGGGCTTGCAGGACATGTTGCTAGTTGAGGATGGCCTGTATTAGAGCAGCACCCAGAGCCCCCGGACAGGATTGAGACCCCACTGTGCTGGGAAAGGGCCCCACTCCAAGGAGTTTGCAATCAATCCTCTCTCAGCATTTCATCCTTCACTGTGTGCAGCTTCCTGCCTCTTCCCTTTCTCTGGCTGCCTTCAGAGATGGGCTACCTAGCGTTCAGGAATTGGGGCTCTGTATCGTCCCCCGCCCCCTGGCCCACCATCCCCGTCTCTCCCTGCACCTACTGGCTGGTGATGGTGTCCGCAAGCTGCATCAGTGGCTGGGGGAAGGGGTGTTTGCTGGCTGGAGAAGGGAAGTGAGAATGAGGCACCTAGGAGAAGGGTGGAGGCTGCCACATGGGAGAGGGTTAAGACTTGGGCTTCCTCAGTCAGCAGAAGGGATGGATGCAGTACTGAGCTGTACCAAGCAGGCTGAGGGCTGCCCTCTGCTGGCGGTGGTGAGACTTGCACCCTCTCTCGAGGGCACATCCATTGATTGTTAGCGACATCTGCAGGTTGAGGTGAGGACACTGTGACTATTCAGCTGATCCTGGGTTCTCAGCAGTAGCCATAAATGCTTCCTTCCCCTCTTGCTGTCTGGAAGGCTCTGCTCACCCCGTGCTCTGTGCTATTGGAACGAACGCTGCTTGGGGCGGTCGTGTGGTCCGTGCTATAGACTCTGCCTGGGCTGCAATTCCAGGTGTTGGCTTTCAGCTGGAAAGCCTCTGAAGGTTTGGATCCTGTGTCCAAGACGTTTTCCCCTTGCGCTTAGTCTCAGCAGCTGATTGTGCTCCGGTTCCAGGACGAGGCATTCAGCAGCAGCACCCATCTCTCAGCCTGGCTTTTAGGAAGCGTTTCAGTTCTAGTGTGTCTGCTCCAGCTGCACTCAGTCCACGAAAGGCTAGTTTTTGACGGTGGAGGTAGCAGCTGAGCTCCTTAAAGCCAGGAGAAGGAAGTACAGGGAGCACTCGAGCCCATGGGGGAGACAAGTCAGATAAAAAACAACTTCCTTTCTTGCGAAAGTGCAAGAGAACGCAGCCGTTTAGAGAGAGCCAGCCAAGGTTACAAGGCAGTAAACGCTGGTCTGCAAGGAACACTCCACTTCCAATCCCCAGCTTCCTGATTCCAAGAACGGTTCTTGTGTAACTGGCTCTGCAGCCATCTGAAACTCTTGAGCTAGAGAAAAACCAGTGCATTTAAACTCCGGAGAGCCAGGGCATGTCATTGGCAGTAGCATGCGACTCCCCTTAACCCCCTGTAAGAGATACTCCAAAAGAACATGGCTGTATGGGCAACTAGACAAGAACCATCAATCTGTGGCACCTGTAAGTTTGTCTGTGGTGTGTGTGATGCTGGAGGGCTCAGCAACTAGAGTGGGCGCTGCAGAGATGGCGGGAGGAGGGTGTTAAGTGTCTGTAGTAACAATGATTTAAAAATAAGCCCAGAGTGTTGCTGAAAATGCAGCACTGGCTGCAAGGTGCGTCTCTGGTTATATTTTTATTGGAGTTGGTGAGAGATGGGACATAGGATCAAGATTCTAGGTAGCCTCTAAAAGCAGGTGCAGATGCAGAGTCCGCCCCAGGGCGCTCACACTGTCGTGTCTTCTCCTGCATGCGTGTAGAAGGTCGTGTTTGTTAGACACTGGCATGATGGAAATGACACAAATGCAAGTGTTGCACCCTGAATGAGGGAGTGGGGAGCACCCACGGGGTGCGGCACTGACCTGTTACTGTGCCTCGTGTTCAGTTGCAAACCTGTTCCTGGCAGGAGTCCCACAAACGACTGCTGTGAAATGCATTGGCTGGCTGGATAAGAAAATCTTCCTTTGTTATCCCCTACTGAGAAATCCCAGCTTAAAATGTGCTAAACCTCAGTTTTCCTTGTCTGAGGGAAGGAGAAATCACTTAAAAGCTCCCGTCTCCTGCTGCTGCTCACCAGGCATGGGGATTGTTTGGTAGCATCCAGCCAGCACTAGTAACTGGCTTCCACACTAAGGGCTTGATTGTTTTCCAGAGGTGCTGAGCAACCCCGACTTCCACTGAAAGCCAGAGCAGCTGCAGGTGTAAATCAGGCCATCCGTTCCTGGATTTCTTTTCTTTAACACCAAAATACAGTCAAAATACTGACAAGGGCAGGACCTGACCGGATTTCACTACTCTGGGTCCCTTGTGCCCCCTTTGCCTTTGTGTTGGGCCCTGCAGAGTCAGTGCCACGCAGGATCACGTTGAACTCCTCCTCCGTCCGGCTCGCCAAGGCACAGGAGTTAGGGCTAGCTCAGACTGCCTGGAGGAATAAGCCCAGTGCTGTGGGGGTCAAATATGTCAGGCTGATGAGGAAGCGAGACTGGATTTGGCTCAGTCGGCTGCGCTGGTGTGTTGAGCTGTGGGGTATTACAGCTGGCTGGATGGGTTTATGGTCCCTGCCATCTATAGGCCAGTGTCTGCATGTTTACCAGCCAGACAGTCTGTGGTTGGAGGTGGAATTGCACAGAGCAAACGCCCTGCAGCGCTGGTGCAGTTGGAGAGTGCCCAAAAGGCAGGCTGGAGCTACTGGCCCTGGGAGATCATGAAGGCAGCTGCGAAACAATCGTGTCCGGGAGCTGCCGTTCCAGGGAAGAATTGCCCATGGCATAGAGCAGACGTCAGACTCCTCTCCATGCCAGTGCTTGGCTGGGTTTAGATCCCAGGCTTTGTCCTTCCCTCCTAGCAACCCTGCCTGCCCACTGCTGAGGGGTATGTTAGGATAGACGGCTACTAGCCAGCCTTTCCCAGCTCTGTCTTCTCCCACTCTTCCCTCACTGGGAGTTCAGGGCAAGGCGTCTAAGTGCAGCCACTGCAGTGTCGAGGCAGGAGGATTTTGCATATGATGCCCAGCCGCACAATGGGGCCTGATCCTGATGGGAACCTTGGATCCTACCGTAACACAACCAATAATTCCATACACATAAAATGGTGCATCCTTTCTAATGGCTATTGATTTCTCTTTATAGGGCAGGCTTCTTTGTGTCCTACTAAATCTATTGCAATAGAGTCCCATGTGTTCCCCGAAGCAAGGGGGTTCTGAGCTGGAGACACTGCATTTTCCTTCTGCTTCGCTCGTGTGTGAAATAGTCTATGTTTTTAATCCCTCTTTTTGTACACGTTCCTGTCCCAGTGATGATGCCCAGAGCATGAACATTTCCTTAAACAGTCCTTGCCTCTTGCTCTGCTCTAAAAATGCCTGACTATTTTCCAACAATAAATACAAAGTTGAAATGACTTTGCAAGCAGAAAATAATGGTAATAAAAGGACCCTTCCTCCATCCCAGGACATCAGAGTGTTTTGCAAACATGAACCCTCTCATTGCCCTTTCAAGGTGGAGGTTAGTGCTCACCCTGCTTTTTCAGATGGGGAATTTGGGGCAGGGAGAGGTGCCAGGAATAGATCACGGGAGTCAGAGAGCTTAAGGCCAGCAGGGACTGCCAGAGTGGACAGATGGGGAAGGGTATCTGAGTAATAGCTGCGCCTCTTGGGGGTCTGGTCCATGGTGGTTCTGGTTCTGCTTGGGGGATGCAACAGTGCTCTTCATCCCACGGAATAGATGTTGAGTCTGGCCAGCCTTCGCTGCTGTCTGCCCTGAAGTGTGGGGACTAAGTACTCTTTGTTCTGCTGAGCAGTCACTGGCAAACTTAGCCACATGCTGCCTCCAGGGAACCTAGGAATTGCCACGGTGGGTCTGACCGGTGCTTTGCCACCCACAGTGACCAAAGGAAGATGCAAGAAAACCCGTAAGGAGACAGTTATGGGATAACCTGCACTACGAAAATTTCCCCCTGATCCCTATAGATAGAAGCTGGCTTAAGCCCTGACACAGGAAGGTTTGTCCCTTCCAAAGCTGGGTAGCTAAACTAGAATAACTGCACGTTCTTGTTGCCCATATAAATGTCTAATCCCTTTCTGAAGCCTACTAGGCTCTTGGCTTCAGTATCACCTTGTGGCATTGAGTCATGCATAATGGAAAGAGGCCAAATTCAAAACTGAACAGGAAAGGCTTTTTTACATTTCTTTCAATGTCCCCTTGGTCTTGTGCTTTGAGAGGGTGTGATCTGCCTTCTGTGTATAGGCTGTACCCAGCCCGGAGTGATGCCAGTGTGTGGCTCACAGAGAACTTGTGTGAACTGAGCTAAATCAGAATCATAGAATATCAGGGTTGGAAGAGACCTCAGGAGGTCATCTAGTCCAACCCCCTGCTCAAAGCAGGATCAATCCTTTCTAAAGAGGCTGTGTGTGTTCTGGAGCTTGTCTTAAATAATCTCCAGTCTCACAAAGGTATTGGACTCTAGAAATGAGGGATTTCCTTGGTGATGGAAAAATGAGGTGCCATGGATTCAGCATCTCCTTTCTAAATCCTGCTATTGCTTTGAATGAGATCCCTAAAAGTAACTGCACAGCTGCCACTGTCAGATCTACAAAAACCAGCTCTGTGTCCAAGATCCCAGCTGTAATGAAGTGTATGCGCGCATGTGCGCACACACCCCTTTTGTAAGAATGTGTGCCAGGACTGCTGGTCAAACTCTAAGCACGTGGTGCATGTCACTCCACTCGCTGGGCCTGATCCTCCACAGCCCTGCAACTTGTGGCGTCTTTAGCACAAGTACTGGAGTAGAATGGTGGCATAAAAGACTGACTATTCAGGATGCAAGGCAAGGAAGAATCCCATCCTGAATGTCATCTAGTGCTGGGCATGTGGGCTGCCAACCTCCGTCCAGCTGCTCCCTGTCACAAAAGGAATCCTTTTGGAATTCAGCTAACTTCCCTCTTAAGCACAAGTGCTGGAGTGTGACCCCCATCAGCTGTTCTTCCTGAAACAATGAGCCATTGAACCTCTTAACCTCGCCTGTTGATTCCCATCATGTTGTTTGTTTCAGTAGCTTTAAGGCTTTCATGCCTTTACCAGTCTTGCCTCACAAGGAATCAAGGTACTTTTAAAATGCTGTATATTTTTGATGCAGAGAAAAGCAGTTTTAACTAGTGGCAGGGGCGGCTCCAAGCACCAGCGCAGCAAGCGTGTGCCTGGGGCGGCAAGCCGTGGGGGGCGGTCTGCTGATCGCCATGAGGGCGGCAGTCAGGCTTCCTTCGGTGGCATGCCTGCGGGAGGTCCGCCGGTCCCATGGTTTTGGCAGCAATTTGGCGGCGGGTACGCCGAAGGCGTGGGACTGGCAGACCTCCCGCAGGCATTTCGCCGAAAGCTGCCTGACTGCTGTGCTTTAGGTGACAAAATACATAGAGCTGCCCCTGACTAGCGGTCCTGGCTGAGGACTTGGAGAACAATTGTAATGGTTTAATATTGCAGCCAGTTGACCCAAAATGTCCTGTCTGACCAGGAAGCTGCCCCCTCTCCTCCCCCAGTGCCCTCGCAGCAGTATCATGTACAGGGAGATTTTCTCACTGAGCTGTCCTGATAAGGCATGTAATTGAAATGATCAGTTCATAAGGATCCTCCATAGAGCTAAGTAGGGGTGAGGTTGACCACCCAACTGCTATGGGATTGTAAGCCAGCTTCTGTGCTGTTGCAGTGTTGGCTTGGTGATCTTCCGGAAGAGCTTGAGTGGTTAGTGTTTAAACAATAAAGTAAACTTCTTGTTGGCTAAACTAGAGCTATAGGTGGCTAGGAGCTGGCTTCACGGTAACTTTTTAAGACCAGGTTGGTTGGGCAAACATCTGTCAGGGCTGGTCTGGTTTTACTTGGTCCTGCCTCAGTCCAGGGGTTTGGACTAGATGACCTCCCAAGGTCCCTTCCAGCCCCACATTTCTACAATTACTTGACTCTGGACTTTCCAGTGTTATTTTCCAGGAGGGCTGGTGGAAGCAGGCTCAAATGTGCCTTTTTTTAGTTCTGCTGAAAGAGCTACTTCCTTGCTGTTCAGTTTTGTACATGTCAAGTGTCCAATGAATATACATTTAGACTAGCAAAACTTGGGGGGTCAGACAACTTTTTAGTCCAGCGGCACAAATAGGTGAGGTACTTGGATACTAAAAGCCTCTTCTGCCTTAGGGTTACAGCTGTGCCAGGGTTCTCTGTTACAATGTGGCTGTCTCTGGCCTGGCTACAACACAGTTGCATTTTGTAATGTAGATAAGACCTTATTCATATTCTATGACCCAGGCAAAGCCTTGGGTATGTCTATGACAGGACTAAGGTTTAGGGACACCACTGAAACATGGTTAGATCTAGCATTGGTCAAAAACTGATGACTTCTTCCATGACACTTTTTGTCAATCTTGAAAATTTGAAAAATGTATCCTAGCTTTATTTAGGTCATGTCTATGCTGTCGTAATCATTCCTAGCTCTTCTCTAGTGCTTTTCATCGGTATGGCTCAAAGCACTGTTACAGGTGGATCGGGGAGATCCACTTTTGTTAGTAAGACTTCTAATGCTGTTGGGAAAATGCAGATGCCCAGTGCATGGGAGATTGTCACTCATGCACCTGTAAAAGGCTTAATTCAAGACACCGGCATTGAGTGTGCGTGCAGGGTGTAGTTTAAAAGTATCTTGACTTTTTTGGACTTATTTCGGAGTGTTCTGTTTTCTGACAGTGCCCCTCTTCCGGCCAAGTTGGGCTCAGATGTGTGGGTTTGCAGATCCTTTAGTGATCTGCACTGCTCTCTCTGCTACCCTGTTGGGGATATCTTCCCTCAGGGAGCCTGAGAACCACAAGAACAAACTGAAGCATGTTAACACTTCTCTGAGCAGGGGGCTGCAGCTAATAGGGTTTCTGGAAGAAGTCTGCAAGAGTATTCCAGGCATGGGGGCTATGTGGAAGGCCAGGGCTGCTGGGGAGCAGGGAAGGGACAGTTTCCTCCAGGCCCCTTGTTTCAGAAGGCTTCCAAATGGAGTGGGGTTGCAATCTGGTGCATGAGGACACAGTGCCATGCAGATTTGGCCTGACTGCTGCTCTGTCATGATGGAGAGAGGCTGGGCCAAACCTGAGTAGTACTGGCACCCCATGGACCAGGTCACCATGCCTGGAGTGGGGAGCCGGGACCAGCCCCACAGGACAGGAGCCGCCGCTGCGGGATGAGTGCGTTGCAAGGTCACTCTCCAGTCTTCCCCCACTCCTCCTGCCAGCCTCCCCTCGGGGTAAAATTTTTGGAAGCATGGGGGGCCTCCGTTTCAGATTTGCCCTAAGCCTCCCAAAAAGTCTGCACAGCTCTGTGAAGGCAGCCAGCAGCAGAGCAAGAGCAGGACACACAGGCCCCTCGGGTGACGCGGCTTGTGGGATCAGAACGTGAAGAGATGTAGCAGGGAGTTGGTTTGCAAGGCCTCAAAGGAGGGACAGAAGAAGGCGCTCACGTGTGAGACAGCAGAAGAGCATAAGGAGCAGCCAATGCCACGGAGAGACTCAGAAAGAAGCTAATGGGTTTTTGTGGAAGAAAGATGAGCCCAGCCTTAGTAGGGGATTTCTCCTAGTTGCTGGATCTTTGGCCTGCTTCTGTTGTTTCCCGCCTGCAGCAGCATCCTGGCCACAGTTCGTGAGATCCTTGTGTCTGCCCTGGTTTGTAATGAATCAGGCTCATTGAGGAGAAGAGGTGCCTGTTTGGACACATGAGATGGCTCAGACGAGTGCAGACAATACATCAGACGAGAAACAGCCACCGAGCGATCTGAAATAGCCAGGCAGCCCAAAGAAAAGATGCAATTTCCATGTATTGTAATGACATTGTAGAGAGGATTGGAGCTTTGAGTTAGAGGAGAGTGGAGGAGGGGAGGAAGCAAGAATGAGCCTGTTCCTGAGTGAATGCCAGAAGGGATGGACGGTGAGCTCTGGGGACTGCGTGTGGGTGAATGGCTTAACGTTAAGTCTTCTGGGCAGTAGCTGCTGGTGGCTTGGTCAAAGATGTGCAGGCATGTAGCACTTTCCCTTGTCCCCTTCTGCTCTGTTCTGGGGCAGATGAGCCTTTGAACTACACAGGGCCCCTGTGCCCAAGCAGGATTCTTGCAAACTCGGGGGCTGTTTGTGTAATTGGAGCAGAGGAACTGGAGGAGGCTGGTCTAGGTAAGGGATCATCCAGAGAAGAGGCAGAGAGAGAGCTTCCGCCACCATCTCTCCTTTCTTGAGCAAGGAGAGGGGGTGCTGATCCTTCAGAAATCCAAGCAGCAATCTGTTCATTTCAGGTAGTTTCTGGGTGCCTCAGGCTTGGTCGTGTCCCTGTGTCAGTGGTGTAAGTTTCCCTCTCTCTTAGCAGGTCTAGCTGGAGATCCTACTGTAGGCAACTCGGCCCTGTGACTGCTTGTGTGCATGTCTCTCTGTAGAGGCATCAGGAACAAACCCCGTACACCAGCTTTCCTGGTACATCCGATCAGAAACTAACCCTAAGCGTCTTCTATGAAACGCCTCCTGGTAGCAACCCTGTATCTCTGCAAAATCCACCCTGCCAGAGGAAGCAGCACTGTGGCTTCAGCGCTTAAAGGGTCATGTGGTGGTGGGAGGATGGGATGATCTCTCTGATGCATCCATGGCACCGTAACCATTCAGGACCAGTGGTGGCACAAGCCATTAGCTTGTCTCTGTGATGTGCCACAGCAAGGCTTTGGCTTCTCTTGAGGTTGGAAGGCCTGTTTCTTGCTAAGACATCTGACTGTTCTAACCACCAGGAATCCATGCTGCTCAGGGACTCTGCAGCTTGTAGACTTGTTGCCTTGAGCTGCGCTTGCATTGGGTTATTGCCCCAGGTCCGGTGAGTTGCCTGTCTTAGTCCTGATCCTATGCACGGAGACTGAGAGAATCTTGTCAACCGGTGACACCAATGTTACTACTTTGGCCAAATTGGGGGATTCCCCGGCAATGGGATTTCGCACAGGCTGCAAACCACTGAAGTGTAGACAGAGCTGCTCAGCCACATACCCACCGTGTTCCTTTGAATCACCATCTTCCGTGTCCCCCAGACTGTGGACCAGGACACTGGAGGGACATAGGTTCGAAAACATCCTTTCATCTTGAGCTGAGTTTAGCCGAGCACATGGTTAAATCATTCTACATTGATTGCAAGCTCAGAAGTTTAACTGTAACCTTGAGGGGCTTTGTAACTCTTTTTATACTGCACATCTCGCTGAGCTGTTTGATTCCAGGATTCTGGGTTCCAGTCAACCTCTGCTTGCCAGTGTCATGGGGGATGTTTCTGCGATGACAGGCCCTTGCATTTAATGGCTTCACTAGCCATTCTTGCTACTCAGTTTTTGCAGGGCAGGAGGCCATTTGCTTTGCAAATGCAGTGAGTGTTTGTTAAGGGGATGGTGTGGACTTCTAACCCATCCCAAACCACAGGTTGGTGGAAGAGAGTTGAAAGTGTTTTGTTTTTTCTGTTGTCAGGGATTAGCAAGTGGTTTATTTTTCTTTTCCAGTTTGCTTCCTGAAAGGCCAGTCAGCTGGCTGCCTTGATTCTCACCTCGCACAGAGCTACACTGCTTTGCTTTGTGGCAACAGGCTGAGGTGTCTCAGATGCAGGAGAAGACTTTGTAGGAGTTTGCAGGCAAAGTGCGAGGCTTCTGAGTGAAGCAAAAGAAGCTTTCATGCAACTCTTCTGTCTGCATTCCTGCTGCGAAGCTTGGGCTGTCCAGTTTTCATGGCTGTGTCTAAAGTCCTTAAACAAGTGCAGGGGTGGCCAACCTGAGCGTGAGAAGGAGCCAGAATTTGCCAATGTACATTGTCAAAGAGCCACAGTATTACATTAGCAGCCCCTCATCAGGTCCCCCACCCTGCTTCCAGCGCCTCCCACCCCCCGGCACATTGGACAGTTGGCACCTGTGGCTCTTGCCCCGGAGTTGGTGCCTATACAAGTAGCCGCATATTAACTTCTGAAGAGCCACAGGTTGGCCACCCCTGAACTAGCGCATTGATTTAATTCTTTCTTTTCCTGCCAACAAATACTACCTGACCTTAAAGGTAAGTGGCCGTCTTTTAAAGGCAATGTTAGTAATTTGAAAACCTCTGCATGGAAATGAGAAAAATCATGGGATTTGTTTTTCTCCAAGCATCCAGGCAGCAAATCAGAACTTCCTTGTGTGTGAGCTCTCTTCCCTAGAGAGAGAATCTTACATGCTCGTTTACCCAGGGATTCTAGGGGCTTGTTCTAAGAACGGGAGCCATCTGATTTGTGCTGGACATGGTTGCTGGTTCCTTTTATGTATTGAATGGCAGAGTGAAAGTGTGTGTATGTGCCCATCCCCTCCCTCATCCACCACACATGTTGATCAGACTCCTCTGCCACACACATTAAAGTCAGCCCTGAGACCTCACCCAGGGAATGCAAATCTGCCATGCAGATGGCTGGAATTGCTGGAAAATCCAACTGTGCTCTCCTGACCTGGAGCTAAGTGCAGGCTTGACAGCTGAAGGAGAACACAGGCCTGATCAGCTCGGATGAGAAATGGGGGTTTTTGCATGGGAACACAGACATTGCGGGTCGAGTGTACCAAATGGCCCCCCGCCTATCTCTGCCTTGCCTTGCAGGAGCTCTGCAGACCTCTCTGCCTTGCAAACATGGCTGACCCTTACCCTTTGAGGTGCAACCATCTTTAATGTTTGTTGTTTTTTTTTTTTTTAAATCATAATCGGGGTCGCTGTGGTGCTGCAGAACTTGCAATTCCCCTCTGCTGCAGCCACAAGCCTGGAAAGGCTGAAAATGTGGGGTTCTCTGGACCTAGACCATCATCTTAAATCAATTCATCCTACACCCCAGCTCCCTCCTCCTGGGTACATGTGCCCCACCTGCCCATGGGCCCAGCTGAAGACTCACCTTTCTAGCACTGGTCCCTGACCTTGTGTGACCCCTTGAACTGTGCTAGGTGGACAGGACTTGATAAACCTTGAAAAGGCTCGGAGTCCTGTGTGCCCAAGCACTGCTCCGTGTTGAGTAAGCTCCCTTCGGTTTCAGCCTCACTAGGGGCGGATTCCACCAAGCGAGTCGGCTCGGTTTCCCTGGATAGCAGCTACTAGACTTGCATGGAAGGGAGAGAGCTTTGGTGCTGCTATCTGCATCTATGTGCTGCTCTGAGTTACGCTCTCCTGGGAGGCTGAAGGCTTCCCGTAAAGCTCCAAATGGGTGTCGGGGGGAGGGAGTTTGTGCTCTGAGCCAGAGTCAGAGGAGGCAATAATCTGAGGGTCTGTCTTCAGAGCAGGGATGGCTTGGCTGATCGCACCCAGGTTAGCCTAGCCCAGTGTCTGCAGAGCCTTGCCCAAGTGACTGTCCCTCAGTGCTATGCTTGTCTATGGACTTCTGGGGGCATAGCCCATGGGTCTTTGTGCTGCAGCGAACTGAACCGCTCTATGGTTCTTTCCTAATGAATTGTGGGAGAACTCGTCCATCCTTCTGAGTTTGTGCGGGAGGGAGGATTGTGGGAGGCATTGGAGGACTGTCAGCACTTGGGTAGCTTAGCCTGTGTCCTCACAGCGAATTGGGTGGGTTACCAGCCCGAGTTAAAGCAGCACCTGATCTCTAACCCACCACCAGCCAGAAGAGATAGCCCAGGGTGAAATTG
Organism: Gopherus flavomarginatus; assembly: GCF_025201925.1. NCBI lineage: Eukaryota > Metazoa > Chordata > Testudines > Testudinidae > Gopherus > Gopherus flavomarginatus. The sequence continues at coordinate 50,190,653 of NC_066625.1, forward strand.
TAACCCATGTGCCTTCTGGGTGTGGTGTTCTGTCCCATCTAGTGGCACCGAGCCCAATTAGAGAGAGAGATAAAACGAGTCAGCTCTACAGCCTTAGCTAACAGTCAGGTGGCTTTTAGTTCGTGCGGTAGAGGCTCATTCACTATGCTCCAGAGGTCCCAGATTCCATCCTGCCCACCAATGATCGGGATCTGTCGGCATTACAAAAGCACCACTAACCTCAGGTGAGAGGCTTTCATGGGTGGACAGGAGGGTGGATGGGTGTAAGACCGTGGCTAACTCTGCAGCGTAAGACTTACCCTAAGATGCTACTGATCTCAGGCTCTTGTGACTGTGAGTAATCGGTCTGATTCCGTTTTCTTCTGCACTCAGTCCTTGTGACTTTGCTTATTTAAAATCCCTAGGGGCTGGATTCTTTCAACGAACTCGCTGGAAACTCTTTCTTTCTCTTCCCTGAGTTTGCAGGATGTGGTTATTTTAAGGCTGACAGTGTTACGGAGCCCGAGCCATTTCCTCATGCGCTCGACCCACTCCAGTTACTTCCTTTCAGTTACAATGTGTGGGTGAATGTAGTGCTGGTGAAGGGCCCTGCAGACTGGAGGTGGCTGCATATGCTTGGAATAAGTGTGTCACAGCCATGTTCCTTCAGCGACACGCGATGCCCCTGCCCTAGAGGGACCATGTGGAGGAGGGACCGAGAAATTCCATCTGGTGGCTTGCTCTGTGTCTCTCCAAGCAGCCAATTAGTGCCAGTTGCAACTGGGCAGCTGTTTGGTAGGAGCGTCCCAAAGTGCTGTTGACTGTATGTGGCAAAAGCTGTTTGCATTCGTTACACACTTGAACAGTTTGTTTTTCTGTAGATCTTTTCTTCTGTTTCAGTCCTTTGTTTGCTAGCAGAGCTATGTGATCTCAGCTGGCCGCCTTCTATAGAGCCTCCAGCAGAACTGCTCAGGCTATTGTGTGCGTTGCTAACTCAGGGTGCCTTCCTGCAATCCAGTTGGCTAATGTATAACTGCAAATGACAAGGCAGAAAGGATCTGTGTGGAGTTACCTGTTTGCTCCTTGCCAAACAGAAGTGGCTGTCTTCCCCTGCAGTAACAGTTTCCTGTCTGTGGCAGTGGCTCTTCTGAGGTTTTCTGGTTGTTTTCTTTTGCCATGATAGTAAATGTGATGTTCCCCCGGTGTTATCTGGACTGGTGATCTGCTAGGTCACTCCAGTCCCCAACTCTGGGAGCCAGCCTTTCCCTGCTCCGCTGTGAGAACCCCCACTCCTAGTCTGTTCACGCACAGCTTCTGGCATGTAAGCTGCTCCCAGCACATGACTGAGCACTTCGGGCCAACTGCTGCTTGGATTGTGCAACCAAATGACACCAGCCAGTATCTCCGGTCCCAGACACAACCCTAGGAACCTCCATCTTGCAGTGTCCAGTTATGCCTGCTGGACACTGCAAGCTTATGTGTTTGTCAATTTAACAAAGAAATTGATATGTACCAGACTTGTCATCCCAAGGGAAGTCTCTGACACAACCAAACATACTGCTTCAGGTAGAATAAACTAACAAATTTATTAATTACAAAAGATAGATTTTTAAGTGATTATAAGTCAAAGCACAAGAAGTCACATTTGGTCAAGTGAAATAAAAGCAAAATGCAGTCTAAGCTGATCTTAACAATTTTGTGCCCTTACAAACTTATATGTTTTTCACCACAGGCTGGCTGGTTGCCCTTCAGCCAGGCTCTCCCCTTTGATCAGTGCTTGAGTCACTTGGTGGTATCTGTAGATGGAGATGGAAGAGAGGCAAGGAAGAGCAGGCAAACATCTCTCTCCCTTTTATCATGTTCTTTCTTCCCTATTGTCAGAGTCAGGTGATGATTACCTCATTGTAGACCAAGGGAAGGGAGCTGACTCACTCGAGAGTCCAACAGATCCTGTGAGGCTGGCTAGGCCAGTGTCTTTTGTTCCTGTGAGGTTTGACCCATACATGCGCTGATGAGGCGTGAACTGCCCCTCTGTTCCTGGAGAGTTTTGCCTGTGCTTGTTTTAAGCCCTGAGGAACATTTTCAGCCTCATAACTGTATACATGAAATTACAACTTATAACATTACTTTAATATCAATGCTCAATGTATCATGAACCTTCCGAAGACCACCCGGCATGACAAACTTTGCTTTGGATACCACACAATCATATTATAAGGATGAACATGGGGGTGCAGGGTGTTTTCCCCCTAGATACAGAGTATCACAGTAAGGTCTTGTAGACACACTGGCTGAAATTCTCCAAGCAACCGCCTTTTAAAATGCAATTTTTTAAATTAGCTATTTGATGGTGGTAATCATTGTAAAGTCTGTCGCCTCTTATACGTCAATGGAGTTGGCCTCAGAATGCACCTGGGAGGTGCTGGTCCTTACCTCATTTTACAAATGCGGGAATTGAGGCACGGAGATTAAGTGACTTGCCCAAGGACACTTACAAAGTCTGTGGAAGAGCCAGGAACAGAACCCAGATCCAGTATTGCCAACCCCAGGCATTCACAAATCATGAGTTGGGCCCTGAAAATAATGAAATTGACTTAAATACTGATATTTGTGAAAACAATACTTTGGGGTTCTTTTCCTTTTCCTTTTGAACCTTTAGGGTCACATTCTCAAACTTTCCTTAGCAACCCCAGGACTCCAGGAGCAGCAGCTTCACAAAAAATGCCAAATGTTGCAAGACTTGGGATAAAAATCACAAGAGTTTTGCTGTGATTCCCAGTCCACTGCCATAACCACGAGACCATCTTTCCTTTGTGGCTAGCATACGCTGGACTGTGCTGGAGAGAGGCCCTGGTCTCTGTCTTCTGTAGTCCGTTAAAATGACTAACACCCACTTTCAAATTGCGTATGCAAACACGCAAGCCCTTTCGGGAGTGTAATTATCATGATTGAGTGCACAAACTTTGCATATTATTGACCTACTAGAGATCTGACTGGTCGTTTGCAGTTATCATGATTGTGTGATGATGTTGTAATTACTGTGTGTAAATTGGGGACATTAACCCATGCATGTGTGCACACCCTCTGAAAACAGAGCCATTGTATTTTAGTCAGCAGTGAAAACCAACAAACAGAATGAAAATTCCAGGCATCCCCTCGACATGCTTTAATCTCCTTGAGCTTGCCCCAGCCTGTCAGTTTTACTAAGATGAACTTTTCTGTGGGAATGGAAGGTACCAAGGAAGCACCAGTCTGCCCAGGTCTCTTGTAGAGAGTGTAATGTGTGGTGTTACTTGGTTGTATTAAGATACTGCGCAAAAAAACCTCTCTAGGGTAATGGGTAAAGTTACCTGTCCTGCTCATTAGTCATTCAGTGGGATTTCCTAAACCAGAAGAGACTTTCACTGCAGAGTCAACTTGAGTGTAGATCACTCAGATTACATCTCTCTGAGAGCCTGACATGAGAGAGGCCATGCTGCAAAGTCACGCTCTGTGCTGGAATGCCTGCATCCACACTGGCTCCTCTGTGGTGCTCAGACTTCTGGGTCATTGCGTGGTTCTCAGCACTGCAGTGAACTGAGCCACTCTGACTTACTTCCCAGTTATTGTGGAAGAACTCAGCTGTCCTTTCCAGGCAGAGTCCTGCTAATGCGTGACCCGAAGTGGGTGGGTTTTTTCCACTTCTTGATGGAGTTGAAGCAAAAAAAAAAAAAAAGGAGAAATTTAGCAACATGGAGTAAACATCAGCCATTTTTCTAAATGTTGAACTGTAGAGAGACAAATACCCACATAGGCGGTGAGTTATACGGGCTCGAGGTGCCCAGGCTCCAGGAATGTTCAGGGCCGGGTGCCCTGCTCCAGCAATGTTTGGAGCTGGGTCTCTCCCCTGGCCCTGCCTGGATCAGCCCTGGCCCCGGCCCCTGCGGGTCTCCCCCCACCGCCCCACCCCACCGCGTCCCTGCCTGGAGCGGGTCCCGGCTTCCGCCTTCCACCCCTCCCCTGCGCCCCCCTCTGCCGTGTGTGTCCCTGCCTGCTCACAGATCGGCTCCCGGCAGAACTGCTGTCTGCTGCCCCAGGGTCCTAGAGCCTGCCATCCGCTAATGGCAAGGCAGGCTGCCCTTACGCTGCTCTTCTGCCCTAGCCCTGAGCCTCTCCAACACCCCAAACCCTCATCCTCAGCCCCAATCCTCATCCCCCTGATCCTCAGCCCCAGCCAGAACCCTCATCCCCCCACACCCTGAGCCTCAGCCCCAGCCAGAGCCCTCATGCCCCTGCACCCTGAGCCTCTTGCCCCAGCTCTGAGCCCCCCCACATCATGAACCCCTCATCCTCAGCCCCAACCCTCATTCCCCTGCAGCCTGATCCTCTGCCCCAGCGTGCACCTCCTCCCCCTTCCTACACCCCACCCCCAGCCGAGCCTGCACCCCTCACCCCCTCCTGCACACCCACCCCCTGCCCTAGCCCAGAGCCTGCACCCAGCACCCAAACTCCCTCCCAGAGCCTGCACCCCTCACCCCTTCCTACACCCCCACCACCAACCCAGAGCCTGCACCCAAACTCCATCCCAAAGCCTGCAGCCCTCACCCCCTCCTGCACATCACCCCCTGCCCCAGCCCGGAGCCTGCACCCAGCACCCAAACTCCTTCCCAAAGCCTGCACCCCTCCTGCACCCTAATCCCCAGCCCAGGACCTGCACCCCAGATCTCCCCCCTGAAACCCTGCCCAGAGCCTTAGGCAGGTGGAGGCAGAGTTTGAGGGGGCGGAGTTGGGGGGGGCAGGTTCTGGGCGCCACCAACATTTCTACAAACTTGCCTCCCGTGAATACCCATTGTCCAGAAAGGGGAAAACTCTCTCTGTGTCATCTGTCGGTGGGTTGTCTGTCACTTACGTTCCCAGAAAAGATTAGGAATAGATGTTATTAAACAAACAAACCACTCTTGTGCCCTAGTGTGAGTGGGTCTGCTGAGTGAAATGACTGGCTGCATTGTTCCATGCTGCCCAGCTGGGTGGCCGGGGAGTAGGTGGGGTCTCAGCACCATCTGAGGCACAGTCAGTCTCTCAAGAACATGGCTATCCCTGCTCAGAGAGGAGATCTCGCTCAGGACCCTTTGTGACAGTACAGGAGCTCAGGTAGCTGCGTCATGCATGCCGTTGTAATCTTCCCTGGCTCCCAGTAACTCGAGGTTTGGAAGAGCGAGGTGGTGAATGAGGTTATTTATCCCCTGAGACCAGCTTAGCTGGCACCTAATGGCCAGGTTCCACTTGACAAAAAACAGGGAAGAATCCAGGCTCTGCAGTGTTTAATCCTGCAGCATGTTCGGTGCTGTGTCGAATCGGAGGGGGAAAGCCTGGGAATCTGCCAAGGTAGTGGCCCCTAATAAGGGCTGCTGCCCCACCCAGAACCTGATGTCTAATGTTTCCATCTTCCTCCTCTCTCTCCTGCCCAGCACTTTCGCAGCAGACCAAGGTCTGGATCAGCTTCCAGTCCCAGGCTTTAATCTGCTGCCATGTGCTCAGAGCTGTAAGCAGAATTGTTCAGAGCTTCCCTCTGCAACCCGCAGGCACTGTTTCCTTTTGCTCACTGCTTACTTGTTACTGAGTTCCCAGTTCTCTGCTGCTAAGATCCTGCCATGCTGAGTATCCCCTTTGCCCTTTCAGGTGAGTTCTCTCCTTCCCAAAGAAACCACTCCTCTAGCTTCCTGAGTGAGTGTGTGTGTGGGGGTGGGGGGAGGGGGGGGGCTTTAGAGCCAATCTGACCATCTCCTATCCAACCTCCCTGACGCTCAGCTTTTCAGCTTATCCCAGCTGTCAGCTGCTAAATAATCTCCCCCCTTTTGCTGCTCTGACCATGTCCTGTTCCCCTCCTGGAATCCTTTCGCTGGCTTTATCTGCAAACTCCTTGCCCTCCTTCCTGCAGGACTGCACTACCTTGCCCTTGCCAGGTCTCACTCCTGGTTTCTGCCTGCTTTGCCCGTCCTTCCCACTGGGTTGTTCCTGTTGGCTCATCTCTCTCATGCTTCTGCCTTTGCCGCCTGCTGCCTGGGTGACTGACGTCCCCTCCTTGCAGTCCTAGAGTTCAAGGGCACACCTGATCTCTTGTATATCACAGGCACCAACACCATCCTGCACCCACACACCAAGCCATGTAATGCAAATGAGACCATAGTAGTCCAGCCCTCTGCAGACTACACAATGGAGTGCTTCCCCCCTCCCCATCCTCCACCCCTTCTCCAGTGCTCTCTGCAGCTCTGGTCTTCGATTCAGACTTAACATGGATATTGACCGCTCACAAGCTTCATCTGCACCCTGCTGTGAATTGTCTTTTCCTTAGAACTCCTCCCCACGAGCCTGCCTCTCTCTGCCTCTTGACTGGAGAGTGCAAGCTCTAGTCACGTTCAGTGGTTAGAGCTGCATTCAGGCCTGAGGGATGAAGTCTGTAGCTGCAGTCCAGAGCCAAGGGTTGGGCCGGAATCATAGCCAGGAACCGGAGGGCAGGGCTGGTTGCGGAAGTGGGGACCAGGAGCAAGGCGGGGTCCTATCTTGGCAGCAGATCTGGGATCTGCCTGGTGCACAGACAATTTCTTGGCACTCCCTCCAGGCTTAAATAACTGGTCTGGGCTGATCAGAGTTTGCGAGAGGGGCTGTGTGGGTGTCACTTCTTGCGGCGACTGGTCTCCCAGGCTGCATAACATGTTGAGTGGGGCTCTGCCCAGGCTGTCTGGGGGTGGTGCAGAAGCACTGCCTGCTTGGAGCTCTGCTGACCTGGGTTCAGTTCTCACAAATCCCCACCGTGGGGATTGCGTTACTGGTTAAATACGAGCGCTCACTGCTACCGACAGCCAGACGGGTAGCACGTGCAGGTGTCTGTGCAGAGCCTTCTCATCTCTTGGCTGCTTCTAGAGATCAGGCCCTTATTCTGCCTTATTGTCTGGCCCCCTGGAGATGCTGCTGTACAGACAGAGGTTCCATGGGCCGCCTTTCGTCTCTTAGGCCGAGAATGTGGCATGAACCAGACCCCGCCCTGATGTTTTCTTAGTGGGTTACAGTGCCAGGTGTTCCTGCTGCCATAGTTACAATCCAGCCTAGACCCCAGTGAGCATTTGCTCTGTTTTGAAAATCGAGTGGAACTTGGGGCTGGACATTGCTTCCTGGGACTCTCCGTGCAAGTGCTGCTGCCTCCAAACACAAGAGGGAGGAGCAGCTCCATCACAGCCAGACGTTATAGGTAAGGGTAGGGTGACCAGATGTACTGTCCCAATATTTAACCCTTTGTCCACATCCCAATCAATGCACGATGGGGATGCCATTTGTCCCAATATTCAGGTAAGGAGGTAAGTGGGAGGAAGGCACTGATCCTGTGGGTGCTCTGGAGCTGGAACACCCACGGGGAAAAATTGCAGCCAAACAAGCTCCCCCCTCCTCGCCTCCTTCTCTTCCTCTCCCCTCAGTGCGCTGCATCCCTGCTTCTCCCCCCCTCCAGCACTTCCTGCCACCTAACAGCTGTTTGGTGGCACTTAGCGGTTTCCAGGAGGGAGAGGGGAGGAGCGGGTATGCAGCACGCTCAGGGGAGGAGGCGGAGAAGAGGCTGGGCAGGGACTTGAGGGAAGGGGGTAGAATGGAGGCAGAGCGAAGGTGGTGCAGGGGCAGGAAGAGGCGGAGGGCTGGAGAGGGTCAAGTGGGGTGGGGGTGGGACCTGGGGCAGAGCCTGGGAGGAGTGGGGGTGGACTGTGGGTGGGACTGATGGCACCCCAGTGTTTCCCGGTATTTTATTGCAGTGATCTGATCACCCTAAGGTAAGGCCCTACCAAATTCATGCTCCATTTTGATCAGTTTCACAGTCATGGAATTTTAAAAATAATAAATGTCATGATTTCAGCTATTTAAATCTGAAATTTCACGGTGTTGTAATTGTAGGGATCCTGACCCAAAAAGGAGTTGGGAGGGGTAGGGGTGTTGTTGCAAGATTGGGGAGGGTGGGGGGCATTGAGATACTGCTATCCTACTTCTGTGCTGCTGCTTGGCAGCTGGGGAATGGCGGCTGCTGGCTAGAAGCCTAACTTTCAAGGCAGACCTGCCGCCAGCCACAGCACATAAGTAAGGATGGCATGGTATGGTATTGCCACCCTTACTTCTGTGCTGCTGCCTGCAGAGCTGGGCCCTCAGTCAGCAGCCGCCACTCTCCAGCTGCCCAGCTCTGAAGGCAGAGCAGAAGTAAGGGTGGCAATGCCGCAACCCCCCGTAAAATCACCTTATGACCCCCCTGCAACCCTCTTTTGTGTCAGGACCAGTCATGCCAAAAAAAACCCAAAAAACCTTTTAGTGTGTTGCTTTTTGCTTCTTTTATTTTGATTGGCTCCCGGCAAGCAGGGGCAAGCGTGGGTGGCTGGGTGGGGAAGCAGGGGAGAGCGTCAGGGTGCACAGTGGGCCCACCACAGTCCCAGACTGCACGCTGGATCTAGTCACATGGAGAGTTGGGGTGCTTAAGAATTGGCTTGTTCTGGCCTTGTTTTTGAAATGAGATTAGCTTGAATTTTGGCTTATTGTGAAAGTCGGCGTGCTCATTTACCACATGAAAGTTGGCAGCTGTGGTCAGGACCCCCAATTTGAGAAACGCTGGTCTCCCCTGTGAAATCTGTGTAGTGTAGGGTAAAAGCACACCCATGACCAGATTTCACAGGGGTAGACCAGATTTTTATGGTCCGTGACATGTGTTCCTGGCCATGAATTTGGTAGGGCCCTAATTATCAGCTGGCTTAGCTGCTGTGATGCCAACCACATCAGTGACGATGAGGGCAAGTCTAGTCTGCCGTCATGTTGGCCAGTCATGGTTAAACCCTGCAGGGACCTAATGATCACAACCATGGGCAGCGCGTGAACCCCTGCTTTGGGGAGGCTAGCCTGCTGGCTGTGCCTCTTCTGCCCAAGGGCCTCCACCCCACATGCCCGAACCCCGAAATCCCACCTTCCTAACAGGAGATGCCCTGAGGGGGGCCCCCCGACGACCAGAGGAGCCCTGGCCCACCTGCCTCAACCACACAGGGCCAAGCCACCTCCACCCCTCCAACCGACCGCTCCCACCCTGAGCATCAGGCTGATCTGTCGCCCTTCCCTCCCCCGCCCCCAAGTACCAGGCCGGCCCCAGCACCATGCTGAGCCACCAGCCCCCCTGCCTCTGACGACCCTCACAGCTAAGCCGCCGGCCCCCCAAGTGCCAGGTCAGCCCCCCCCACCAGTGCCATCCAGAGCCGCCAGCCCCCCCACCCCCACCAGCACCGGACCAAGCTGACAACCCCCTCCAAGCCACTGTCCTCTGCCCTGGCCAAACCGCTGAGGAGGAGGGATGAGGGAAGTGGCGAGCAGCAGGGACCTCTGGAGGTGGGGGTGGAGTGGAGGAGGTGCAGGCAGCAGCAGCGGGCAGTGGGGGCCTTGGGGGAAAGGGCGGGGCCACCGAGGCCCAGGTGTCCAGCGGCAGCACCAAGCCTGGCCTATTATACCCACTGCCCATGATCACAACTGGATTTTTGTGGTGCAGACACACGTCTAAGTTGCCTGACAGGACTCCTGGCGAAGCGTCTTTCCTTAGCATTGCCCCTGAACCACTGCCTCCCCAGCTCCACTTTGTTAGCTGTCGTCCCACTCTCGGTGTCTTTGATTCATCACCCGCTTCCGTGCTGCTTCTGCCGTTCCTCTGTTGTCTGTAGTCCTTTTTAGCCTCTGTCTGGTTGATTTCTTGTCACAGGGAGGAACCCAGACTCCATTGCACTGTCCAGCCCTACAAAGAGGAAGTGTCCTCTCTCTGGCCTCAGGTGATAACCCTCTGTGGGCAGCCCTGGGACAGTGTTTGCTTTTGGTTTGGTAACTGCTTCATTCTGCACACGTCAACTTGATAAGCTTCTATTTGATAAGCCTGGTTATAGCAGATAAGAAACTTGAACGGGAGGCAGCTGCTGCTTATGGCAGATGGGTGTTGTTGGAAATGATGCTCTGGTGTCTGGGAAGGCAATGGTTTGTTTTACTTTGCGTTCGGCCCGAGACCGGAGACATGGAACAGTAGATGGGGCTGGTATCACTAGTGGTTTGGGTGATTTATAGGAGCTTGCAGCCAGGGCCGGCTTTAGGAAGTGTGGGGCCCAATTCGAACATTTTCGGTGGGGCCCTGGCAGGGATGACTTAAAAAAAAAAAATGTAAAAAAAAGCCTTTCATTTCTTCCATGTATTATTTACTTTCCATAACTATATAAATAATACAATTATATATTATATACATTGCATCATATATGCTGTTGATTGCTTATTAATGACCGCCATTTCACATGTGTGGGTCCCTGCCACTCCCTGCGGGTGTGCACATGTGTGGGTCCCAGCTGCTCCCTGTCCCCCTCATTGAAGCAAGTGTGCAGGGTTACTGCCCTGGGAACTGCAGGGGAGCAGTGGACATGGGGCTGGCTGGAGGCAGAGCAGGGGCTGACTGGAGGTAGGGTCTAGCTGCAGGCAGGGCAAGGGGTGCAGGGCTGGCTGGAGATGGGGGTGTGGGGTGGGCTGGCTTCAGGCAGGGCCACAGGGGGATGCAGCAGGGATTGAGAGGGCTGGAGACAAAGGAGTGCAGAATTGGCTGGCTTCAGGCAGGGGAGTGCAGCGGGGTTGGCTGGAGATAGGGCAGGGGGTTTGGGGCTGGGTGTGGGCAGGGTGTGCAGGGCTGGTGCGGGCAGGGGTGTGTGGGGGCTGGCTGGCTTTGGGCAGGGCCACAGGGGTGTGTGGCAAGGGGTGGTTGGAGACAGGGCAGGGGGTTTGGCAGGGGCTGGCTGTGGGCACAGAGTGCAGAGCTGGCTGGGGGCAGGGCAGGGGGTGCAGCAGAGGCAGCTGGAGCCCCGGCCCTTTAAATGGCCCCCAAGCCTCCCGCTATCCCAGGGCTCTGGGGGTTATTTAAAGGGCCCAGGGCTCCCCTGCTTTTACCCTGCCCCGGACCTTTTAAATAGCGGCGAGAGCCCTGGAGAATACATGGGTGTGGCGGGGCTCCGGCGGCTATTTAAAGGATGGGGTGGCAGAGGCAGCTGGAGCCCCGGCCCTTTAAATAGCCCCTGGAGCCCCCCGCTATCCCAGGGCTATGGGTGCTATTTAAAGGGCCCGGAGCTCCAGCAGGGAGAGTGGGGCTGCGGGGCAGCTTGCCGCTCTCGGGCCGCGGCTCCGGCCGGGAGAGCAGGGCTGCAGGGCGGCTTGCCACGCTCCGGCCGGGAGAGCAGGGCTGCAGGGCGGCTTGCCGCGCTCCGGCCGGGAGAGCGGGGAGGCTTGCCGCGCTCCGGCCGGGAGAGCGGGGCTGCGGGGCGGCTTGCCGCGCTCCGGCCGGGGCTCCGGCTCTCGGCGTGGGGCCCTCTTAGGCGCGGGGCCCGATTCCTGGGAATCGGTTGAATCGGCCTAAAGCCGGCCCTGCTTGCAGCTGGGTGAGAAATTCATCCGCAAAGGAAACCTTGCATTCAAGCAGAGATGTATGTGTCTGAGCCACTCCTTACTGCATCAAAGTGTCGCTCAGTTCTCTGGTCAAACAGATGTGCTTTGTCCTCCTCTGTTGTGTCAGTAAAATGCAAAAAAACACTGAAAAATCGGGAGTGATGGGAGGGGTAAATCTCAACCTCTCCTCTGGTACGAAGTGAATTGGCAGCTTGGATAGCAGCTGGGCTGGCTCGAAAGAGATGTAAAAGTGACACAGCTATCTGTGAAACAGGCTAGATCAGGGGTCGTCAACGTGGTGCCCGTGGGCGTCATGGCGCCCATCAGGGTGTCTAAGTGCGCCCACATACTGGCCGGTGGGCGAGCACCTGCTGAAATGCCTCCGACAAGCTGCGTCATCCAGAGGCATCACTGCCGAAATGCCGCTGATTTTCAGCTGTGTTTTGGCGGCGATGCTGCTTGTTGGTGGCGTTTTGGCAGCAATGTCTATTGACGTTGCCACTTGTCGGTGGAATTTTGGTGGATGCTTGTCCGCTGCCACGGTCGTCCGTGGCTTGTCATCTGGCACCTGCCAGATGAAAAAGGTTGGGGACCAATGAGCTAGATCTTCAGCTGGTGTGAGCCAGCGTCAGCCAGCGTACCTTCATTGACTTCTGCAGAACTATGCTTGCTTATTGACACCAGCTGGAGAGCTGGCCTATAGCATTTCTCTCAAAGGGCATTTCCCTTCAATAAGCGCCAAAAGTTAAGTCTCCACTGAGCTCCAAAGAAAGGTACCTGGTGCGGTTTCTGTCACCCGGAGCTCTTGTTTCACGTTGTAGTTTTAAAGACCGTCTCCACATAAGCTTTTCTACAAGTTCAAACGCTCCCCTAACAACCAGCTCACTTCCTCCAGCTCTTTTTCCTCTCCTGCTATTCATTTTAGCAAGCTAGCAGGGCAAGAGATTTCACAGGCCTGCTGCAAACTTCTAGGAAGGCCACAGCTTGGGTCTGGCAGCTGCCTTAATTCTTCTGCATATTATTCCATCAGCAGCTGCATGCAGCAGTGCAAAATACTTTGGCTGCCAATGGAAGTGGTTCGAAATGTTGAAAACCTCTCTGTGTCAATGGGATTTGAAAGCCATAGAATTGGAGGCCTATTTGCCATAGCTATCTGCCCCCAACCCCCATCGCTGGTGAATTAACAAACTTCCTGTTTTATTGTGTCTGTCCGCAGCACAAAGCCGGTGCATGAAAAAGCAGCTTCCCTGAAGAACTCTGAGCTCATGCACAGCCAGGAGAAACTGGAGGCGTCTCATAAGGAGAAGAGCTTGGATGCCCTGGATGGCAGGTGAGCTCTGAAATGGTTTGGATTTGTAGGGTCTGATGACAGATTAAAGTCTGGAACCATGTTGGTTGTGATCAGCTAATTAGTTCTCTGACACACACAGGGTGGGGTTTGGTTTTAAGTACTGGTTGTGAACAGCTTCCCATGAGATGTGCTGGCCCTCTGTGCAGAACACCTCCCACAGAGCGAGCATATAACCTCTTCTGATCTCTCCCTCTCCCAGGGACGCAGCCACCTTCCTGCATGTTAGAGCAGCAGCGTGCTGAGAACAGAGCTCCTGGCCTAAGTCTTTAGGGCCGTCTGGCCTGGGTGCGTTGACTGCTGCATTGAAGGAGCTTTCTCCCAACATTCATAGCTGGAGTAGGGCCTTCTAAATACACTTTCTGCATGACTCCAGTGTGCTCTGCGGGGGATCAGTGAAGGGCTGAGAAATCCTATTAAACTAGGCCGGCCTGGCGTTTCCTGCCAAATATTTGCCCTTCTCCTTGTGTGCCAAGTTCTATCAACAATCACAGCTGGCCCTGGAGTGTGAAATGAAACCCAACAGATAGGAAGCTCTTGCCAGCCTTTCAGAGGAGAACCCCACGTTAGCAGTTAAGGGTTGGATGCTGAACATACCAAGTAATTCCCTTGAACTGCTGCTGGGTCCCTCACTGTGATCTAGGGTAGGGTCCCAAGGCCACTTGTAGTTTGCAGTCTCCAAAGTGAGGTGAATATAAAGATTTATATCCCATCGCACAGAGGGTCCCTCTGCTCCATTGTCCTATCTGGTGGTGACCAGAGCAAAGAAGGTTTACACCTTCTTCCTGGCATAACACCTTAAATTGTCCACTACTGAACCATGAGAGGAAGATTCCTACCTGACTCCAGCTAGTGTTCAGCTTATATCCTGAAATGCAATCATTTACACCAATTATATCTGTTACCCTGGCCAGTGTCACTGCAGATGACTCATATAAATGTCCTATTCTATTCCCCTGAGCTACTTGTTTGTCTCCTGCAGCAGCTAGTTTCACAGGTTAATTATACTGTGTCCGTAAGGGACCAGGGGCCTGGGAGGGTAGGAAGCGCCTATCGCTTAGGTACTTCCTCACTTTTCATTTCAAGGGCCCTCTTATTAACCGCCCCAGGCTGCATTCTCTGTCGTGTCTGCTTTGGGGAGAAGGGTGAGGTGCCCAGTGGATGGCTTTTCACTTGACTAGGATCTCTCTCTCTCTCTCTTTCTCACAGTTTGCATCTGAATGAATCTCTGAAGGATGAAGAAATAAAGAAATGTCTCAGAGAGGCGGTGAGTCGGGGAGAAACTCTGCCCATGGTGCGTTTGAACTGTTACTTCAGCCTTCCAGCTGATGGGTGGCTATGTGAAGATAAGTGTTTACTGTCTTGTTGCCAGTCTGGGTCAGTGTTGGGCAATGCACCTCAGTGTGACTGACCAAGAGGCTCTGCAGTGCCTTAAGCTGAGTGCTGATCACTAGACAGGAATTCCTGCTCTGGGGGTGGTGATTGCTTTGCGAGCGCTGTACGGAGAGCAGGGTCTGGGGCCAATCCTGCCCAACCCTGCCATCTGCTGCACCTCCTGGATTCCATAGCCTCAGCCCCAGCTGGGAATCTCCTCCCTCCACAACTTCTTTTGCTGCACCTGCCGCATCCTTTCCATTGGCATGAGCAGGCCCAGGTGTATGTCCTCTTCTCATCCCCTCCCTCCCCCCCCCCCCCGCCCACTTGTATCTTCCCCCTTTACAAATCCAGGAGGCTATGTATTTCCACTGCCAGTGCCTTTTCCTGCCACTACCAATTTCTGCATGTGGGGCAGGGGGGAGAAAGAGAATGAAACCTTTGACCTTACTCTGGAACAGTGGTCCCTAACGCAGTGCCCGTGGATGCCATGAGCCCACTGGGGCATCTATGTGCACCCACATACTGACCAGAGGACAAGCATCCACCGAAATGCCGCTGAAAAGCAGCGTCATCAAGAGGCGTTGCCACCGAAATGCTGCTGAAAAGCAGCATCAGCGGCATTTTGACGGTAACGCCTCCTGACGTTGCCGCTTCTCGGCGACATTTCGGCTGATGCTTGTCCACAGGCCATGGTCCTCGATGGCTCGTCGTCCGGCACCCGCCACCTGGAAAAGGTTGGGGACCACTGCTCTGGAAGGATTAGAGGCCTAGAAGGTCATTCAAGTTGCTGCTCCTCTAAGGCATGCAGAATACGGCCTGACAACACTACTGTGAGCTAGTCTGTGTGCGCTGACAGCCTTGGCTATCACAGAACCCTCTTTGTGCCCGGCATAGCCCATTGCACCACAGCCCAATTCCAAGAGACCACAGCCGTCTCTGTGTCTGGAGCTGGTGGACCTTCCTCTGCAGCCCCTGTCATTAATGTGACCTCTCTCTAAGAGTGCGGGAGCTGCCTCCAGTTGTCTGGACACTCAGTTCAGTTTCATTGCAGCACAGTCTGTGTTTATTGGCAGCGTTACAGAGCATGAGAGCCAGAAAGTCAGAGATCCATTTCTGCATCAATGGAATATACAATGGAAAGCATCACTAGACTGACCATCTCGTAGCTATGGAATATGCATCACCCTGTAACATAGGGGTTTAACCCCTATCAAAACAACAGTGTGACTGGCTCCTGAGGGGAAAAGCCTCTGGACAGAGGGTCTGTGTGTAGTCCCTGCCCTGTAATTACAGGGTCTCCTGCTCACCTGCAGCTGTCTGCCTTTCTCGGTGGTGTCTGCTTTTTGACACAATGCTCACGTGTTAGCATGGAGTCACAGTATATTTAGTTTGTGATCTATAAGTTTACCTTGTACGGGGTTGGGAGGGGTTTGTGGGTGTGTGTACACATAGAGACATTTCAGTAATTCTGTTGTCTGTGTGGACGGAGAAACAAATCTTTACCAATGCCCTGAACTACTCTGCTCTAGGCTTAATGAGTCTGGACACCTGCAGTAGCACTTCATCACTATGCGAACAAATGGAGGCCCTGTACCTGTGCCGTGGCTCAAGGTGGGGAATCCACTCCAGAATGTGAGTTATTCACATCCGCAGCGTTTGGACAGCACTTAGAGCTCCTATTGAGCAAGGCCCATTGTGAGAGACCATGACACTTTGATATCATTGAGGCATTGCGTATATTGCCTCAGAGACCATAGGTGGTTCGCCTTTGGCCTCTCCTCAGCCTCATTTTAAGCATTTTAGCCACTCAAAGCAGGTTCTCTGCATACTCAAGAAGAGGAAGCAATATACTCCTATGTAGGGGAAATCCCAGTGGGAGCAGGAAGTTTGTTTGTTTTAAACCATAGTGTTGATCACAGCTCCTCCTTATGTCTTTTAATCTTCTTCCAGGCCGGTCTGTGGTAGGTAAATGGCTGGTGTATGTCTACACTGCAATGAAAAACCCGCTGCACCAACTCTGAGCGTGGATCAGCTGTTAAAAATAGAAGTGTAAACATTTGAGCTTGAGACACCCCCACCCCCACCCCCAAGGGGCTCTAGAGCCCAGACACCAGCCCAAGGCTGAACGTCTCTGCTGTGATTTTTAGCCCAGCACCTGGAGCCGCACAAATCAGAGTCAGCTGACCTGTGCCGCAGATCTTTTATCATAGCGTTAACTCCCCTCTCCCCAGTGCTCCGTTTTAAGCCTGTATAGTATCAGGTGAGTAAATAAAGTGGTGATAAAATGGCACTAAGTCTGAGATAATTCTACTGGCTCAAAGGTCAATGAGACCTGGCAACAGTGCATCTCAGACTGCTGATTGGTCCAGTCTGTCCCATTAGAAAACGTACGTGATGGTGTGTCCCTGGCACAGTATGCGAATAAACTTTGAGCCATGTCTTCAGAGGCAGAGTTGTTGGATCAAGCTAACCTAGGTTCCTGTTCTTGCTCACCCCATAGCACTGAGGGGGTCTAACACATGGGCCTGGGGGCTCCCCACCTATCCCTCATAACTTGCTTACCAGATCGCTGAACTTATCTTTCTCAATACTAAAGAGAATAGTTTTTAAAAGCTGCTTATTGGTCTGAACCCACAGTGTATAGTGAATGTAACTGACACCAAGATGTTGCTCGTTAGAGGAGAAATACCAGCTGACACAATGCTGTGATACGAGTAGCTGACTGAGCCAACAGGGGCAGGCAGCTGGTTTGCATGTGAAATTGTGAGAGAGCAAGCAGGGGTGTTAAGTCACTGCAGGTAAAGAAACCAAGTGAGGGTGATCTCTGCAGTTCGCCTTTCCTGTAGGTTAGGGAGGAGAAGTAAAGGGATAAGAAGGGAGGTAGAGGGAAAGGTGCCAGCGTTGAGTCGTTCTGTGACAGTGTAATGTGGTAGGAGATTCCTGAAGCCAGGATTCTATGGGATGCAAGCTTTTTCCAGCATCTCTAAAGGTAAAGGACTCCTTATATAAGCAGAGCTTTTGAACAGAAGTTATAGCCAGAAATGGGTCAGGTCCCCTCCAGTGGTTCATTATGGCCTCTCTAGTCCAAAATAGAGATCCCCTAATTAGCAGTTTGCCTCAGTCCCTGTCGAAAGAAGCTCATGGCAAGCGTACCCTGCTAGTTACTGTAGGTCAGAATCTTCATGGCATGAGATGTAGCCAGACCACATGGCAGAAGGAACCTTGTGATAGCTACATTTAGTGAGCCGGGAACTCTCCTGGCACACTCACTCATCACTGTATAGGCTTTACCTAATAGCAGACTTGGGCATTGTGGAGAATGGTTAGAGTTTGTTAGTGAGGCTGCTGAAATGCACAGTGCTGATGTAAGTGCCCTAAAGTAGCATTGGAATGTTGTAGTTACGTTAACTCCTTGATGGTGCTTTCCTCATTGTCCTGGATATCTGGCAGCGTGGCCTGACAGCAGCGATCCTCTGGCTGCGAGCTGCCTTTTGTCTGCTGCAGGGTAGCCGGCTTTCTTCTGGGGAAGGCAGATGAGTGTTGAGCCATACGTGTGCAGGTTAACGCTGATGTCTTTCCATTGATGTGTTACAGGGGTAACATGCCTTGTAACGGCTGGCGCTGGATTAGTGTTTGTTGACAGCTGACTCCTTGTTGCTGCTAAATAATACGTGACACGTGAGGTCCTCGGAGCACCACATTGCTCAGCAAATGTGTTTTAAGCTTCAGCTTTGGTTGACTGACTCCAGACGTGTTTGGTAATAAACTGCCTAGCTCAGTCTTGTGCCAACAGAGCAGGGGGCATGGCACGCACAGCCCTGGAATTGCACCATTTTTTCTTCCCTTTTCGTTCAGCCTTATGGAAAAAGGTCCTAAAATGACACATCAGTATATTGTTCAAGCTTCATAATCACTGGTGTTGATTATTCTCTGGCGAAAAGCTTTGCTGGTTGAGATGAGGCTGAATTGCCATTTTAACACAATATGAAGCAAATAATTTCTCATCTAGATCAGGTACAGTGTGGTCTGTGATCTGGGCCCTGTGCTTCTTATTTGTCAAAGATGGTGTGCAGCTGAATGCTGACAAGGCCACAGGAGGGACAGGTGATGCATTATGTACATCTGCCTCCTCCCAGCAGGTTGTCTGACATGCTGCAGTGATTGATCTCTGGGGCTGTATGTGGAAAGGAGCTTCCTTCAGGAAGGTGTGTGTGTCGTGTTCACATTTGGGTGCTCAATGGAACCTCAGGCTTGGCCATGAGTTACTGCTGTGGCTTTTCCTGTTCTCTTTTGTAAAGGTGGATGAATGCTGGACAGGGCAGGCAGAGGGAAGGGGTCCCATGATAGAAGGCATGGCCCAGGGCAGGACAACAAGGAGAGAAAAGGAAGGAAGCCCCTCATCTGATGGAAGGAGGGGCCTCTCTTCTAAGCTAAGTTCAGTGCTGGCGGGACAGGTCTCAGGTGGTTGAAGTCAGCAGGGTTGCACCAGCTGACTCCAAGGGCTGCATTTAGTGTGTGATCCCAACCGCCAGAGTGGAGCCTGCCTGCAGAGTTACCCTGCCTGATGCCACTGCACCTTAATCCCTCTTTAGAAAGACGAATTACAGGTGATTCCTCATTCTGAAATAAATCTGATCTTGTTGAAAATTAACTCTTCTTTGGCCTCCATCAGGGCTTAGTCCTGGTTTTGAATGGGCTTTCCCACTCAAATGCTGCTCTTTGTTTGGCTGAGTGTGACTGTGTACCTGTGTTTGCTCAGCCCTTGGTAAGCACACAGGTTTTCTTGCTGCTTCTGCTTTCCAGTAACCATGGGACAGTCCCAGAAGCTACCTCCCATAGTGGCTGAGAATGAGTGAATGGAATTCGGCAGTTTGCAGAGAGAGCTTTGCTTCTGTTTCCACGGGCATCTGCCCTTGGGTTTGTGTGTTACTGAAATTCTAGCTACTATTCGATTTCCCCCCTACCCCTTTTTCTCTGTTCTTTGGATCAATGAAGTCCATGGAAATACTGATTATATTAATAAAATCCAGTGTGTTACTTAAGGCAGAGGGGTTTTTGTGTAAATAAGAAGTTAGATTGAGTGTAAGTGCCAGGCTGTCTGCTAGAGTAAGACAACGTCATAAAAGATACACTCGTGTGGACCTGTACATCTGTGCTTGTGTCCTTACAGAAAGAAGGGCCAGAACTGCCTGGACGTGGCTCCCCGCTCTGGAAGGAGAGCTGGCGCTCATTGACCTGGCCGAGACGGGGAGCTGAGCTGCCATCTTTCCTTCTCGAGTAGGCCCAGAAGTGGAAGAGATTGAGGAGGCAACACAAGGAGCCGGTGCCTTCGCTCCTTCCACCTCTCTCGCTTCTGGGCCCACTTCTCTCTCAGGTTGCTTTTTTATTTTGTCCTCTTATCCTGAGTATTAACCCTGATATTTGCCCCGAAAACCAGGACCTTAATTTTTGGCACCAATTTTCATCATTTTTTCTAGTGTTTGCCGTGAACACCAATACATTCCTTGGAAATTTTAAACAAAATACAAACAGCAGAAGAAGGGCCTTGATTGTGGGAGGTTTTCATTACGTGATCCTAGACCTCTGAGCAGTGTGACCTCTGCAGACTTGATGCAGTTGGCCTGGCTATGTGAAGACAGAAATATTTATAAAAATAAGCTGAAGAGCATTCAGAGTATGCACCAGTGTCTAGAAGGGCTACAGGCATGGGGAAGGGAAAGCATGCCGTCAGAACCTCCTATCCATTGAGGTGGAACCATACAGGAAAATAATAAAATGACAGTAATAAGCAAGCAGTTTGCTTGGCAAGGTAGCTCTCTGGGGCAGGGGCTATGGTTTTCCTGTTTCTGTGACGGGCCAACCATGCCTTTTTGGGGGGATGGGGGGGGTGTTGTGTTTAAAAACAACAACAAAAACAGAATCTATCTTTAATTGCAAGTAGTTCTGCACTGGGGATGTGTAGCTGGGACTTGCCTAGTCTGACTTAGGGCCCTGCTGCCGCCTCATTTTACCTTCCAATCTCGCTTCAGACCAGCCACCACATCAGGTGTTTTCAAAATACTGCTCCCCTTCTGGGTGTGATTAATTATTAAAGAATACCAGACAGAACCCCCTTCCCCAAGCACAGCAAGTTCTTCAGCAGCCATGTAGTCATTCCTCTAGCTCAAAAGTCTTTCCAGTTGCTGACAGCCCTCACCCCCAGTTTTCTGCCCTCCTAGCTGGGGCTTCCTGCTCCTAGCAGGTGTCTCTCATGTCGCCTGGCTGGGAGCTGTGGAGAGTTGTCACAGGCCCTTGTTCCAGCAGTGCCTCTCTGAGTGAACTCAGGCTGCCCTTGTATTCCCCAGCAGGCCTGGTGTCTAGTCACACACTCCTGTCCTGGTGTCATTTCCTTCACATGAAGAGGTGAGCTAACCTTTGCACAGGTAATGCTGAGCTCCAGCTCTCTTAAAGGGACAGCTTTCCTTGTGTCTGGAGTTAAAGTTGCTGTGATCGTATGCCAAACCCAGGGTTGTAGGGCTCCTTGCGAGGGCTCTTTGTGGTGGTTCCCAGGTCGGGCGGCTCTGGTTCAGGCTCCACCGCCTGTCTCTGCGGTGGCAGACTCTGTCAGAAGGCGTCTTCTCTGCTGGAATTCCAGATGGTGCTACAGCTTGTCACTTAGATCGGGCATTCGCTGGCTGAGTGCAGATCAGCAGGGGCTGTTGGTAGAGGAGATGGCCCATGGCTGCCTGAGGGAGGGCAGGGTTCCCCCTGGCCTTGACAAACGAATATTGGTCCCAGTGTGGAGTAAAAGGGGGAGTCGGGGGGGAAGCTGTTATTTCATTACATTGCCAAGGGGCCCATGAGGGAGTGCTGCTCACCAAACCAGGGGAAGAAGGGGGAGTTCTCCCCATTCCATCACTTTAACCCTGCTTAGACCCTTGCTGAAGACACCATCTCTGGATGCAAACAGTGCGTCTGGCTCTTGCCGCGTGTCACGTCTGATGTTCGGCGTAGATCATTCTGTCAGGTTGCGGTGGCTCCTACAACCGTTGGATTCCTTCCACCGCTGCTGCCAGTCAGTGTAGCTGTAGGCCAGAGCCCAGTATGGGATGGTGATGGTTGGTGTGTTCTCCTAGCAGTGGATGAAGGGCAGGTGTTTCTGTGGATTCTTGGTTCTCTCTGCTACCTTTGAGCCCATTGACCAGGAACTGACATTGGCCAACTTTAGAACCTAGCCAGGCAGGTGGAGTTGCTTGTGAGTGGCTCCTTTTATTTCTTCTTAACAAATCCTAGAGGGTGGCATTGCGCAAATGGCTCATCTGCCTTGAGGAAGGTTCCCTGGGTTACCACATGGTTTCGCAGTTGCTTTATATTGTGGTGGTGCCTAAGGTCCCCAGTGATAGACAATGGCTCCGTTCTGCTTGGCTTGGTACAAACCCAACACACAAAGACAGCCCCTGCCTGTGGAGTTAACAGTCTAAGTAGTGTCGTGGTGTCACTCCTCTTGTGTGTGGGTTATTGTGCCCGCAGGAACTTGCTGCACCCAGCTCTGTATTTCTATCAGTTCTGACCCTGCCAGTGCAGTGGAGCAGTCTGCTTGGTTGACAGACGTTGGCACATGGATAAGATGCAGCCCAGACAAAACTAAGAGGCTGCTTCTCAGGTGTTCAAGGGATTTAATCTAAGGAGTAAAATCATCCTTGTTGGAGGTTTTCTCTCTGCACCAGATTCACTAAGAGAGCAGTGAGCTACTTGCACATAATTCCATTTTAAACTTTGGAATTGTATAAGTGTGGTGCCAGGGTGCTAATGGGCCCGGCTGTGTGATCCAGAGATCTGGCCAGCGCCTTTCCGCCTTTGCTGCTGTTCTTCAATTCTGCTTCTATTGTTACTTAGAGCTTTAAAAGGGACCAAAAATATATTGCTCAGTGTATGTCCTGAAGGGTTTAATTTTCTTAGATTAATTGCCCATCACGTTGATCAATATTGTCTCATTGCATCCTTGTACTTTCCCGTCTCTCTGTAGCCAGTTCTTGTATCTTGCTTGGGTTTGTCTAGACATATAGCCACTGTAGTGCTTAGTGAAGATGCTACTTAGACTGTAAACTCCTCAGAGCTGAGCAGCGTAGCTATACCAACGTAAGTTTGCAATGTAGACCAATCTTACAACTGTCAGCTCTTTAAGGCAGGGCCCGTCTTTTTGTTCTGTGTTTGCACAGTGCCCAGCACAGTGGGGTTCTGGTCTGTCTCTTAGGCACTATGGAAATACAAATAATAAATAATAATAATTAATAATGGAGGAAACTAAAGTGTTGGGCCAAACATTTGCTTCCTGGTTGGCCTAGTGCCCAAATTGTTTCAACGCATGAATGTTCAGACTGTCATCTCCTAGATGAACTAAATATTATAGGGAACTGGGTAGTGTAAGTGTGCACCATTGCTCTCTACTGGCTAAAATTTGAACTGCCCCACTGTGTCATAGACCCTGTACCTCTCTCAGCAATTCTTCTTTAGCTCTAGTGGCAGGGCCCCAGGCTTCTGGAGCAGGGGGATCTGGGATGGGTCCCATTCAGGGGGAGACAAGGAAGCTAAACCCCTGTTCCAGAATGTTTCTTGTCTGTGTATCAGTCAGGTTACCAGGTAGCTTCTCTGACTACCTGACATACTTTCTTAATTTCTAGACACCAAATAAATACAACTCGCAGTACCACAAGCTGTTCAAGGACATCCCCACGGAGGAGAGTGTCTTGAAAGGTGAGTGGTGGAGACAGTCTCGAGGGAGTAGAGAGACCTCTGTACAGAACCTCAGTGCTGCACTGGTGTCAGACCAGCGGCCCTCCTCCTTCCACGGATGACCAGACAGTGGCTGAGACCAGAGGCTGAGGAAGATGACAAATGCAGAACCCCACCAGGCTCCAATATACTATAGTGGATTAACATGCAAGATTTTTCATGCTGGAGATCAGGAGCTGAGGAGTTTGATCATCATAGCCTAGGCTCTGTTGGGAGTTTGGCCACCTCGTGCCACGCACTTTAATTGTGAGAGACAGTGCTTAGCACGATGGGATTGGTTTCTTGCTTTTATGAACATTAAGTGTCCCCAAAACAGGGGAAAGGGAGAAAATCCCTGTCTGGATGTCCAGGACAGTGTAGCTAGCAGCATCTCAGGGCAGGTGACGGGCAACGTGCTGAAGACCCCAGGCATGACATCAGCACAGATCTGTGTGGGTTTTGCTGTGGGGCTAGATCTGGGGTCTGTGCTTTCCGCTCCCCTCCCAATGCTACCTTTGTGTGTTTTACAGTCTGCTCCTGTGCGCTCCAGAGAGACATCCTCATCCAGGGGCGGCTGTACATCTCCCCCAACTGGCTCTGCTTCTATGCAAACCTCTTCGGGAAGGACATCAAGGTAAGGCCGCATGTCTGCTCTCCACCGCACTTCGCCTTTGGCAGAGGCCTGACATTTGATTCCAAAACACCAGTGCCAGCATATGGCAGTGATCTCCCTTCCCCGTCACTGCCTAGCACTGACCTCTGTCCCATGTGGGCCTAATGGACCCGTACCTCATTCTGTCACGTACGCCAGCAGCGCTGACTCAGAGAGATTTTATTGCTCTTAGACAGGAGCCCCTGCACCATTCCTTCCCCCGGCCCAGGTTCTGTCTTAGCAGGATGAGATGCAACTCCTAGCGCCCCGTGAAGGATTACTTTGCCAAATGTTCTCCTTAGTGATGCATTTTCCCTCCAGCCCTAAGCAGTTAAATAATGCTGTAGTGCCAAAATCAGCCCGCCATAAGCAGGAGTGGGGGCTTTTCATGCATTGCTGGGGGAGCCATCTACGTATCTAGTAACCTCTGTGTCGTCTTAATAGAAATATTGTTTATTTGTGTTGCTTTTTTAATTCCACACTGCAAATATTTTTAGAGGCTCAAACTGTCAGTGCCTCAAGATCAAAGGCTCCTAGAGGATTCTGAAACAGATCTGAATCTTCCTCTCAACTCTCTGCCTGAGTTGGTAATTTGACTTTCATGCTGTAGCTGACAGGTAGCTTTTTTGTGGGTTTTATGTTTTTGTTTTTGTTTTAGAACTAACTTCCTTTAAAAACAGCGCTGAGAAGCTGAATTATTTATTATTTATATTTAAACAGATCTCTGCTAGAAGGAATGCGAGTCAGCTCCCAAAGTTGAGCATGTTTCGGTGAAGTTATACTGTTATGAAACTACATCCTGGTTTATTTTTAACTGTGTCCTTGAATGCAGGGACTCTTATCTAGGTCTCTAAACAAAGATCTGCTCTGCTGGTATTGGACAATGGTCTTTTTTTTCTTGTATTAATTGTATTGAAAATGTATAAATTAAAAACCTTTTCAAACCGAGGTTACTACACGGAGTGCAGTGATCCTTAATACTGCTCAGTAACAGTAAAGCTGTCCCCAGCCAATAATTGCTACCTAGGTTACTATCAAATACAGGATGCAATTAGACATCCATGTAATGGAGGTTGGCTCACTGTATTTCTAAAGAAATTCCACACGCAACTATGTTAACAAACCATCACTAAGGTTGCAAAGTCAAGCATTCGGAAGTTAGGAAATGTGAGAGTTAAGGTTGCCCATCACATACTGTTCTTTTCCCAAAGCACCCATCTCATTCCGTGCACTGGGTGCACAGAGCTCCGTTAACAGGCAGCTGTTCCGTGTTATGTTTAATCCTCGTTGGCCAGCATGGGTATGCCTACGCTGTGGGGGAGGGGAAATACCCACGGCACTGAGTCTCAGATCCCGGGTCAGCTGACTCAGGCTGGTGGGCTGCGGGTCTGAGCACTGAGACCCTCTCCCCCCTCAGGTCTTTTATTGCAGCATAAACATACCCTGCATGGCCCCGTGCCTTATTGACTGCATAATCTCCAGTACCTGCATGGAACACAGAACTGCCAGCTCCCTCGTCGGCTTTTCTGTGGCTGTCGTTCCTCACTGTTGGATCCCCACCTGTAATACATGTGCCTTTACCTGGTGTGTGTTTTTACGTTTCAGGTGGTTATCCCGGTGGTCTCGGTTCAATTGATAAAAAAGCACAAAACGGCCCGGCTGCTGCCCAATGGGCTGGCTATCACCACCAATGCCAGCAGAAAGGTAACTGATTGGGGGTCTTATTTCCACTCAGCTGCTGTGCTATGGTCTCATGTGAGAGTCTAATCCGACAGAAGGCCCCTAGGGTGCTCTCGTGCATGTCACAGCTACCATTGTGATGTGACAGAGCATGGATAGCTGCTCTGTGTCGCGTTGCTGAGACGACCTGGCAACTCAGCTATTATTATAACCCTAAACGTACATAGCATCTCTCATTCCAAACCATCCCCAAATGTTTAGCAAACATGGCCCCAATCCTGCACTTCATACTTAAGGGGAACCCCCCACTGAAAGTAATGAATGTTGGTGTGAGAAAGGTATGAAGGATGGGCCTTAATTGGTGCAGCCACTTCTGGGGTGGGGCATGGCAGTTGTTTAACTGCTTACAAAAACAGCGAGGAGTCCGGTGGCACCTTAAAGACTAACAGATTTATTTGGGCATAGCTTTCATGAGTAAAAAGAGGTGCGGGGTTTCTTACCCATGAAAGCTTATGCCCAAATAAATCTGTTAGTCTTTAAGGTGCCACCGGACTCCTTTGTTGTTTTTGTGGATACAGACTAACATGGCTACCCCTCTGATACTTGGCACCATAACTGCTTAAAGTAACACTACACGGTTTAAGCCAGGAAATGAAGAGGAGACTCGCATCCCCAACTGGAATCACAGGGGATGCGTGTGGAGGCAGAATGTCATTCGCACATTGGAATTTGGCTGGGGCCTGAGGGCAGACAATACAGCTGGGAGAGCCTTTGCTTTCAGTTCACCCCCCCCTCCCCGCTTGTGAATTATGTTCTGTGGTTGAGGCGAACACAAAGTGAAACCCAGCTGAACTTGGCTATCTTCTTCTTGGCTTCCAGCCAACCCCATTAGCCCAGCGCCCAAGAAAAATGGGGGGTCTTATCCAGATTTATGCCCAGTGTCTTGTGTTATGTGAGTTTTGTTCAGATCTAGCTGATGCTCGTTCTCAAAGGGTCCCATGGAATATCAGAACGCAGATGATGAGGCCCTTGGTATGATATCTCCTCTCAGCTGGCCCCTTGACAGCCAAAGTCCCATGCTGGGATTTTGGAACACGGCTGAACTGAAGGGACAAGCACCATGTCCTGGGCCCTAGGTCTGCTTTAGCCTGCTCTTCACCATGGCTTCCAAAGGCCCAAATCAGCACAACTTGAGAGCAGAGTTGTGCAAATAATTGATCTTTTGGGCCGATGGGTGAATCGAAACAGTTAACAATGCTGGGGGTTGAACAGAACATTTTGCTTTCAAGTTTAACCTTCTCAGAATCAAATGGAAGTAAAATTGAAACAAAACAATTGTTTTGAATTGAAAAACTGAAACCTTTCGATGTTTTTAAATTTGGTTTTTGGGGGAGGGACTGGAAAGGATGAAGGAGAGCCTTTGAACTGCGGGGATTCTTCTGCAGAACTATCGAATCTGAACTTTTTAAAAAACTCAGTGTGCCAGCCCTTCTAGTCATGAAAACTTTCACACTGTCAAGTCCCTGCGTATTGGTCTTGTGAACTCGGCATCCTGAAACAATAGCATCAAGAGGCATGTGACCTTCCCGCACTCTCAACCAGCTCATCTGAATTTGTGAGCAGAATTCTCTAATGCTTCTGCTTAAATCCAGCCACATCTCTTCTGAATGACAGATCAGGTATAGCCTGCAGATTCTCTTGTCCTGGGCATGGTATCCCGTAGGGAATGGCAGCTGGAAGAGAATGGGAGGGTGAGACTTAACCTGGTTTGGAATGTTAGTGAGCTTCAAAAAATGAAATCCCCACTTAATCAGCAAACAAGTCACTGTTTGTGCAAGGGATGGGGAGTGCAGAGGAGGACACACCTATAATAAAACAGACACTTTTGAAATGGGTGTTAAGCTTCTGAGTTTTGCTACAGATGAAGCTGAAGGAACTTCTGGAGATAGCCAGCATTCTGCACACCCCTCCTCTTGGCACTAAAATGTGAGAGCAAAGCTAAGCAGTATGGAAAACAGCCCCTTGCTGGGAAATTCCAGCTTGGTAGTGACCACTTTTACAGTGGGACTTTAAGATGGGCCCTCGGGAGGAAAATAGTATTGTCACTTACTTATTTTCCCACTGATTATGTGCATGCACTGAATGCTTTTTCCCATCCATGCTCTCTTCTGCTCTGCAGTCAAGCAAACTTCGCAAGAACCCTGCTTTCTAAGAGGGTCATGTAAATTTCCGTGTGCTGCTCTCACAGGAACAGGACTCCTCGCTTGGAGGCTAACCATGCAGAATACAAGTGGTGGCCAGTGTTCTGTCCTGCTGACAATGGTAGGAGATGGTGGAGTAGATGGAACTCTTCCTGTGGAGGCTTCAGTACTGCTAATGGCCCACACGACACTGGGGCCTTGTGATGCTGGAGCTTCTGCCTTTGGGGAAAAATTTAGCACAAAGATTCTGACTGTTCTGACCATAGGCTCCAACTCTGGGTGCTCGGACTAGATGACCTCCTGAGGTCCCTTCCGACGCTGATATTCTATGGAGCATCCATGAAAAAAAATTAGCAGGTGCATAGCACCCACCGGCAGCCAGCTCCCCCCTTACTCCCCACTTCCATCTTCCTGCAGCCCCTGCTGATCAACTCCTTGCAGTGCCTCCTGCACGCTGCAGAGCAGCTGTTCAGCTGTATGCAGGAGGCACTGGGAGGGAGGGGGAGGAGTAGGGATGGGGTTTGCTCAGTGACAGAATGGGATAGGGAAGGGGTGTGGGCGGAGTAAGGGTGGGAAGAGGTGGGGCTGGGGATGGCCTTGGGAAAGAGGTGGATAGGGGTGGAGCAGGGACAGGAAGAAGCAAGGCAGGAGGGGGGTGGGGTCTGAGACTGAGGGGTTGAGCACCCCTGAGGAAAATCAGAAGCCGGCACTTATGGTTCTGACTAATTAATTATTTCCCTTTGGTCTCTCTAACTCAAGGAGAAGCCTCAGCATCCTGGCTGGACATGTCTAACACCCCCCCCCCCCAGTTGCAAGTGAAATAGTCATTTTTCATTTCCTTTCCTACATTATATTCAGTGCAATAAAGACACATGCAAAGTGCTCCACTTAGGAAGGAACAATCAGTTGCACACGTTAAAAATGGGAAATGACTGCCTAGGAAGGAATACTCTGGAAAGGGATCTGGGGGTCCTAGTGGATCACAAGCTAAATATGAATCAACAGTGTAACATTGGTGCAAAAACAGTAAATGTCATTCTGGATGTGTTAGCAGGAGCGTTGTAAACAAGACACAAGAAGTAATTGTTCCGTTCTACTCTGCACTGATTAGGCCTCAACTGGAGTATTGTGTCCAGTTCTGGACACTGCACTTCAGGAAAGATGTGGACAAACTGGCGAGAGTCCCAAGAAGAGCATCAAAAATGATTAAAGGTCTAGAAAACATGACCTATGGGGGAAGATTGAAAAAATTGGGTTTGTTTAGTCTGGAAAGAAAAGGGGGGGACACAATAACAGTTTTCAAGCACATAAAAGGTTGTTACAAGAGGAGGGAGAAAAATTGTTGTTCTTAATCTCTGAGGTTAGGACAAGAAGCAATAGTCTTAAATCACATCAAGGAAAAACTCCCTAACTGTCAGGGTGGTTAAACACTGGAATCAATTGCCTAGGGAAGTTGTGGAATCTTCATCATTGTCTAAACTGCTCTTAAAAATCTCCAAACACTTATCATGGATGGTCTAGATAATACTTAGTCCTGCCATGAGTGCTGGGGACTGAACTAGAAGACCTCTCGAGGTCTCTTCCAGTCCAGATTCCATGATTAGTGAGTACTGGTGCTGATAATCCAATATTCCACCCCAGAAGTGGCTGTATTTTAGTGCTGGCTGAAAACACGCTCTCTAGAACCCATTAGAGTTGAGCTCTTGCTGAAAGCTGCTCTACAGTACATAGAAGCAATGTCCTATTGGTCTTAAACTTTAAATTTGCTTTGTTAGTGACCTGAAAGGTCGATTTTTTTTTTTCAAGGTACCCAATGTTGGCCTAATTGCTCCCACTGAAGTCGGTGACAAAACTGCCACTGGTGTGAGTGGGAGGAGTGTTTTTGCCTCCCCTCTGGGAGTGGGATGTCTCCGAGTCCTGGTCTTCCTGCACAGAACTATAATGCCATTGTGGGTGGCCCTTCTGTTTGCAAAATGAGCTGCTCCCACATCCATCAGCATGACGCTGTGCTGAGTCTGCCACAAGGTCGGCTGCAGCATCAGCTCTTTGTAACCTGCTCCTGTGCATCTCAACAGACCGCTTAGTATGGTGGTGAGCATTTAAACAGGAGCCAGAACTCCAATGTGCTGTTGGTTCTAACTCTGAGCATCCCAGCAGAGAGAGGAGCCTGTGCCTCTGGACCGATGTCATGTGCTGAACAGGGATAGCCTCTCACTGCTGCTTCTCTCTCTGTTTGTTTTCAGTACATCTTTGTGTCCTTGATCTCTCGAGACAGCGTGTACGATGTGCTGAGGAGAGTCTGCACGCACCTACAGGTACCCTTCTAGTTCATCACAAATCCAATAGCTCCTGCCAACGGGTTGGAGGGAGCTCAAGGCTGAAGTGCGTGCCCTGAAACCACTGTGCTTGAATGGTGGCAGCACTGTATCTGTTGCTCACATGCATGGTGTGACGTGTCCCCTGTCCGGGATGGTGAAAGGCTCTGTATTTTCCCTGTGTGCCCCCTGGGAATAGCTGTCCTGGACACTGCCACAGAGCAGACTCTAGAGGGTTTGCGTGACAGATCAAACGTTACAGCCTCACATCTCAAAGTTGCATGGCTTTGTTTGTTCACCGGTCTGCTACTCTCCCGCCCCCACATATGCAAGCAGGATGATCTGGACATCCGCTGCCGGGGGTGGAGGAGCAGCCCAAATGGGCATGGGAGCAAGAACATCTTCCCCCGTGATTTTGTGCATCCAGCTTCAAATGCCTGTTACTAATGGTGCCTGGATTAGCGATGAGAGAGGAGCACTGCGTCTATCACAGCCTGATAGGAACCAATGGACACCCCCAACAGAACCATATGGCTTAGATGCATTGATAGTGCTGGGGGAGCCGTCTCAAATGCTGGACAGTGGGAGCAGAGGGGATACCACAGATCCCATTGGGGAGCATCATGTGCCATCATCCGCGGCTGAGAGGCTCCCCAGAGACATGTTCTAAGGGAGGGACGTTGGGGAGGCTGATCTACTGCCCTCCGCTGGCAACTGACAGTACCGCCAATGACAGGCATTCAGAAATCTGGACCATAATAAATCCATGAGATTGTCTCTGTCTCTGCCTGGAAAGGCTTGCAGGACATCAGTCCCACGGCCCAGGCCCCAGTGCCAGGCAAGCACTGCCTTCCCTGAATAGAGGAGGGGGAGCTGGCAGCACCCCTTTTCTGCAATTGCGCCTTGGAGCAAATGATCGTATCGGGCTGGGTCTATGCCTAGCTAGCAATTGGCTCCTCGAACCTCCCCTAAGTTCTCCAGCATGCTTGCATGACTCGGAATATGCCCAGATATGGCCTGGGGTGAAAGAGCATGTTCCTGGCTGGTGAGGTTAGTTTCCTCTAGGTGGAATCTTCCGTTAGATCAACGACCCCACCCCAACTAGCTTAATTTAGATAGGCCCCATGCGCGGAATGCTAATGCCTCAATGTTTCCAGTCATGACAAATGAGTCCAGGCCACTGGGGATAAACCTGCTGTTTAGATGCTTGTTCCCAGTTCGGGGAGCAGAACGGCTGAGCTGTTCTTACCCTTAACACAAGACAAACCCTCTCTCCTATTAAGCCAGTACCTGCACAGATGACTGATGCTTAAACCTCTGTCTGAGTGCTGTGCGTTTTGCTGCAGTGCAGAGCTCACCAAATGTTTCATTCTCGGGCAGTCACTGAAGTGACTTCGCCGGAGAGCGGGATGAAATCTGAGCACAGGGCTGGGAGCCAGATCATAGCTGTGGGCAGGATGTTCCAATAACCCTTTTCCATCTGTCGCCCTCAAATAGACGAATACAGGAAACATGACTTAACTCATCCTTCTTGCAGCTAACAGTGACATGAGCTTGGGCAAGTGACTGTACTTCTCTGTGCCCAGTTCACCACCTGTAAAATAGTGATCATGCACCGGGTGGGGGGGAGTGAGACTTTATTAAAGTGCTTTGAAGATGGAAAGTTCTGTATGCTTAATATAAGGAAATACATGTCCATGTAATTTGCCGTGTGTGTGTGTGCGCGCGCGCACACGCACATGCATGCACACGCACAGTAGTGCAGTGTTGCTACTGGAGTTATCAGTGGAAGTTAAATCGCATATCCTAACTCAGGGGTAGGCAACCTATGACACACGTGCCGAAGGCGGCACGCGAGCTGATTTTCATTGGCACTCACTCTGCCCGAGTCCTGGCCACCAGTCCGGGGGGCTCAGCATTTTAATTTAATTTTAAATGAAGCTTCTTAAACATTATAAAACCTTTATTTATTTTACATACAACAATGGTTTAGTTATATATTATAGACTTACAGAAAGAGACCTTCTTAAAATGTTAAAATGTATTACTGGCACGCGAAACCTTAAATTATAGTGAATAAATGAAGACTCGGCACACCGCTTCTGTAAGGTTGCCGACCGCTGTGCTGGCTTGTGCTGTTAAGCTGCCCATGATGTACATTGTTATATACGGTGGTGGTATAGCTGTGTTGGTCCCAGCATATTAGCGAGATAAGGTGATATCTTTTATTGCTATCCTCTTACAAGTACATTGCCTTCACTGTCCCTAATTCAGTTTACACCTGGAGGCGAAGGTGGTCTTTGTCAAGTGGCAGCTCACAATATGGGAAATCCCACTTGGCGGTTAATGTCATAACATTGGCATTGATACTGTTTCCATTGTCTTCACTGGGAGCAGAATCGGGCCCGTGATAGATAATTCACATGTCGCATCACAAAAGAGCCTGAATTCCTGCTGTTTTCTAGGTCACTGATAAACTAGGCTGAATCCAAGCAATTTCTTTGCTCTAATGGTGTGCGTGTGCATTATTTATAACCTCAGTGTAAGAACACTGGCTCTGCCAATATTTGTGTTTTTACGCTCTCTTTATAGGGGTTTTAAATTTTGGAATAAAAACCATGGTACAAATTAGATCCTAGGGGAAATTTAAAAAAAAAGTCTGAGGGGAAGAAATCCATCAGTCCTTAACCTGGTGCTGAGTTTAAAAAGCCTCCAAAGAACCACCTTATTTCTGATGTCTTTATTTTGAGCTATCTTGGTGTGTGGTATAATTCAGAGGTATCCTTAATCCAGAAAAGTACCTCTAGCATGTAACAGGCTGTCAGGAGCTTGGTCTTGCATGGATTTGCAGAGTTCTTCTGCTGATTCATCCTGACAGCCAAATTAGATGGAACCCAATAACTCTGCCTCAGGAGTTCTTGCCCCACCCCACCCCCTGCCCCCAACCAAGTCAGTGTTACCTGTTTTACAGAGAGGAGAAACTGAGGCCTGGTCTACACTACGTGTTTATACGGATTTTTAGCAGCATTAAACCGATTTAACGCTGCACCCGTCCACACAATGAGGCCCTTTATATTGATATAAAGGGCTCTTTAAACCAGTTTCTGTACTCCTCCCCGACGAGAGGAGTAGCGCTGAAATCGGTATTACCATATCGGATTAGGGTCAGTGTGGCCGCAAATCGACGGTATTGGCCTCCGGCCAGTATCCCACAGTGCACCACTGTGACCGCTCTGGACAGCAATCTGAACTCAGATGCACTGGCCAGGTAGACAGGAAAAACCCCGCAAACTTTTGAATTTCATTTCCTGTTTGTCCAGCGTGGAGAGCTCACCAGCACAGGTGACAATGCAGTCTCCTGAGAATCCAAAAAGAGCTCCAGCATGGACCGCACAGGAGGTACTGGATCTGATCGCTTTATGGGGAGAGAATTCTGTGCTATCAGAACTCCGTTCCAAAAGATGAAATGAAAAAACATTTGAAAAAATTTCCACGGCCATGATGGAGAAAGGCCACACCAGGGACTCAGTGCAGTGCAGAGTGAAAGTTAAGGAGCTCAGACGAGCCTACCAGAAAACCAAAGAAGCAAACGGAAGGTCCGGGGCAGGGCCGAAAACAAGCCGCTTCTACGCTGAGCTGCATGCAATTCTAGGGGGAGTCTGCCACCACTACCTTACCCCTGTCCGTGGATTCCAAGGTGGGGGTGGTAATCTCAGCCATGGCTGAGGATTCTGTGGACGGGGAAGAGGAAGAGGAGGAAGACGAGCTTGCAGAGAGCACACAGCACTTTGTTCTCCCCAACAGCCAAGAGCTTTTTTTCACCCAGACGGAATTACCCTCCCAAGCCACTAGCCCAGACAATGAAGCCATGGAAGCGACCTCTGGTGAGTGTACCTTTGTAAATATAAAACATGGTTTAGAAGCAAGCATTTTTTAACGATTGATTTGCCCTGAGGACTTGGGATGCATTCGCGGCCAGTACAGTTATTGGAAAAGTTTGTTAACATGTCTGGGGATGGAGTGGAAATCCTCCAGGGACATCTCCATGAAGCTCTCCTGGAGGTACTCCAAAAGCCTTTGCAGAAGGTTTCTGGGCAAGGCAGCCTTATTCCATCCACCATGGTAGGACACTTGACCACACCATGCTTGTAGCAAGTAGTCTGGTATCATTGCATGACAAAGCCTAGCTGCGTATGGTCCCAGTGATGGTTGGCATTCAAGCAACATCTGTTCTTTATCTCGCTGTGTTATCCTCAGGAGAGTGATATCGTTCATGGTAACCTGGCTGAAATTCAGGAATTTAATTAAGGAGACAGAGATGGCCATTCCTACTGGGCTGTTTGCCTGTTGCTTAAAAAAAATCCTTCCTTGCAGGTAGCCAGGCGGGGGGAGGGGACAGAGGAGGGATTGGCACTGATCTTTTTCACGTTTGGCTAGCAGGGATCTTCCATGATACCAGCCACGCGGTGAGGGGAGGGGTAAAACAATCATCCCAGAGAATTGGATCAGGGAGTGGTTTTTGCTGCTGCATGTTAACAGGAAAGAAGCAGCACTGAACGGGATTTGCTTGGTATTTGGGAAAGGAGGGCACTGTGTATATGAAGGCTGCAGAAGCTGAAAGACAATGGCTTACCATGGCCGCATGCAAGCTGAATTCTGCTGCCCGGACCTGCGTCTGTGATCTGTAACACCAGAGCTGCAGGCACTCAATATTAAGATGCAAAATGTGACCTTGTAGTGAAATCACATGTGCAATGTAAGGTGAATAGTGTTGTTCACCGTGAAAGAGTATAAGCATTGTCCTGTAAAATGTATCTTTTTAAATACTTCTCTCCCCTTTTTCCCTCCCTTATGCAGCTGCAAATTTTTCAAGCCTCCCTACTCCATCTCAAAGGCTATGTCAGATAAGGCGGCGGAAGAAAAAGACGCAAGACGAAATGTTCTTGGAAATCACGGAAGTGACCCGCAATGAAAGAGCTCATCTGAATGAGTGGAAGGACGTGGTATCAAAGTACAGGAAAGATGCCAGTGTATGTGAGGAGAGGAGGGACAAATGTGAGGAGAGGAGGGACGCTCGAGATGAGAGGTGGCGGCAGGAAGATCAGCGGTGGCGGGATGCAACGCTGGGGCTGCTGCGTGATCAAACTGACATCCTCCGACGTCTGGTGAAGCTTCAGGAACAGCAGCAGGGTCACAAAGTGCCGCTGCAGCCCCTGTGTAACCACCTTCACCCCTCGTCATGTTCCATATCCTCCTCACCCAAACGTGTAAGAACGCGTGGGGGAAGGCTTCATGCACCCGCCCACTCCACCCCCGGGTACTGCCCAACCAAAAGGCTGTCATTACTTTGAAACTTTTTTAGTGGCCTTTTCCTTCCCTCCTATCATCCTCCCAAACCACACCTGGGCTACCTTGTCAGTTCTCTCCCTCTTTTTATAATGACTTTTTAATAAAGAATACATGATTTTTAAACGATAGTGACTTTATTTCCTTAAGCAAGCTGTAATCGAAGGGGGAGGGTGGGTTGCTTACAGGGAATGAGTCAAGGGTGGGGGGTTCATCAAGGGGAAACAAACACAACAGTCACACCGTACCCTGGCCTGTGATGAAACTCGTTTTCAAAGCTTCTCTGATGCGCACTGCTTCGTGGTGTGCTCTTCTAATCGCCCTTGTGTCTGGCTGCGCATAAACAGCAGCCAGCTGAATTGCCTCAGCCTCCCACCCCGCCATAAAGATCTCCCCCTTACTCTCACAGAGATTGTGGAGCACACAGCAAGCAGCAATAACGATGGGGACATTGGTTTGGCTGAGGTCTGAGCGAGTCAGTAATGTGCTCCAGCGCGCCTTTAAACAGCCAAATGCACATTCTACCACCATTCTGCACTTGCTCAGCCTGTAGTTGAACAGCTCCTGACTACTGTCCAGGCTGCCTGTGTATGGCTTCATGAGCCATGGCATCAAGGGGTAGGCTGGGTCACCCATGATAACTGCTGGCATTTCAACATCCCCAACTGTTATTTTCTGGTCTGGGAAGTAATTCCCTTGCTGCAGCCGTTTAAACAGTAGTGTTCCTGAAGACGCGAGCATCATGAACTCTTCCTGGCCATCCCACGTGGATGTTGGTGAAACATCCTTTGTGATCCACCAATGCTTGCAGCACCATTGAAAAGTGTCCCTTGTGGTTTATGTACTGGGTGCCCTGGTGCTCCAGTTCCACGATAGGGATATGGGTTCCATCTATCACCCCACCACAGTTAGGGAATCCCATTGCAGCAAAGCCATCCACTATGACCTGCACATTTCCCAGAGTCACAACCTTTCATAGCAGCAGCTTAGTGATTGCTTTGGCTACTTGCATCACAGCAGCCCCTACAGTAGATTTGCCCACTCCAAATTGATTCCTGACTGACAGGTAGCTGTCTGGCATTGCAAGCTTCCAGAGGGCTATTGCCACTCGCTTCTCAACTGTGGGACTGCTCTCATCTTGGTATTCTGGCGTTTCAGGGCAGGGGAAAGCAAGTCACAAAGTTCCATGAAAGTGCTCTTACGCATGCGAAAGTTTCGCCGCCACTGGGAATCGTCCCACACCCACAAAACTATGCGGTCCCACCAGTCTGTGCTTGTTTCCCAGGCCCAAAGTCGGCGTTCAGTGGCTAGAACCTGCCCCATTACCAGCAGGATCTCCACAGCGCAGGGGCCCGTGGTTTGAGAGAATTCTGTGTCCCTGTCCTCATCACTCTCGTCGCCGCTCTGCTGTAGCCGCCACCTCCTCGCCTGGCTTTGCAGGTCCTGGTTCAGCACAGACTGCACGAGAATGTGCGAGGTGTTTACAACGTCCACGATTGCGGTCTTGATCTGAGCAGGGTCCATGCTTGCTGTGCTATGGCGTTTGCACAGTTCACCCAGGAAAAAAGGCACGAAACGGTTGTCTGCTGCTTTCACGGAGGGAGGGGTGAGGCTGTACCCAGAACTACCCGCCACAATGTTTTTTGCCCCATCAGGCACTGGGATCTCAACCCAGAATTCCAAGGGGCGGGGGAGACTGCGGGAACTATGGGATAGCTACGGAATAGCTACCCAACAGTGCAACGCTCCGGAAGTCGACGTTAGCGTCGGTACATGGATGCACACCACCGAATTAATGTGCTTAGTGTGGCCGCGTGCACTCGACTTTATACAATCTGTTTTACAAAACCAGTTTATGTAAAATCGGAATAATCCAGTAGTGTAGACATTAGCCTGAGGCACAGAGAGGGGAAATGACTTACCCAAAGTCTGGCCATGGGTCTGGAGAGCTGGAACTCAAAGCTTAGTGCTCCTAACATCCTCCTCAAGCCCAGACTGTCATCAAAGTGTCTTTACGTTATGTTGGTTTTGTTCAGTCTTGGAAACAAGAAGAAACACTCGCATGCTGCTGACTCCTCATTCACCTCTTCTCCAGCCCAGGCTAAACTGAGCACTCTGTCTCCACTGGAATAACCCATTGTCAGAAACCCTTCTCTAGAAGTCACATATACAGGAGTTGCAACCCCTAAGGGTTTGCATGTGGCAAGTTCACATACAGGCGATGTTCTTACCAGGGTCACCAGCAGCTTTGGAACCCAGAATTACTATAACTTTCTTTTTGGTGGGGAAGAGGGGCAGCGGAGTGTCCTAGTGAGGATGCTCCTTCCAGTGGAGATCCCCTGTTGATGGGTCGGTAATGTCTGCTCCTTCCTCTCTTCCAGGTTTCGAGTAAGAAGAGTTTGAGTTTGAAAGAATTCACAGAGGAACCTGATTCCGTATCCTTGGTAAGAGCCATATTTACAAACAAGGAATCAATAACAATAGAATATCACAGAATGCCCCTGGTAAAATGCCTCTGCAGTGAACATACGAGCACTAATGCTGTGAAACATCTGTTTGAAGTGATAGCAAGTTTAATAAAATCCCCATGCACTTTGAACTTGCCAAAAGCAGCACTGGAGCGTGGTGAACACCAGCTCCTCTGCCTGCCTCCTCCCACAGCCAAAATCATGTTTAACATTGGTTGGTTGTTAGGGAAGGTCATGGTTAGGCTCAATTTTTTTTTTTACCATGGGTTGCAGGATCTTTTGACAGCATCCAGCATGACTTGACAGAAATGGATATTAATGGGGGGTGTGGGGTGTGAAGGGGATCATTTGGAAAACCTTGTGGTGATGCCTGAATTGAAGGCTCATGTTCAAATGTCTAGTCCAGGTTAATAGAAATAAAATCTGCTTGACATTCAAACAGCTTCTTCATTGCCGGTTAGAGCTGAGATCTTAAAATTGAATAAAACCGCCTGAGTTCTAAACACTCATAACATGCTGGGAACGTGATTAAATGAGCAAAAATCCCAATAGATTAAAAATATCTTATCATAAACTTTCTGTTCAACCAATTCATCAGTGGATCAGACTCCAAGATCAGCTTTTATTATTATTTGTATTTGCAGGGGAAATAACTCTGTATGAAAATCCCAGCACACCAGAGAGCACAAAGTATATGGAAAGATGTTGGCAGAAATGTTAAGTAGGGCTGGCTGGAAAATAAGAATTCCATTTTGTGACAAATTTTGTGGCTTCAAAATTTGACTTCATTCTACATTGGAACAAAAACCAGAGCTTCTCAGATTTTTCATGGGGGGAAACAATGAGCAAGAGAGAGAGCAAGCGAGAGCCACCCCATAATACCCAATAGTCCGGTGGTAAGGGCACTCCCCTGGGATGTCAGTCCCCTGACCACGATACTATTGGCTATTCTTCTTCAAGTGCTGTCCCTGTTGATGCTCCACTTCAGGTGTTCGTGTGCCCCTGCGCTTGTAGTTGGAGACTTTTGGTAGCAATGCCCAGTTGGGTCACACATGCTTGGTCCTTGCCTCATGCTGCTGCAGGCAGTTAACCCACGTTGTGTGACCAACCCCCACTCAGTTTCTTATCTGCCGCCCTTGGCTACAAGGCAGAGCAGTCAGCAGCATCTCCCTACTTTGTAGTTAATTCGTTACAGTCAGTTACTTAGGCCTTGTCCAGACTAGGGGAGGAAAATCGATCTTAGATACGCAACTTCAGCTACGTGAATAACGTAGCTGAAGTTGAATATCTAAGGTCGAATTACTCACCCGTCCAGACGGCGTGGGATCGATGTCCGCGGCTCTCCGTGTCGATTCCGGAACTCCGTTTGGGTTGACGGAGTTCCGGAATCGATGTAAGCGCGCTCGGGGATCGATATATCGCGTCTAGACTAGACGCGATATATCCATCCCCGAGCAATCGATTTTAACCCGCCGATACGGCGGGGTAGTCTGGACGTGGGCTTAGTTTCCTTGTTATCAGCTGCTTAGCTTGTTTCCCTTTTCTTTTCTCCTTGGTTTAAAAA
The DNA here is from genome assembly GCF_025201925.1 of Gopherus flavomarginatus. Lineage (NCBI taxonomy): Eukaryota > Metazoa > Chordata > Testudines > Testudinidae > Gopherus > Gopherus flavomarginatus. The sequence goes on from NC_066625.1 coordinate 50,229,779, forward strand.
AAACAACAAAAAGCTCATGGCCAGGAACTTCAGCCATTTGAGGATGAAAGCCCTCACCCCCCAACGGGAATGCCCAGTTTCCCGGGCTTTCAGTGCCTTGCCTCCAGGCTTGCAGACCTGACAGCTGGGGTGGGTGTGTTTGCTGCCTGGGCAAAGCAGCCATGCCACAAAGTTTTTGCATTGCCTCAGGCTCACGGCCAAAACAGCACAAAGTGGAGTGGTCTCTCGGACCTGTGTCAGGGCATGAGGCTCGGGACACCTTGCCCCCTCCCCCTTTTTGCCAACCCCAGCTTCAGACAGAGGTCTTTTCTCCATCCCACGTTGGAGTTCCCCACCGCAGGAATTAAAAAAAAAAAAAAAAAAAAAGAGCCGTCCCACAGATGATGATAATAGCACCAGCTGTGCTGTCAGCGCCAGGAGCTCGGGTGGCTGAGAGCTCCGGCACCGCTGCAGACAGATGGCAGGGTGGCTCTGGCACAGGCACTGAAGGGAGGTCGGAATCCTGTGCCTCCGTGCCACAGTCTGCAGCTGCTCCATGAGCAGGCATCCAATGCCAGCACTGCCTGGGCTGTCAGCGCTGGGAGCTGAGGTGGTGGAAAACCCCAGCACCGCTAGAACCAGAGACTCTACAAGAACGGGCTCCAACCCAGGCACTAAGGGGAAATCGAAACCCCGTGCCTCTGCACCGCAATGTCTGTTCATTCCACAGGCAGGCTTCCAATACCGGCACTGTCTGTGCTGTCAGCACTGGGAGCCGAAGTAGCGGAAAATCCTGGCACCAGTAGAACCAGACACTCCACAGGAGCCGGCTCCGACACAGGCAGTAAGGGGAAACCAAAACCTTGTGCCTCCGCACTACGATCTACAAACAGCGCCGCAGCACCACTACAAAAGGCGGCTTTTTCAAAGGCGCACCGGACGCGCACAGAGGCGCAGCCAGCAGCACCGCCTTCTCCTCTGTAGCCCTGGCACCGAGAAGGAGACAGCCACAGAGGCCACTCAAACCAGCACAGCAGCAGTTCCTCAGACAGAGGGTTCTGGTATTTGGCTCTGCCCCGATCCCCCTGTCCATGATACCAAGTCTCCCTGCATCCCCAACATCACTCATTGCCTCGCTCCTTATTTGAAGGAGGAAGATGAGGAAGAACAGGGAGCTATTCCTCCAGCGGCTCCTGTCCATCAGGAGTCAGTCACCCCAGGAGTCTCTCCTGGGGCATATTATGCTGTCTCCGGGTACTTACAGTGGTATGGGGACCCACTATGCTGCTCCCATCCCAGTGCGCATACTGAACTCCATGGGTCATATGCCCCACAGAAGTGGGGACTGCCTGCCATGGCCAGACCCAGCACACAGTAATTCCCCACAACTTCTGTACCAGCACCCTTAGTGGTACCAGGGGAAGAGGAGGAAGAACCCCTGCTCCTGCTAGGGATATCGCCTACCCACTTGCCATCATCCACAGAGGACACCTTTATGCCACCGTCTCCTAATATAGGGGATGATTTCAAACTGTTCCTTGGCTTATTTGAGAGGGTGGCCCTCTCTGGACATCTCCCTTGAGGAGGTCCTTGTGATACCGCATCAGCTAGTGGACTTTTTGCATATATCCACTTAGTTTAAAAAAAAATTGCCCTTCACATGAATGAGGCACTGATGGACCCTGTAAGGTTATTCCGTGGACCCCTGCGGCTGCCCCTCCAGCTGGCGGGAGGTCTGACAGGAGGTGCGTTACCAACAAAGAGCGCAGACTTCACATCCAGTGCCTAATTTTTAGTGATAGATGCAGTCCAGCTACGTGACATGCAACAACAGCCCAGAAACGCAACTCATGATAAGGCCTGAAAAGACTTGATCAGTTTTGGCAGTAGGCTTACTCCTTGGCTACCCATCACCTCCGCATAGCCAGCTATGAGACATTACTAACAAAATACAACTATACAAACTACACAAAAATGTCCAAATTTATTAATTTTATTTCCAAGGACAAGGGAGAATAATTCTCAGCACGTGATTCTGAGGACAGGGCTGCAACATCTGCATCAACCGTGGTTGTAATGAGAAGGGCCTCATGGCTCTATCTTTCTGGCTTCCCCAAAGAGGTGCAGTCCATGGTGGAAGACTTGCCAGCCCAAATTCATTTGCCAAAAAACAGACGACTCGCTCCACTTGCTCATGGACTCACAAGTAACTCTCCTATCCGTGGGAACCTGTAACCCCAAACCCAAGAGGAAACAGAGGAATTACTTTACATCCCAACGATACCACCAGCCAGTGTATTCACAACAGCAGTGATTTGACTCACAATGTCGCAGACACAGGCCCTAAGGGGACAACAATCTACTTCTCAAGTTGCTGCATCCCAACCATCAACCCCCAATAATTCAATAAGTTTGTCAGAAACGCAACAATTCAAGATGGTCACACTATACACTATAAGTGACTGCCTGCTAAAAATGTCAACCCATGACACAGCATTGCAAGCCACCGAACAGATGGTAACCCTCTTCACAAATCTGGGTTTCCTAATAAATACCGACCAATCCATTCTAACAGTGGAAGAGCTGGACTTCATTGGGGCCATAGCCTCACTGCCGAGACAACATTCTGTCACTCTCACCGTCCTCATACCCACTGTGCGAAATAGCCCACAGATCTCTGCCAGGACTTGCCCCCAACTCCTTGATCACATGGCAGCCACAACATTTGCTGTCAGACACCCCAGATTAAACATCCATTGCCTACAAGGAAGGCTATGTATCAGCTTTGTTCCACACAGGCACAGCATAAACAAGCACCTCACAATATTGGGCAAAATAAAGGACCTTCTTCTCTGGTGGACAAAACTGACCAACGTGTGCACGGGGGCACCCTTCATTCAGACCACAAATGCCTCACTCCTGGGATGCGGTGCCCACCTGCACCCACATTCTATATAGGGCTGCTGGTCCCCTTCGGAATCCCTTCGACATATAAACCTATTGGAACTTCAAGCTGTCTGCAACGCTTGCTCCCAATTCCTGCCACTCATCAAGGACACAGCTATTTTGAAGCCTTGTCTGTATATATCATACATACAAGTTAAGGGGGAGCACATTCACAGTACCTCTGTATGCAAGCCATAAAACCCTGACGATGGTGCATCAGACACAATATCCACCCATAGCAGATAACCTTCAGCAGACAAATTTCTCAAGACCGCAAAGGGAGCTTGACAACACAGTACTCCTGCATGTATTCAACACTCAGGGTTCCCCACAGCAGACCCTTTTACAACTGCACAAAATACCAAACACTCTCATTTTTGCTCCGGTGCAGGTCTCGGCGTACAGTCATTAGGCGATGCATTCCTCCTCCAATGGAACGCTCCCCTTCTCTATGCCTTCCCTCCTGTTCCTTTCTTGAACCAAGTGATCCACAAGATCAGGCTGGATGGGCCACAGTAATTCTACTAGCATGGTCTCGCCAAACCATGGTATCCTTACCCCTTCAGCGTGACCGTGCATCCATGAATTGCACTCCCACTTCTGTCTCATCTGCTGTCCTGTGTCCTGCATCCACAGAAACTTCATCTCCGAGCATGGCTCCTCCATGACTCACAGAATCTGAGCTGATGTGCTCAGAGGAGGTACAAAATATGGTTATGCAGTTGAACAGAAATGAACTGTCGCCCATACATCCTGAAGGAGAGATGAGTTAAGGCCTGTTGCCAGCTAAAACGGATGACTTCCATCCCAGGGACATTACCCTCTATACTGTGTTACCTATTAGAACTCAAACGGTCAGACCTATCCATGAACTATCAATAAAAGTCCATCTACCTACCATCACAACATTCCAAGGTGGGTTGCCATCCTGTCTTTTACCCATCTACTGACCCAATGTTTCCTCAGAGGACTCAATAATATCTACCCTGAACTACAGGAGCCTACCACACCATGGGACCTGAACCTGGTTCTTCGGATCATCACCTCTTCCCTGTTTGACTCCTTGATGACATAATCACTGTTACTCTGGTCTATGAAAATAGCATTTCTTGTGGCAATGATATTTGTCAAACTTGTGGCAGAACTGTGGGCTTTCATGGTGGAACCCCCATACATGATCTTCTTTGAGGATAAAGCCTCCTTCAGACCACACCCCTAAACCCCACACGGATAGAACAAATTACACACTTCATAATCTTGATGTTTGGAGGGTGTTGGCTTCTTACATAGACAGGACTAAACTATCCCATAAATCACCGTCTGTTTCTATCCATCACTGAATGCTCCAAAAGGAGCACGATCTCTAAACAAAACTCTGCTATTCTCAGTGCGACTCATGGTGATTCGCTCACATCCCACTAGGACCTTATCAGCCTCCACTGCTTCCCTGCACAATGTACCTATCACAGGCATTTGTAGACTTGCCACCTGGGCCTCAGCCCATACCTTTAGACAGCACTATGCCTTAGAGGAACAGGCAACATCTGATACCTCCATCAGATGCTCTGTACTACTGGAGGTCACGACTTCAACTCTGAAGCCCCTCATTCCATCAGAGGGCACTGCTCTGAAGTCCCTTAAAGTGGAGCACCCACAGGGACAGCACTCAAAGAAGAAGAGAAGGTTACTCACCTTGTGCAGTAACTGAGGTTCTTCGAGATGTGTGTCCCTGTGGGTGCTCTGCTACCCTTCCTCCTCCCCTCTACTTTGGAGTTTCCTTATTAGTCTCTGCAGTAGAGAAGGAACTGAGTGGGGGTTGGTCACACAGCGTCGGTTAACTGCCTGCAGCAGCACGAGGCAGGGACCACGCATGTGCGACCCAACCAGGCACTGCTACCAAAAGTCTTTGACTGCGAGCACAGGTGTGCACCAACACCTGAAGTGGAGCAGCCACAGGGACACACATCTCAAAGAACTTCAGTTACTGCACAAGGTGAGTAACCTTCTATTCTGGGGTGGTAGGTCTCTCTCTTTCACCTGGACCTGAAAAACCTTTCCAAAGAAAGTTTAGTTGGAACTGATCCATTTCTGTGAAATTTCCTTTCCACTAATTGGCATTTTCCAATGGGAAAAAACATGGTGTTGCAAAAATTCCACCAGCTCTCCCTTTAGGGCAGGTATCTGTGCTGCCCCCAGAGTGAAATCCCTATGGCAACAAGTTGAACAGCAAGTGTCTTGTGTAGGAAACTGTCAAAGATGTTTCCCAAGTTTTGAAAAAAAATCAGTCTGGTCAAGACACTTTTTCAGTGAGAGGTATCAAGTTTTTGATACAGACAGCTCCTGAGCCCTGGTGAGGAAAGTCCGAGAATGAGTGGTGGTGGTAGAGCACCCTGTAGGGTTCTAGGAAGACCAAAGGGCTTCCGATCTGTTTTACATTCACATGATGTTGATTAACTGCTGGAAGGACCTGGGGCTAGGAGAGCTGAGGGCTACAGCAGTACAAGCACAGGTTACTCAGATAAGGTATGTGCACCACCTGGTGATTGTACAGGTGTTTTGTATTAATCAGAGAGAGACTGACATACACTAGCAATGCTGTCAGCATTCAAGTTACTGCAGACTAAGTGAGTCTCCAGCAGGGATTAACTGGGGCTAGGACAACAGCTTTTAAGTGTTGGATTTGTTGACCGCTGGACTCCTCTTGTGATGGCCTGCTTCTGAAGCTGGTGACCTCACTGGAGCTGCATGCATGGTAGCCGTGTGCCCCAGAGAAGCTTGCTTTCTGCTCCTCTGTGTTGTGCAGGGAGCACTGAGATGCGCTGATCTCTCCGAAATCCTCGTTTTCTGCAGCTGCTGTCACACCAGGCTGCGTCACTTTCAGAAACAGCAGCTTCGAAAGTAAAGCTCTTGCAGCCTCTCACGAGGTTAAGACTTGTCTCTCTGTGCACACTGCCGGGGAACGGCTTTCCCCATGGAAGGGAGCAGTCAGGCAATCTGTGCTGACTGCTGAAGGGAAAGTATCCCATCTGCTGAGCCCAGGCTGGTGCCATCCAAAGCCCTTCAGCTCCCCATCCTGCTGCAAAATCTCTCTAGTGACTGAGAGAGTAAATCTCTGTCTATGGGCCAGCTGAGTGCTCTAGCCCCAGGGCCCCCACCTTAATGGGATCCTGTGGGTAGTAATGGGATGACTCTTCTCTCCTGGGGGCTTTTTTAAAAAAGCTTCGTCCCACAATGAGGGCTCTGTGCCCTGAAATGAGAGAACCCAGAACCTTGACTATTGTGATTCGTTGGCCCAAGCTGCCTCAGCTGTGTCTGCTTTATCCACTCAGAGCGGGCTCCACGTACGTTTCCTTTCCGTGCCTGCCCCCGTAGATGTAGCAAAGGGGACGTGTGCTCTCGCTGCTCAGGCTGCCGGCTATGACAGTGTCAGGGAAGCTCTGGCACGTTTGTCAGCGGCTTGAAAGCTGTTCCAGCGTTGGGGCAGGTTTTCTCACCTGGATCTCAGGGAGGCAGCACATTTGAGGTGATCTAGCCAGTGTCTCCGTCCATGTGAGCAGACATTGCCCTAATCTGTTACTATTTCTGCTCACCTCTCCTTATGTTACATGGCCGGTCATGTGGTCTCATGCCATGCTGCAGAGGCCTTTTCAATGATCAATATTCCTTTTGCAGCTCTTGTGTTAGTTTTACAACTGCGGTGATAATTGTCTTTTATCACGGCCAGTTATTTTCTACTTTGCCAAGTAACTGGTTATTATCTGTTAGCCATTTGCCTAATGCACCATAAAATGCTCAGAACTTCCAGGAGTCGGGCCTCCCAGGAGGGACAGCTGTTCTGGCCTATAGATGTTAATGGTGAGTGTGAACAAAGCAAGATTATGGTAATAGCATAGGAATTGCTGCAGGTTAAAAGGTCCTGTTGTAGCTGACGCCCTTAACAGCCCGAGTGCAGTTACCTGGCTCCAACAAGGAGCTGTAAGAGCAATTGTATGCTTAGTATTTGCAATGCACCTTCTTGCGTGCCACAGAGATGCTTTGCTCCCTGTGCTGGAATTCCCAGAGCACCAATCCCACCTTGTTTTCTAGCCTGGGATTTGAAGTAGAAGAGCACATCCAGTGGCGCTCCAGGGAGGCTGGGGGTTAAGGCACTAGCTTGAAGAAGCTGGCAGCATCTTACCTGAGACCATATTATGTGTTATGCTTTAGGGACAGGGTCTGTATTGTTAGCAGCTGGCCGTGGGTTCAGGCTGTGTAGTGCTGCTGAGCGTGAGGAATCCATCCTGACAGCTTTCTCCCCGAGCCATTGTGGACGTGGTTTCTGGGAGTCACTCAGTGCTCATATGTGAGTGCTTGGCACCAAGATGCAATTCGTGTAGATCCTTCGAGCTGGGCTTTTGCTCCCTGGCCTAATGAGACAACCACCTCCTACCATGGGGCAGGAAGGAAGGTCTAATAGGAGCTGTCCTGAACTCTGCAGGGATCCCCTCCAACCTCTAGGGCAAAGAGTAGCCCGGAGGAAGAAGACGATGAATCGGTGGGGTAGGAAGAGGAGTCTCCAGAGAAGACCCCTCATTTGAAGACAATGACTTGATTCATCTTCCTAGAACACAGACCAGTGCAAGGGTTGGTTGGTTTATTGGAAGCTGACCAGTGACCTGGCCAGTTCAGGAGGAGGGGAAGGAACGGACAAGCTATTGCATGAGTCTCTCTTCCTGCAGATCAGTCTGTAGCTCTAACTGCTTGGTGCAGTTGCTACTCTCCCTCCTCACTACCACGTCAAGGGGAATGTAGCAGACCTCTTGTCTGAGGAGCTGCTGGCAGGGCTGTGAGCATCCCTCTCACCTCTGGATCTATAGTGCATGGGAGAGGCATTGGTAAAACTCTAGCCTGGGCTGATTTCACCCACACGGCTGCACGAGCCCTGTGTTCTCTGGTCTCGGCACACAAGGGGGAGTCGAAGGGGCTGGAAAACAAGGGAGCAGGGCTTGCGTTGTTTCCAGTTGGCTGCTGGGGTGAGGCACAGGGGGAGCTGGGCTGGCCCAGAGCACACGCCAGGGCCCTGCCTCTGCCCTCCAGGTGCCCAGAGCAGTCAGATTTACGCTCAGCACAGCTTGCTGTGGCTCAGCACACACATGCCCAGTGAGGCCTAGACACTGACCCCTACCGCACAAACACTCATGGGAGCTGACAAACAGGATGGGGAGAGCGGAGCAGAACAGCCTTGTGTCCAAACCCCACTGTGTGGTGCCTTGGAGCGGCTGTCAGCTGCTCGACATCAGGGCTGGACAGGGGCCACTTTATTCCCAGTGAGGAGCGGCTGTGTGAACTCCCCAACTGCCAACCAGCACACACCAGGTACTGTCCACCCACACCCCCGCAGCAAGGGCCCAATCCTGCCAGGTCTCCACCTGCCCAGTGGGGCCCCTACATGGTTCAGCACAGAGATGGCTCCTCTCCGCTCTCAGCCACTGCATGGGGCTCCTCCAAACCCAAGGGGGTGGAGATCAGACTCCATCCGGGAGTGCTAGGCTGCCCTTCGCACCTGAGAGCTGCCAACTGGAAACAACGCAAGCCCTGCTCACTGTTCTCCAGCCCCCTCGGCTCCCCCTTGTGGGCTAAGACCAGAGAGCACATGGCTCACATAGCCACGTGCGTGAAGTCAGCTCAGGTTAGGGTTTTACAAATGCCTCTCTCATGAACTACAGATCCAGAGGCGCAAGGAACACTCAGAGCCCTGCCAGCAGCTCTGAGATGGGGTTAAAATCATGAGTCAGAACCCTCATGAGCATTTTTTAAGAGTCTATTGCAGGGGGAGGGTGTTTGCACCCCCCTGCCCATCTCCACTGTGTGAGGGACAATGTTGCCAACACTCCCACATTTACTAAGGAGATTCTGGCTCCTGCTGCAGGAGTCCTCACCCCACATCTGCCCATCCACCTGCCCAGCAATTAATTCTGCCCCCAAATCAGTCCTGCCCCACACCAGTGCTCATCCTGCAGCTCCCAGGGTTCGAGCGGCTGGGCTCTTTAGTCCCCTCCCACCCCCGTGAGAACAGCAGTGTTGGCTCTAGGGTAGGGGAGAGCCTTGCCTCCTGCAGCAGCTCCGACCAGTCAGGACGAAGGCAGTGGGGAAGGCAGCCAATCATAAGGGTTTTCCATCTGCCCAACCCCCATGAATCCAGACTGCCTCATGCCCAGACCCTCCTGCCGAGCCACCCCTGCATCTAGACACCCTACAACGAGTCCCACTCCCCCTGCACCTGGACTACCCTGACAAGCCACCCACACCTGGATCCCCACCCTAGGGAGCCCCAACCTACTGCACCTGGATCCCCACCCACTGAGTCCCACTCCTCCAGTATCTGGACCTCCCCCAGTAAGCCCCCCACACCCAGATTCCCCCTTGCTGAGCCACAGCCACCTTCACCTGGACCCCCTGCAGAGTCCCATTACAGTTGCACCCAGAACCCCACAACAAGCCCCTGTGCATCTGCATCCTCCAACGAGCTGCCCGTACCCTGATTGGTCCACCCAGAACCCACACTTGGATCCTGCCTTGCTGAGCCTGCCTGCCCACACTTGGTGCACCTGGTATGGAGGGGCATGGCTCTGAGGTGTTTCTGGGGTAGGCCTGGTCCTTGCACTGTATCAGGGTCAGGTCCAGCCTCACCACTGAGTCCGTGTCCCTGGGCGAGAGCTGATCTCCCACCTCTGTGCAGCCTGTGGCCTGTGCTCCCCAATGCCAGGCTGGAGCCTCTGTATTTATTTTACAATTAAAATTTGCAGAATTTTAAAATATTGTGTGCAGAATTTTTAATTTTTTGGTGCAGAATACCCTCAGGAGTAACAGACAAGAAAGGAAATGAAGAGCTTTGTGAATTTCAGCTCCTGTTGAGGAGAAAATCTCAGTTTGCCCAATGGAATGTCCCCATTCAGTGGGGACATAGTTTTGACCCTCCAGCTTTTAAGAGAGGTTGATACAGGTGAGGGTGGAAGAAATGGAATCCCAGCCCATCTTTCAGGAAGGGGTTAGTCTGACCCCTCGCTGCGCAGATGGCTAGGATGGGGCCTGTGGGGACTGAATACTGCAGCATTCGGAAGATTTAAGAGACTTATAAGTTGAAGGCCTGGTTTGGATCACTGGCGTAAGCTCTGACTTCAGCATAGTTTCTCTTGATTTCCAGCAGTGTGATATTTGAATGTCCTATTAAATTTCCACTTCCAGAATTAAGGAAGCAAAAGCAGTATTTTTAACTTGGCTAGTGAGCATGAGAACCTGGAAGTGTTTTAGTCAGGTCCCCTCCATAGCCCACAGATAGCAGAAATCTGCTTGAGGCCAAGGGAGACCCAGCTCTCCAGACACTGATAGGCTACTACAGCTGTGGGATTAATGCAAGCAAACCAAGCAGAAGGTGTACAGATCAGCAACGCAGCCACTTGGCCAAAGAAAAACACTACGCATTAATCTGATCACTGACTCTGCAGTACTTCTGGTTCTTGCTCATCATTCAACGCTGTACATGCAACCTGACATCTCGGTACCCAAACTCCCCAGAGAGGCCTCCATAGGCTCGAACAGAAGGCTGTGCATCCACCAAGGAAGGATTCAAAGGAGCACATTCGCTGCACATAACTGGCAGGCAAGATGCACAGCCTAGGGTTTGCAGTTGTGACTTGATTGCTTGCACTTTGATAGTGCAAGGCTGGAGTGACATCCGAAAGAGGCAAAGTGTTTAAACCCCAGCAAGAAATCTGGCTCAGGCTCTAGCATTGTTTGACTGGGAACTGTTTTATAGTGAGCTCCAGAAATAAGTTTGCAATATATAATTTATCTGTCAAAATATTTATAAAACAAGTGCCTCTGCCCAGGTCGGCTGGAGTGTAGCTAGGTTTGAAATCACATAGGAGGAGGTGATAGCAGTGCCATAAATGGTACATGCTGAAAGATTTTTAAATTCACTTTTTGTTTATGCTTTGTGAAGGCTGCAGGGGCGATTTTTAAGGCTGCGGGTAATTAACTGTTGGGCAACTTTACCAGGGATGTGACAGATTCTCCGGCACTTGGGAATCTTTTAAAGCAAGATTGGATGTGTGGCTAAAAGATAAGCCCAGTAACTTATGGCCAAACTAGAGTGTGGCGGCCATGGAGCTGAGCTGTGAGCACTTGCGACTGTTGTATGTGACCTGGCTATTGCACTAGTAACCACAGAGCTACGCTGGGATGTTGGACTGGTCACGGTAGTGGTGTAGCCGTGTCATCTCAGAATATGAGAGAGACAAGGGGTGGGGGGGAGGCAATATCTGTTACTGGACCAGCTTCTGTTGGTGAAATAGACCGGCTTTGAGCTACACAGAGCTCTTCTTTGAACTGTTGTTTTAAAACCCTGTTTCCCTTATGCATTGCTGTTAAGATTGAACGGTGCTCGAAGAGAACTGTCTGGTCCCTGCATTCACCGCTGTCACAGGGCAACGTGCAGGTGCCAAGCTCAGTCAGACCTGCTGAGCAGTCAAGGCTGGGACACAGCGCTGCAGTCCAAGACCCAGTCTGAGAGCGGGAAACGAGTGGGCTTCTACCCCAGGGGGGTGCAGGCACAAGGGCTGAGACCGCAGGGGTGCCCTCAGAGAGAGTTGAGGTGGGTCAGCAGTGCTGCTAGCCCTGTGGCCATGGTGTAGAGTGATACAGGAATCCTGGGTCAGGTTCTCTGGCCTATGTTGTGCAGCAGGTCAGACCCACTGATCAGAATGATCCCTTCCTTCCATTAAGATTAATGGAGATCTGTCTAAACCATGAGATTTGCTCTGAAAATCTCAGCCAGTATTTCCACCATGGACCTGCTCTCCAAGCCCTGCCTGCTCTGGGAAGGACCCTCCTGGCCTGCACCACAGTACTCTTCTATCCTGGCATGAGTCCAGCTCCAGCACTTGATAAAGAATTTATACTGTGTTCCTAGTGTCTCTGAGGCTGCTAATCCAAGCAGTGAGAATGTGGCTGGTAGTGGCCACCCAGACAGGCCCTTGAGGGGGCCTCGCAGCTGTGCAGAACAGGCTGGAGATTGCTGCCCAGCAGATACATGCCTCACAGAGTGAGAACCCTGGGCTTAGATCCGCTCCTGGAAATCGCTTCCAGGGCTTGGATGGTCCATACTGGAGGCCCAGGCTCTCTCTGATGCCTGCTGGCAGCGGGCGTGGAGGAATGTGGTGCTAATGTTCAGTGTCTTCCACAGGAGGTGATTGTCCCAGAAGTGAAGTGGAGGAAGGTTTCCCCAGCGTCTCTCTCTCTGTCTCTCCCGGATGCAGACTACCAGTGCATCCACCGAGCATCCATCAGCAGTCTCAGCACCAAGGAGAGCTCTTTTAATTCCGAGGAGCCCTTGGTATCAGGTAAGGGATGCCAGGGACAGAGAGTTACAGCTGGTAGCCAGCTCTGGCAGCGTATGTACATTAACACCTGTGATTTGCCTGTGGGAACGTTTCTCTGCCCACTGTCCTCCTTTTGATGGTTTGTTTAGCTTATTACACTGAAAACATTTTACAGATGGGGAAATAGAGGCACAAGAGCGACGTGATTTGGTCAGAGATACAACGAATACGGGTCAGCACTGGGATTAGAATTCAGCATTCCTAGTTCTCACAGCTCACTAGGCCAAACCTCTGCCAGGTGCTGCATAACTGAGAATACGTTCCCCTGGCTCCTGTGTAGCCCCGGTGCCCATCTGTGGGTGGAGGACACTAAAACAGTGTCCAGGAGATGGGAGCACTGGCCTCCAAGGAAGGAGGAAGTAGTAACTGCTGCCTCTTGTGTGAAGAAATTTCCCTTGGGAATCCTGGCCATGTGGTGGAGGATTATTCCCATTGGTGCTCTGAGGAGGGCGTGTGCAGGTCAGAGTGGTTTTGTGGGCTCTGTGGAACATAACTCTCATTCACTAACGGCGAAGGTGCGTGTGGGGCTGCTGTGTGTTGCTCTGTAGCTGTATCCCCTGGGGATCGCACAGGGAGAGGACTCCATGACCTCTCCCTAGATCAGGAGGCCAAGCCAAGACTACAGCTGAAGTGGACTGTCCAACAGAGCTGCCTCCTTGGGAGAGGAGATTCCTGTTTGAATACAACTCTTGCCCATTACATGTGTGAGGCAGAAAGAGCACAAAAAGCTGCCAGCAGGTTTCTTTGCAGATTCCTCAGATCCAGCTCTGATGAGAGAAGAGGAATGCTGAGCCTGGGGCGTAATTAGCACATCTAAGAGCTTAGCTCTGGTTGGATTGCCCTGTTGGAGATCTTGCTGTAGAAGCCATGTTCTCCTTGACTGAGAGGGTTTGGCCAACCTGTCCTGAAATGTGGGTCAGGAAATCTACAGAAGGTGCCCAGACAGCCTTGCTATTGAGAGGGATGTTTGTCTCCTTGATGTGCATGGCTTCATGCCGTTACCTGCCATGAGTCTTAGTAGGACTTGCCCTTTGGGAAGGTGCCTTCGTGCCTGCACTGGGCAGCCAAGGATTAAAGGCATTTACTTTGTAAATATCCTTTTCCTCTTGTAGGAGATAGTTCAGTTGTGCTGGGCGTCCCTCAGGTGATGTAGTGAATATTGAACAGGTTCTTAGTATAATGGAATTGAAACAGAGAAACTCATTTAAAGGGTCGGGGATTACAAATGGATTTCCCTAGGGACAGAGTCGTAGCGAACGATCAGGAGGGCGGGATATATCAGGGCTTTGTAGCTGTTCGAGGCTGGTTCATTCAATTGAATAGGGTCCTTAAACTAGATTAACCATCAGTCTGTCAGTTTCATTTAGGTGTCTCTCTTTGCTTTTGTTTCAGAAAGTGCAATAAACACTGAAGAGGAGGAATTGGAGGAGGAACCAAACTATGTAGCAGAGCTGAGACCGTCTGATTATCAGCTGTTGAAAATCTTCATCGTACTGTAAGCACACAGTCAGGCATACATACAGCTACATGGGAGCCGAGTGGAGAGCCGAGTGCATTGGCTGCAAATCCTTTTCCCTAGGGCTCACTGGTCCAGTCACACCCAAGTCAATAGCAACTGAAAGTCATTACCATCTGACAGTCCTGTAGTGGCCTGTGTGAGATGATGTGGGCTCAGTCCAGTTCCTAGACAGATATCCATGCCGCAGTTGGCACTAGCAGTGGAGGGGGCCTGGGACTGAACCACCTTCTCTGCAACAGACACACATTGGCAGTGGAGGGAGACAGAATACCAGAGAGAGCTTCCTACACTGTTAGAAAGGGATTGCAGTCAGTGGTGGATTAGCCACTGAGCCAATGGGGCCTGGAAAAATCGGCACACCCCCCATTCCCTGCCTGATGCTCCTGCCCTGGAGCAAGGGAAGCCTCAACCCCACTCCCTGGCAGGAGCACCAGGGGGCGGTGGAGGACTGCAGGTGGAAAGAATTGAGGGAGGCCCCCACTTGCTCTGGCCCATGGCCCCACAAAACTCTAATCTGCCTCTGATTGCAGGCATTCTGTTCCACACTGTACACTACCATATCCCTGTTTGTTGCTGCTCTCTAGCATCCCCTATTGAAAAGTTCTATAGCCCAACTCTCCTCAAGTCAGGTTCAGATGCAGATCCTTGCAGGAATGCAGGAATTCTCAAAGCCGTCGCCTTTGCCACCACATTGCGTTGCACTGGAGGGTCGGGCTAGCATCAGTGCGGGATGGGAGTGGCAGCGTTAGCCAGCTTTGCTGATTGCAGAGAGTAGAGGAGTAGAGGTGGGGAGGAGGAGAGGAGAAAGCACATGGTCAGAGGAATTCAGCAGAAGGTTGGAAGTAGCCTTGTGGCTACAGAGCCTAGTGGGGATGTTGAATGCCTCTGCTGTTGGCACCCTCATAACTGGACTAGCATGGCCGGTTTCAGGATTTATTATCTAAGCCACTCTGCAATCACACTGGGCTGAAACTTACGAGAGAGGGGTTGGCCACGTGGCTGCATTGTGGAAATGATTTAGATCCGTAGAAGGTGAGGAGCCCCCAAAACGCTCATCTCATCCACGGGCTGCTCAGCTTGCATTAGCCAAGCTCTGCCCTGGAACAGCTTGGACTGTGAAGGAGTTTGTGCTCCTCTCCCAAGTGCTGAGTCATCTATACAAAGCTCTTTTACTAGCTTGTCCCATGGCCCGGGCCTGGGAACCCAGATCTTAACGCTTCCCCAGTTGGAAGGTGCCCACCCAGGGACATTGGACTGTTAACCATTTGTGCGCTTTATGGGGATTGCTCTGTTAGCTTTCCATTAGCCCAGTCTCTTCCAGCCTCTTGCTGCAGGGGTGAGACACAGCAGGGGCGCTGGGAGTGAGAGGGCAGAGCCTGCACTGCTACTGCCTGTTCTGTGGCTTTAGAGAACTTCTGTTCTTTGGGGCTCCATATCCAGCCCCTTTTCACCTGCACTGATATCGTTTAAGGGAAATCTTCAGCACATCCCTGGCTGTATTCTGGGGCTGAACGGCTGGGGGCTGTGTTACATAGCTGCTGCTACATGGGCCTGATTGCCATTTACACTGAGGCTCCTTTACACCACTTTGGCACTGTAAAATGGGCTTTACGGTTGGTAGAAGTGATCTTGTGACCAGTTCAAGGCCTATTGCCACGCCAGCAAGGGGCCTTGAGATCTTGGTACAACTGAAAATCGGTCCCGTGTGCCCACTGGCATTGCTAACACCTGTCTAGCCCCGGCACCAGCTTTCTGTCCACTGACTGTATATCCTGCATGCAGCCCATGAGTTCCATCTCCCAGCTCTCGTGGGTAACGTGTTGCATCGGGCATCAGAGCTGGAGTAGAATTTTGCCCTTAGTCACTAACCACAAACTACATTAAAAATGGGAAGCAGCAATTTGTCTGGCTTTGTTTAAAAAAAAAAAAAACTGGAGTGTTTATAAAAACTGCATAGAAAATATAGAACTTAAACAGGCAGCAAGTTACATAAAGGCTCTTGGCTCTTGCTGAATAATAGTATTTTTATCAAATCCATCTTGTTAACGTATATCTCATGCTGTTGCAAGGAGTGACACTCTGTAAAGACACAAACTAAATAAACAAATGTGTCTCCAGTTGAGAATCCTCCCCCTTGGTTTTAGTCTCTTCCCCCTCTCTCGGGCCACATCTTCTCTGGCCAGGAAAACACAGCCCCTGCTGTAGGAAAAGCTTTAGCCTCCAAGGCTTTCAGACCTAACACGCAGCTCCTGTTTTGCTCCCAGGATCTGCCTCCTGGTTGTGTCCTCGTCATATCTGGCATTCCGGATCTTCCGTCTGGAGCAGCAGCTCTGTTCTCTGAATCGGGACTACCTCTCACGCGGGCACCGGAGGTAGGAGAGTGCTCAGCTCTGGGACCCTCGGGTGACAAATAGGGGGCCCACAGGGCCATGTTTGTACAGACTGTGTTTTAGGGGTTTTGCCTACATGATAAAATCAGGGGCCCTGCTTATAGGCTGTGGACAGTAAAGATCCTGTCGTGTGTTACAGAAGAGATGCAGTGTCCTGCCCACAATCTCCTGCTCTGGCGCACAGTCAGCGTGGCAGTTGCCTTCCACATGAAGCTGGTGGCATTTCCACAGTGCTCCCCATGAATCATGTGCAATGCACTTGGGCTCCTTCCACATGGAAGGTGCAATAAATTAAATGACCTCTGCAAGGTGGGAAGTGTCCCTGTAGTTTGCGCAGCGAGACGTCTGACTTTAACTCAGCAGAATGGATTTTATTTAAGGTGACCTGGGGAAGGTCCCATTGCTGTTGCTGAGACTGGTTCTTTGGCACTGGAACAGTCCTGAGGAGCAGCGCTTGCTGCTTCCCAGCCAAGGGAGCCCATGAGAGGCATTCTTGCCATTGGCCTGAGGCTAGCACCAACCTCAGGGCTGGGTGCTGTTCCCAGCATTGGCAAGGAAACGAACATGAGCAACCTTCTCCTCCAAATCCAGAATATCTCATTGTGCAAGTTTTATTTGTCAATAAATAAATGCAGAGCTCCAGCATGGCAGTGGGGAGCACAGGCCACTGGCTGCACGGAGGTGGGAGATCCCCTGCAGCATCTCCACCCCCAGGACGTGGAGTCAGTGGTGAGGCTGCACCAACCCTGACACAGCACAAGTTCTGGGCCTGTCCCAGAAACACCCTGGAGCCCTGCCCATCTGTGCCAGGCACACCAGGTGTGGGTAGGCAGGCTCAACCAGGCAAGATCCAAGTGTAGAGGGGCTGAGTTTGGGGGGGACCCAGGGGTGGGGTGAGAATTCTGTGTGGGACAATCTGGGTGCAGGCAGCCCAGTGGGGGGGGCACTAGGTGTAAGGGGATCTGGATGCACAGAGGCTCATAGGGATGGCGGGAGGTTTCAGGTGCAGAGGCAATAGAACTCTGCAGGGGCTTCCAGGTGAAAGTGGTTGGGGCTCAGCGGAGGGATCTAGGTGTGGGGGTCTCAGCAGGGAGGTCTGGGTGCTGAGGGCGTGGGTCTTGGTGGGGTGGGGGTGCAGCTAGTTGGGGGTCAGTTGCATGGGGATCTGGATGTGGGAGCTCAGGATGGTGCAGGAGGGTGGGGCTTATCAGGGTGGGGGTTTGAGTGCAGGGAGCTCAGTGGAGGGTGGTCTGGGTGCAGGGGTGGGGGTCCTGAGGCAGGGGTTCTGGGTGCAGGGTGCTCCAGATGCAGGGATTGAGGTTCGGTGGGGTGACGTTCAGGTATGGAGGGCTAGGGGGGTTCTGGGTATCTGGAGTGAGGCTTGGCAGTGGTGTCTTGAGTATGGGAGATCCAGATGCCTGGGGGTTGGGTGGATGCGGGAGCAGTTCCCGTACAGTGACCCCCTCCCCCTGCAGCTGAGGAGCAATGGGGGCAGGAAGCACGGGAGGATGCTGAGCTTCCCGCAGCTGGGAGAGGTTTCTGGGGGTGGGTCTGACAGTGTACCTGCGCAGCTAGGGAGTGGTGCTTGACTGCTCTTGCAGCTTCCCTCTGCTTCCATGTCAGAAAGTCATTTTTCTGCGGGGAAGCAAAGAAATCTGTGGGGGACATGAATTCTGCGCATGCGCAGTGGTGCAGAATTCCCCCAGGGTAGTATCTGGTGCTGCATCCCCTGGTACCATGAGACCAAGCACTGAAGAGCAGTCAGGCTTGCACTGACAGGAGATGCTGGGTGGGTAAGAACTAGATGGGTCTTTCCCCCGGTAATGCTCATGATTGTGGTCGGATATAGTGTCACTCCGAGAGCCTGTGTCATGCCTGCCCTCTCTTACCCCCCGCACAATGCTAGTGGCTCAGCATATCCCTGGCTGTGATAGAATGTTTCTAGTGCAGTTACAACACATCCCTGCTGATTGCTCCAGTGGACCTGTCAGAACTGCCTTATGGTCTGATCCTCCTGCAGTGACTCCAGCAGGAGCAGGATCTGACCCATAGTTTCCATGACTTCAGGGCAGCGTCGTGGCAGCACAGAGTCTGTGACCGAGTGCTGGACAGGGACCTGCTGCAGTGCAGGGAAATAGTGCCTGTGGATTGCCCCCTACAGGATGTGATAGGTCTTTTTAAAAGATGGGATCTGCCCCCGTCACCCCTCCCCCGCACAATGCCAGGAATAAGTTCCTTTGGGAGCCCGGGGTGAAGGCACAGCCCTGTATGGGTTTGCTTGCCTTCATCTTCCTCTGTGTCTCTGTTTGCAGGTGACCGTCGCCCCAGAGCTGTGGCTCACGATGGACCTTGACAGGAAAATAGCACTTTGTGTACAGATCTCCAGGATGTCCTGCTGGTGAACGTGTCTGCAATATTGAGAGAGTCTGAATCCAGAACTGCTCACTCTTCTATTCCGCATTACTTCTGGCTCGTGACACCTCCCTTTGCAATGGCAAAACCCTCCCTTGGCCTGTCGCGCTGTGGGATCAGACTGGAGCCCAGCAGGCCATCCATGCAGTCACTTCTTCCAAATGATAGCCACCTGTTTGTACAAAACCCCCTCCCAAGCATCAACTGTTTATCAAAGTCTTGGGTGCAGCTTCATTGGATGGTGGCTTGAGCTGCATCTCCAGCCGGATTCTGAGAGCAAGTAAGAACAGTTAGTAGCTCGATGGTCCAGGAATCACCTCTGTTGAGCGCAGGAGGTGTCACAGCAGCAGGCAATCTGCTGTGCCCTTGATCAGCACAATTAGGACCAAATACTGTTGTTGTTCTACCAGCAGAGACTCCTGCTCAAGCAGGGACAGACTGTCAGTATAACTTGAGCTGCTGCCAGCAGGACTCCCCTTCTTTTCAATTGGCGAGGGCCTGGTGCTAGTGAAACCACATGTTCTTCCAGGGGCCTTGGCTTTGGCCTAAACACATGGTGCCCAGAGCCGAATCACCATGGTAGCGGGAGACTCTAGCACTGTGACACCAGCATTGGGCCATCGTGGCATCCATCAGATGGTGGCACAACAGACTACAGGTGACCGGGCCTTTCTGGTGTGACACTGCTGGGCCTACTCCTAGAAGGACTCAATGTTCAAGTTACCACCATTTTTATTCCTAATTCTTCTTTTTTCTTTTTCAAGGACAACCGTGGACCTCAGTTAAATGAGAAGCCCCGGTAGCAGAGACTGACCCTCCCTACGGAGCTCAGGATGGGAGACACAGCTGGGGCATGTTCTGTTCTCCCAGAATACACAACCCATACTCAGCTAGTTCTCCTCAGGACAGATTTCCTCTTGCCCTTTGGGGTTTCCACATTACCCTTCCACACTGGGCCTTGGCCTAGCCAGGTCCCAAAATGCATCTCTGCTTAGGTGCCAGTGTTCATACTCAGGCAATAGCTCAGTTACAGTAGTTGTCATAACAACTTTCAGTGTAAAAACTACAGCTCCAGTGAGATGCCAGACAGGAGTTAGAGGGCTCCTGGCATGATACCGGCTGAAGTCAGGTTCTGCAGGTGCCAATAGCAGACTGTTAGTCGTGGGGATTCTTGTGCAACTTGCATCCCTTGTGAGGCCAATGTGCGCAGCATAGATCATGCTTAACCACCCCACATCCCTTCCAAAACGTACCACGTTCCCTGTGCCAACGTTCCTTCAGGGCAGGAGAGAGGTGAAAATAAAAGGATGAGGTGGCTCGCTAACACCAAAGCCCAGCCCCACCCAGGACTGTGCAGAGTCCGTGCCATACTATAATAATGCACTCTGCCGCGCTGGGCAATCCAGGGAAAGGGCAGCGCGCCCATCCACAAGCAGATGCTGCAAAGCAAGGCTGACCTGCACTAGAGTTTGGCAGTGGGGAGATGAGCAGCCTAGAATTAGACCCCTCATTCAGCTCCTTGAGGAGGCCAGAGGGACAGTTTAGAGCAAGATACAGGAGGGCTCTGTTTGAAAGGTGTCTGCACTTTAAGGGCAATACGGAGTCTGGCCAGGAACCAGCAGTGCAGAGTCTGAACTTGGAGTGACGGTTGTCTGATGGTGGTGTCAGGCACTCTGTGCTCTCCACATGGGGCTCCTCAGCACCCCAAGTTTCTAACCACAGGAGAGGGCTGTCTTGGAGCACCCTCAAAGGACAGTCGATAGGTGGGCCTGGAGCTGGCCCTGGGTGGTGGGGTTGTAGTAGGATGTAGCCCTGCTGCGATCAGGAGCCAGCGAACACCTTAGAGAGGGCAGGAGGAATAGCTCTGTCTGTGTTTCCCCCAAAGCTCTGTGTCATCAATATCTAAATGAAACGTCCAGTGCGGTGTGGCCTGATGCTGCACTGTCCCGGGGGAGTGCAGGGACTGAGCAGAAACCCCATTGTACATGGGGGACAATGGAGCTGTGGGGGATGGGATGGGAGGCATGAGTGCAATGCTGGAAGAGGCTGAGCTCATAAAAGCCTGGCTGGGCTGATGCATATTAGGAGTCCAGCCTGCTTAGCGTTCTAGAAGCACCTCTCATACAGCCACTGTAACCATGCACTTTAGGAGCCTGATCCAAAGTCAATGGAAAGACTTGCATTGAGTCCAGTGGGCTTTGGATCAGCCCCTCCTTCCCCTCACGCTGAATAAAGCTGTCGCTGCATCGCTCGCGTGTGTGAAGCGCTTTGGGATCACATGGAGTGAAAGGTGGGAGACAGACGCAATATGGTGCAAGCAGCACCAGGATGCAGCACTCCCCTCACCCCAGCAAGCAGTTCATGTAACTCTGGCATCAGGGTGCCCGTGACTCCCTCAGTGAGTCATTCTAGAAGGGGTGTGCCCAGCTGTTGTGAGTAGGCTGCTGGAGAGTGGCCATGTGGCCAGCAAGGTGGCTGCCTGTTACTCACCAATCCCCTCCTCTCCGGTGTGTGTGCGCACATCAGACATCCACTGTTTGGGTTGATTGTGTTTGAAAGCACTGCTAAAACAAAGTGCCATGTCCCCTGTGAGCTCTGCAGGGAGCAGCCTCCTGCCTTCGCTATCCCCCCCTCTCCTCCTCCCCCAGCAGCCGATCTCACAGGGGAGAGCAGCACAGCTAGCAAGGAAGACGTGTGGATTGACAGCAGTGTAACAAAGTGCCAGGAAATGCTGCTTTATGCCAGGGATCATTCTGGGGGTAGGGGTGGGGCTGGGAGAGCTCACTCACTGTCTTGCACAAATGACAGCCCAGCTTTTTGGAGTACGACTCTTTCAGTGTTTAACAAAAAAAACCCTCCAGTGACATTAACCCACGCTCCTGGGGATGAGGTCCCAGCGAGCAGTGGGGTGTGGGCTCGCTTTGCAGGTAGCGCTCCGCTCCTCCATCGCTGGAACTGTTTGCCTGTGGATTGGCCATCAAAGCTGCTCTTGCACATTTGCTTGGGTCAGGACTGCTCCCGGCTTTCATCCTGTCCCCTTTAAACACTGACAACAGGACCCCTGCAGCCGGCAGAGGTGCACGTTGACCGTGTCAGCCACAGCTCTTGATCTGCCATGGTAGTGCTGGTAGCTTCCTGACAGCAGCAGGATGCCTGGGAGAGAGACAGGGCTGCAGTGGGTGTAGCCATGTCTGCTGTATTGAATGGTGCCATCCAGGGATGAGCACTGTGATGCTGACTCTTGCTTCAAGGCACAGCACTTGCAGAGCTGCAGAGAGGGCTCTGCAGGTGCTGGCAGGACTTGCAGAAAAAGAACAACACACTCCATGGCCTAACCTCTGTGTGTCTGGGCTGAGCTCATTCAACTCCCATTAACCTCACCACTGCTGCAAGGTCAGCAGCTGCTTCTGCTCCATTGCCATCAGCTCCAGGGCTAAGCAGGGCTCCCACAGCGGGATTCAAACACTCCCCTCTGGAGGAATAGGACCATATGATGAGCTTATTGAAGACTTGGGATCTGTTTGAGTAGCACACTCATCCCAGGGCCTTTGTTAGAGGAGGGCAGCGCAGCGCAGAATGAGGGGTGCCATCGTGTGTTCCTATCACAGCTAGCTGGGGCTGGGAATCCACTCGTGTCATAGTATAATTTCCAATTCTGAACCTTAGTGTCCAAAATATGGGTACTAGCATGAATTCCCCTAAGCTTAATTACCAGCTTAGATCCTGTAGTGCTGCCACCAAGCAGGACTTAGAGTAGAGTGCCTGATAAACTCTGGTCTCCCCCAAACCCTTCCCTGGGGACCCCCAAGACCCAAATTCCTTGAGTCTCACAACAAAGGGGAATAAACCATTTCCCTTCCCCCTCCTCCCCTCCAGGTGTTCCCTCCCTGGGCTACTGGAGAGATATACAGATTCAAGCTCCGTGAATCTAAACAAAGGGATTCCCCCTTCTCCTTTCTTCCTCCCAGATCTTTCCCGCCCTAGGTACACTAGGAGATCACCGTGATTCAAACTTCTTGAATCACAACACAGCGAAATCAGGTGGTTCCCCCCACCTTTCTCTCCTCCTCCCTTCTCCTTCCCTGTTAAGTACAGACTCAATTCCCTTGAGCCTCAACAAGGGGAAAAATCAGACAGGTCTTAAAAGCAAAACTTTTAATAAAAGAAAAAAAGAATAAAGAAAATCACTGTAAATTCAAGATGGAATATTACAGGGTCTGTCAGTTTATAGAAACTGGAGGAAAAAACCTCCAGCAAAAATAGAATTTAAAATACTTTTAGCCAAATACACATTAGACCCCTACTAGCCAGATACACATTTGCAAATAAAGCAAAAACAATCAAAAAGACTAAACCGCCTTTCTACCTTTTGTACTTACTAAATTGGAATAGAAGATTAGAGAGCCTGTAGGTATGTGTAGTCACTCTCAGAGCCCAGAGAGAACAAAGCAAAACCCAAAAAAACAAACAAAGGCTTCCCTCCACCGAGATTTGAAAGTATCCTGTCTCCTGATTGGTCCCCTGGTCAGGTGGTTGGTTCCCTGTTTGTTAAGCCTTTACAGGTAAAAGAGACATTAACCCTTAACTAACTGTTTATGACAACTCGTCACTGCACAGAGAGGGTTTCTAAGCACTAGCATTTGGGGGTAACCGAAGATTTGGGAACTCTCTTGATCCCCCTCCCATTTTAGCTGTTTTCCACTGAAAGCACCGATAATGTAGTATCCTACATAGGTTTTTATACCACACTCCTTACCACAGTCTGTGGGCACCTTCCAGTTGGGCACTAAGCAATGTGACTATGCATCTGTCCTGTGTTTGTTCTCTTATCCTCGCCCCAGAGGGAGCAGCTAGTGCAGGGGAGTGTCCTGTTTTGGTAAGGGTGATTTTAATCTGATTTTTATTAAATAAATACACTGGTTGCAGAATGGAGATCAAAGAACAATGCACCTTGCACTTCGAGCAGAAGGTGGTGAGGTTTGTGGTAGCCCTTAGTTCCTGGCCGGGGGAGTTCATTGCACAGGCTCAGATTGCCCCTGGAGAAAGGTCTGTCTCCCGCTTCACTCTTTTTATTGTTCCATTGTGACAGAGGAGCAAAGTTGTCGACAAGGTCTTCATCCCAGAGCTTAAATGGTCTTTTAGGTATCCTGGCACAGGCCTTCGAATGCTTTGAGGATAAGGACTGAGCCTTGAACTTGAGTGGAAATGCTACGGGAAGCCAGCGTAGAGAGTAGAGGACTGGTGCTCATGGCAGGCTGTGGTGTTGAGATGTGCTGCAGTGTTCTGTACTCGGAGTTTCGTGCACTGCAGGTTTCATGCCCAGGTGTATCGCATTGCTGTAGGCCAGCTGAGCGGTGATGAAGGTGTGAATAACTGAGGCCAGGCCTGATGGGATGGTGTGTCCTAGCCAGCTGGAAATGGTGGAAAGCGTTACAACCATTGTGACATGCGAGCTTGTTGTCAGTGAGGAATCCAGGAGTACTCATAAGTCGATGGACTGAATTGACCAGTTGTGGATGTGAACTTCAGCCAAAGGAGACGCCAACATGGCTGCAGACTCTTCAGAATACTTTCCCCCACCCTCCAGCATCATCTCTGTTTTGCTAGGGTTTAGCATCAACCAGCTGTTCTTCATCCAGGAGCTGATCTCATCCAAGCATTGAGTTGTCTTGGTGGTAGGCGTGTGGTCATATGTGGTGAAGGATGGGTAGAGCTGTGTGTCATCGGCATATTGCTGGCACTTGAGTCCATGTCATCTGACCTGTTCACCAAGCAGTTGGATGTAGATTTCAAAAGGGACCGGGGAGGGAATTGATCCTTGTGGAAACCCAAAGTGAGAAGTCTAGTGGTAGAGGTGCAGTTGCCTATCACTGCTTTTTGGGTGTGTTTGTACAGGAAGGACTCAAACCATTTTACCTCATTACCCTGGACTACTGTCCTCTCAGGCCGGACAGCATATTTCACAGTCATCCATGTCAAACACTGTAGAGAGGCCCAGGAGGAGGAGAATGGCTGTCTGCCCTCTGCACACTGACAGCAGGAGATCACCCATCAGTGCCATTAGGCCAGTTTCATTTCTATGTCCTAGCCTGAATCCATGTTATGCAAGGTTTAGAATGTTAACTTCAGCTAGACGAGCTTGTAGTTGGCTTTTTGCTAGCTTCTCTGTGAGCTCAGGAATGGGAGGTTTGACGTTGGGCTAGGACTGAATTATCCACGCTGGCTGCTTTTCTAGCTGCAATTTAGCCTTCAGTTGTCATCCAGTCATTCAGTTTTTTACTTTTAGCATTCATTTATTTTAGTTGTCTAGCTGCAATTTTTTGTCCTTCTCCCCTCCAATGGTGTTGTCACTAAGATGGAGAGCTCTAAGATGGGATGCCAGAGCTACTCCAGCAGGAGAACATGACTTTATTTCCTCTTTTTAACGTCCCTTCCTACAGCCCTCTCCACTACACCTCTGAATGCCAAGTCCTAGCGCCAGTCACTGGTTTGCTCAGGTCCTCTGGGAGATGGGAAGTGAGCACACAATCCTTGAAGGTTTTATAACGGTATTTATTATCTTTAAAGAGCAGGGAAATGGATCCCAAGGCAATAACCCAGAGATGAGCAACTGTTAAAGCTCAGTGGTGGGCAGGACCATCCCATGAGCTATGTGATTGGGAGATGAGAGAGCTCTGCTGGGGCCTTTTGAACCGTCCTCGCAGCTGCATGTTCACTCCCTGTCTCCTAGTGACTGGCTTGCACACTCAAAGTAGCTAGTCTCTAAGGGTGTGTCTACACTGCCATTAACCCACAGCTGCCCTGTGCCAGCTGACTCGGGCTTAGGGGCTGTTTAATTGTGGTGTAAATGTCCGGGCTCATGCTGGAGCCTGAGCTCTAGGATCCTGTGAGCTGGGAGGGTCCCAGAGCTAGGGCTGCAGCCTGATCCCGAAGGTCTACACTGCAATTAAACAGGCCTGCAGCTGAGCCTCAGGAGCCCAAGTCGGCTGGTGCGGGTGTTGAATGGCAGTGGGGAGACACCCTGAAAGGCTCAGCAGGCAGATCAACAGCTGTGTGGGGAAGCAATAGCTTTGTAGTGGATAAATAAAGGTGTTCACAGTGTGTGTGCTGGCTAACCGATTCTGGCACTCGCTTTAGCGCCGCACCAAGCAGCCGTTCTTCGCTCCTGTTTCAGACTGTTGCTAAACCCAGTCCTGTTTTGTCGTCTGTCCGTTGCCAGTGTTAAACACTGTGTGTAGTGAAGGACCCCTGCAAATTGGCCAGGCACAGTAGTAGGTGGGGTTTGCCATCCTCTAACACATGAGGAATCTTAGCTGCTCATGGAGACAGGATACTGGACTCTGATATAATCCTGTCCCGCTGAGGAAGCTCTCTGTCCTGCTGTTGCACTCTGTTTTGTTTTGGGGATGGAAGGAGAATGTTTGTTTGCAATCCACTGGTGAAATGAGTGTCCCTGAACTGCCATGACCGACTTCTTACCCTGAGATGGGTCCTCTAACCAGCAGCTGCAAGGCATTGCAGACAGAAGAGCTGCCTGGTTTCTGTAAGCTCCCAGGTAGATCACAGTGAAATCACTCAAACAGCCATTTTTCCTGCCTCCACCACCTGAGACTGGCCCTCTCCCACTGAAGTATTAATGTCAATGAGTGCAGCAGCAGGCAGTCAGAGGGGCTGTAACCTCAGCCAAGGAGGAAATGCCCTTTAGCATGGCCAGTGTGGTCAGGCTGAAGTGAAAGTGACGAGACCCAGGATAGGAATGGCCCAGTAGACATCACAATCCTGTAGCATGGGAGAGGATTCCATTCACACACACCACACTCCCCCCTGGGAGGCTGGGGACAAAGGCTAGAGCCATTCATGGTCCTTGTGGACAAAGGAAGGGGAGTAGCCAGTGCGGAGCTAATGATGATGTCATGAAGCTTGTTTTGAGGAGCTGGGATCTGTCCCTGATCTGGTCACTTGTACAGTATTTTTGTGAGTCAAACACAATCTCAGTGCAATTTTTACCCTTACTCTTCACTCCAGCCTGCCCTAGGAGTGTGTGCTGATGCAACACCATGCCTGGGAACTCGAAGTACTGATGCATCAATGACTGGGGAAGGCAGCTGAAGTCAGTGCATGCACAGCCCAGCCTTGTTGCTTCTATTTTTATATTTGTTGTAAACCAGAAGTATTTATATAGATCCAGTGAATGGTTCAAGTCCTTTTTTCTCCCCCTCAGTTGTATAACTACATCTGTTGGCCAGCGGGTGACATCTGAGGAATAGAATGCTGTCTTGCTGTAACCTATGAACATATTTTAAATAAAAACCAACATTTTCTAATGTGCCAGTGTCTGACAAGTGGTTACTGTCTTTCCGTATGTGGAGAATCCAAGCAGGGGAAAATATATAGATGCAAATCTGAGTTTAGCTGCCCTATCATCTCATATTGTCCTCTTGTGTGTTACAAACCAAGTAGGGCATGGGCAAAGCATGGATGGGAAGTCTCAAGGAAGATGCCACTGTTGGAGGGAGTGGTGATGGTGGCTCAGTGAGTAGGGCCCTTCTTGTTCTGTGTCAGTACAGAACCAAGGTTGGGCTGCTGCAGGAGGCCCTGGCCATTCATTACTGGAGGCCCCATTGTGCTCTCTGGACTGATGTCTCTTCGTCTGTGCCTGGGATCCTAGCTGCTACGGTGATGCTGATAATAACAATGAGCTCCTAGCGTAGCTCCCAGCACTGACCCAGGCAGCATGGCTGGGGCCAGGGGCCTGGAACACCCGAGTTCCAGTCCTGGCTCAGTCAGGTCCGTGCTGTGTCCCTAGTAGGCGTAAAGCCGGCAGCGTAGCTGGCCACTTCACCTCCCTTACTGCAGCCCTGGTTCTAAGTGTAGGGGGAGCAAACATAAAAAAGGTGCCCCCCCCCGGCTCCTCTTCTGGCCACACCCCCCTTGGCTCCTCCTCTGGTCTCACCCCCGTGCCCTGACTCTACCCCCTCCTTCCCCCATTGGATCCAGCCCCCTCATTGCCCCAGTGGATCCCAAGCCAGGCCTGGGGAGGAGATGCCCCTGTGCAGCAGCCTGGGCACACGGGCCATGGCCGGATGGGGCCGGGAGTACTGCAGTGCAGCGCGGAGGCTGCTGCAGCCTGTGGGGCAGCGCGATGGGTCCAGGGGCAGCGCAGAGTGGGCAGGGCATGGGTGGGCAGCACAGCCGGAGCGTGGGCTGCCCGCTGGAGACATGCGGTGGAGAGGGGCTGCGGGGGGGAGACTTGTCCCAGGCGGGGCGGCTGGCAGATGGGCGAGGAGCTGGTTGGGGTCCCCCGAACCGATAAACTTCCCCGGCGCTGTCAGGGAGCCTCACGCCTCTCCCATTCAGCTGCGCTCCAGCGGCTCCTTCCCAGCGGGACGCGCCACATGTGCCCAGGGTAGGCCGGGGGGGGCGGGAGGCTCCACGGGGAGGGCAGCACGCGTGGCCAGGCTGCTGTCTGCAATCCCCTGGCGCGGCTGGGGCCTGCTAATGGTGGCTGCAGTGATGTTGGGGCTGCGCTGAGCATGGGGTGCAGTGGGTGAGTAGCCAGCCCCCTCGCTCCTCCGGCCGCGCCCGCCACCCCTCCCATGGCTCCTCCAGCCGTGCTTCCCCCAGTGCCTACCCAGCAGGCTCTGCTTTTGGAAAATGTGCTGAGGGGAAGTGGCTGCTTCCCCTGCACCCCGCTAACTACGCTACTGAGCTCAGTGCGATCCGGGGCTTGGCTGGAGCACCTACGAACTGCAACTGGTGGTTGATTCTTGGCATCTTTTACCCATTGGGCCACCCTCTCTTTTGGGCTGCCTGGACATGAGCTGCGGTAGCCAACCTGGCCAGAGGCTTCCCAAGGCTCAGGCAAAGCCAGAAGGTCACTTGTCTCTCTCCCTGAGGCTCCTGCCATCCAGTAGGGAAGAAGGCAAAGCAGTGCCATAACAAGGCCGACTAAAGCTGAGGGGCGCAGAAAGGCCCAAGAGCGTCCCTGCCATAACAAAAGCTGCTGCTGCCTTGGCAACAGGATGCCAGCAGGCAGCCGAGCAGCCGGCTGAGGCAGCTGCTGCACATCAGGAGGGCGAGGGAGAGGAGAGGAGGGGCACACACGTGTTTCTCAGCCTTCCCCTCCCCCAGCACCCACCTGGAGGAGACTCCGAGGGGGCTTCCGGTGGAAGACACAGGATCATCTGCAACCAGTGGATCTCACTCACCTGAGCAGCTTCTAGGGCTTCAGTGAGTGTTTGACCCTGTGATCTGCCACCATTCCTGCAAACTGGGCAAGGGGCAGCCCCATCCCCTACCCCCAGTGAGGCTACAGTGAGGGGCAGCAGGGGAGGAAGGAAGCCACACGTAATGGCAGTCCCATCCCTCCCAGAACCCACACCCCCTCTCCAGCCTCCAAATTCTGTCCCAGAGCCTGCCCTGCCCTCCACACTCCCTTCCAGAGCCTGCATCCCTCCACCCATCCGGCACCCCACCCTGTGCCCCAGCCTGGAGCCTGCACCCAGTACCCAAACTCCCTCCCAGAGCCTGCACCCCTCCACCCATCCTGCACTTCCACCCTGTGGCCCAGCCTGGACCCTCCACCCAGTACCCAAACTCCATGCCAGAGCCTGCACCTCCAGACTCCATCCCGGAGCCCAACCTCTCAACTGTCCTACACCCCAATCCCCTGCCCCAACCCAGGACCTGCATCCCAGACCTCCTCCCCTCACCCAAACTCCCTTGCAGAGCGTTAGGCAGATGTGGGGCAGAGTTTGGGGGCAGGAGGGCTCTAAGCATTCTGGGCACCACCAAAATTTCTACAAACCTGCTGCCTCTGATACTTGGAGTGGGAGTGAGGAGGCATGCGGCGAGTCAGTGGATGGAGGGGGGGGGCATCCATTTTCAGTATTTTAATTTTTGGTACTGTATTGATTGACTGCTGTGTGCATTAATATAGTGACCCCCTGGGTCTTTGAATGAGGCTTTATATTTGGGGGTGGGGGGATGAGGAGGTGAGCGGCAAGTCGGTGGCTGGAGAGGGGCAAATCTCCCAGGTTCAAAATCTGAGATTGTGTCTGTTGGTCCTTTATACTGCTTTTCTCTGGGCTGGGGGTTGTCCCAATGCTGCAAAAAGGGTGTTACCAAAGGAAGGTGCTTGCTTCTAACCCCCTAGGCCATTAGTATGTCTGCTCTTTTCTAGTCAGACCACTTGACAAGTTTGATTGTACTTGATCTGGCTCCCAGCCCCTCTCCAAGGGTTGCAGCTGTCTGGAGGTGCCTGCCACACCTTCCTCATTCACACCTCATTCATTCAACAGGACAATTGATTATAAAGTTGGGGGGAAGATCTTATTCTACTTCTAGCAAAAAGACATTTTTCTTTTACCGTAATTATACTACCTTATACAAAAATGCATAAAGCAGAGATTTATCTACAAGTGCATTGATTGATTGATGTGTGCAGTAATATAGTGACCCCTGGGTCTTTGAATAAGGCTTTATACTTGGGGAGGAAGAGGTGAGGGGATGAGCGGCGAGTTGGGGTCCAGCAGGTGGGCAAGTGGCGGGTCGGCAAAGAGTCGAGCAGTGAGCCAGCAGGGGTTCTTGGGGTGGGCATGGGGGTTTCTGGCAGGGGAGGGAGAAGGTGAAAGGAGGCAAGTGGTGGGTGAGGGACTGACTAGGAGGGATGCAGCAAGCCAGCAGGGGGCTAGGGAGTGAAGAGGGGTGTGATGATGGGGCCGAGCAGGGGAGGGGTGGGTCCTATTTTACTGCTGTGATCCGGTCACCCTATGGGTGCCATTTCTTCACCACACACACCCCTTCCTTTTTGGCCCACAGCTGTTTTGGTGGGGTGCCGCTGGGGAAGGAGGGTTTGTTTCTGCAGGGCTGGGCAGTGTTTTGGGGGGGGGCGCTTGGGGGGGTGTTTTGGGGGGGGCAGCGCTGGGGGGGCAATTGTATATTCTTGCCTCTGGTACAAAAAATAGCTAGTTACGGCTCTGAGGCAAAGGAGCAGTCAGAGCTCCTCCTGTTCTGCAGCTGGTGGCTGCGGGGGAGCTGCTGAACAGCAGCAGGGAAGAGAAGCAACTGCTGGGAGTGCTCCTGGCTCACATCACTGCTGCTCCTGGGGCTGCAGTGGAGGTGGCAGCAGCCCCTTCCTAGCTACCAGGCCTCATTCTTCTGCTTAAAAACAACAGGTCACGGCGCAGGGACACATCATAATCAACTGCACGTTTCCTTCTTAGCACGGTTGGCCGGACAGTGGTGGCATGGCATTTGCATGGTGTTTTGGCTCTATAAATCCTAGGCCTTAATGAGGAGAAAATATAGGTGCGAGGGAACGTTCACTGGAAGAAATGCAGCGTCCTGGCTCTGAGCGCAGACCTACCCTCCCAATGATAAGGAAAGGAAACCAGCTTATTTCTCGTAATGCAGACAAGAAAGGAAAAGTGTGTCAAATGCCTGGGAGACTTGCTGGTTAGGCATTGGCTTCTCCCCTGTTGCCATGATACTGAATAACAGTAACTGAATAATAGCTGGGGTGAGAGCAGAGGCAGGTTTGCAGGTGTTGAGGATGGGAACTCCCACTGTGTGTGGGGTGTAGCCTTTTATTTTAGTTCAAGTGTATTTACTAATGGTATGTTACACCACAGTGGGTTTGGCTCTAGTGGCTACAGGCTCGAGCTCAGTGGAGTGAAAGTCACCTCTGCTACTTGTTCCAGATCTAGAGCCTCAGCGATCACATGAAAACCAGTCACAAGAACAATGTCTAACATCCTTTTTCAAGTTTATTAGAGTTACCAACAAAGTTATGATTAGCCAAGCATAGATAAATCCTACACATAATTATAATGATCATTAGCAGGGGTGGGCAAACTGTTTCCTCTGAGGGTCACATCTGGATATAGAATTGTATGGTGGGCTATGAATGCTAACAAAATTGGGGCTGGAATGTGGGAGGGGGGTGAGGGCTTGGGATGGGGGTGTGGGCTTTGGAGTGGGACAAGAAATGAGTTCAGGGTGTGGGGCTGTGGGGATGGAGTGTGTGTGTGGGGGAGGTGAGGGCTCCGGCTGCGGGTGCAGGCTCTGCGGTGGGACTGAGGATGAGGGGTTTGATGTGTAAGAGGGTGCTCTGGGCTAGGACCAAGGGGTTTGATGAGTGGAAGGAGGATCAGGGCTGGGGCAGGGGATTGAGGCACGGGGGGGTGAGGCTCTAGCTAGGGGTACAGGCTCTGGGGTGGGGCTGAAGATGAGGGGTTTGGTGTGTAGGAGGGTGATCAGAGGTGGGATGGGGGTTGGGGCACGGGGGGGGGCAGCTCAGGGGTGCAGGTTCCAGGCAGCACTTACCTCAAACAGCTCCCAGAAGCAGTGGCATGTCCCCCCTCTGGCTCCTATGCGGAGGCACGGTCAGGCAGCTCTGCTGCATGCTGCCCTGTCCGCTGGTGCCACCCCTGGAGCTCCCATTGGCCGTGGTTCCTGGCCAATGAGATTTGTGGGGGCGTCGCTTGAGGCAGGGGCAACATGTGAAGCGGAGCCCCCTGGCTGCCCCTATGTGTAGGAGCCAGAAAGGGGACATGCTGCTGCTTCTGGGAGCCATGCAGAGCAGCCCCCAACCCTGCTCCCCAGCTGGTGCGCCGGAGCGGGGCAAACTCCAGAACTTGCTCCCTGGCAGGAGCTCAAGGGCTGGATTAAAATGGCTGGCGGACCAGATGCAGCCCGTGGACCATAATTTGCCCACCCCTGTCCTAGATAGTCTTGTGGTCTGATGTGGCTCTCCTGGCTTGATCATCAGTAGAGGGATGGTTCCTGGTGGAGTTTTCCTATGGGGAACTCAGTTTTCCCAATCTGGGCACCCACTTTTATAATGTGATTCTGACTGTACCTCATACCCTGCAACTATGTGTGAAAGTGTCAACCCTCTTTATTTCTTATTGCATTGTGCTCCCAAAGAATATTGGAGTACCCTGTTTTCTATAGCTTATGCCTAGTTCCTTATATCCTCATTAGCATTGATGCACAGTCTGTGTCCTGAAGTTAAGGCCCGTGTTAGTATCTTTAGGGCATTTTGTGATCTAAAATTAATCTTACGGGCTAACTTTTCACAATACCATTCATTGGTACATCTTTTCCTCTAATTGTGGGTCATTCTTTGGTCACTTATTTATGTCAAGTGTTTCTTAACACTAAGCCTAGTATGGCTAAGATAAAATCTTAACAGGTCTCAGCCTGTAAACCCTGCATTTCAACCCTACTTGGATACTTAATTGATACTTATCCCTTCTAGCTACCAATCAGTTTTTTTCAGGTTAGGGCCCTGCATTGGTAATGGCAGGGAGCTAGGCATTTCTTAAATGAAAAAACAGCTAATTGTTAAAAATGTCTGCCCTGGGGCCATGAGCTGATGCAGCCTGGTGTCCTCTTCAGGGCAGACATTGATGGGCACACGGACCAGGGGCTAGTACCCCCTTCATGCAATTATTCCAGGGGCTAATGTGTAGTTCCATCCCCACAATATTATACGGAGGTGAGAGCAGGACCCAGAGGGTCCCTGTGTGCAGGGAACCCAGCTAGGGTTACCACTTGGCCAGTATTTGACCAGCCTGACAGGTTTTGTTAAGGGATTTGCCAATTGCCAGAAAAGTTATTTAATCTGCCAGGTTTGTTTTAACAGGGGTCTAAAGATTTGCATTATTATTACAATACACTGGGACACCTAATGTTAATGTGTCCAGCTAAAGACGCTGCAGTGTTCCCACTTTCACAGTTTGTGGTAACAGATTAAAACTGTTGCGAGTTGTGAGTCACATAAGTGTGAGGAGCTATGCAAGGCATAGTAAATAATGGAAGATCAGGGCAATGGTGCAACTGAGCCTACAACACTCCTCACCCCACCCCAGAAAATAAAGCTCACATTCAATGATAACTGGCTACATGAAATCAAAGAGGAAGACTGGCTGGCAAAATATGCTGATAAAACAAACACCAGTTTATCAATCTTATCTGTAGGTGTTATCTCTCTAGATAATGTAAGGGTCTGGGGGGGGGGGGGTTTGCAGAGTTGCCTTGTGGTTGGGTTTTGGGCTTGCAGTGGGCTTGCCTCCTAGGGGTTTGCCTTTTTTTTTTTTTTTTTTTTTTTTTTTTTTTTGTGCATTGCAAAGCTGGTAACCCTAACCCTGGAGGAGGGGCTGGAGCAGCTGCCACATGGCTAGCTGCAGCCATCTGGGCTGGTGTGCCAGGTGGATGCAGGGGGTAGCACAGTCTATCACCCCAGGCAGCCAAGGGCAGGTTGCTGTTCATGTGACTCACTAGCAGCTGGCCCTGCCTGGGCCGGCCTTCCAGCCACCAGAAGACACCCACCTCCAGGAGGGGCAGGAGCACATGTACCAGCCACCAGCATAGGCAGGGGCGCCAGCTACCGATGCATTGCCATAGGAATGGCAATAGGCCTAGCCAGGGATGCCCTTTGAGCCAGCTCCTGCAGAGTCTCAGTAGCTCCCCTCACGTCTTCTCCTATTCCACTGCCCCTCCCATGCACTGAGAGCTTCCATCTCCCCACCCCACATAACATCCTCCCATTCCTCTCAATGGAGCATGTATTGTGGGGAGTGTAATTGTAACCCTTCTGCCAGGTGGAGCCAGCAGAAACAAGGGCCAGGTTCAGTATTTAGTGGGTTCCTTTTCAATAACACAACACAAAACTGGCTTGAGCCCCCCGCCCAGTGACCTGGACAATTACACACCACTCCTGGGTGCCTCTAAGAGGCAATCCTTCCTCTCTTGCAAGCACAGAGTCTGTGTGTAGCAAAAACTTTTAATAAAAGGAGGGAAGTAACTCAGCATTCACTTGGGGAAACACCACACTTAGGGTTCATAAACATAAATCATGAGGAAAAGACCTACCCCTCAAGTAAGTTGGGCAGTGTCCTTTTCCCATCTGGGTCTTAAGTCCAGCAACCCAAAAGCCCCTCTAATGTGCCTGTCCCTTCTTTGCACCCAATTCATAGTTGCTGTTGATGGCCAGTGCAGCCTGAGTTCAGAGGTTCAGCCACAGAGTTCTCCTCCCACCCTGTGTGGAAGGGGGTGGGGGGAGTAAGGAGTCACCTTACACGCTCTGCTGCTCAGGCACTCACTCATTGCCCCAAAAGCCAATTGCCAAACATGTGTGGGGTTCTTCTCTGGCCTTCTCTGCCAGCTTCCCTGCTGGTTGCTTGCCACATACCTCTCTGCCATTCACCCTGCTGGCTGTACCTCCCCAACAGCTGCCCATGCCTCCCCGCCAGCCACGCATTTCCACTACCCATTCACCGAGATATTTTCAGAGCCCTGCACTCAACACAGTGCTCAGTGATTTTGGCTGTTAGTGGAGGAGCCTCACTGCTGGTACACACAGGGCACTCTTTTGCAATAGAGACACTGTTTTAAAGTAGATGTAATACTTAAACCTAAGTATGACTGATTTTATCTCTATATGACTCTTAATTAAGCCTAAATTAATTTATTTAATGTACTATGGAGAGAAACAGGATCAAACACTGCCCACACCACCAAATACAAATTCCCCACTCTTCCTCAACCTACTGGGCTTTGGAAACCATGTCCCCTGCCTAGCAAGTGACATTCAGTTGAGGATGAGTCCCTCCATTGGGGTATGCCAGGTACAGTTCTGCTGCCCTCAGTTCATACAACAAGGATAACAACCCTTTATTACTCCTGTCCCAATAACAAGGAGACTGGGGCTCCAACACCAGCCACAAGTGATCATTTGGGCAAGCAATCCCATCATGCTGAGTGCCTAGGCAGGGTGGGTGTGCCCATGCAAACGAGATCAGCTCCTGAAGTCTTTTCCACAGCGCACCACTAGATGTCAAGGGAGAGATCATTCAGCCTCTGCTTACATCACGATAGCTGTGGACCAAAGGCTTTTGCTGCTGAACTTTTTAGTGGCCCCACAGAGCTACGCTGAGCTCATAGGCAGCGGTCACATAGCAGATCATCCCTTCCCCTCCTCCCACTGCACAAACCAAGGACACTGGCACTGTGTCCTGGCTGCAGAGCAGCGTGCATAGGGGCACATAGATCCCATCCTCCCACCACCCTTTGTTGGGAAGGAAAAAGGGTCAGTCCATAGCAAAGGAAACCACTCGGGAAAGTAACTGCAGCTAAAACCATTTGAGTTGTGGTTTTGGAAGGCCTGGGAAGGACAGCTCCAGTCAGTCAAATGTCTGCCTGGAGGTCCCCGTGTGGTATGCTCCTGGCCTGCTTTGCAGCAGCAGGGCTGAGCAGCCCCAATGGGCCAATTCATTGCAAGGGGAACACTAGACAGAGGCAAATGCGTAGGTTCTGTCCACACTAGCAAAAAGAAGACCCTGTGATTTCTCCCTAGTTCCCTGGCAGTAGCAATTGTGCGAACTTCGGTATAGCTGGAACTTGGGTGTTTTTACCACCCTGCCCTCTACACTCACTGGGTCTCCCCATGCCCCTGAGCTGTTTGCATTGGGGCTTGCTTGAAAGAGGAGCTGGTGTATAAAAAGCCCACCACTTTCAGTGCTTTCTTTTATTAGTGGTTCAGGTGGAGATGGGCCTGAACCAAACCCCTCAGGTCCAAACACCCACAGGCTTTGGGGAACTTCAGTCAGGGCCTGGAGCTTGCACCCCGGGCCCATCTCTGGTCCCAGTGTTAGTGTTTGAGTGAGTGTGGCTCTCCTGCTAGGCTGGGACATCCAGCTCCTGGCCCCTGCTGCGAAGCCTTCAGCCTCTTCTAAAAGCAGGAACTAACTCTTCATTCACCACCAGATTAAATGGAGAGAGGCGGCACAGGCTGTTCTCTAAGTCCAGCCCCTGAACGTTGAAATGTTAGCACAGCTGGCAGCATCCATTGTGGCAGACAAGTGAAAGGCCAATGTGTCTGAATCTGATTTGTACAACGGTCCCATCTTAACTGTTCTTCCAAATGATTGCTTATTGCTAACAACCGCTAACCTCATGAGTCAGAGCCTTG
The DNA here is from genome assembly GCF_025201925.1 of Gopherus flavomarginatus. Taxonomy (NCBI): domain Eukaryota; kingdom Metazoa; phylum Chordata; order Testudines; family Testudinidae; genus Gopherus; species Gopherus flavomarginatus. The sequence continues at coordinate 50,266,421 of NC_066625.1, forward strand.
GCTTTCCCACAATAGCAACATCAGTCATTTAAAAGCAACCAACCAACCCTCCCCACATAGGCCTACTACTTGGGAGGAGAGAAGAAAGTGCTTGGAGGTGCTCAGCGTGACGAGAGTCATATAAGTTTCTAGATGAACAGATGGATTTAAAGGAGAAATGTTCTTAATAAAACTGTAGGTTTCTCTGCAGTGGCTTGAATTATTTGTTCATTACTGAGAAAAGCCTGAAAAGTAAGGAGGCTTTAGTGCAGGGGTAGGCAACCTATGGCACACGTGCCGAAGGTAGCACGCAAGCTGATTTTCAGTGGCACTCACACTGCCCAGGTCCTGGCCACCGGTCTGGGGGGCTCTGCATTTTAATTTAATTTTAAATGAAGCTTCTTAAACATTTTAAAAACCTTATTTACTTTACATACAACAATAGTTTAGTTATATATTATAAACTTATAGAGAGAGACCTTCTAAAAACGTTACAATGGATTACTGGCACTTGAAACCTTAAATTAGAGTGAATAAATGAAGACTTGGCACACCACTTCTGAAAGGTTGCCGACCCCTGCTTTAGTGTCATGTAAAAAGGAGATTTACACATTCAATGGCAGTAAAGAACACAAAATCCGCAGGTTGACTTCAAAGAAAGCAAGTTACCCTAAATGGACGGGCTGGTGATTCCTTTATCTATCTAAACTGTTTTTCAATGGTTTTCTTGTGTTAATTTAGTGTTGATGCAAAGCATAACGGTACTGGCATGAATGTGTGGTTAAAACATTGGCTTGGGACCCAAGAGAGCTGGGATCTGTTCCTGACCGACTCTATGATCTCACCAAAAGCTTTTAAGCAAAGTAAGCTGTCATGGGATAAGAGGAAAGGTCCTCTCGTGGATCAGTAACTGGTTAAAAGATAGGAAGCAAAGGGTAGGAATAAATGGTCAGTTTTCACAATGGAGAAAGGTAAATAGCGAGTGTCCCCAGGGATCTGTACTGGGACCAGTGCTGTTCAACATATTCATAAATTAGCTGGAAAAGGGTTAATCAGTGTGGTGGAAAAGTTTGCAGGTGATACAGAATTACTCAAGATAGTTAAATCCAAAGCTGACTGTGAAGAGTTACAAAGGGATTTCACAAAACTGGGTGACTGGGCAACAAAATGGCAGATGAAATACATAGATAAATGCTAAGTAATGCATATTGGAAAACATAATCTCAAACATATGTACAAAATGATGGGGTCTAAATTAGCTGTTACCACTCAAAAAAGAGATCTTGGCTTCATTGCGGAGAGTTTTCTGAAAGGATCCACTCAATGTACAGCGGCAGTCAAAAAAAATAAGATACTGTTAGAAACCATTAGGAAAGAGACAGCAGAAAATATCATAGTGCCACTATTTAAATTCATGGGTCGCACACACCTTGAATATTGCATGCAGTTCCAGTCATCCTATTTCAGAAAAGATATGTTAGAATTGGAAAAAGTACAGAGAAGGGCAATAAAAATGATTAGAGGGATGGATCAGCTTCATATGAGGAGTGATTATAAACACTGGCCCTGTTCAGCTTGGAAAAGAGACGTCTCGGGGATACGAGAGATGCCTATAAAATCATGAATGGTATGGAGAAAGTGAATAAGAAAGTGTTATTTACACCTTCTCAAAACACACAAACCGGGGTCACTCAATGAAATTAATAGGAAGCAGGTTTAAAACAAAAATAAGGAAGTATTTCTTCACACAACACACAGTCAGCCTGTGGAACTCTTTGCCAGAGGATGTTGTAAATGTAGACCATGTTATCAAAAGGGAGAATCTGGAATAGACTCTACAAGCCCAGTCCCACCATTATATGAAAGGAGCCTGGCAAAGAATCTAACAAACTTATTGAAGCAGCAAAGAGTCCTGTGGCACCTTATAGACTAACGGACGTATTGGAGCATGAGCTTTCGTGGGTGAATACCCACTTCGTCAGTCACGCTCCAATACGTCTGTTAGTCTATAAGAGCATGACTCTTTGCTGCTTTTACAGATCCAGACTAACGCGGCTACCCCTCTGAAACTTGTTGAGTCTACCAACTACCATGTTGTTGCCAAGTACCGACAATATGCTGTTGGCCAAGTGGCAGGAACCCCAGGAGGTCATTTGCCAAAGGGGGAATGTGCACTATGACAGTGGTTCTCAACCAGGGGTCTGGGGCCTCCTGGGGGGCTGCAAGCAGGTTTCAGGGGGTCCACCAAGCTGGGCCAGCGTTAGACTTGCTGGGGCCCAGGGCAGAAAGCTGAAGCCCCAGCACATGAGGCTGAAGCCCGGAGCCCCAAGTCCCGCCACCCAGGGCTGAAGCTGAAGCCTGGGTAACTTAGCTTCACAGGTCCCCCTGTGGCATGGGGCCCCATACAGTTACTCTGCTTGCTACCCCCTAACGCTGGTCCTGGCTTTTATATGCAGAAAAACAGATGTTGTGGTACCAGGGGGCCGTGGAGTTTTAATCGGGTGTTGGGGGAGCCTCGGAAAGAAAAAGTCTGAGAACCCCTGGACTATGAGATCTGTTGCTTGGATAAGAAAAAGGAAAAACAATTTTTCCATATGAACTAGTTAAAGGCTTGGAAAGCACAGGAGGGACTATTTATAGACCTCAAGACATGCTATATGACTTGGGACTGGAAGCGCAGCCTCCAACAGCCCCTGCAGACATTCCCATAGTAGACAGGTGCCCTACACGCCTGTGATAGCATGCTGGGAACCTGTTGGGATACTTTGGTGATCTCTTCTCCTCTCAACTGGGTCAAACCCACCTCCTGACCCACCACATCCAGATAAACCTGGGGGGGCCAAACCTGAACATAGGATCAACAGAGTTCCAGAGAAACTCTGAGTAGCTTTAGAACAGGAGGTTCCTGCAGTGCTAGAACTGGGCATCATTGAAGAGTCCCAAAGTCCTTCGTGCAGTGCGGTGCTACTGGTGCCCAAACCAAATGGCACAACCTAGTTCTGTGTGGATTTCAGGGCCTTGAATGCAGCCTCACAATTTGATGCTTATCCTGTGCCCCAAGTTGATGAACTCTTGGATCAGCTTGGAAAAGTGAAGTTCATTATGACGTTGAATTTACCCCTTAGAGCTGACTCCCAGCTTTGCCACCCATTTAGGGCTGTTCTATTTTATAACCCATGCCCTTCAGATTGCATTGGGTGCTGCCCACCTTTCAAAGACTAATGGATCATGTATTTCATCACCAAAGGCAATCTGCAGCTGCCTATCTAGACAATGTAGGGGTCTTCAGTGAAGACAGTCAATCATACTTAGTGCACGCAACATTGGTTCTGCAATCACTGAAGAAGGCTGGGCTTCCAGCACCCATGAAAAAATGTAAATTTTGCCTGCAGGAGACTTAATATCTTGAGTATCTTGCACGGAATGGGAAAATGCAACCTCTGCAAGATAAAACAGAGGCATTGGGAAAAACTTCCATCCCCCAAACAAAAAAACGTGTGTGCCTTTTTAGGCCTGGCCAGCTATTATTGTCTGTTTATTTGCCATTTTGCAGAACTAGCCACACCATTGATGGGTCTTACCAGGACGTCTGCACCAAAAACAGTACAGTGGACATGGGACTGTCATGGTGTTTCAAAATATAAAAGACATTTTGGGGGAACAACCAGTGCTCTGGTGCAGAGATTCTTCACTACCTTTTACTTTATACACAGACTCTTCCACCATAAGTTTGGGGGCCGTAATGTCTTAAAATTTTCAAGGAACAGAGCATCCGATCTTCTGCTTAAGCAGGAAGCTCCAGCAACATGAGACTAAGTATTCCACCATAGGAAAGGAATTCTGGGCAGTAGTGGCACTGCGCTGTTATCTCCTCGGAACCCCGTTCAAACTACTTACGGCCCATGCTCCTTGAAATAGACACAAGCAATGAAAGATACTAACCCACGAATTACATGGTAGTATCTGGCACTACAACTTTACGCCTTTACAATAGGGCAGTGCCCAGGGTCCCAGCATGACAACGCACATTTCTTTTCCCAAACAGAGAGAGATCTTGTTCTTGGGAAGAATCCCTATCCCAAAATCTTTCAGGAGGGGGAGGTATGTGATAAGGCCCCATGCTGGAGGCCCTGTAGTCCTACTCACCCAGCCTAAGAGAAGAGCAGTGAAGTGGGTCCTCCAGCCTGCCTAAAATGAGCCCAGCAGACTCAGCTAAAAAGAGCTGCAGGGCTTTAGCAGGTCAATTCCTGCCTGCAATCAGAGAGGTGAAGAAGGGTGTGCCTCTCTGGCCAAAGGAGCTCAATAGGCTGCATTTACTGGACCTGGGAGAGAGAGGACTTGAGAACTGTAACTCTAAGGTAATGGGGGAAGATAAAAGGACCAAGCGGGAAAAGGCCCAGAGAAAACAGCAGCAACTAATTAAGGGAGGCTATTCGTGGCTGTTGTGGATAGGATCTGTTGATTATTTGTATAGTCAATTGCTTGACCACAATTTAGTTTGTTATTTTGTTATGAAATATACTCAAGAAGAGACCAAATAACCAGTGTCAGTCAGGAAAAAGGCTCTATATGGTAGCAGTCTCCAAAGAGCAGTCCTGAGAAGCAGTGTTACATTTATCTTAAGCAGGTGTGCTTCCCCAAAGTTCCATCCCTAAAGTCATCTCTTTATACCCTTCTTGTACATCGGTAAAAGGCCACCTGAAACTAGATTCACTTAATTAGTTTTTTACTATGTTTGTTTCTGGTACCATGGTGCAACCATTTATCTCTTGTTCTGAACCCATGCTCTCCAGGTCATGATCCACCCTTATCTTTGTTCTGGGTACATACATTTCAGGTACTAAGGGACACCTCCTAGGCCTGTATCAGGAAATATGTTTGTGAAGGTAACACCCTTTTCGTTGCTATGAGGAAACAATTATATGTCCTGATATTGACAGTTTTCCTTTCTACTTAAGCCTAAATTTACTTCCTCTAATGCTAGGTGTTATGGGATACTTAGGATAAGTGAACAGGCTTATGATAAAGGTATAGGCCAATTTGTGCTATATAATTGCTATATTAATCCTTAATATGTATAATTATTGTATGCTTGGAATATATATATTGCAGATAGTATTATCAGCATAATATATATGTATGCTAGTCAGCACTTATTAGTCAACAGGTCTCTGGGCTGGAACCTGGAGTAATGGATGGGCCTGGGTTCCCCCACTGGCCAAGCATCGTAAACCCTGAGCAAAGGTCTGGATTTAAAGGGTCAAATGATGGGCTGAAGACCCTGGCGGGGATAGACAATTTGGTGAACACTTTGCTATCCTGGAAGGGGTTTGTGTATGTGACTTAGCTGAAGGGCTGCGCCAGACCAACCTAGCGAGATTGGCAATCTATAGAGGCCATTAGGAGTGGGGAAAAGATAGCAGTATCTCACTCAGCCAGTAGGAGATACTCAAGGGGTGAGTGCCACCCCATCACACACACACTTTCTTTGGGTGATTTTATCTCAAAGGATATTGAAGTAGCACATTACAGTAGCCCAGTTCTAATAATTTCACTCAGTAGAGGGCAATATTAACTAAGAAAAACAAGCTGTAAGTATTTGATGAATAGCTATGAATGTCCAAGTAAAATGTTTGAAAAATTACTTCTTTGCGAACTGTGACTTTTAATTTGGCAGTGAGCCTTTGTAACATAAAACAGACTGGGCAGTGAGCGGGCTTTATTTTTTTTTTTTACTTTCTGGGCTCTCTGAGAATTAGATTAAGGATTCAATCCAGTTAACTTTGACACGAGTAACCTTAGTTACATGATTAGTTCTACTTATTTCAGTGCATAAAGTTACCCACATGCTTAAGCATTTGCAGAATCAGGCTCTATATGTGTTCAGTGATCTTAGCAAAATGAAGTGAGTTGTGCATATGCAAATCTAGGATAACTTGAACCGCATGCCTGGACAGCATGACATTAACATGCAGGCAGGGTTGTATTAGGATGGAGATGAGGTATCTTTCCTCTACACAAGATTTTTCTTCAAAGTTAGGATGTGGATAGATGCAAGATGACTTGCATTGGGTGAACCTTACAAGTTTCTAGTAAGCCGTATGGAAATTACTCTGATGTAGAAATTGGGCTGAAAATTCCATGGAAAAGACTTTGCTAGAAGCTAGCCAGTACTTTGTGTGTCAAGAAATACTGTACATGCTTCAGGAATAGCCTCTCAGAATGCAGAGAAGCAGGTAAATTATTTGTAGAGAACATTATTCAGTAAGATTATTTCATCTTCAAAAGTGCCTGAGTTTAAAGTGAACTGTGCATCTAGAATCTTTTGAACTGCACTTGCAGTCCTATCTCTGTGGATACCTGAAATACACTCCCTATATGCATACACAATCTGATGGCTCCAGGTGTCTCCTATAGAGATAGCTAACCAAACTCTGACAAACTAAACCCTTGTATTCTTTCTGTATTTCTTTCCTCTTCGTTACTTAGGAATGTGTGTGGATACACACATGCTCACACAGATATTAGATAATCTCTCCTTTCAAGTGAGAGAACAGAAAAGACTAGGTAAATCCTCCCCTAAGAGGAAGTCTGTCCTGAACTAACCTGAAACAGAAAACATGTACATACCACCTAGGTACCCTAGTCATGGACCAAAGTCAGTGAATGCTCATGGACCTGGAATCTCTCTCCCTAAGCTCCTGTCCTGAAAAACTAACTCCTGGAGGCCATTCTAGGTTAGTGGTTCTCACCCCTCCGTGTATCACTGACACCTACCTAAGACAGCAATCCCCCCTGAACGCTCACCCGTGCTTAAACTCTGCAATACTTACTCATGGTGGGAAGATGGGACAGGTTTTTCTTTTGCAGCAAGCATGTTGTAATGGAGTGTTTGAGGCTAGACAAAGTCTTATGTAAAGATCACAAGTGACACCATATCTGGTGTTGATTACAGATTGGGCCTTAACAACCCATTGGCAAAATCAACACTGGCCAAGGGTTGGGTGAGCCTCTCTGCAATTTTCTGCAAAGAACTAATGCTTCACGAAAGAGCTAACAAGCAAGGTTTCCTGCACACATCAGAAAAAAGTTGGGAGAGTTCCTCCAGTAGAGGAATATTGCCATGTGGTATGAGAGCTGACAAATGTCTACAGACTGGAAGAAGCTCTCAGTGCATTTACATAACTCATTCATCGAGGAGTGGCTGCAGGGTTTTTAAGCCCCCAGTGACTCTATACGAACCCAAATAGCTAAATTAACATATGGAGGCAAGCGATTCTGGGCTCCTCCTTAGGCGTCTCTGCATTAGGAAAGGTTTACCCTGCTGTGCTCATCCGCACTCCTGCCATCTATAAACCACAGGACAGAACTAGATTTTTTTTCAAACATACGCTGGTGCACAGCAGGGCAGCCCTTTTAAAAATTAGATTTGTTCCACTAAAATTACCATCTTTACTCTATGTCCCATCTAAGCCTGTGATTCATTGCTCCCTATAACTGCTTCTGCTCCCATCCATGGAGGGTGATCCACTATTATCAGATACACCATTAGGGAGCTCCCTACTTGTGCTGCTACAAATGCAACTATTTTGGTAGGTGAACAAATCCTTTCAGAAAGCAGCCCAGGCCTGCTGCTCTCTCCTGCTGAGCTGAACTCTGCTGTAACCACACTGTTTTGCCTTGTTCAGAATTCTGGGCTGCCTCTCACAATTCAGGCAAAAGGTGCAGCTGCAAAGGCACCTTTGAATTTTTGGTAGAGGTTTGTGTGTGGTGGCAGGGTTGTTTAAATGGTTAAAAACAGCATTTGTATTTCTGATATAAAACAGGGAACAGACAGCAGCTTAGATTAGACCCCTCCTGTCAGGGTAGGTGCCAGCTCATTGCCTACCTGGGGCTTGCAGATTGCCAGCATGTACTTACACAGGAAGCTTTGAGGAAGATAAAGGAGCAAATAGCCCAAGGTGGGTTCATACCTTTCTTTGAGCATTGCCTGTTAGGTTTATTTACCAGCAGGGAAGTATTTGTCTACCTCCCCTTTCACACTGTTTATTCTTACTGTGCCTGTTGCCGCCCTTGGTACTTTAATGTATTTGCTTTTCCTTGTGTAAAGAAATTCCACCTTAAGGCCTTCAGTGCTTAACGTTTCCTTCGCTGCTCCCTTCCCAGTTGTGAGTGCGAGCCACGGCGCAATTTCAGTGCCTGAACTCCAGTCAGGTGCCTTTTTTTCAACATGGCACCACTGCGTGGCATGCAACCCCACTTAGCGGCAGGTACCTAAACTCACTTGCTGCCTAACTTTTCACTGTAAAATTTCACAGGCACCAAATTTTAGACTCCAGAGCATGCGACTACTTCCTCTAGGCATCCAGATGCCTCTCTTTCACCCCCAACTCACTGAGATTCATGAACCAGGGGCAGGCAGCTAGGTGTTCAGCTCCCTACATTGTGTGTGGGACCCAAACCAACACCTCTGAGCATGCTGACCATATCAGGTACCATTCAGAGGTGCCCACCTTGTAACTTTTAGCCTAGCGGTTAGAGCAACTGCCTGGGGATGTGGGAGATCCACATTCAATTCCTCCTCTCTGCTAGGAGAAAAAGAATTCAAACTGGGCTCTCTCACTTCTCAGAAAAGTGCACTAATCACTGAGCTATGAGATATTTGAATGGGGTGGGGTGGGGGGGATCCTTTAGTGGAGGCTGTTTTAGTGTGGATAAATAATGAAAGCACAGCCAAATGACTTTTCCATTGAAATACTTTTAGTGAAACTTGAGGGCACACAAAAACTTGTAGGATCAGTCCTTTATGCTGTAAAGCTGGGCTTAGCTGAGCCACAAATCTAGGCCACCTAGCTATTTTATAGCTCTGCTAAATAACAAGTAATGATCAAAAACTTCTCCTCCCATCCCCAAGCAACAATACAGACCGGCCTCCCATTTCAAACATTAGTTCGAACTTGTGACCAATCTTTACTCATTTATGAGAAACTGTCCTACCGCTGTCGTTTGCTGTGCAGCAGCCATTGAGCATAAGGGATGCAAAGAAGAGACAATAAAGCCTGAAAATATTTTTTCCCCTGCATCATACATGGTTTAACAGGAGTTAATGTCCATGCCTCCTGATTTTTGCTGTATTTTTTTTTAATGGCCATCCCCTTAATCCACTCCATTTACTAGCTGATAGAAGTGTTGTGAAGCAATTTAAAGAAACTTCAGGTCCATTCCAACTTTCCATGACACATGGCTCACCAGCTCCTCATGGTGACAAAACACAGTAAGAATCTGCTTGTGAATCTTGTTGTCAGCTGTAAAGGAGAAACTACCCAATAAACAGAAATGATGTTGCTTTTGGACCGCTTAGCAAAAGGTGGCAACAGCAACTTCTCCCCTCTCCATGCTGTAATCTCATTATGTTGATGAAAAGAGCTAGATAAGAGTAAGGCATTATTACTGGATAATACGATGTAGGAACACCCTCCCTCCCCTGGCCCCCCAACCCAATCATTTTGAAAATGTAACCCATCAAACAACAAACCCAATTCTACAAAACAGAAAACACTTGCTTTTTTTAATTGGTATCTTTTTTTATTCTTGGTACTGGATTCTCCAAGTGATGTATTTGACTGGGAGGAGGGAGTCGGAGGTGGACTGATTTCTTTCCCCTCTCCTATCATATACTGTAATGATCAAAGATGGAAAAGCATTCTCTCTGGGGGGGGGGGGGGGGGGAGAGACCTAATGCTGATATCACACCACAGACAGAAATATTTCTGTGTATTAACTGAACAGCTAATCTGGAATGGATATTAGAAGTAGTGTCTGCACAACAGTGCTGCAGGGCAAATGTGTGTCCATGTGTTCGTTAGTTACTTCTTGGTAGCAGCAGGGGCAACAAATAGGGAATGGGGAGAAAAACAAGCAAATTATAGTACCTTAGAGTGACCACCCCACTGTCCTGCCTCTGACCCACTATGGCAGGCTGTCCAAGCAGTACAGAATGTTGTTGTTCAGCTAGGCAATACACTTAGCATGAAGTGACTCAACCACCCTATTTTGTCAGACAATTCCAGGGATTTCAGATACAGGTCAGTGGAACTGACTTTTTCCATGTATTCAAGAAGATAAAGAGAAAGCAGAGAGCCAGAGGCAAACCCTCCAGTCTGTCAGTACTGGAAAGTCTAACAAGGATCATAACGTAATGATCTTTAACTCCTCCTCCTCCCAATCCCATAATCACTTCTGTTTATTTGACTGGGCATTTTGGAAGAATTCATTGGGCCAGATGCTCATTTGGTATGAATCAGGGTTGTGCAGTTGAAATCAGTGGAGCTATGCTGTTTTACATAGGCTAAGGATCTGGCCCACTGCCTCCAGTGAGGTTGTTGGTTACATATTCATACTACTTAATTTTACACTGACATCTCACTCTTCCATCAACATCCTCTTCTTCTGACAATAGGCCCTACTTTCTTGGATCCCAGATGTAATCCAGTGCTGCAGCAAAAGCTTTTCTATTTTGAATTAGCCATTTATATTTGGTATGATAGACAAGTATGCGAAGGACTAACAGCTTGATTGTTCAGAAAAGCTGCAGCTTCCATTGATATCAGCACCTCTGAAAAAAAATCAGTCACTACATGCCTCCTTTCCCCCATACTGCTTTTTATTATGTATGAAAGGGTCAAAGGCTTTTTTCTTTCTCATTTTTTTCCCCATTAGAAATATCAGGAATGTAAAGACTGTTTTTTGGGGATTTTGCAAGAGAAGTTGTTGGCAGTCTCATATGTATTCTGAGTTGTCTTAAAACTTGACTGGAGGGGTAGAGGTGTGGAATCAAAGGCTTCCCGCCCCCGCTTTTTGTAGGGTATTTGTACTAAGTATGTGTTGTTGAAAATAACCTTTATTCACTGTTTAAAACACCTTCCACCTCAATCAGGTTTCACTTTCTTAGTTCTTGTTTTGTCACTCTTCTACTAGTTCTCAAGTGGTTCAATCATCCAGGATAAAAAAAAAAATGTGTATTTCCAATAAAAAAAAGGAAAGAAAAGAAAAATTCAGGCCTTTGTTAGACATCCTTAAAGCAGCAAGAGAGCAAAAATCACTTTTCTTCTTCTTACCTTTTGAGGCACCTTTAAATGTTCCTCACCTTTACTTTTGATTTTGCACTCTCAGATCACAAGATATAGATATCCCAAAACCAAATTTTAGCAGTCTAGCTGCACAACTCTGCCCAAAATCCTATAATTTGGAACCACAATTAAAGGCAGGGACAAATCAGAGAGGGCCTAATTTTAAAAGGACACGTATGTATGATGGACATCACTGAACCAGATTAGATTTAGACTAGCAATGTCCATAGAAAATTAAAAATGACATTGCTTACTGCAGAGGTGAGAGGAATCTTCAGCAACCTAGTGTGAGATAGCCAGAAAAGTGCTTGAAGTAATAAAACTGCCTTTAAGAAGTTTCTGCTGAATGCAAAAAGTGATGTTACCAGTACTTAAGTCAGAAGGCTAGTGGGTTGTAGAGCACTAAGGCTTTTCCGCTGGGGTAGTGCAGGGTGTAGCCATGCTGGAGGGGTTACATTCTTTCTGTGGAGAAATTCTCTACTATATCTCCCTCAGGCACTGGGGGTGGAGACTAGAGGACTGGAAAGGTAGCTGTTGGAAGGAGGGACAATTACATTTATTTGAGTGCAAGTCTGGCAATGAGAGATTTCCATTCTGCCCTCTTCCGTGTGATATAAGGAGGAGTGAGGAGCTGCAGTACTGGCTCCTGCTGTCCCCTAAAGTATCCCTGACACAGAGCCTCTGTGTTACAGATCACATACATTCCGCAGTCATAGCTGTTCTGCTGGGCAGGGGCCTTCTCCTCTATGAAGGCCATTTTGCCGCCTCTTTTTCCCAGAAATGCCTCCAGTTTCCCTGCCACCAGCTTGGCGTGGGCAGAATTGCTCTTACTGTGGGAGTCATAATGGGCAAAGCAGTTTTTGTCCCGGAAGTAAACCAAAAGGCTCCAATGGGTGCCCCCAGCAGCCTGGTTGGAGTTATCATTGATGGCCAGGAACACAACCTCCTTGTGCGGGAGGCCCAGCGGCTTCAGGAACATGGCTACTTCCTCCTGGCTGGTGGCACACTTGATGAACTGAGCCACTTCAGGGCTGACAAAGCATACTTGTTCGGAAAAGTCTTGGAACTGGTCACTAGCAAAGTACTCAAAAGCAAACCCAATGATGCGGTCATTAAGCCAGCTGGGGGGATCCAGCAAGGAAACATCCGACTGCCTCAGCAAACTGTCCACATAACTCAGAACAACAGGGTCCATTCTGCACAGGCATGGGCCACAGCAGTCCAAGAAAGGTCAAAAGCTAAGATAAACCAAAGGGGATAAGATAAGTTACTATCCAAATAGACTGCACCTTTTATACTGTGAAGGAGCAACTATATCTGACATTGAGTCATGTGAAAACTAAGGGATTTTCCCTACCTGTGACTAAGGAATGAGGGTTAAATAATCTATCACATTTCAAGAAATGTAAAAAGGGAGAGAAGAGTGGTTTGCAAGTACATTCCCCCTACCCAGTGATGTGTGGTGGAGGCTGCGTGAGGCCTCCTGGATCCCGAGGCTAATGCTAGAAACTGCTTGCTGTGTTCCCAATAATACATTGGCGAGGAAGGATGGTTCAGTGGTCGGAATGCTAGTCTGGGCTGTGGGAGATGTGGGTTCAGTTCTTGCTTTGCCACAAGCACCCTGTGTAATCTTGGGCAAATCACTTTGTCTCTCTTTGCCTGACCTGTAAAATGGGTATAAACAGTAATTCTCTACCTCCCAGGGCTGTTGTGAGAATACACACATTCAAGATGATGAGGTGATTGGACACTATGGTGATGGGGCCAGCTAGGTACCTAAGATAGACAGATGGATGCATGGCTCGTGATGTCAGAAGAACTACTACGCAAAACTGCTTGTCTTCCAGCTTGATGGAAAGGCAGCTGCCTGTAATGGGAGGAATACACTAAAGAAAAACAAGATTATTAACATGATAAAACTCCCCCATATTCAAGCACTCCTTAGAACCCAATTTAGCAACTGTGTTACTTCTTTGACTGTCTAAATCTATATTAAGTATGTGTTAATTCAAGAAGTGCATTAACCCCAACTGAAATCCTTACTTGACACACTTGTGCTCAAAGAGAAAGGATTTAGTAGTTCTACTGTTTACTGGTCTCCTAACTAATCATAAGGAAGAGGGGTTGTAAAAAATAATTAAGGATGGTTGCTCTAAAGAGTGGCCTACCTCAACAGTTAACTCATGTTGAAATTCTTTTCTGGACAGTTCTAGGTATCTATTTGCCCCGCCTCTAACTGACCCTTGCTTTAGCAGGCAAATAAAAACAACTGAATAACCCAATGCTACCCGAAATACCTGACCTAAAGAGAGATTCAGGTACCAAATGAAGATTTTATTTTAAAAAGGAGTTTATAGAAATTTCTGGAATTCAACAGCTGTTTGGAGATTTAAATTTTCCTCTGTAATGTTGGAAACCTAAACACAAAAGCATTGTGTACATGTATGTATTCTCATCATGGGGTGAATCACAACTTAGCAGGTAGTTATGACCCACCCCTCCCTTCCCTTATTACAAAATAGGAAGGAGATTTTGGGTTAGTCCTGCTATAGAAAAAGACTGAGAACCTCTGGGTTAGAGCATAAGAATGGGGGTGTGAAACTGACTAACAAAGGTAAAATTGACTAATCTAATGTCCAAGTGAAATGCACATTAATGAGACAGCATGAATAATAAAAATGAAATCAGACTTTTAAAATCAGATTTTTAAAACTCTGTATTTTTAAAAATATATTTTTTAAAAAGTATCAAAACACAAGGAAGGTAAAGAGCTATTTAATAGTAAACAATAAGCACAGTCTGCACTTTCAAGCCCAGGTTAGGATTTGTCCAATGGAAGATTCCCTCTGCTGAGGGAAATTGTTTAGTAGTGTGAGGCTGACAGTGACTTCTATGCCTCTCCATTTCCTCCCCTTGCCCAAATATCTCCATGTCTGGTGACCCTCAACTGCTAAAACATGCTGGAATCCACAGGCTGCTCTACTTTTAATGCTGGGTACCTGGCTGACAGATTTATGGCCCTAGAATCAGGGAATTGTAAAGGTGGCTTTAAATAACTCTCCCCCGCCACCACTCCTGAGCCATGCCACATGCAGCACATAAGCAAGCCAGGATCTGGCCCTATACTTCCAAAGTGCTGTGCAAAAATTAAAGTGTGTCACTTTAGTATGATTCATTGTAACCAAGGCAACACCTATCCATTATGATAGAAAACAGCTCCAGCATGGTTTGTTTACACATTAGGAAGGAGTGGATTTGGGCTCTTCCTCATGGCAACAAAAAAAGTCTTTCCTAGGCTAGATATATGTAAATAAAGATAAGCCTAAAATTAACCTATCAAATCTTGGCATGGTCCCTTTAACATGTGACTTTGCCAAAGAAAGCCTGTTAAACAGAACAACAATGACATGCATGTTAAATGTGTAATATACTGGAAGGAAGATCCAAGGTAACCTGCATGAAACAGGTTGGATGTGTAATACACAGGAAGGAAGGCCCAAGGTGAAATATCTTAACTTTTAAAAGCCCATTATTATTTCTACTGAGTCAGACACAATGGTATCTGGGACCATTTCACATGTTAGTCTGGACTCAGATCCATTATTTCCAAATGTAAGGAGCAAGTACGATGGAACAAACTGGAGTTTAGGACAGTAGAGAAAACATGGAGAATGCATTAAGTCTCCAAGACTCCCAAACTCTCACTTAACTGAAATTCTGGATAAACAGGTATATACCTCGCAATATAGTCTAAAAGTGGGCAGTCTTTGGCCAGTCTGCTAACGAGAAACTTCTCAGATGTGTGCTTCATCTTTTCCCAGAGACATGCAGATCAAAACAGCAAACTTGCCAATCAAGCCTTGCAAGAATTAATGGTTGCATGATGAAGCTTGCATTCTGAACTTTGTTCTTTTTCCTCCCTGTAGCAAAGAAACTTGGCTTTCCATTTTTAAAGTAAATAATTTGGTGGCTTCCCACAAGCACTCTCTCTTCCTGATTATAATGAACACCACTTAATTGTTACTAGCTACTACTTTTAATTTTATTGCCATCTGGTATTTGTGAAACTGCTTGTAAGATCTGCATGATGACTCACCACATGTATTGCAGAGCTTAAAGGAGAACACTTCACAGACTCACATTCATTCCAGAGCCACTCATCATAAGTGGTACATACTGCACCACAAATAGAGCCAGTTTGGAAAGTGCAGCTTTTTCTCTCTGAAACAGAACCTTCCAATTAGAACTAAAGATGAACTCTGTGTGAAGTTTGGATTTGGATCCAAACTTTTTTTTCCCCCTCTTTTACACAGATTAGGGGTGTTTCAAGTCCAAGTCACAAAATTCCAATCAGAACTTCCCACATTTCTTACGAGGAGTCTTTTTCAGCTCTCAGTTACAGATCTGACCTACTCTTTGTAGAGAATCTCCAGCACACCTCATACAAATCCCTAATAATTTAGAAGAAATACCAGTTGGCTACAATGAGGACTACAGCAGTAATCAAGATTATAAACAAGAGTAATGCTCTTTGTTTTTTTGTCAAGTAGCTGGCTGAACTTGTGAAAGCAACATATATTTCTCTGCCTCCCTGCTGGGTAAAGCATCTGGGTATTGGTTTGGAAAGAAACGCACACGGGCATGCCTTCTTTCTGAGTGGAAGTTGTAGATCCAGTGTATTTAGGGACAGAGGAAAGTAATTTAAATAGAAATTTGACTTTTACATTAGTATTTGGGTTTATTCTATCAAGTCCCACTTCTGAAGTTGTCCAGATGGTTCAGTAATTTAAATGGTTACTGTGGTACTTTGCATTAAGATGACTGAATTACCACATTCATACGCTATGTTCTTTTTTTCTGTCACATCTCAGTTATTGCAATCTTAAGTGCTACTAATAACAAGTAAAAAAATTAAGACAGAAGTGTGATTCTTAAGTTGGTGGTGTCCCTTTGAACCCAAAATTTAGGGTGGTGGTGGTGGTGATGTTTTACTAAAATTTTGCAAAACCTGAATTATTTTCATAAAAGACTTTTTAAAGTTGTGAACGCAAACTGTGCCACACTGTGCTAGTGCATGAGAACCAGGAAGTGAAACTGACTAGAAACTGACACAGAAAAAGTGAAAGTCTATTTTTATCATCTAACTTGAGCAAAAAAGAACAAACTGTGAAGAGTGAATCAGATTTTGTTACACTTCTGTTTTAATAATATGTTAAGAACACATGGATAGAATATTTTAAAATATGTTGTTTATTATACCCCTTTAGCAAATCTACAAAATATGGAGAAATCTCCCTCCACTGGCTTTTTGGGCTATTATCCAAATATTAGATATAGAAACATTGAGACATTAAATGATTTGCCCAAGGTCGTATAGGAAGTCTTTGGCAGAGATGGGAATATAATCTCACCTCTCAGACCCATGATTTAACCACACTACCATCCTTATAACCAATGTAGTTTTTGATAGCATATCAGTGCTTTTTCATAGATTCCAGGCCCAGAAGAGCCCATTGAGGGTTATCTACACTTCAATACAAAACTTATGGCACTGAGTCTCAGAGCTGAGGTCAACTGATTGGAGCTTATAGGGCTCAGGCTGTGGGGCTAAAATAGCAGTGTAGAGACTGGGGTCTGGACTGGAGCCTGGGCTCTAATACCCACTCTCCTCATGGTATTTAAGAGGCCAGGCTCCAGCCCATGTCTGAATATCTACATTGCCATTTTTAACCCTGCTGCCTAAGTCCCATAAGGGCCAGCTATAGCTGTGCCTCGGGTCTTTTTATTGCAGGTTAGATGTACCCTGTGATCATCCAGTCTGACCTCCTGGCACAGGCCAGAAGACTTCCCCAAAATAATTCCTAGATCAGATTTTTTAGAAAAACATCCAATCTTGATTTAAAATGGAGATTCCATCACATTGTTCAAATGGTTAATTTTTCTGTTAAAATTTTACCTTATTTCCCATCTTAATTTGTCTAGCTTCATCTTTCAGCTATTGGATTGTGTTATACCTTTCTCTGCTAGACTGAGGAGCTAATTATTAACATTTGTTCACCATAAGTACTTATAGTCTATAATCAAGTCACCCCTCAACCTATCACTACAAGGCATGTGATTAGAGGATTAGAAAACATTCTCGTGGCTCTTCTCTGAACTCTCTCCAATCTGTCAACATCTTTCTTGAACTGTAGGAACCAGAACTGGACACAGTATTCCATCAGCAGTCACACCAGTGCTTTACAAAGGTAAAGTAACCTCTCTACTCCTACTAAACATTTCCTTGTTTATGCATCCAAGGATTGCATTCTCTCTTTTGGCCACAACATCACATTGGGATCTCATGATCAACTGATTATCCACCATGACCCCCAAATCCTTTTCAGAGTCACCGCTTCCCTGGATGGAGTCCCCCAGCCTGTAAGTATGGCCTACCATCTTTGTTCCTTGATGTATACCTTTACATTTAGCCATATTAAAATGCATATTGTGTGCCTGTGTCCAGCTTAGCAGGCAATCCAGATCTCTCTGTGTCAGTGACCTGTCTTCATTAATCATCAGTCCCTCAGTTTCTGTGTTATCTGCAAACTTTCAGTGATTGTTTTCTTCCAGGTCATTAATATTAAATAGCATAGGGCCAAGAACCAGTCCCTGCAGGATTTCACTGGAGGAACACATCCATTCGATGATGATTCCTCATTTACAATTACAATATGATAAAATGGATTTAAAAATAGTTAACTGATGTAACGGTAATGTGTCATGTTCATTTGATATCTTTCTGATTTTTTAAAATCAAAATGCCATGCAGTACCAAATCAAAGTCTCATTTTAATGGTATTGAAATCTGACGGGATATTGATTTCTACTTTGTCATTGACTGTCCTGGACTACTAGCATGACTACCACCAAATTGTTGTTTGCAGGACATTGTTAATTTAATCTATATCTTCATATATGTCAGAGCTGCCTAATATGTTCTATTACTTAATTCCAGCACAATAAAACATCCTTCCAAAGTTATGAAAATTTACCAGCCCAGGCACGAGGTTTACTCGTCCACCACTTATAATAAGTATGATTATTATTTACAAAAAACTAATGCTATTTGAATAACTTGTCTATTAAAGGTTATGCATTGTAGGGTAAGTCAAATGTCGCAGGGCTTCAGTTAGGTTCTAGATGGTAAAAGTTGAGGAAAATTTTCACAGTTCTCAAATGCCTACATACAGAAACGACCGCATCCACAGACAATGCCAAAGCTTTCCAGTTTGTTCCCAAAGCTCAGAGACCAGCCCGCTCCAGCTGCAAAATGGAATAGCATTTTTGGTATTTACATATTAATAAAGCAAGCCTTAGAATTCTACTTTGCTTCAAAATCCTATATGGCAATAAAAAGCCTTTGAACTTAAATAAAATTTACACAGGCCAGGACTGCAGCCATGGGCTTATATTTTACTCAAGGGTGGGGGCAGGGAGAAAGATGTGAGATCATCACAATACAGCAATCTGATCTAGTGGAGATGAAGTTTGGTGAACAGAAGAGGAAAAATCACCTCAGATAAAATCAGAATCTGGAACTTAAGTAGAAAATCAGAAAGCAAAGTGGATCACTATTCACTTATTTTTCAAGAAGCATTTATTCAACAGAATATTGAAAAGGCTTAAAGAAAGAACACACTTAAATCAAAGTGTGCATCTTCCTCCTGAAAAAGAATATGATTCTGTATGGTGGAATTTAGTCATAAAAATTGCTTTGGGCACTATGTTGCTTGATCTTTTAAAAAGAGTATCCACTGTAACTGATACGATAACATAGCTATCAGGTGACATGGCTGATCCCAGTGTTTTTAGTTGGTATAATCTGAGCATTTACAAACACAGTTATATAATATTAGACAATAAGAGACTGTCATAGGATTGCTGTACCTCTCTGGGTGAGTATGCTGCTATGCCCCAGTTCCCCTTCTTTTGAAGAATCAAATCGCACACAATTTGTGTTTTAAATAGGTCTCCCCTTCTGAGGTCTGAAGGCCATTCAGCTCTTCACCCTTGTGTGTGGGCTCCCCAAATCATTTCTGGCCCTCTTCCCAGGACTTCATAGATAAACTCATATCACAGCTTTGCTATGCCTCCCTAACAAGGCTTCACAATAATCTTGCTTCTGCCCCAACTCCCTCTATATCAGGAGCTCTATTGATCCAGCCCTCCTCCTGTGAGGTGGCAGATTCCTGTTCATTTCTCCTTGTCAGGCAGAGGAGGTGCTGAAGCCTGGGGTCTACTACATGCACCCCAGGTGAGTGCTCTAAGTTTAACCACTGTGCTAAAGATGATAAAACTGCTGCTCCTCCTCTCCCACCCAGCTGTTTTGTGGAGTTAAGTATTGGGCTGCCTAAACGACTCGTGCTGCCTGATCACCAGGACAAGGCAGGTGTGGTCACAAGCTGCCTATATCCCCCTGGTTGGTGGACACTAGCAGATAGATGCCAAATCCTAAGAAAGTGGGGGCTCATCACACTCCCCTCGCCCCACATCTCCTATGAGCTAACGTGGGCAGTGCCTCCTTTGAACTGAAAGAACCCAAAGCTGTAGACTGCGGGCGGGGCATGCTGCAAGGCCCATGGGGAAGGCTCAGGCAGGGCATACAGGCACGGTGACCAGAGAGCAACTGTGAAAAATGGGACAGGGTGTGGGGGGTAACAGGCGCCTATATAAGAAAAAGTCCCGCCAAAATGGGACTGTCCCTTTAAAAACGGGACATCTGGGCACCCTCCGTACAGGGGTGTGGCAGGGCTGGCTAGTTTACGGGGTAACAGAGACGGGGGTGCTTCTCACGTGAGACACGCGCGGTTTGTCCAAGGCAGGCAGCTCTCCCCGCGGGGTGCAGCAGGCAGCGGCCCGAACAAGCGCTTCCCCACGAGGCAGCCCGGGGAACCCACCCCTCGGCTCAGACACTGCGGTGACGACCTGAGGGGGTAACGGGGGCTCCAGCGGGGCGGGCTTTGCCCACTGAAGACAATTTGTGGGTCTCGAACCGCCCGGGAGGAGCCAGAGCGGCCCCGACCCACGCCAGGGAGGGGCCCTTCCCACACCGCCGCACCTCACCTGCCACCTCATAGCCCGGGCATCAGTTAACCGCAGTACTCCCGAACCAGCAGGCCCCTGTCGGTTCGGTTGCTAATGACAGCCGTAAAGGTAGGAAAATACTGTCGTAAACCGGCATCGCGCTGTACAACGCCCGCGGCGTGGACAAGTGAGGGGGGGGGTGTCAAACTGGCCCCGCCCCTAATGGAGGCTAATTAGCATAGGGCTCAAAAGGAGGCCGCGAAAGCGACGCAGAAATCTATTGCGCAGGCGCAGAAGGAGAGCGCGGACGCCGCAGATGGCTAGAGAGGACCGCAGCTGGAGAGCGGGACCTGAGGATAGTAGGGGGTGTGTTCTCTCGAGGCTCTGGGGGAGGGGCGGATGCAGTGGCCTCAGGGGAGTGGTGGGGGCGTGTCTGAGTAGCGTGGCCGCGCGGGTCCGCGCATCTGTTGGGCACGCGCGCCGGTGTGTGTCGCGCGCGGGCTAGTTGGGCAGCGCGAGACGCGCAGTATCTGTGCGAGTCAGGGCGGGCGGGAGCTGGTGCCGGAGGAGCCTGGAGAGCGACCTCCCTGCCAGTGATTCCGAGCGAGCGGCTGCGGCAGCTGGGAGTGAGCTGAGGGATGCGCCGCGTCCCCAACACTCAGGTGAGAGAGCGGCTGCCGCTGAGGGAACCTGAGAGACCGGCCCCCCATGCCGCGCGGGGCGCGCCCCGCCACTCCCCCCCCCCTCGCTGGGGCCCGCCCAGCTTTCTCTTCCCTGCGTCCCGGGAGGGGACGGAGAGCCCCGCCCCCCCACGTCCCTGCATAGCCCGCGTGGGGGGGACACAGCCCCGTCCTTGCACCCCCCCGGGTATGGGGGGGACACAGCCCCGCCACGGCCCCCCCGTCCTTGCACCCCCCCGGGTATGGGGGGGACACAGCCCCGCCACGGCCCCCCCGTCCTTGCACCCCCCCGGGTATGGGTGGGGGACACAGCCCCGCCACGGTCCCCCGGTCCCTGCATCCTCCGGGTGTGTGTGGAGGGGGACGGCCCCATCCGTAGATCCCGCCGGGTGTGGGAGAACAGCTCCGCTACCACCTCCCCGTCCCCCCAGGTGTGTTCGCGTTTGGGGGGGATAAACCCTGACACTGGTGGTCCTTCCGTCCCGTCCCTGCATCCCCCCAATGGGAGCGGGGAACCTGACCTGCCACTCTGCCCCCTCTCTTTCTCCCTTAGGCGGGTTTTTCAGCTTCTGTGTTCTTCCTCTCTTCAATCCTTTTTTATAATATCGACCATTGCCACCCCAATAAGTGTAGTGTCTTTAGCTGTACCCTTGATGCTGCTGGGTCTCTTGCACGCATGCCTTGTGGCTCCCCCAGGCAGAGAAGACAAGTCTTTATTGGGGTGGAGTGAATAAGATGGTGCATTTCAGATGGGTTGGGTTATGCCCCATATGTTTTCTTTGCTCCCTTCTCCCCCACCCCGTGGTCCTGTGCTGGTGCAATTGCAGCTTTTATTAGGGGAGGGGTATGCTGAGGCCCAGGGCCTCTGATGGGGAAGGGAGTGTAAGATGTGTGGAAATAGTGAACTGTGTGCAGAGGCCACGATTTTCGAACTTGAGTGTCTAAAGTTAGACACCTACATCAATATTTAGCTAAATAAATACCTTAGAAATAGGTACCTAAATACATGTACTGATTTTCAGAGGTCCTGAGTACCCACATCTGCTAACTGCAAAGCTTTTCCATTGAAGACAAGGAGATTTGCGGGTGATCAGCATTGGTAAAACATCTGCTGTTTGTATAGGTGCGAAGTTATGTGTTGTCTTGAGTGTCTGTAGACATGGTTTTGTGAGCACTAAACGGCAATGCTGTATTTCAGCTGTGCAATGAAACAGGTTTTGCTTTACATTAAGAAAAATTTCATGCATCTTTTCATTTGGTTATTGTTACAAAAGGTAGTATGACCTTGTAAAGCAAAACACTTAACGTAGTGGCCCTATCTGCTCTATAAAATCCACCATATTAGGTACCTGGTTACAACATTTTGATTTTCCAACATGGTTAATACAGGCTTTGGGCTTGCAAGCTAACTAAGACTGACTGTGTTCCCAAATTGTGCTACACCTTTGGACAAATCATACCTCTGTAAGAGGATGATAATGATGCTGCTCAGTTGATTAATCTGTGATGAAAAGAGTAAAATGTAAAGAGCAAAGAGGAGAAGCTATTTTCAATCTGCAACCTATAGAAGAGATCTCATTGTTTTTCCATATGTCTTTTATTAGAGTTGGATAGATTCCTTGTTACATTAAGGATTTTCTCAAAACATTTGGTTTCTTTTACTGTCGTTTTACACTGGATAGGAAATAAGCTAAGTTTCTTTTTGGCATGTCAGAATAGTGGCAGGATTTGTTGCAATACTTGAACACTTATGATTCATGGTCAGTGTTTTGGTGATATATTTGTTTGTGCTGATGCTTCATTCTCTCTGTGTTGCTCAAAGGAGAAAGTGGAGAACACTGCAGTGTAGACTATCATCTATTAGCAAGTTAGTAACATTAGTGTCGTCAGTACAAGGCTAGAAAATCACTCCAGGCAATAAATGCTTCAAATGATATTCCAAATGGTTGTTAAAGGATGCCGTATCCTGATTAATTTTTGAGAGGAATACTTTAAACTATGGCATAGTGTGCATAATATACAGTGGACAATGTTACCTCTTTAAATTTATAATCAATTATTTTATTTTGAGTCTTCATTAAGCTTTGTAGGTTTTGTGAAGCAAGCTTAAGTGATGAGTTTGTTTAAGGTAAAATGATGATACAGATGGAAAAAATAATATTTTTGCCTTGAATGCCTTATCAACATATTAGTCTTTTCAACCATAGTTAAAGGTGGGCGGAGGATTCAGTGTTTCTTTTTTTTTTCTGACTTAACATTAGTGTTTACATAAGGTATTTTCATTAGGGCATGGCTAGTATAGAGGTGTTCTGTGATTTAAATGTTTTTTAAAACAGTAAATGGAGGTGTAAAATGTAGATTTGTGAATAGAATGTGTGGATCTGTATAAGGAGCAATGGGGGAAATTTTTGCAAAACATGTAGTGTAGACATAGCTCTTGTGTCAAACTTCAATAATATATATTGTGATGGCCTTTGCTATTATTCAGTTTACTTGTTTAGCAATTGCAATAATAATAGCTGCATTTAAACCTCTTTTAGCCTCTAATTTTGATGATATATCCTGATTTTCAATAAATGCAATATTCTTAATGTACAGTACTTAACTCCTAGCATGAAAGGTGCCTCAATACTTCACCAAGATTTTGAGTACTGTTCTTCTAGGTTAAAAAAAAACTATTCTTTTCATTATTCTAGAATTTTTCTTATGTGTAGAAAAATGTCTACTTTGCTTTAGATAAAAAGAGGCTCCGAACAGGATTTGCTGTAGTGTCGGTCTAACTTAAGTGATATAGAGGAGTTTTTACAGTATCTAGCTGTCCTTGTCCTTTTAGTGTTGGAACAGTCTTGTTTATGAATATTTTGGCAGTGCTAATTTCATATAGTTACATGTTGAGACTAGTAATTTAGAATATGACCAAAAGTAATCATGGCTTTCAGATGGTTTGCTGTAGTGTATGTTATTGTGACTGTCAGACTAGGCCCTCGTCCAGACTAACCCGCGGCATCGGCGGGTTAAAATCGATTGCTCGGGGATCGATATATCGCGTCTAGTCTGGACGCGGTGTATCGATCCCCGAGCGCGCTTACATCGATTCCGGAACTCCATCAATCCGAACGGAGTTCCGGAATCGACGCGGAGAGCCGCGGACATCGATGCCGCCCCGTCCAGACTGGTGAGTACCTCGATTTTAGAAATTCGACTTCAGCTACGTTATTCTCGTAGCTGAAGTTGCGTATCTAAAATCGATTTTAATTCCTAGTCTGGACGTGGCCTAGCAGGCTGTGTCTGCTCTATACTGGTACTACACAATAGAGCAGAGGTGGCCAAACTTACTGACCTTCTGAGCCGCATACAGTAATCTTCAGAAGTTTGAGAGCTGCAGGGCACATACAACCTGCCCCATGGGGCAGTGTCTACCAGGGTGCGGGGCTAAAGCCTGGAGACTTCCCTCCCTGCAGGGCAGAAGCCCCTATCTCCATCATCCCGCAAGAGGGCAGAAGTTCCGAGTTCCCCCACCCAAAGTCTGGTAGATGGAGAATAAGAGAAACATGATGGGGATCTGCAGGCTACACTTTTAACTGTAAAAGAACTGCATGTGGCTCAGAAGTAACGGTTTGACCACACCTAGAGGATAGGAGCAAGCGTAGTGAAGAATGTTACGTAAAGATAAGTATTAGAGAAAGTGAATTAAAGCTCAGTTATAAGAAGAAAATTTAGTGCTCTGTTTTAACTTGTAAAGTTGATTACGGAAAGTCACTGTCTACAGTTAAGTTCAGTGATATAATTAGGAGATTGTAAAACTATTTTTCAAAATATAGTTTAAATCTTTGCTTCAGTTTTCACAGTGAAGTGCTAAGAATTGTTTTGTGAATCTTTTCTTCCTCTCAACTCCAGCAAATTTTATATAGCAAAGGGGTTTTGCACATCCTCAAGATGATGACTGGAGTAGACTAAGGCACCAATCCTGCAAACACGTAAACAGACCACTGTACTTGCCTGTAATTAAACAGGTGGTTATGTCAGTGAGGCTGCACCATCACCCTGTACTCAAGTGTAGAGCATCCCTCCTTTAGTGTTCGAGTATAGAATTAGATAACTAAAATTTCCTTTCGAGATCACAAATGTATGTATTCATTAATCTTGCTTACCATGGCTTTTTCTTCTCTAATTACTTGAGAATTGAACTTGCTCTTGTTCCTAGGGACTATTGCTGTGTTAGGGTACATAGATCCTACTCTGGACTGCCCTTCCACAGTTCCTATTGTAGGAGGCATGCAGAGCAGCCTCTTCCCAGGTTTCTCCCAGTATTCTCTTCTCCAGCCTAAACAAACCCAATTTTTAAAAACTTTCCTCTGAGGTCATGTTTTAATCATTTTTGTTGCTCTCCTCTAGACTTTCTCTAATTTGTCCACAGCTTTCTTGAAGTTTGGTGCCTGGTATTGGACACAGTGCTCCTGCTGAGACTTTGCCAGTGCTGAGTATAGTAGAAGAATTACTTCTGTGTCTTGCTTATAAAACTCCTGCTAATACATCCCAGAATGATGTTCACTTTTTTTTTTGCAACAGTGTTATATTATTGACCCATATTTAGTTTGCAATCCACTATATCCCTCAGATCCTTTTTTGCACACTCTTTCCAAGCAGTCATTTCCCATTTTGTATTTGTGCAGTTGATTATTCCTTCCTAAGTATAGTACTTTGCATTTGTACTTACTGAATTTCATACTATTTATTTCAGACCATTTCTCATTTGTCAAGATCAGGATTAGAATTCAAAATGTTCTCCAAAGTGCTTGCAACCCCTCCCAGCTTGATACCATCCGCAAACTTTATAAGTGTACCTCTATGCCATTATTCAAATCATTTATGAAGATACTGAATAGAACTGGACCCAGGACAGATCCTTGTGGGACCCCACTAGTTATGCCCTTTGAACTTGATTGTGAACCATTAATAACTGCTCCGAGAGTACTGTTTTCCAGCCAGTTGTGTATCCACCTTATAGTAGGTTTGTCTAGGCTATGTTTCTCTAGTTCGTTTATGAAAAGGTCATGTGAGACAGTATCAGAAGCTTTACTAAAGTCAAGGTGTATGGCATCTACTGCGTCCCCCCATTCACAAGGCTTGTTACCCTATCAGAGAAGGATATTAGTTAGTATCTTAATTTTTGGGTTTAAATATACTCTGTATTTACTCATGTTTCATAAATATTTATTTAGATGCTTATTTTCAGTAAGGGCAGGTGAATAATTTATGAATTTAGGCTCATTAGCTGCGTCCCAATGTTCCTCTAGTTTTTTGCAGTGTTATGCTGATAGCAGTCACAATGGAAGTACAGTAAAAGTTTTTTATCCGGCATGTTGAGGGAATGGCAAACTTCCAGTTAACTAAGAAGGAGGGAGTTTGAGTGCGGGGCCAGAGGTGAGCTGGAGCCAGTTCCCACTGGTTCGCGGGAACCGGTTGTTAAATTTAGAAGCCCTTTTCGAACCTGGTTTGAAAAGGGCTTTTAAATTGAACAAAGGCTCCAGCAGCTCCCTGCCCTTCCCCCTCACCCCAGCTCACCTCACTCTGCCACTGCCTTCTCCCATTAACACTCCCCTAGCAGTTCCTCCCCCTCCCCGGTTTCCCGCGAATCACCTGTTTGCACGGGAAGCCTGGGAGGGCTGAGAAGGAAGCAGTGGTTTCCCGCAAGTGAGCTGGGGCAGGGGTGCGAGGAGGGCTCCAGGCGCCACTCGTCTCCGGCCTGGCCCCGACCCCATCCCTGGGCGGCGCGGCTCCGGTCTGGCCCACGGGCCCAGGCCCGGCCCCGGCCTTGACCGCAGCCAGCTGGGCGCCCCGGCTCTGGCTCTGGCCCCGGCCCCAGTCAAGCACCCCGGCTCCGGCCAAGTGGCTCCAGTCCCAACCCCAACCGACCCACTCTGGCCCTGGCTGAGCGTCTCCAGCCTGTGCCCTGGCCTGACCCCCACCTCCAGGCAGCGTGGTAAGGGGGCAGGGAGCAGGGAGGGGGTGTTGGATAGAGGGCAGGGGAGTTGGGGGGGGTGGATTAGTGTTGGGGCGGTCAGAGGGCAGGGAACGGGGGGATTGAATGGGGGCAAGGATCCTGGGGGGCAGTCAGGAAGGAGCAGGGGTTGGATGGGGCGATGGGGGACAGTCAGGGGCAGGAGTTTGGGGGATAGTCAGGACAGAGAGAAGTGGTGGTGGGATGGGGCAGGGATCCTGGGGGGCCATCAGGAATGAGAGGAGGGGTTGGATGGGACGGCAAGGGGCAGTCAGGGGACAGGGAACTGGAGTGGATGGGGCAGGGGTCCTGGGGGGGGCTGTCAAGGAACATGAGGGGGTTGGACAGGGCAGGAATCCCGGGGGGGGGCACGACCCCCTCGTTGGGTGGGGAGGAGGGAACCGGTTGTTAATATTTTGGCAGCTCATCACTGTGCGGGGCTGGGGGTTAGGGTGCAGAAGGAGAAGGGGGTGGGGGCTGTGGGCTCTGGGGGGGAGTTTGGGTGCGGGAGATGGGTTAGGGCAGTGGTCCCCAACCTTCTTGTGGCCAGTAGCACATGCATGTTTTCAGAAGAGTGTGGCGAGCGCCAACAATTTTTCAAGGCTTATTTCGTATTTGTACATTAAATAATATGAAAAACATCATATTTAATATACATAATATATGAATCCATAAGATAAAAAGGGTAATTTTACATGTAAAAGGTATTAATTAAATTATTTGGAAATTACTCTTTCACCTTACCATGTGGATTTGCTCTTTTTTATCTACCTGTAAGAAAAATCAAGGAGTTTTTACAAAATAAATATCATAAACATTTTTCATCTTATTTATTTTAAAAAAGTAAAACATTGTTGAACTGTTGGTCCAAATATATTTTTTATTCTTATTTTAACATAGAATGAAGCCTGCAGCCCCGAAGTTCCCTGTCCCCAGCAGGTGCGGGGCCGTGGTTTCTCTTCGACTTAAGCCGCGGCCCTGCACCTGCTGGGGACAGAGAACACCGGCACCTACAGCCCCGGAGAAGCTGGAGAGATGCTGCAGCCCCGTGCCTGCCAGGGACAGAGAACATTGGTGCCTGCAGCCCCAGAGAAGCTGGAGAGAAGCCGCAGCCCCGTGCCTGCCAGGGACAGAGAACATTGGTGCCCGCAGCCTGTGGGCCCGGAGTTCTCTGTCTTCGGCAGGCGCTGGGCCACGGCTTATCTCCCCTGCTGGGCTCTAGGTGGGCGCACATAAATGCCCCGGCGGGCGCCATGGTGCCTGCGGGCACTGTGTTGGGGACCACTGGGTTAGGGCATGGGAGGGGTTTTGGGGTACTTGATCTGGGGGGCACTCACCTCAGGCGGCTCTCCGCAAGCGGTGACCTGTCCCTGCTGCTCCTAGCCGGAGGCATGGTTAGGTGGCTCTGCGTGCTGCCCCCGCCCCGAGTGCTGGCTCTGCAGCTCCCATTGATTGCAACCTTGAAACTTCTCCTGCGCTTCAACCCCTTCCTCACACCCAGACTCCCTCCCAGAGCCCATGCCCGCACTCCCTTCTGCACCCCGAACCCATGCCCGCATCCTCTCCTGCACTCTGAACCCCTCGTGGTCGTTCCTCCACGTAGGAGCAGCAGGGACATGTCGCTGCTTCCAAGGAGTCACGCGGAGCCAGGTAGAGAGCCTGATGGCCCTGCGCCAACCGAATTATAATCCAGATTCTCTATGAAAATTAGAAATTGTGGTTTATAAAGTTTACCGAATGGTACAGGGCTGGATAACACAGCTTTTACTGTATAAGACTAATTTAATGCCATTTAATAAAGATGATTCACTTGTGAGGCCCGGATCCCATCAATCAAAAGCAACTTTGAAACAGCTTTCAAGTAAACTGAATCAAAACCCAATTTCAGCATGGGTTATTTAATTCTGTTATTAAAATAGATGAGCAAAAATTAATATAATGTATAGTTAATTATATTACACATATTGTATATAGTTAATACAAGTACAGTATATTTTAGTTGCCTTTCTCTTTGGAGCAGTATTGAAATTATGGCTTATAAAGTTTGATTTTTTCAATCCTTCATTTGCACCAAAAAACCAGCTATTTGTAATTTTAAGGGATCAGCAGGAAACTAATACAAACAATAGACCTGTTTCTGGTATGATCTGAACGTGCTGATACCTATATGTATGAGCTAAAACTTCAGTAAGTAGGGATGTTAGAAAACTTTTTGCTCAACTTTCCAGATTGGATTGACAAATATAATTGTTTTGTATTGTGTGGCTAAATTCTTTTTTAGTCTAGGATAATTAAGATAATTTTAGTCAATATAAATCATAATTACACACAAACTAATAAAAGAATGTCAAGGTTGGAAGGTCAAGCACTCAAAAGTTAGGAAATGTGAGAATTAAGGTAGTCTGTGCAATCTTAATTCAACTCCCTTGGGGATGTATGCATTATGTCGTCATGTAATTAAGACTCTTATACAATTTTTTTACACAGGACCACTTTCCTTGCCCCAAACTGGATCTTGTTCCCTCTGCATTCAAGTTAGGGATGATTCTTCATCCATGCTATCGGAGTGCCCACAGGGATAGCATTGAGAGCGCAGGGGAGACAGTCTCCTTGTCTGGCACCTCAGCAGCTCCTGGCAGCTATGAGGGAGCAATTGCAGTGAAAATCCTGTTGAATCCCTACACCCTGGGCTAGAATATGCCCAGTACAGAACAATCTTCAAAGACTTTAGCTGCCAAACTCTAACAATTCTCTCTTGGGCGTATGTGAACTGAGACTTTTCATTTGGCCAAACTTGGGTGGTTTGTTGTTCCCATTAAAAAAAAAAAAAAAAAAGGCACGTCCTGATGGAAAGGCCATCCCTTGTGAAACTTCAAGTCCCTGCTGCAAAATATGGAGGCACAAGAGCTTTTTAATGAAACAGTCGTAAGAACGTGTTTTTAACGTGGGTAAAGGAAAATATTTTGCCTGATTTCGTTCTCAAAATCAGCTGAAACACTTTTGCTTAAATTTTCAGAACAAAAAAAAAAATTAGCCATAGGCAGACACTCTAGTATGGAAAATTTCAGCTCAAAGGGTAAGAATTTGGCAACGTAAGACCCAATTTTCAGTTGTTGCTAATTGAAAGTATTGGGCAATCTTAACTGTGGGCTTCTCTACCCAAGCTGCCTATTATTCCCTTTCTAAATGAGCTGGAATTATAATTAAAATTTAAATATGAAATATTTTAAAGCCTAAATAAATTAAGTCTTTTTCAGTGCTTTGGGAGAAACAACTATCTGATAAAACTATCAGAGAGAAATTTGTTAACTCTTACATGTGATTATGGTGTATCTAAGTATTGAAACACTTATTTGGTATATGGTTTGTGTGACTTGCATGTTTCTTTCCAAAAATTAATCTTCCATAATGGTGCATATTTCAGCCTCTGAAAGCCAGATATTTGTTTTGCTTAAAAATAAAAAGCCTTGTATTTCACTTGCTAAGGCCTCATTCCTGCAAACGTGTATTTGCATAGCATTGTGCACGTGACCACTTCCTCTGAAGTGAATGGGACTATTCCTGCAGCTAAAATAAATATGTGCATTCATATTTGAATTAGGGCTTAAAATTTCAGTTTTGTGATTTACCCTGGTATTCCTCTAGGGAAAAACAAAATGGTAGGTTCTGCTTTTAAGCAGATGGTTAATGTACTCTGAGATAAAACTTGTTAATTGTGTGTTCTTCCTGTTACATAATGGTATAAAAATACATAGCTGTAATTTTCAGGTTAGGTGACTCTGGGGTTATCACAGCTCATTACACTAGTGTTGGGTAAGTGAGTTTCTTATTGGGCTATTAGAGTAATACTTCTAAGCATATATATATAGAATATCAGAAACAACGTGATGGAATTGTTTCCAGATTGACCATAAAAATTACCTCAGTCTTTTGTCTTATTTATGCTAAATTTTTCCACAGAGTTCATATGTGGTATCTTATAAGAACATGTGTTCGGGATTTAGATTCCATAAATAAAATAAACATGCACAGCTCATGCCAGATGATGAAGAGGAGGGGGGAAAGGGAAATTGAGTAGTCTTTTGTAAAGGTTCTCTGCATACACATCTCTGTATATCTTAATATTGTCAAGTAATATAGTAATAAGAGAGTTGACTATCTTGATGTACTTATAAATTGAGCATTGTATTAATATTTCAAGTTTATATTTTAGGAATCTTTGATATAGGTTAAATTAAAATAAACTTACACTTTAGATGTGGGACTTTGTGGAAAATGACAAATTATTATATCTTATATGAATATTGAATTGCGACTGAGATTATTAGGAAGAGATGAAACACTGCTGGCTTAATAAGTGTAAAAACTTTTTAAGTTATGTTTCTGTATGTATTTTAAATGCAAATTATTATGTTAGAATTTTTTGTAATGGGGTTCGATTATCTGACAGGTAGCTATAAAGCAGTTGTATAAGTAAAATGAGAACTGGCTGTCCTTGCCACAGATACTTTTTAATTAAAAAAGAAAAAGAAAAAATAGCATATCCTTTATTATTTATCCAGTTACAAAATCTCACCTCTGTTTTTTTACTTTAGATTTTTAAATTTTATTTTCAGGGAAGATAGCTTTATTAAGACATCATTACAAGATGCAAACACGCAGTAAAATGCTTATTTGTCTTTCAAGCAGGTTATCAGAATTCCTTTAGTCTCAGCAGGGAGGCATTTTCCCCCTTTAATCCTCTCCATCGTGATTTTACCTTACAGGTACGTCATTCTGACTGAAGATAGCTGATATGTCAGTGCGGCTCCTCTGCCAACCAGAGGTGTTGCTATGAGCATTATGAGGCTCTCTTTCCCCTACAGGGTCTGAGAGAGTTGCCTTTGTGCCAGCCTCATCTCCTGCAGGCTTGAGGAGCAAGAGACAGAGACTGGAAACAGAATCCAGATTTCCCACATTTCTAGTAGTGCAGAACATTATAATTAATCATCAGGTCTGGCCCTTTTAATTAAGTGCATTTAACTTCAAAGGAATCTGAGGATGTATAATGTCTTGTCACTAGCCGCACACAGAACCTATTTTGGTAGTCCTTGTGACTCAGACACTATTAATATATTTTACTATAGGGGAAACTGTTAGTGACCCCTATCTTTAGGTTGTCTGACACTTTCCATTATGAAAGATACTTGTGAGATTCTTTTTGAGAATCTGTAACACCTCCATTGTTTGCAACAGGTCTTTGAGATTCAGCAGGGAGAAAACCTTAGGGTCAGCAAAATGCCTCTTCTTTGTCCCATGAAATTCTGTTGATATTTAATTGAATTATGAACTGTTGCAAATCGCAACAGGGCAATTGTGATTTTTATTTGCCAAGAGAACTGTACACTTGTATTCTAAAGAGCTGGGCTCACGCTGCTGCCTCAACAGCAGCAGTGCATATTGCCCTGGGAATGCTTCGGAGGGTGTGCTGGAGCAGGCTACTCTTACTCCAACGTGGCAGGACTGGACCACCTTCTTCCCCTTGATCTGATGCATGGGCCAAATCTCTGGGGACACCACCCCACCTCCTGCATGGTAGTGTGTGAAGAGGGGATGGTACTCTTGACCACCTCCTGCACCTCCACAAGGCACCAGCAGTTTCTTTCCCCTTCTCTGGGATAACAGCTTTCTTCAGCCAGCTAATGTAATTAGTCCTTTAGCCCAAGTCGTAAAAGTCTTTTCTGTGGTGCTGAAAAATCAGGATTCAGATCCTGATGGTGCACGATGTGATCAGTGATCCTGTAGTCCATCATTCCCTGTGAATTGGGGAAGCGATGCTTTATGTTCTCAGGTGTGTAGCAATAAGAATGCAAATTAATAAATTATATATAGATTACAATATAGTTACTTGATGTTGATTGTCATAAAAATTAAGCAAATGGTTCAGATGTTCTCTATACAACTTACCAGTAAAATAAGGTTCTTGAAACTCGAGGTTTGGGATTGGGGTGAGTGGGAAAGGGAAGGGAGGTGTGTGAGAGAGAGAAATAAAAAAGTCTTCCAAAGATTGTATTCAATTTTATTTCTAACTCCTGATATATAGGGAATACAGTTTTCAAAAAGGTAGAGAGATTCTTTCTGCTTACTCGTTTCCTTTGCGTTGTGGTGTTCTCCTTCACTGTCTAGCAATGGCTAAAACCCACAGTTTTTCAATGCCCTTGGATTTTACCAGATAATATAGGCTGAGTAACAACCCCCATCTTTCAAACTAGGACATAGCAACTGCAACTACAGGATTTTTAGGCATGGTCCAGCTCAGGCCACCTCTCCTGTTTGCCCCTTTTTCCATCTCTCCCCAATTTTACTTTCTGCCTTTGTAAACTGAAGGATGATGTTGCACTAACTGTATTCTTTGTTACACTCATTTTTTTGAAGCCAGATACTTTGAGTGTTAAGACTTCTATAATATTTTAATCTATGTTTTCGTTTATTTTCTTCTGTTCTGGAAATGGACCCCAAACCGTATAAAAGGAAGGTAATGACTATGAATGCCCTTCTTAAAAAAGTATAGTGTTGTGTATGTCTCAGCTTTTCTGCCGGACATCCTCAAAACCCCTGAACTCATGTGAGCAGGTAGTGGCTTCCAGCAGTCCTTTGAAGTCTGAGAGTGGCTTCCTGCCTCTGAAGCTACCTGCCAAGGTCTATACTGATGGATATTTACAGTATTTTATTTTGATTTGATTTGTATAAAAACTTCCTTCCATTACTCTGGATGCTTTCAAACAGTTAAAATACACTACAAAATATATAATCACATAATTATATATAGCTGTCCACAATAATAATCATAACTTCATTGTGACTTATCTTCCATCCCACTTGCTTCAACACTACCTCTATCAAAATATGGAAAAAAGATGGTATTCACATTGTGTCTTGAAGGCTCACAATTCTAGGCTCTGGGCCATAGAGAGGTAGGGACTGATCTCAAAAGTCATAGATGTGCCACAGAAATGGTCCCTTTGGTTTAAAAAAGAGAAGCTCAAGCACCTCTGAGGATCACAAATGCAGAAACAAAGATGTTATTTTGAAGATAACCAGGTCCCTTATTATTATTCATTGTTGTGTTGTATTAGTACTCAGAAACCCTAATCAGGATTGGGGCCCCTATTATGCTGGATGTTGTACAAACACATTAAAAGACCCGAAGAACTTATCTGAATAAAGACGTGATGTAACAAGTGAGTATAATAGAGAGCAAAGAGAAGAGTGGATGAGGAGAGCAGTAATAGGAACATTTGGTTACATATACTAGCCAGGTGGTAATGAGCAGGTTTCAAAAGAGATTTTTTTTTTTAAATAGAGAAATTGAAGATACTGATGTCAGTAATCCCTGCTGGCCACCTGCCTTGTCATAATTTGTTGGCAACATAGTTCATGCCTTTTGATACAAGTTCGTTTCAGGTAGAGGATTGAAGGATAGTTTTAGTAGCTTTATGAATTACTTGAGGTAGTGCATTCGACAAAGTATGGCAGGAAAAATTGTGAGACAATTAGCGAGAGAAGTAGGTGGGTAGATGGTGCAGGTTGGCCATGTTAGTGAGATAGTCAGAGTGAGGGATCATGCTGGTTTTAAATTTGTAAAAACCATACATCTTAAAATCTGTTTGGAAACTAACAGGTTGTCAGGGCAGATAGTGGAGCTACTAATGTAATATGGTCTTGATCAATGCAGTTGTCTTTAGTTTCAACTTCCAAGTGGTCTCATGTTCCAGGCCCACGGCAAACATGTTAGTCAAACTCAAGATTAGGTGATTATATTTTGATCACTCTGCCGACACGAGTATCCAGGAACAGTCTAGAATCTACAGCCCCATGTTTCAAACAGTGACTGCAATTCCTTAATCAGGGTTTCTGACCTAATTTTACTGTTTTTATTTTTGTTTTTTTGTTTTTTTTTCTTCCAGCCTGTCAACGTTACCTTAGTCTTGTCTTGATTTGAGATTGTCTCACCAAGCTCTAGTCTCATACAGACACTGGTTCAGGGGATCAGGCATAAGAGACATAGAGCCAAGGTATTGACATATTGAAGCCTTTGCTCATGTTTCTTCACTACCCCTCCCAATGGATTTATATACACGCTGAAAGGGCCTCTTCTCATTCCTTCTCTTGGAATAAGAATTATGGGAAAGAGTCCTAATTATAGTTTCTTCTCTCATTCCACTAATCTGGTAAAAGGGAGAATTCAATGTCTACTAGAAGTTTGGATTTTGAAAAAAATGATCATTGCTTCTCTGAATTCCTAAAGGAAGCTGTATTTCACAAAATGTTCCTTTCCCCTCCCAAAACCATAATTTTTCAGTACCAGTCTTTAGAGAGAGAATTTTTCCTACAAGTAGTGCAACTGCTAAAGGAACAGAAACTCTCAGTAGTGGACTTTAGGGTGAAATGTGAAAAATCAGGACGAGGTAGGGGGTAATATTAGCCTGTGTAAGAGAGAGACCCACAAATCAGGACTGTCCCTATAAAATCGGGACACCTGGTCACCCTAGTGAATTCTCAGTTGTTTCCTATTCATTCCTGTTAATTTTTACCACCAAATTCAGCACAGGGTTATTCAAATCCATGGTTGCATTTATGACAAAAGTTGCCTTTTTAGCATCTGTGGATGTGCAGGACACATCACTATTTACCTCTGCCATTAGAGCTGCTTAAGTTTCTTGCTGGGCCTTCTTTATTTTCAATAATTTTCACTCACTTTTAGGTCTACTTATTCTGGGATAAGAAGCTGATTCTGGCCTGATGAGGCTACATGCAAATGTATCTCACAGTTTTAGGAGTCCTTGTGCTCGGACCATCTCAACTTAGTCTTCAGCTTTCAAACTTTTTAAAAATGAATTATATTGGAGTGTTCAGCTTCTCAGAGGAGAATAAATCTTGGTTTTTTTTACAAAGTGTATGAGGTGACTAGTTTGTTCAGTATCTCTGTTGCTTCTTTCTCTCCATTTCACTAGAATTCTCAGGAACTTCTGCAGATGGGATAAGGATGATGTTTAAACAAACATTACTTCTTTGACAAATGGTCTGCAAATTGCATTTTTACCTATGAAAAGACATAAACTTAAAAAGCTTTAAATCTACTGCTTTTGAAGTATTTTTAACTTCCTAATGTTTCATGTAACACCTAAGGTTGTTGTAAGTGAAAGACCAGAGAACTCTATCTTTTTCTAAAATTTAATTTAAGTAATTGGAGATATACCTCTCTCCTAGAACTGGAAGGGACCTTGAAAGGTCGCTTGGTCCTTCACTAGCAGTACTGATTTTTGTCCCAGATCCCTAAGTGGCCCCCTCAAGGATTGAACTCACAACCCTGAGTTTAGCAGGCCAATGCTCAAACCACTGAGCTATCACTATATCATCTATATGTGAGGATTTTTCATACTTCAACATAAGAGAAAAATGTTTTTAAAAATATGATTGTAAAACCAGAAAAATTTGCAGGGAACTCAGTAGCAAGTATAATATCTAAAACCACTTCTAATTCAGCTTTGAAAATGACTTGATTTCAAGTTGAAGCCATATCTTTACGTGAAAGCTTGATCTAGTAAAATTTCATGGTGTACAGTCAACTGCTATTCAACGTCTCTATCTTTCTACCTGTTTGTGTCTTTTATATAGGGCTCCAGCCTAAAGATATTATGGTGATGTAGACAATCAGTGTTCGCTTCTGACTCAGTGGTACATTAATTAATATGAGAACCGATGTAATGTTTGACAAAGCAAATACATTCATTTTCACCAAACTTGGATTTTATTTCCTGATAAGACACTTAGCTTGAATCATTAATTGAGGATTTGCAATGCTATTGCTGTTGCTGTTTAGCGGGTCTGTGTGTGTGTTCAGGATCTGTTTGCTTTCATCTATCAAACCCTGGCTGTTTAGGAAAAGTCCTGATTTTAAAAAAGCAACAGACAACCGCCCTGATCCCAAACCATCTGAAGTTATGTTAAGGCTAGTTTTTTTTAAAGGGGCCTAAGAGGGTTGGGTGCCCAGTTCGCATTGAACTTCAATGGAATTGAGTCCCTACATTTGAAGAAAAACCATCCTCAGCATAAACAAGTGTTTGTTCTAAATGCTTTTTTGCATGTTGCCAATATTGTTAATTATATCCTGTATACACACATATACTGCATATACAAGTAACTGCTTTATACTGAGCACTCATTTAAATTGTTTTATGAGTTCGTTAGGAGTTGTGGTTGTAGAGGTAAATCCTACTATTTGTAGATTTATTTATCTAGATATTCATATGAAGTACCTCAGAAACATTAATGGTTTTATCCTCAACAGTGCTATGGGGTAGGAAATATTTCAATGGTTTGTATTTATTGGGTGCATACCATAGGACTTCAGCTGGGAGGATTAGTGGATGATGTAATCATTAAAGAATGTGGTCCCATTACTGCAGAAAAACTTAAAGTGCAAGTAGGATATGCAACAATTAATTAGAAATACATTACTCTCTTTATTAAAGGGACATTAGCCAGTTGTTTAGGCTCCAAATTTAATATTTTTAAATGTTGGATATTATAGTACTAAGTGGCTTCATAGGATTTCTTTTGACAGTTAACTGCAATATTGAATTAAAAAACCATTCTAACAACTAAAATATAGTTCCCAAACAAATGAAGCATGTGTGGAATTATGACACTTGCTATTATAATATGCACTTTGTAATTTACTATATGCAAAATTCAGGGCTGAAACCACTTGATATAACCCTTTCATTTACACAGATTTGTCAGTAATTTGGTATTCATAGGAATGAACAACATTTAAAATGCTGTATTGTTGGACAATGCTGGGAATTGGTAATAAGGTACCGAGTCTTTTTACTGCTGTTCTCTGAAATTAGTAAATTTCCCCCATTTTACATGAGTTGAATTTTGCCCATTATCAGTTGGATGTTCAGTGACCTGTGGGTAATGAATTGATATTAATAAGTGTAAGAGGCGTTGGCTACACTGGAGAGTTGCAGCGCTGTAAACCCACCACCAGCACTGCAACTTACTCACCGTCCACACTTGCAAGGCACATACAGCGCTGCATCTCTCTGATTGCAGCGCTGGCTGTACTCCTGCTCTGCTTGGGTATAAGGATTGCAGCACTGGTGATGCAGCGCTGCTCCGCAAGTGTGGCCACCAAAAGCGCTGTAATTGGCCTCCAGGGTATTAAGAGGTATCCCAGAATGCCTGTTGAGCCACTCTGCTCATCAGTTCTCACTCTACTGCCCTGGCCTCAGGTGACCTGCCCTTTAAATGCCCTGGGAATTTTAAAAATCCCCTTCCTGTTAGCTCAGCCAGGTGTGGAGTGCAATCAATCAGTGAATCTTTCCAGGTGACCATGCCTCCACGTGCCAAACGAGCCCCAGCATGGAGCAATGGCGAGTTGCTGGACCTCATCAGTGTTTGGGGTGAGGAAGCTGGGCAGTCACAGCTGCGCTCTAACCGTAGGAATTATGATACCTACGGGCAGATCTCAAGGGCCATGTTGGAAAGAGGCCATGACCGGGACGCAGTGCAGTGCAGGGTTAAAGTAAAGGAGCTGCGGAGTGCCTATTACAAAGCCCGCTAGGGAAACCGCCGCTCAGGTGCTGCCCCCACAACCTGCCGTTTTTACAAGGAGCTGGACACGATACTTGGGGGTGACCCCACTGCCAATCTGACGACCACGATGGACACTTCAGAGCCGGGGAGGAGGGAGGGTGGGTTAGAGGAGGGGGAAGGGGAGGGAGGGAGGAAACCGAGAGTGAGGGTGCTGGGATGGGGGGAGACACCCCGGAGTCCCAGGAGGCATGCAGCCAGGAGCTCTTCTCAAGCCAGGAGGAAGGTAGCCAGTCGCAGCAGCTGGAACTAGTTGGAGAAGGACAAGCAGAGGAGCGGGTTCCCGGTAAGCAGCTTTTAGTTTCAGGATGCAAATGTTTCAGGAGAGGAGTGGGGGTTTGGGCTGCATGCATGCATGCCTAGATGTGGATTAGCCCATTGATGTGGTCTATCACGTTGAGGTAATCGGCCTCTGTAATCTCTTCAAAAGTTTCAGCCAGAGCGTGGGCAATGCGCTTTCTCAAGTTTATAGGGAGAGCCACTGTGGTCCTTGTCCCAGTCAGGCTAACGCGTCCACGCCACTGTGCCGCGAGGGCTGGAGGGACCATTGCTGCACACAGGCAAGCTGCATAGGGGCCAGGGTGGAATCCGTATTGCTGTAGAAGACACTCCAGCTCTTCCCAGGTGACCCGCAGCAGCGAGATAGCTCCCAGGATTAACTCCTGTGGAAAATGTTGGGAGAGTGTTCAGTGTAGGTGCCCCCTGCAGCATTTTGCTCTCCCCAATGCACAGAAACCCCTGCACATCCCTGAAGCAATCATTCCCCCTTACTCACCATTTCCTGCCTCCTGTGGGTTAGGTGTGCTCTGTTTGGTATGGGAAAAGTATGCTAAAGTGAAGACTGTAAACTCCTTCACTGTGTGGGAATAACTGTCTCGGTGAGGTTATAAGCAATGCAGCCTGTGTCCTGTTTTAACTGTTGCCATTTTTGTCTTTTGAACAGTGTCCTTGACTACTGGACTGCCCGTATCATCCACTGGGCAGAGGCTACAAAATCTCAGGAAGAAGCCACGAAAAAGCAAAGAAGACATGCTTAAAGCAGTTATGGATCACTCTACCAGAGAGAGTAAAAAACTGCAGGACTGGAGACAAAGGGAAAGCATACTCCGCCAGAGAAACGCAGCGGCTAAGAAGAAAAGCACAAAGCAGCTGATAAACATCCTGGCGCGCCAAACGGACTGTATCCAGTCACTCGTAGCCATGCAGGCAGAGCGCTACCGTGCCGGCCCCCATCCAAAGCTCTTTCCCTTGTGCCCCAATGGTAGCTCCAAACCCCCTTCCCCAGCATCCAGGTTCTTACCACCACCAGCTGCCCCCAACACCTGTACGTTCACCAACCAGCCCTAAGAACTATGACCCTTACCGTCTGCACTCAACCCCCATCACTGTGCAGTATTTTCATCCTGAAGTGCAGCAGTCATTGCACAGCGCTCCAGACATGACATATTCAAACCTGTGACTGCACAGTTCACCACCCCACCCCCTTGCCCTTTTAGGTTCCCAAAATGTTGTGTGTCTGTCAAGAAAGTTATTTTCTTTTCAATAAATGAATTCTTGTCTTTGAAAACAATCTTTATTATTGCAGAAAGTGAAAGATACCTTAGCCCAGGAAAGAAACACGCAGTGCAAATCATTTTAGAAAAAACAGATTCCTACTATTGTAACCACTGCACTTCACTCCCGTGCAAGGCACCAAACATTACTGTTGGTTTTCAGCCTCAAATTCCTCCCTCAAGGCATCCCTAATCCGTGTAGCCCTGTGCTGGGCCTCTCTAGTAGCCCTGCTCTCTGGCTGTGCAAATTCAGCCTCCGGGCGTTGAACCTCGGAGGTCCATTCCTGACTGACTGTTTCACCCTTCCCTTCACAAATATTATGGAGGGTACAGCACGCGGCTATAACTGCAGGGATGCTGCTTTCCCCCAAGTCTAGCTTCCCATAAAGAGATCGCCAGCGCCCTTTTAAACGGCCAAAAGCACACTCCACAGTCATTCTGCACTGGCTCAGCCTGTAGTTGAACCGGTCCTTGCTCCTGTCAAGTTTCCCTGTATACGGTTTCGTGAACCAAGGCATTAATGGGTAAGCGGGGTCTCCAAGGATCACGATGGGCATTTCGACATCCCCTACTGTGATCTTCCGGTCTGGGAAAAAAGTCCCTGCCTGCATCTTCCTGAACATGCCACTGTTCCGAAAGATGCATGCATCATGCACCTTTCCAGGCCAGCCTTTGTTAATGTCAATGAAACGCCCACGGTGATCCACAAGCGCCTGGAGAACCATAGAGAAATACCCCTTCCGATTAATGTACTCGGATACCAAGTGGGGTGGTGCCAGAATAGGAATGTGTCCCATCTATTGCGCCTCCACAGTTAGGGAAACCCATTTGTACAAAGCCATCCACAATGTCCTGCACATTCCCCAGAGTCACTGTTGCAGTTAATGGCCTTGCAAACTTGCATCAACACTATTCCAACGGTCGACTTTCCCACTCCAAACTGGTTCGCGACCGACTAGTAGCTGTCTGGAGTTGCCAGCTTCCAGATTGCAATAGCCCCCCGCTTCTCCACCGGCAGGGCAGCTCTCAATCTCGTGTCCTTGCGCTGCAGGGTGGGGGCGAGCTCCTCACACAGTCCCATGAAAGTGGCTTTTCTCATCCGAAAGTTCTGCAGCCACTGCTCGTCATCCCAGACTTCCGTGACGATGTGATCCCACCGCTCAGTGCTTGTTTCCCGAGCCCAAAAGCGGCGTTCCACGGTGCTGAGCATTTCCATGAATGCCACAAGCAATTTAGCGTCACACGCATCAGGCGACTCGCTATCATCGTCGGACTCCTCATCACTTTGGATCATGAGGAATAGCTCAACTGCCAAACGTGATGTGCTGGGCTTCGGCCACTGCAGCAGCTCGGCAGGGAGGAGCCGCCTTCCGGAGGCACTGGAGAGCCAGAGCTTCCCGCTTGCGGCAGCAGTGAGCCCCAGCCATGGAGGAGTCGGTGCGGTGCAGGGGAGCAGCAGCCCTGCAAAGGCGGCAGCGCCACTAGCAGGGAGCAGCTGCGCCCCCTGTCCCTCCTGCCCAGGCTGCGGCCCTGCACCCCCTCAGGGGCTCCTGCAGGCTGCAGTGGATGTATGCGGGCGCCAGCCCCCATATGCGCCCCCCAGCTCCCCCCTCGCCTAGGGTTACCATTTTTCAACAGTCAAAAAGAGGGGAGAGCCCTGTCCTAGCCCTGCCCCCATCTACTTCCATCCTGACTGCCCCGGTCAGAACCCCCAACCCCCCCTGCTCCTTGTCCCCTGACTGCCCCCTCCTGGGACCTCTGGCCTTAACTGCCCCCCAGAACCCCATCCCCTACCTGAGCCTCCCTGCTCCTTGTCCCTAATTGCCTCCTCCTGAGACCCCCCCAACTTCCTCCCCCAGGA
Source organism: Gopherus flavomarginatus (assembly GCF_025201925.1). Classification (NCBI taxonomy): domain Eukaryota; kingdom Metazoa; phylum Chordata; order Testudines; family Testudinidae; genus Gopherus; species Gopherus flavomarginatus. Next base: position 50,308,333 of record NC_066625.1, read on the forward strand.
CCCTGCCCCCTACCTGTCCCCTGATTGCCCCAACTCTTATCCACACCCCCTCCCCAGACAGACCCTTGGGGACTCCTACACCCCGTCCAACCACTCCCAGCCCCCTGACAGGATGCCCAGAACTTCCAACCCTCCCCCTGCTCCGTGAGTGCGCCCCGGGACTCCCCTTATTATGCCCATACCGGTCAGACGCTGGCTCAACGTGGAGGCAAAAGTCCATGTGGAGTCCTGAGGCAGCCGAGCGAGGGGCGGCTGCTCTCACTTCCGGGAATTGCAGAGCCTGAGCTCAGTGAGGGAGAAGCTGGGGGCTGAGCCTGCCCAGGCTGCAGCTCAGTGTCCCCCCCCCCAGGGGGGGCTCCTTCGGAAGCCCCCCGGCTCCCCCTTTGCCGCGCTCGGGCTCTGTGGCTCCCGAGAGTGTGAGCCGCTGCCACCGCCCGTCCCACAGCAGGCTCAGGGCCCCGTGCCCTGGTGGCTCTCGCTCCTGGGAGCTGCAGAACCCGAGTGCGGTAAGGGGGGGAGCTGGAGGGCGTGCCTGCCGCCGGTCTGGGATCCTGGCTGCTGGCCCCGCTCAGCCTCCTGCTGGCCTGGGGTTCCATTCTCTCAGCCGGCTGCACGCTGAGCAGGGCCGGCGGCTGGGACCCCGGCTGGCAGCCATGTGCCAGGCAAAACTGGCTCATGTGCCAAAGGTGGCACGCATGCCGTAGGTTGCCGACCCCTGCTCTGGATAGTCCTTAGTAGTGTAAAGGATCATCCAAACACAGTTCTTGAAAACCCAGTGTGTGTGGGGCAGGGATAGCTCAGTGGTTTGAGCATTGGCCTGTTAAACTCAGGGTTGAGAGTTCAATCCTTGAGGGGGCCATTTAGGGATCTGGAGCAAAAATCTGTCTAGGGATTGGTCCTGCTTTGAGCAGGGGTTGGACTAGATGACCTTCTGAGGTCCCTTCCAACCCTAATATTCAGTGATTCAATGACTAGAGTTATGATGAAGAACTGCATTTCCAAAAATGTAGTTTTTCGTATGATCCCTCAACAAATAAGGGATCGTAATCAAGGGGACCTTTGCTCTCTGGTAGATCAGAACCACTGACAGAGCAGAACGATTGGAGGGGGAGGGAAATTGGATATTATAGGGATGGTGTGTACTTGAATTCTGTATTTCCTGGTTTTCCGACATTTGAATGTAGCTGAATTCTATGTTCTGGAAAAGCATGAGCCACCACTCGGTAGCATTAACTCTGTGTTAATGATATTTTTTGGCAGCTAAATTTATATTTTCTTCTCTGTCATTTGATAAAGGTTGAATAGCATTGGCCGAGAACAGATCTTTGTAGGATCCCATTAGAAATACCCATGCTGGATGATGATTCCTCATTCACTCACTCATGCCCGTCATCCCAATCGGGGTATGGGCCGCCAACAACAGATCTCCAGAGTCCTCTATCCTGGGCCGTTCGTTCTAACTGGTTCCAGAGAGAGCCCATTTTTTTGCTATCAGCCTGAAGGTCACGTCGCCAGGTGTTTCTTGAACGGCCTCTTTTCCGCTTGCCTTGAGGGTTCCACCGCAGTGCCTGTCTGGTGATGTTAATTGGCTGCTTGCATAGTGCATGTCCTATCCAGCCCCACCTTCTCCTTCTGATTTCTTCCTCTGCTGGGAGTTGACCGGTCCTCTCCAAGAGATGGATGTTACTGTTGGTGTCTGGCCAGTGGATCTGGAGAATCCTTCTGAGGCAGCTATTTATGAAGGTCTGGATCTTCCTGATGGTTGTTTTGGTTGTCTCCAGGTTTCAGCTCCATACAGTAGGACTGATTTCACATTGGAGTTGAACAGTCGAATTTTTATTGCCAAAGACAGCTCTCTAGAGCTCCAGATGTTCTTGAGCTGTAAGAAGGCTGCTTTTGCCTTACCAATCCTTACTTTGATGTCTGCGTCTGTGCCACCCTGCTGGTCGATGATGCTGCCTAGGTAGGTGAAGGATTGCTCTTCTTCCAGGGGGCTTCCATTCAGTGTGACTGGGTCATTGCTAGTGGAGTTAATCCTAAGGATCTTGGTCTTGTCCTTGTGAATGTTGAGGCCAACCTGTGATGACGTGGCTGCCACTACGTTGATCTTCTCTTGCATCTGCTGTTTACTTTATGAAAGGAGTGCAAGGTTGTCAGCAAAGTCCAGGTCATCAAGCTGAGTCCACAACGTCCACTGGATTCCGTTCCTACACTCGTAGGTGGATGTCTTCATAATCCAATCGATGACGAGAAGAAAGAGAAGTGGTGACAACAAGCATCCTTGCCTGACTCCAGTTTGCATCTGGAAGCTGTTAGTAAGCTGCCCTCCATGGATCACTCTACAGTGTATACCGTCATATGAGTTCTTGATCAGTTTGACCACCTTTGCTGGGATGCCTTAGTGCCGAAGGAGCTTCCAAAGGGTCTCTCGATCCACACTATTGAACGTTTTCTCATAGTCAACAAAATTGATGTACAACGAGGAGTTCCACTCTATAGACTGCTCGACTATGATGCAAAGCATTGCTATCTGGTCCGTGCATGATCTGTTCTGCCGGAAACCTGCCTGTTCATCTCGTAGCTATGGATCGACGGCATCCTTCATTCTCTCTAAGAGGACTCGGTTGAAGACCTTCCCTGGCACCGACAGGAGTGTGATTCCTCTATAATTGGCACAGTTGCTAAGGTCTCCTTTCTTGGGGATTTTGATGAGATATCCCTCTTTCCAGTCTACTGGAATCACTACTTCTTCCCATATCTTCTCAAAGAGGGGGTACAGCATTTCCACTGAAGCATCCAAGTCTGCTTTCAGGGCCTCTGCTGCGATGTCATCACGTCCAGCCGCCTTCCTATTCTTCATCATGGTGATGGCTTTTCTGATCTCGTCTCTGGTTGGTTTATCGCAATTAATTGGGAGGTCCTCGTTAGCTGAGTTGATATTTGGTGGTGCTGGTCTGTTCAGGAGTTCCTCAAAGTTCTCCGCCCATCTGTTCATCTGTTGTTCTATTCCTGTTATAGACTTTCCCTGCTTGTCTTTAACGGGACGTTCTGGCTTGCTGAACTTTCCAGACAGTCGCTTCGTCGTATCATACAGCTGTTTCATATTACCGCTGTATGCTGCCTGCTCCGCTTCTGCTGCCAGTTCATCCACATACTCTTGTCCTTCCTGGTATTCCTCTTCACTGCTCTGTGGGCTTCAGCATTACTGTTTTTGAGCTTTGGCCTTTGCTGCTCTAGTCCTGCTGTTGTTGACTGCTGCCGCCGCCTTCTTTCTGTCTTCTATCTTGATCAAGGTCTCTGCTGTGATCCACTCTTTCTGCTGGTGTTTCTTAATTCCAAGCACTTCCTGGCATACTGGCCTAAGTGTCTCTCTCACTTTCTGGCATCTGTTTAGTACACTGTCTTCCTCTTCCTCAGACCGATCCTGTAATACTGAAAACTTATTCTTCAGCCTCAGTCCAAAATCTTCCTTGGTCTTATGGTCCTTCAGAAGGCTGACATTGTACTTCACTCTCCTGTCTGATGTGTCTATCCAGTTCTTTTTCAGCTTCAGCTTCAATCTGGCCACCATTAAGTGATGGTCGGATGCCGCGTCTGCTCCTCTTCTAACTCTAACATCCTGCAAGGATCTTCTAAACTTCTTGCTAATGCAGACACGATCAATCTGATTTTCTGTCGTGCCTGCTGGTGATACCCAGGTACTGTTGTGGATCCGCTTGTGAGGAAAGATGCTACCTCCTATGATCAGGTTGTTAAGTGCACACAAATCCACAAATCTCTCTCCATTCTCACTCATCTCTCTCAAAGCGTGGATCCCCATGACTTGTTCATATCCGGTGTTGTCAGGTCCAATTTTGGCATTAAAGTCTCCCATAAGGAGGATGATGTCTTTGTCTGGGAGAATCTCTAATATTTTCTGGAGTCTGTTGTAAAAATAATGTTTGTCCTCCTCTTCACTGTCATTAATTGGAGCATAGTACTGAACAACATTCATCTTAATCCTCTTCATTTTAGTTCTGAAGGATGCTGTGATGATCCTGGGACCATGTGTCTCCCAACCAATCAGTGCTCTCTGTACCTGCTTGGACAACATGAGGCCTACTCCCTGTGTGTGGGGTGCGTTGCTCTCTTCATGTCCTGAATACAGCAACAACTCTCCTATCAACAGTCGTCTCTGCCCCACTTGCGTCCATCTTGTCTCGCTAATGCCTAATAGGGTCAGGTTGTTGCTTCTCATCTCTGCTGCAACCTGTGCCGTCTTTCCTGACTTGTACATGGTCCTCACGTACCATGTGCCTATGGTAATCCTCTTGGTTGCAAGAAGAGTAATCGGCTTAGTGGCTTCCTCACGGCTTTTACCACCCAGTGTCATGCATCTTCGAATTGAAGACCCTTCTTTTTCCAGTGTAAAAGTCTCTGTTGTCTCTATTGTTGGTGTTTCTGTAGCAGGTTGATTTTTTACGGGGTGGAGTTGCTAGCCCCACGCCCAACCCTCCTCCTTTATCCTGACTTGGGACAGGCAGATGGCCCCAAAGGACCTCTCTGGTGGAGTAGATTCCTCATTGACAATTACTTTTTATGATCCATTAGTCACTTTTTAAAATCCATTTAATATGTGCCATGTTGATTTTTCTGTTGTGCTAAGTTTTCAGTCAAATGATGTGGTTCTAAGTCAGATGCGTTACAGAACTGTAAGTACATTATGACAACATAGTTTCCTTTATCAACCAAACTTGTGAAGGTGTCAAAAACTATATCAAATATGAGAAGACTTATTTTCCAGAAATCCCAGTTGATTGTAATTAAGTATATTACCAGTTATAATGCCATCTTTTAATTCTTTACTGATTCCATAGTGTATCAGCCTTTCCATGATTTTTGTGCAGGACCAGTACTGGACTAACTGGCCTATAGTTACGCAGATTGTCCTATTTACCCTTTGGCACAGTGTCCTTTTTATCACATCCTCTGGAACTTCCTTAGTATTGCAAGATATTTTTTAAATTAAAATATAGGATTCAGAGATCTCATTGGCCAGTTCTTTTAAAACTTCTGGATGCAGGTTATCCAGTCCTGGGGATTTAAAAGTTTTAGCTCAGCGTAGTTGCTGTTTAACATCTTCCAGGCTTACTGTTAGAAGAGAAAGTAATGAACCTATATCATTGCTAGGATTTTTTTTAATTATATTAAAAAAATTTGTCTTGTTATCCTTGTCTGTACTGATTATAGATTTTTTTCCACTAACCACGTTAGCTTCTTTTATTAATTGTCTGCATTCCAAAGCTACTCATCGTCATTGCTGTCAATTTCTCCCTTTTTCTTTTTATACACACCTCTACCTCGATATAACGCTGTCCTCAGGAGCTAAAAAATCTTACCACGTTATAGGTGAAACCGCAAATTTGATCCGCTGGAGCACGCAGCCCCCCCCCCCCCCGAAGCACTGCTTTACTGCATTATATCCGAATTCGTGTTATATCGGGTAGCGTTATATCAGGGTAGAGGAGGGGGTGTGTGTGTGTGTGTGTATACACACCCCCACCACCCCGATATTTTTTTTTTAATTACTGTTTTCACTTCCCTTTTGAACCAGGAAAGATTTTAACCAAAGAAGTCTTGCTCAGTTGTAGAATTGTTATTTTTTGGACATTTAGTAAAATATTCTTAAATGACTCCCAATTATCTTTTACATTTTTTGTTAATTTTTTTTCTCCCATTAAATTTTGGGCTAGTTTCAACTTTGTTAGACCTTAAAAATCAAGTCTTAATAAAGCCATTGGATTTATGGGTTTATTACAAAAATCTATAATTCTCTACCCCTTTGCCCCCTTTTGTTCTGTGACTACAGGCATGTTAACTGATCACTTCACCTTGAATGGTCCCATGGAATATTTGCTAACTTCTTATGCTAAACTATCTGTTCACCTTGTATGTAGCTATGATATTCTGAGTATCTTTCCCAGACCTGAGGAAGAGCTTTGTGTAGTTTGAAAGGCTCTCTCGCTCACAACAGAATTTGGTTCAATAGAAGGGGTAGCTCAGTGGAGGGGAAGGTTAGCTCAGTGGTTTGAACATTGGACTGCTAAACCCAGGGTTGGTTGTGAGTTCAATCCTTGAGGGGGCCACTTAGGAAGCTAGGGCAAAATCAGTACTTGGTCCTGCTAGTGAAGGCAGGGGGCTGGACTCAATGACCCTTCAGGGTCCCTTCCAGTTCTAGGTGATAGGTATATCGCAATTAATTAATTAATTTTTATTTATTTACCTTATCTACCTTGTCTCTTTGATATCCTATAGGAAGCCAATGTAAAGAGCAGAGGACAGGGCTGATATGTTTGTAATAGTTATGTGGCTGAAGAGCAACAGTGCAGTGTTCTATAATAGTTGGAGTTTCTTAAGGGCCGATGTCTTCATTCTTAGCTATGTTGCATTGATGTAGTCCAGCTGTGAGGTGATAAAACCATGTATAATTGAGGCCAGGTCATCATTCACCAGGATGAGATGGAGTCTTGTAGCCAGCCATAAATAGCAGAAAGCATTACTCATGGATGCCACTATGTGAGGGCTTAGTATCAGCAAGAAATCCAGGAGCATTCTTAAGCTATTGACTGAATTGACCAACTGGGGGTGTGTACCTTCCTCATTCATAAATAGTGTAAACTTATCTTCAGGGCAGTTGTTACTCAGCTGCAAGAAACAATACAATAACTAATAGAGAAACAAATGGTTAAATGAACACGTTAGAGGATTGGGGAACAGCATAATCATCTTTAACAAAAATGAATGCAGAAGTACACACCTTTGCTATAATACTGAGAAACTTTCATTGCATTTAAAATTACTTGCCTCAGGTAAACAAGACTCAAACTGAAATTGAGGAAAGTGTTGCATAAGAAGTTTTTTCTTCTATTTTGTATACTTCTAAAAAATGTTCTGGATCAGACCGCTTTCTGGCACCTTCAATGTACGAATTTACTGATAGTTTGTTCCAAGTGGCAGAGCCAACTATGACTTAGGTTCCTTGACAACTTTTCCTTCAGTCTCTATGTGATTTCATTTCCCCTATTGTTTTCTGCCTTAAGCCAGGACACTTCGCAATGAAGCAAAGTTCTTGCCACTTTCACTTTATCTTTAATTCAGGAACCTCTGAATTGTAGAAAATTGATAAATGAAGCAGAGGAGCATAAATAGAAATGTATGGCCAACAGAGTTAAGGACAACAAGAAAAAGTTTTTAAAGAATATTAGAAACAAAGAGACTCTTTACAATGGTATTGGTTCATTATCAGATGGAAATTGTGGAATTATCAATAATACAGAAAAGACAGAAGGGTTCAGTAAATATTTCTGGTCTGTCTTTGGAGAAAAATATGATGTAGTGAGATATCCTACGATAATGCTCTTTCCATTTTACTAGTGTCTCAGGAAGATGTTAAATAGCAGCTAATAAAGTCAAACGCTTCTAAATCAACATCCAAGTGTGTAAAAAATTGGTGGATGAGCTCACTGGATTGTTAATGTGGATATTTCAATAAGTCTTAGAACACTGGGGAAGTTCCAAAAGGCTAGAAGAGAGCTGCTCATGTGTCAATATTTTTAAAAGGCTAAACAGGATGACCTGGGTAATTATAGGCCTATCAGTCTCACATTGATTCCAGGCAAGATAATGGAATGGCTATTTCAGGACTTTATTAATAAAGAATTCAGTAATGGTAGAGTAATTAATGCCAATCAGCATGAGTTTATGGAAAGTAGACTCTGTCAAACTAATGTGATTTTTTTTTTTGGATGTGGTTACAAGTTTGGATGACAAAGTTAATAGTGTTGAAGTAATATAGTTAGGGTTCTGTAAGGCATTTGGCTTGGTATTACATGACATTTTGATTAAAACTAGGAAGATATAAAATGAACATGGCCCAGGTTAAACTGATTAAAAATTGGCTAAGTAAGAGGTCTAAAAATTGTCATTGTAAACAGTAAATCATCATTGAAGGATGTGTTTCTAGTGGGGTTCTATGGAATCAGTTTTTGGCCCTATGATATTTTTAATATCTTTATTAATGACTCTGGAAAAAATACATAAAATCATCACTGATAAAGTTTGTGAATGACACAAACTGGGAAGTGTTAATGAAGAGGACAGGTCACTAATGCAGAACAATCTGGATCGCTTGGTAAATTGAGTGCAGGTGAACAATATACATTTTAATATGGTCAAATGTATACATCTAGGAACAAAGAAGGTAGGCCATACTTACAAGATGGGGGATGCTATCCCAGGAAGTGGTGACCCTGAAAAAGATTTGAGGGTCATGATAGTTAATCAGCTGAGCATGAGCTCCCAGAGCAGGACTGTGGCCAAAAAGGCTAACACAATCCTTGGTTGCAGGGCCGGCTCCAGGCACCAGCGCAGGAAACGGGTGCCTGGGGCAGCCAGTGGAAAGGGTCATGTCCAGGTCTTCGGTGGTAATTTGGTGGCAGGTCCCTCAATCCCTCTCGGAGGGAAGGACCGGCCGCTGAATTGCCGCTGAAGAATAAAATGGCATGGTAGAGCAGCCGCTGAAGTGCTGCTGATCGTGGCTTTATCTCTCCCCCCCACCCCCTTCGCCGCTTAGGGCAGCAAAAAAGCTGGAGCCAACCCTGCTTAGTTGCATAGACAGGGGAATCATGAGTAGCAGTAAAGAGGTTATTTTGCCTTTGTATTTGGCACTACTGCAACGGCAGCTGGGAATAGTGTCCAGTTCTTGTGTCCTTAATTCAGGAAGACTGATAAATTGAAGAGTCTTCAGAGAAGAGCCTCGAGAATGATTATGAATTAGAAAACATACCTTACAGATATAGACTCAAGGAGCGCCCTCTGTTTAGCTGAACAGAAAGTAGGTTAGGGGGTAACTTGATTACAGTCTGTCAGTACCCACATGCTTAATAATGCACTTTTCAGTGGAGCAGGGAAAAGTATAATACAAGCCAACAGCTCGAAGTTGAAGTTAGCCAAATTGAGACTAGACATAAGGCAAAATTTTTTAACAGTCAGAATAATTAACCATTGGAACAATTTACCCAGGACCATGGTGGATTCTTAATCACTGGTGATTTTTAAATCAAGATTAGAAGTTTTTCTAAAAGATCTTCTCTGGGAATTAGTTTGGGCAAGTTCCATGATCTGTGTTGTACAGAAGGTCAGACTAGATGGTCACAATGGTTTCTTCTTGCCTTGGAATCTATGAATCTATGTCTTCCCATTTTCAGAGTAAGTGAGATCTGGGTTCTTCCTAGAGACAACAGCCTCATTTGCCCTGTAAACCTGATTTGTTCTCTGCATATTATACATTAGAGAAATTCCACTAGAGTGTATTGTACACAAGTGTAGTTACACCACTTACACGTTTTCTTGACATAGACAAGCTCTAAATATTTTTCTGTAATAATTTTTGTGAATAAACACAAGCAAAATGTGAAATAGTTCAGTTTTCTAAATTGGTATATTTCACAGGATGTGTTATTGTTGACCCCATCCCCAGAAATAACAGAAGAAACACATTTGCCTTTGACATGCCTCAGAATCTCAGTTAGGAAGTATGACTGTTGTGATTCCTGATGTCAGATTTGTGTCCATTTATTCTTTTGCATAGGGACTGTCTGGTTTGGCCAGTGATCATGGCAGAGGGGCATTGCTGGCACATGATGGACAAACCTAACTGGTTTTAAGACTGAGTTTGGTAAGTTTCTTGAAGAATGGGTGATTAAATTGCCTACAGTGGCATATAACCCATTCACAAATGCTAATAGCAAATATGCCTAACAGCCAGCTTTATTTATTTCTGGACCCAAAATCCTCAAAAGACACTTCTGAAAAGAATTATGTCCCTTCTGTGGAATCAAAGGAGTGAGGTGGTCTTTTGAAAGTAAAACAGCCAAGACTTGTAATCTGTATCACTGAGGATTTGGTTAGGGAGTTCAAGTAATTTCTCACGAAAAAAATAGTTTTTAAAACTTGAACTCAAGAAGTTTCAGCCCAAGTGTAGAGCCAGAGGGCTCAAATCACAGCTTTGTTATTGGCCATACTTTTTGAAGAGGTATCAATCCCTCCTTGAGAAAGAACATGAAGAAAGAGTATACTGGAAGCACACATGGTGGCATCATGTGCCAGCAATGCCCCTCTGCCATGTACATTGGCCAGACTGGACGGTCTCTACGCAAAAGAATAAATGGACACAAATCTGACATCAGAAATCATAACATTCAAAAACCAGTTAGGAAGTAGTTAATCCTGAAGTATATGCTGATGTGGGGAAACAATATGAGCCAGTTGCTGTGGCTGGTAGGGTGTGGTTCAAAAAAGACCAGTTTCTGATGCTGTTTACTGGCTGAGCTAGAAAGGGCTAATTATAGACACAAACTAGGGAAGGAAGAGAAAAGGGTCAATTAGAGCATCCAGCACTGTTTCCTTTAAATTAGTAGTTGGGTTGAATAGATAAAAAAAAATAAAATAAAAAAGCAGTGAGTGAATTTTCAAATGTACTGACTTGAATTGTGCCAGTGGCTATAGCAAATGAAATCTTGTAACTTTTTTCACATTGATTTTTAAGTAAATAGTGTTATCAAATTTGTAGTTTTATTTGCCAGTCCATCCAAATGTAGTTTAAAAGAAGACAGCAAGACCGCTTCCCTTTTTCTTGTGATTCCTCTTTTTGATTCCTGTTGATGAGTGAATGTCAGTAAGTCATAGGAGAGAAGTCTATGAAAAGAACCAACATAAAACATCCTTTGACATTATTTAACAAAATGAATCTTTTACATGAAAGAGTAATTGAGCAAGTATTTTAAAACTTCATTGATATAAAGGTATTAAAAGAAGCATCTTGAGTGTATAACTTATATAATCTATACTGTACATATTATATAGGTAGAAATATAAAACCATTTTGGCCATGTTTTTGTCCCTGTTTTGGGGTTGATCGTTTTCTTCAATATATCTTAAGGTTTGAAGTTAAGCTTTTCTGGATTTCTTTCCTCTACTTTGAATTAGCTAACGTTTGAAACTCTATGAACAGATGCTTAAGTGCTGTGTATTTCCGGATTTCAGTTCCATTGGAATAGAAGTAGAAATAATAAACTCATATGCACTGGTTAGCAGCCAATAATTTGTTTGGTGCCATTCAGCCAGCTGAACTCGTACTCTTATCTCAGTTTTTCTCCTGTCTTTCTGGTAAAAGGCAGCATTCTGCACACTTTGCTTTTGGGAAGTAAGTTTTTGATTTTCTTTTCTGTCTTCCAGCATGTCCAAAACTTGGAAGCATTTTGAGCGAATGAATGGAGAAAAAGGAGAGGAGAGAAAGCCCACAGTTGCAGTCACGCTGTTCAGTGCACACTGGCTGGTTCCTTCTGCCAGTCCTGTGACTCAGCCCTAGGCTTGCTTGCTTCCTTGTGGCAGCTTCTGGCAGCATATCAAAGGAGTGCCCTGTGCTTTCAAGTTATGGCTGAAAGAGGACTTTGCTAGAGTGCAAGCTGAGTCTGTGGGATAGTCTCTCCTTAGGAATCTTCCATGTCTGCACCCCTGAAACATGCACCATTTGCCCTCACAAAATCTGCTACTCTTGTGGGCAGAAAATGTTTTTTCTCCAAGTTATTTTAGCATAAGAACATAAAAATTAGAATGGCCATACTGGGTCAGATCAAAGGTCCATCCAGCCCCAGTATCCTGTCTACCGACAGTGACCAATGCCAAGTGTCCCAGAGGGAGTGAACCTAACAGGTAATGATCAAGTGATCTCTCTCCTGCCATCCATCTCCACCCTCTGACAATCAGAGGTTAGGGACACCATTCATTACCCATCCTGGCTAATAGTCATTAATGGACTTAACCTCCATAAATTTATTTAGTTCTCTTTTAAACTCTGTTATAGTCCTAGCCTTCACAACCTCTTCAGGCAAAGAGCTTCACAGGTTGACTGTCTGCTGTGTGAGGAAGAACTTCCTTTTATTTGTTTAAGCCTGCTGCCCATTAATTTCATTTGGTGGCCCCTAGTTCTTATATTACGGGAACAAGTAAATAACTTTTCCTTATTCACTTTCTCCACACCACTCATAATTTTATACCTCTATCATATCCCCTCTTAGTCTGCTCTTTTCTGAGCTGAAAAGTCCTAGCCTCTTTAAACTCTCCTCATATGGGACCCATTCCAAACCCCTAATCATTTTAGTTGCCCTTCTCTGAACCTTTTCTAATTCCAGTACATCTTTTTTGAGATGAGGAGACCACATCTGTACACAGTATTCAAGATGTGGGCGTACCATGGATTTATATAAGGGCAATAAGATATTTTCCGTCTTATTCTCTATCCCTTTTTTAATGATTCTTAACATGCTGTTTGCTTTTTTGACTGCTGCTGCACGCTGCGTGGATGTCTTCAGAGAACTATCCACGATGATTCCAAGATCTTTCTCTATTAGTTGTAGCTAAATTAGCCTCCATCATATTGTATGTATAGTTGGGGTTATTTTTTCCAATGTGCATTACTTTACTTTTATCCACATTAAATTTCATTTGCCGTTTTGTTGCCCAATCACTTAGTTTTGTGAGATCTTGTCATGGTATAATTCCCCACTCTGAACCTTAGTGTCCAAAAGATGGGATACCAGCATGAATTCCTCTAAGCTCAATTACCAGCTTAGTACTTGTAGCGCTGCCACCAACCAGGAATTCCAGTGCCTGGTACACTCTGGTCTCCCCAAGACCTTGCCCGGGGAACCGCAAGACCCAGACCCTCTGGATCTTACCACAAGGAAAGAAAACCCTTTCCCCCACCGTTGCCTCTCCCAGGCTTCCCCTCCCTGGGTTACCCTGGAAGATCACTGTGATTCAAACTCCTTGAATCTTAAACAGAGAGGAAACTGCGCCTTCCCCCCTCCTTCTCTCTCCCCCTCCCAGACTCTCCCTGAGAGAGACAGTAATCCTAACACAGAGAGAAATTAGCCTCTCTCTCCCCCTTCCCTCCTTTCTCCCCACCAATTCCCTGGTGAATCCAGACCCCGTCCCCTGGGGTCTCTCACTGGAATAAAAAAAATCAGGTTCTTAAACAAGAAACTTTTAATTAAAGAGAGAAAAACAGTAAAAATTATCTTTGTAAATTTAAAATGGAATAGGTACAGGGTCTTTCAGCTGTAGACACTGGGAATACCCTCCCAGCCTAAGTATACAAGTAGAAATTAAAATCCTTTCAGCAAAATACAAATTTGAACTCCTTTCAGCCAAATACACATTTGGAAATAAAGAAAACAACCATAAGCCTAACTCGCTTTATCTACCTAGTACTCACTATTCTGAACTTATAAAAGCCTGTATCAAAGAGATTGGAGAGAAACCGGGTTGCACATCTGGTCCCTCTGAGCCCCCAGAGTGAACAACAACCAAAACTAACAGCACACACAAAAACTTCCCTCCCTCAAGATTTGAAAGTATCCTGTCCCCTGATTGGTCCTCTGGTCAGGTGACAGCCAGGCTCGCTGATTTTGTTAACTCTTTACAGGCAAAGGAGATATGAAGTACTTCTGTTCTATTAACTCTTACTTATCTGTTTATGACAGATCTTTTTGAAGTTCTTCACAGTCTGCTTGAACTTAACTATCTTGAGCAGTTTAGTATCGTCTGCAAACTTTGCCACCTCACTGTTTACCCATTTCTCCAGATCATTTATGAATAAGTTGAATAGGATTAGTCCTAGGACTGACCCTTGGGGAGCACCACTAATTAGCCCTCTCCATTCTGAGAATTTACCATTAATTCCTACCCTTTGTTCCCTGTCTTTAGCCAGTTCTCAGTCCATGAAAGGATCTTCCCTCTTATCCCATGACATCTTAATTTATGTAAGAGCCTTTGGTGAGGGATCTTGTCAAAGGCTTTCTGGAAATCTAAGTACACTATGTCCACTGGATCCCCCTTGTCCACATGTTTGACCCCTGTTCCTTTAAAGCAGTTTTTTGCAAACTAGGGGATGCAAGCTCTCATCGGGCATGTGAGAAAAATCCTGTAATGCAAATAACGCTTTTTTTATTTAGTAAGACTTGGCAATGTAATCATAGGTATATTATGACCTTATCTCAGGTGGGGGTTTGCAGTAGACTACATTATTTGGAATGGGTGCACAACCTAAAAAGGTTGAAAACCACTGCTTTTAAAAGTTCATGCCTGTCTGGGGATAAATTAGATATAGCCTTCGAAGATATTTACAAAACTGTTCTGTTGGGGTGATTCACGCTCAAGTTCTTTGTGCTACTGTATGTCTTCTAATGAAGGGTCTGCCCTTCCCTTCAGGTTTAGTACTTCAATTTTGGAAATCCCTAGTTAAATATTGAGAGTCCCAGTCTCTCCATCGGAATTGGTATTTTGTAATCAAACATCCAGAATGTCATAGAATAAAGATCAGGATAAATCTTCCTTCTGATAGTGTCTGTTCTCCCTCCTTAATGGGACAGATTGAGATACACAGGAAGGGAGGATTTCCTTGTTTTTCTAAGGAGTGGACAGCAATTACTTGAGGTCTTGCTAGAAGACAGCTTGCTTCAGAAAATATAACTGTCCTGTGGGAATTGGGTTGTGGGATGGAATTCTATGAAATATCCCCAGGTGACTTGACTCAAGTATTTCCTCTGTATATGAACTGGTCCTGCTTTGAGCAGAGGATTGGACTAGATGACCTCCTGAGGTCCCTTCAAACCCTGATATTCTGTGTCCTATCAACTCCTTGGTACTCTGAGAGTAATGGAATTTGGGGGCTTGTGTACAAGGAGATGACAAAGGTACCTACTTTGCATGACATTAATTCAAACTAGGTACATTTTAGAATGCACCAGTAGGATATACACAGAGCAGTTAGAGCACAACACATTAGTGCGCTTTACAGATCACACCTTTCTGGCGTGCTTTGCTGCACTGTGCAAACAAGCCCTGCTACCCAGAAAATAAGGAAACAAAAAGTTCTTTCTCTTCAAATATTAATTGCACTTTCTCCTATATTTGGCTACCTTCATACACACCTGTTTATGATGTGAAGTTGGAGAATGCTTATCTTAGTGCAGGGGTTGACAGTCTACGGAATGCGTGCCAGTGGTGGCACGCGAGATGATTTTTTTGATGGAACGTGGGGGAGGCTGAGCCGCTTAGCCTGCCACTGCTCTGGGGTGCCTGCTGCTGGCCCCTTGCCAGCCGGGGTCCCCTCTGCCGCAGCCCCACTCAGCACCTGCTGCTGGCCTCGGGGAAGGAACCCCAGGCTGGCAGGGGGCTGAGACCCCAGCTGGCAGGAGCCAGCAGCCAGAACCCCAGAGCAGGGCGGGCTTAGCTGCTCAATCGCAGTCCCACTTACCTTGCGCAGGCCCCAGCCAGACAGGGTCCAGGCCTCTGGCCCTGCTCAGCCCTACCAGCCGCCAGCTGCACTCAGCTCAGTTACCAATCTGGGGTTCCAGCCGCTGACCTCCTGCCAGCTGGGGTCTGGATCTCCAACCTTGCTCAGCCTGCTTTCTGGCCTGGATCACTGCTCTGCAGCCTCCCCACTGTAGTCCACTGCCCCCAGCCTGGGACAGTTAGGGTTGCTCACAAGGCAAGAGCGGGTGCAGCTCAGCACCCCCATCTTAAAATTGCTTCTACCAGACCACACTGTGTCTGACCTTGTGCCTGCGTTCTATCGCCATTTTTTTCCCCACTGAGAGTTGAAGGGAACATTTGACAAAATGGCAGCTCCTAAGAAAACAAAGCTAGATGTCTGATCATTTCAGCCTGCCTGGACAGATGCATTTGGATTTATTGAAAAGAAGGACCATGCTATTTGTGTTTTCTGTTATGAAAGTATTGCACATCAAGTGTTCGACATTTTGAAACGAAGCACGAGAAAACCTTTCTTGATGAAGCAGACAAGATTGAATCAATCAAAAAGGCAGTAGCAGCCTATGAGAAGCAAAGCAGTGTTTTTAAAAGCTTAAGTGTAAGTAAAAATCAAGTTACAGAAGGAAGTTACAAGATTGCACAGTGCATTGCAAAAAACAGCTGTTTACAGATGGGGAATTTATAAAATAAGTTTTTCTTAGCAGTTCGGAGATTTTGTTCAATAATTTGCCAAATAAAGATACAGTCATATCTAGAATAAAAGAACTGCCCATCTCTGCCAGAACAGTTGAGAAACACATAAGTGAAATGACAGAAAACATTAAGGAAAAGCAGGCGACTGCATTGAAAGACACAGCAGTGTTTAGTGTTGCAGTTGATGAGAACGTGGATATAAACGACGTTCTGCGTTTGGCAGTTGTTGCAAGACATTGTGCTTCCGATGAAATCCAAGAGGAACTTTGCTGCCTAAAACCCCTGCATGGCACAACAAAGGGGGAAGATATACTGGAAAGTTTTGTAAACCATTTTGAAGAATGAGGAGTTGACATCAGAAAAATATTTTGTGAGACAACAGATGGTGCTCGTGCCATGGTCAGAAAACAGAAGGGATTTGTAAAATTACTTGAAGATCAGATTGGCCATCCAACAGTCAAATTTTACTGTATCATCCATCAAGTAAACCTGTGTGCTAAAATGTCTAATTCAGAGCTTAATAATGTGATGAATACAGTGGTGCGAATTGTGAATTTCCTTGTTGCTTGATCTGCTTTGACTCACAAACAGTTTCAAGCACTGCTAGAAGAGATGGACAGTGCTTATAACGACATCTCGCATCACAGCAACATTCGGTGGCTAAGTCATGGGAAGGTTTTGGTGCACTTTGTAAACTGTTTTGATGCAATCAAGGCCTTTTTGTTGGAAAAGAACAAAACTACCCTGAACTGGATGATGACAAATAGCTGTGTAAGCTCATGTTTCTAACTCATATCTCCGCTTACCTAAATGAAGTCAACCTCTGTCTCCAGGGTGCAGGGCAAACGGTTCTGGATCTTTATGAAGCCTAGAAAGCATTTGTTGTGAAACTAGCAGTATTTTCCAGGGATATTCAAATTTATACTTTCCGCTACTTCCAACTCATAAAATAGCTATCGACATGTTGCACTGTCAATGTCCGATGAGATTGGAAAGTACATGCAAGAACTGGAATCAGAATTTTCTGACTGATTTCACGATTTCCAGAGATTTGACCCAATGCTTTCTTTTCTAATTAAACCTGAAAAGTTCAACGACAGTGACTTGGATTTGTCTGTGTTTCAGTGGATGGGTGTTGAAGATGTCATTATTCATTCAGTTAAAAAGCTCAGAATTATGGACATCAAAGTTTATAGATCTGCAGAGTGCACTTGAAACTACTGAGAGAGATCGTGGGTCCTCTATTGTGACCTGCTGGACGTCCTTGCCAGTGAAATTTAACTGTTTGAAGAAAATTGCATTTGCAATGCTTTCAGCATTTGGGTCCACATACCTGTGTGAACAGGTATTTTCACACATGAAATCTGTCCCCTGTCCCTCTCGGAGCCGGTTAACAAGTGATCACTCAGAAGCCTGTGTGCAGCTTAAAGTATCTAAATAGGTGCCACCAGACATTGGAAAACTCAGCAAGGAGAAGCAAGGGCCAGGATCACACTAAACTGATAAGATCTGCGTTTTAATTTAATTTTAAATAAAGCTTCTGAAACATTTGGAAAACCTTGTTTACATATAACAATAGTTTGATTATGTATTATAGACTTAGAGAGACCTTCTAAAAAATTTTAAAAATGTATTACCGGCACGCGAAGCCTTAAATTAGAGTGTCTAAATGAAGACTCGGCACACCATTGCTGAAAGGTTGTTGACCCCTGCCTCAGACCTACACCCCCCTAGACTGTGTCGAAGAGTATGTCTACACTACAGGATTATTCCGATTTTACATAAACCGGTTTTGTAAAACAGATTGTATAAAGTCGAGTGCATGCGGCCACACAAAGCACAATAATTCGGTGGTGTGCGTCCCTGTACCGAGGCTGGCGTCGATTTCTGGAGCGTTGCACTGTGGGTAGCTGTCCCGTAGCTATCCCATAGTTCCTGCAGTTGCCCCCGCCCATTGGAATTCTGGGTTGAGATCCCAATGCATGATGGTGCAAAAACAGTGTTACGGGTGATTCTGGGTAAATGTCGTCACTCATTCCTTCCTCCATGAAAGCAATGGCAGACAATCATTTCGCGCCCTTTTTCCCTGGATTGCCCTGGCAGACGCCATAGCATGGCAACCATGGAGCCCGTTTTGCCTTTTGTCACTGTCACCGTATGTGTACTGGATGCTGCTGACAGAGGCGGTACTGCAGCGCTACACAGCAGCATTCATTTGCCTTTGCAATGTAGCAGAGACTGTTACCAGTTGTTCTGTACCGTCTGCCGTGCCATTGTAAATTGGCAATGAGATGACGGTTATCACTCGTTCTGTACCATCTGCTGGTGTCATGGGTGCTCCTGGCTGACCTTCGCTGAGGTTGGCCGGAGGAGCAAAGACAAAAATGGGAATGACCCCCCGGGTCATTCTCTCCTTTATGTTGTATCTAAAAATAGTCAGTCCTGCCTAGAATATGGGGCAAGTGTGCTAGAGAACCAGTGTATCAGAGAACCAGAGAGCACAGCCGCTCTGTCAGATCCCACAGAAGTGATGAGCTGCATGCCATTCTAGGGGGTGTCCCTGCAACAACCCCACCCGTTACTTCCCTCCTCCCCCAACCCTTCTGGGGTACCATTGCAGGGTCCCCCCATTTGTGTGATTAAGTAATAAAGAATGCAGGAATAAGAAACACTGACTTTTTAGAGAGATAAAATGAGGGGGAGGCAGCGTCCAGCTGCTATGATAGTCCAGGCAGTACAGAATCTTTTCTTTAGACATGAAGGGGGGGGGGGCTGATGGAGTTCAGCCCCCAGTTGCTATGATGAGGGCAGTTACCAGCCGTTCTGTGCCATCTGCCGGGAATAACCGGGAGTCATTCCAATTTTTACCCAGGCGCCCCCGGCCGACCTCATCTGAGGCCAGCCAGGAGCACTCATGGGCTGTTGACGAGGACGGCTACCAGTCCTACTGCACTGTACCATCTGCCACCGGGGAAGGGAGGGGAGAGGATGCTGCTGTTCATTGCCCCAGCACCGTGTCTACCAGCAGCGCGCAGTAGACCTACGGTGACATTGAAAAAAGTCAAGAAACGATTTTTTTCCCTTTTCTTTCATGGGGGGCGGGGGGAGTAAATTGACGAGATATACCCTGAACCACCCCGGACAATGTGTTTGACCCTACAGGCATTGGGA
The DNA here is from genome assembly GCF_025201925.1 of Gopherus flavomarginatus. Taxonomy (NCBI): domain Eukaryota; kingdom Metazoa; phylum Chordata; order Testudines; family Testudinidae; genus Gopherus; species Gopherus flavomarginatus. Next base: position 50,327,572 of record NC_066625.1, read on the forward strand.
GCTCAGCCAAGAATTCAAATGCTTTTTGGAGACTGCGGGAACTGTGGGATAGCTGGAGTTCTCAGTCTTCCCTCCCTTCCTCCGTGAGCGTCCATTTGATTCTTTGGCTTTCCGTTACACTTGTCACAGAGCACTGTGCTGTGGACTCTGTATCATAGCCTGGAGATTTTTTTTCAAATGCTTTGGCATTTCGTCTTCTGTAACGGAGCTCTGATAGAACAGATTTGTCTCCCCATACAGCGATCAGATCCAGTATCTCCTGTACGATCCATGCTGGAGCTCTTTTTGGATTTGGGACTGCATTGCCACCCGTGCTGATCAGAGTTCCACGCTGGGCAAACAGGAAATGCAATTCAAAATGCTGCTGCTTAACCATTTGTCACTTTGCTTCTGCACTACATGAAACAAGCTTTTGCTCTTACCTTTTTAAACCTCCTCTCCCGCAATTGTTTCATCTACCGATTGCGGTGGTTCTCAAACTGTGGGTTGGGACCCCAAAGTGGGTCGCAACCCTGTTTTAATAGGGTCTCCAGGACTAGTATTAGACTTGCTGGGGCCCTGGGGTCATAGCTGTAGCCTGTGCCCCACTACCTGGGACCGAAGCCCGAGGGCTTCAGCCCTGTGTAGCAGGGCTCAGGCTTTGGCTTTAGCCCTGGATGGGAGGTGTCAGGTTACAGGCCATCTGCTCAGGGCTGAAGACTTTGGGTTTTGGTTTTGGCTTTGCCTTCCTCCCCTGCCTGGGGCATTGGGACTCGGGCTTTGGATTCCTCACTGGGGCAGCAAGGCTCAGGCAAGCTCAGGCTTTGGTCCCCCCTCGTGGGGTTTTGTAGTAATTTTTGTTGTCAGAAGAGAGTCACAGTGCAATGAAGTTTGAGAACCGCTGACCTATTGTAACCTAGATCACAAGCTGTTTAAGGTAGAGATGGTCTCTCAAATGTTTGAAAAGTGATTAGCACAGTGGGGCCTCGATACTCCCTGGGGTTTTTGTGTTATGCAAAAATAATAGATATCAATTTTGTAAACGATTTGACAGAACCCAGAGATGAAAATTTATTTGTTACTTGGGGATGCTTTAGAGCAGACAGGACATTTTTACACTAAGACACTTAATTCAGTAATGTTATTTTCTATAAAGTCATTAGCATTTCAAGTATGTACCTGCTGTCCATATAAAACAGCCTAATGCTTGGATAGGCTGGTTTTTTAAGAAGATTGGCAGTGATGGCACTGTTTGATCAAAATCTACAACAAATGCAAGCTAAATATAATCATTCAGCACAACTAATGGACAGTATTTAAGCTAGTGAAATTTCACAGCATTGCTCTTAGTCAAATTATTTTTATACTGACTGTAGCAAGTGGCTAAGTACAGCATTCACGCTTATTCGTAAACTTTAAAATGGAACTCGGGGTTGCTTTCACCCTGGTGCATATGTGTGTTGATGTATACACTTAAAACAAAATAAAAAACCAAAACATAAATTTGGATGTTATAGAATACCACTTCCCAGATGTAATTTGAATACTACCATATAATTCACTAATAAAGTGAATTAGAAAAGTACACGCTTTCTGCTTTAAAGTTTGTGGCCTTTTAAAATACCAGGTTAGAATTAGCCATTCAAATGCAAGTATTTCATTGAAAGTTATTGGGACCTGTAGGTGCTAAGGACCTCTGAAAATCAGACCAATTTCATCTGGGTATCTAAATAAGGATTTAGTTCCCTAACTCCAGATATTCTAAATTTGAAAATTATACACAAATGTGCAAAATGTGTATAACTAGATGCTGAACAGAGTGCAGAATGGGAATAATTTTACCACTTTGATAAGTATTTGTCATTTTTAGTTTATACAAGATATTAGTGTAATTTTGTGTAATCTTCACACAATTGTAATATTTAACCACAACTCTCACGAAAAGTGACAGAGTCCTGTGGCACCTTATAGACTAACAGAAATATGTATTCACTCACGAAAGCTTATACTCCAATACTTTTGTTAGTTTATAAGGTGCCACAGGACTCTTTGTTGCTTTTTACAGATCCAGATTAACACGGTTACGCCTCTGATACTTAACTCTCACAAAGGTCATTGTTTCATCTACTACGTGTTTAGCCTAGTAAAAATTTCATAACCTGTTTTAACTTTCTCCACCACCTATAATTCTCAGTAAACTTAGTATTCAGGAAACTACACTGGTTTCCTGTGGACTATTTTTAGTTGCTCTTGGCTGAGAAAATGGCAAAGATAACTGCACTGAAATATAATAATAATTAAAAAAAGCCCACCAAGTTGAAAAAATTAAATTTTCCTTTCCTAGGATCAGAATTAATGAATTGAGTGTTATAGTATCCTAAGGCCAGTGTGAAGTAAGTAATTTTTTTCTGACTCTTGCCACTGTTAGAGTGCTGTGGTTAGTCTTCTCTTTGGTTGACAATAATGCAGGTAGACTGGTGATGAATGGGATTGCACAGATCCCATGATCTTCAGCTGATCAGATTCCTTTTTTACATGTAATAGGTTTGCTTCCAGCTGCTGACGAGGAAAGTGAGAACACAAGTGACAGTGATAGCTGCTAGGTTAGATAATTTTAGTTAGTGTGAAGTCAGTATTTTACTCCTCTTCTAAAATACCTGCTTTGATCCTTTTCTAGTTTTAAGGAGCTAGAGATGGAACCAGAGAGGAAAAGCTTGTAATATTCTATCTGGAGCAACTCTTAAGGTCTCTGCTGCCAAATCTTTATGTGCAGTCTGTTCAGCCTGGGAACGTACTCATTGAAGCTGTAGCGTCTCTTATTTCTGCCCCTGAGCTGCTAGCAGCAATCTGCACTTTGGCTGATGTTCAGCCACATGCCATCCTTCACTCAGCAGCATACTCTGGACAGGAAATAAAAGGATGAAGTATTTCAATGCTCATACAACAGCTATGTTAGTCACTAAATAAAGTAAAAGTGTAAATGGGAGAAAACTGTCTCAGTTCAGAGATAGCTGCCCCTTAATGTTCTAGTCTCTCTGGGCATACCTGTTTGTGTGATTTTTCCACTCTTAGCTAGGGCCTGGGACACTATTAGACAGGACTCTGTGTGCCAACTATGAATGGGCATCAGGTCCAACTGGGTTTGGCTACCTTCAAGTTTTCCCTTTGAGATCTTTGGCTAGTGGTGAATACAGTGACCCAAAACAGCCTTTTCAAAACAAAATATTGTTTAATTTTAACAGCAGGAACACAGCATAATAAGAGAAAAGGTTTTTAACACTAACAGGTTTACACACACATCAGTCATACTGTTTTGGGCAGTCAGTAAGATGGACTACTATACCATCACGTAAGTTTATCTGGTGTACAGTTGGCTTTCTGTGCTATGAAAAACGTTCCGTAACTTGAAGTTGCCTGCAGTAAGGGTCAGAGATGACCTTTATAGCTAGCTCCGTGTCTGAACAGCTTTTATAATTTAGGGTTTATTATTTATTTTGAGCACTTACAGTGTATTAAAGACTATGCAGAATGTAGGGTTTACATAGTTTCTGTGCTTTAATAGTAAAAACTCACTTGGATTCTTTTTGATCACCTTGATCTGTTTTGATTTTTTCCCCATGTTTTCTAAGCACTGATTGTTTCTCAGTGTGTTTCACATATTGTCTGTTTGCAGCAACCAAAAATGTTTTATGGTAAAAAATACGGTAGTGTACTTGCACAAACTGATCATCTTTGGTCTGACTTATTTCTTCTGTTTAGTACCAGCTCAGATAAGGTTTTTAAAATATTTTCAGAGACCTACAATTTGTTGTACAGCTTAGGAATGGTAACATGAATCATATTTTGCTTTATTTGCCACCTTATTTTTGAGGCTGCAGAAATACAACTGTTAATTTGATACCAGTAAATAATTTTAGATTTTATTGTTCAAGATAAAAACGACTTACTCTTGAACATATAATTTGTCTTTGGTAGGGGTATGTTCTCCTCTCAGTGGGTGAGGGTATATTTACCTAGTTTCCTTGACAATATATTTCTCACTGTAGAGTGTATATCCTGGGAAACAGAGATTCTGAAAACTGGATAATCAGCTGAACGTGAACTGCTTGTGTAACACTGGCCAAAACAGCTATTGCGATCCTTAGATGTATAAACCAGGGAATCTCAAGTAGGAGCAGGGAGGTTATATTACCCCTGTATTTGTCACAAGTGAGACTACTACTGGAATATTGTGTCCAGTTCTTGTGTCAGTAATTCAAGAAGGATGTTGATAAATTGGAGAGAGTTCCGAGAAGAGCTGTGAAAATGATTGAAGGATAAGAAAACATGCCTTATAGTGATAAACTCAAGGAGCTCTATTTAGCTTAATAAAGAGAAGGTTACAGGGTGACTTGATTATTTACAAGGTAAGAACATATTACTCCAAAAAGTATTTCCAAATATTAAATCTCATCCTCAGTTAATACATCAACATATTATAGTGTTCTCTATGTTATGAATATGCCAAAGGAACATTATATAAAATGGTTGAATAAGCAACAGTGTCTTGCTTATTCTGGGTCCTGGATCCTTGCACTACCCCTGCTCTCAAATGCTGTATTGAAGTGTCTCAAAGTACTTCTGTTGTCAGTTGTAACCTACAGGTTTGATATTGATTGTCTGATTTAGGGTGGTTTGAGGACATTCCTGGAGGGCCCCTCTAAGCTGTTCTGGAGCCTTGTCTTATGCTTTGCGCTAGATCCTTTTATAAAACTGATTCTAAATGGATTGTTTTATTTTACAATAAATTACTTTTTGTAAATCTCCTTTTTGTGCACCTGTTAAGATTGTTGTGAGTAAAATGTTGGTTTAGTATTTCACTATTTTCTACCTCTAACTTGGTTCTCAGCAAACACTTTTCTCTCTTCTTACATACTTCGCTTGGATACATTCCACTCCATACATCTGATAAAGTGGGTTTTAGCCCACAAAAGCTTATGCCCAAATACATTTGTTAGTCTCTACGGTGCCACAAGTACTTGTTGTTTTTGCTGATACAGACTGTTCTTCCTGGAAGCAGCACATCTGCTCTGACAGTCTGAGATCACCAACCCTTCAAAATTCCTCTCAACATGGAGCTTTCTCTTTTTCAGCCCTTGAAGACTACGGCCAAATCTACACTAGAAAGTTTGGTCCATGCAAGTTACACAGGTGTACAGCCGATGAAGTCTGTATATTGTTTGGGTGCATGCAATACTGAGGTGCATCTGTTGGCAGTGCACATACTCACCAGGAGTGCTTGCATCAATGTAAAATGCAGTGCACCATGGGTAATGTAACAGGTTGCCCACCTTCAAGATGCCACTTGGTGTACTGGGATACTGCTGAGCCCGTCTGTTCTGCCAGCCTGGGCACCCTTTTTACCTGACTTGCTGAGCCAGGCTATTAAGCCTGCTCCAGCACACACACAGGCAGGGCCACACTAAACTACAGAACAAAACAGACACTGAGATCAGTTTTGGGAAGACTCATCTTAAGGGACTTGGCCTAGCACTCAGGTATCCACCTCCCTTGGAATGCAGACCCAAAGGTATATTATGAAATCCGCCTCCTCCCTCAATGTGGAGAAAGGTATGCACAGCCTCTTCTCCCCCCCCCAGCCCCATTATGAATTGCACAAATGGGATTATATTATAAACAAGAAATAAGTTTATTAACTACAAAAGGTGAATTTTAAGTGGTTAAAGAGAGAACAAACAGAATAAAGCAGATTACTAAGCAAATAAAACAAAACATGCAAACTAAGCTTGTTTAACTAAAGAAATTGGTTACAAATAGTAATTTCTTACCCTATATATTGTTGCAGGCAGATTACAGAAAGTCTTGAAAGGCAGTTGCACTGGTCTCCAGCTTGAGACCTTGGGTGGTATTATTCACAAGCTAGACATCCTTCCAGCTTGGGCTCAACCCTTCTTCCCCCAGTTCAGCTCTTGCTTCCAGGTGTTTTTCAGCCTCTCTTTGGGTGGGGAGGCAGAGGAGAACTTTGATGATGTCACTCCCCTGCCTTATATAGCTCTTGTGTAAGGCAGGAACCCTTTGTCTTCCAGTGGAAAAACACTGGCATTCCAAAAGGGGAGGAGAGGTGTCCAGTACCAGGTGACTTAGACCCATATCTCTGCAAGGCTGTAACAGCCATTATTCGTAGGCTGTCTCCAGCTTCCACAGAAAGACTAAGCTCTTTTACAGTCCATTGTTTTTGCTAATGGGCCATTAGCACTGTCTGGCTTTCTCAGTGTTGTATCTGAAGGGATAGTTGGGGGTGACCCCTGAGGTAACCCATTTGAAATACAGATACATAGTCAATATTCCTGATTTCAGATACAGAAATGATACAGTCATATAAATTGGATACTCACATCCAGTAAATCATAACCTTTCCAATGATACCTCACAAGACTCATCTTCCATAAAGTACATCTCAGTTATGTCATATCCATATCATAAGCATATTTCCATAAATAATATGGAGTGTAACATCACAGGTAGGTATTCCAGTGTGTTGCCATCTGGCTCTGTGTGTCTTGAGACATTTTTGTAGTGTTTTGTGGGCTACTGCTACATTCAGGGTTCTAGTGAGGAAGAGACAGATATTTGAGCTCAACAGCTGGATGCTGATGGTCATAAAGTCATTGCTGGTATTCACTGAACAGCTCCCTATGTAGGATTGCTGCCTGTGGACCTGAGAAACTAGCACTGATTGGTGTGATTGCATCATAATGCAGGTTTGGGATTTTGGATGCAAAAGGCCATGTTCCTTGATCTGTGCGCCAAACTTGACTCAGAGCAGCAGTGCAAGGACATGAGAACACAAGCTGCAGTGAAAAAGCAAAGGGTGATTGCACTCTGGAAACTTGCAGCGCAGAATTGCTATTGGTCAGTGAGCAATCAGTGGAAAATCCACAGTGGGGGTCATTGATACCCAAAAGTGTAAGGCCATGAAGTGTGTCCTGCTACACAGCACTCTGACTCTTGATAATGTACAGAACACTAGTGGATGGATTTGCAGCAGTGGGGGCTGATAGAGGGCATGCATATCCCTATTCTAACAACAGCTCACCTTGCCAGTGAGTAAATCAACACAAAGGGTTATTTTTGTCTTGGTTATGCATGTGCTAGTTGATCACTGGGGACACTTCACTGAGATCATGAGGGAAAAGGCATGATGCTTGCATCTTTAAGATTATGGGACTGTACAAAAAGCTGCAAGCAGGGACATTCTTCCCCAACTGATGGATAACTACTGGCAATGTTGAAATGCCAGTAGTGATTCTGGTGGATTCAGACTGTACAGCTTCATGAGTCAGAGGAGCAAGGGAAACTGGAAACCTGGACAGCACTAAGGAAAGATTCAGTTATTGGCTCAGCAGGTGCAGAATGACTGTTGAATGTGCTTTTGGTAGATTGAAGGGATGCTGGCAGTGTTTACTCACTAGATTAGGTCTCAGCAAGAAAAACATTCCCATGGTTATAGCTGCCTGTTATGTACTACATAATATCTGTGAGGTGAAGGGGAAAAAAGCTGCCATCAGTGTTGAAGGAGTGAGGTGGACCAGCTGTCTGCTGATTTTGAGCAGCCAGATGCCAAGACTATTAGAAGAGCTAACTTGAAGCTGTGCAGGTGAGGGAAGCCTTAGAAGACCGTTTTAATTATCATCCACAGTAGTGTTGTCTATTAAGTCTGGTTGGGTCTTTGTCTCCTGCTTTGAATTCTGTAATGTTTTGTGTAAAATTAATAAATATATCCTGAGTTTCCACATCTGAACTTTATGATCAAAGAAGCATGGAAAAAATTAAAATGCAAACAAAAACATTGTTAGAAATTTCTACCAACATGTAACATGATGAACCATACTTTAAAATCCAAAATAAAAATGGAAGTAAACCAGTCAACATTTATGCCCATGTATCTAAAACCTACTATAATGTAGTAGATTACATATACACTGATCTGTGGCTTTTACAGATCCATGCATATGTGGCTATTGTTCTCCTTGTACAGCGTGGAGTGGTAGGGTAAGGATTCCAGGGTTCCATGTGGTATATTTGCGGAGTAGTGGGTAGGAAGCAGCGATCTTGGAGTTTTCCAAGAATTGGAAAAGCTGCTGAGTCTGGGATCTTTGTGCATGTAGAACAACACTGCTCTGCAACTTTTTAGTTTGTTGCCTGAGAAAACCACTTATGTCCTGGTGCATTTCCTGATGCACCTCAGTCCTTTTCCCTCTTCTGCAGTAACTGTTCTCTCCATTTGTAGTCCTTCTCTATAGTCATATTTAGATGAGTCTATCAAACCCTGTGTTTGTGGATCATGGCTGTAGCGGATTGGAGGATCTCACAGAACATATCTTCCATAGTCCTCTTCTTACTGCTCCTGTTCAGGGTCAGATGTTCAGCAGATCTTCAGATTAAAATTGACAGATACACCTTTAGATTTACTGTCAGAACAGAAAGGGAAAGATAAGTCTCAAAACTCCCTTACGTTACTCCCATGTGTACCTTTAATAATAATAATAATAATTAATAATAAAAAAAGGCTGACACTTTAGTTTTGGAGTGCATCGCTACAGTACCACTGCACAGCTCAAATCATGGTAAGAATGGCCTAGTGAGAATGAGGGGCTGGTGTTCTGTTTCATGGAAGCATTAAACATTGAATGCCCCTCCCTGGGTATGGGTATAGGGAAATTGCAATGGATATTGGCACTATTTTCACAGGCAGTGGTGAGTTTGGCTAATATCTCACTCCTGAAAGTGACAAAGGCATGGAAGACTCAGTTACTGCTGCTGTCCTGAGGCTGCCTGGGCCCATATGCCACAGTCCTGTTTAGTGCAGTGGTGCCAGCTGAACTCATCACAGAGTGAAGTGTGAAAATCTTCTATTGTGGTGGAAGAAACGAGGCAGGCTGACTTCTTTAGAAATCTGCAAAGAGGTTTGGAAAGTATCCACATGAAAGTTTCATCGAGATCTGTTGAGGACAAAAGGGTCATCCCTATTAAGGTAAACAAAATTCTCTGCATGGCCCTCCCTGCCTAGCCCAATAAACCAAAGAAATTAAAAGTGGATGCTGACTCTACTCTGTTTTTTCTCTCCATACCTGAGCACAGGACACTGATGTGGACTGTGTAATCAGGCTTCAACACTACACTTTTTTTTAAATTTATTCCTTAACATTTTATTTTGTAACGTTATACCAGTAAAGCAATCAAAACTCCAATATCTCTGTTCTCGAAACTTGCGGATGGAATGGGCACCATTTTTAAATGGGGAAGAAGGATGAAGATTGGGAGAAATGAGGTTTCAGGGAAGTTAAAAGGGGGAAGAAAAAACCTATAAAAAGTAATTCACGTACACACTTACCTGAGTGCCCTTTCCCTTAATCAGTGAACTCATCTTCTGGGACTTGCTTGACTCTGGCAGAGTTTCAGATGATTCCTGGTTTGCGGCATGGTTCAAGTCACCTGTTGCACCTTGCCCTGCGTCCTCCTTGCTGTTCATGACAGAGGTCTCCACTTCAGGTTCCTTCATGGTGTCTGTAGTTGTCTGTGAGGTGCTGGTGGGGTCACTGTGAAGTATGGCATGCAATATGTTGTAAAAGTGGCAGGTGTGTGGGGCAGCACCACATTTCTGGTTGCCCTCCCTCACCTTGTGGTATGCCTGGCAAAGTTCCTTCACTTTCATGTGGCCCTGCTGTTCATCCCTGTCATGCCCCTGTTGCACTATCCTCTATGGCTGTTATATAACAGTGCTTGGACAACCCAGCTTCTTCACTCCACGGGGCGAGACTATCCATGATTTCTTGCCTGCTCCAGGCAGAGTGCATCTAATAGTTCTCTGTGTGGAGATGGTCAGATGCATGCAGCAAAGGTGAGCTGGTACGTGTGCTTGTTCAAGGTGGGCAATCAGAAAAAGAGATTTCAAAAACATGTGGAAGGCTTTTGGGGGGAGATGGGAACAGTCAGCTTCCAGTCTTTGTGATCCCTGGGTAGTGGTGTTCAAAATTATGATTCGACCCATCACTGACACTAGGACCAGGACATTGTGGGACAGATAGTGCAGGACTTCTTAGGGTCATCACAACTATTACTCCTGAGGGCATTCTGCACCCAAAAAAAAAAAAAAAAAAAAATTTCACACAATATTTTAAAATTCTGCAAATTTTATTTGTCAAATAAATGTGGAGACTCCAGCCTGGCATTGGAGAGCACAGGCCACTGGCTGCACCGAGGTGGGAGATCACTGTGCAGCTTCCTCCCGGGACACGGACTTAGCCGTGAGACTGCACCCAACCCTGACGCAGTGCAAGGACCGGGCCTGCTGCAGAAACACCTCAGGACCCTGCCCCTCTCTGCAAGGTGGACCAGGTGTGGGCAGGCAGGCTCAGCAATGCAGGATCCAAGTACGGAGGGACTCTGTGTTGGGCAGTCTGAATGCCGGTGACTCAGTGGGGGATCTGGATGCACAGGGACTTGTGTGTGTATGTGTGTGGGGGGGGGGGTTCTGAGTGCAATGGTAATGGGATTCTGCAGGGGAGGAAGTGGTGCAGGAAGTGAAACCAGATGTTATAGGGATAACAAAAACATGGTGGAATAGTAGTCGTGACTGGAGTACAGGTATTGAAGGGTATGTGCTGTTTCGGAAAGACAGAAATAAAGGCAAAGGTGGTGGAGTAGCATTGTATGTCAATGATGAGGTAGACTGTAAAGAAATAAGTGATGGAATGGCCAAGACAGAATCTGTCTGGGCAAAAATCACATTGGGAAAGCAAGATACTAGAGCCTCCCCTGGGATAGTTCTTGGGGTGTGCTACAGACCACCGGGCTCTGATTTGGATATGGATAGAGGCCTATTTAATGTTTTTAATGAAGTAAACACTAATGGAAATTGTGTGACCATGGGAGACTTTAATTTCCCAGATATAGACTGGAGGACAAGTGCTAGTAATAATAATAATAGGGCTCAGATTTTCCTGGATGTGATAGCTGATGGATTCCTTCACCAAGTAGTCGAAGAACCAACAAGAGGGTGATGCCATTTTAGATTTGGTTTTGGTGCGTAATGAGGACCTCATACAAGAAATGGTTGTAGGGGACAGCCTTGATTCGAGTGATCATTAGCTAATTCAGTTCAAACTAGATGGAAGGATAAACAAAAATCTAGGACTAGGGTTTTTGATTTCAAAAGGGCTAACTTTAAAGAATTAAGGAAATTAGTTAGGGAAGTGGATTGGACAGAAGAAATCATGGATCTAAAGGCGGAGGAGGCCTGAAATTACTTCAAGTCAAAGTTGCAGAAACTATCAGAAGCCTGCATCTCAAGAAAGAGTTAAAAATTCATAGGCAGGAGTTGTAGACCAAGCTGGATGAGCAAGCATCTCAGAGAAGTGATTAAGAAAAAGCAGAAAGCCTACAAGGAATGGAAGATGGGAGGGATTAGCAAGGAAAGCTACCTTATTGAGGTCAGAACATGTAGGGATAAAGTGAGAAAGACCAAAAGCCATGCGGAGTTGGATCTTGCAAAGGGAATTAAAATCAATAAAAAGAGGTTCTATAGCCATGTAAATAAAAAGAAAACAAAGAAAGAAGTGGGACCTCTAAACACTGAGGATGGAGTGGAGGTTAAGGATAATCTAGGCATGGCCCAATATCTAAACAAATATGTTGCCTCAGTCTTTAATGAGGCAAATGAGGAGCTTAGAGATAATGGTAGGATGACAAGTGGGAATGAAGATGTGGAGGTAGGTATTACCACATCCGAGGTAGAAGCCAAACTCAAACAGCTTAATAGGGCTAAATCCGGGGGCACAGATAATCTTCATCCAAGAATATTAAAGGAACTGGCATATGAAATTTCAAGCCGATTAGCCAGAATTTTTAAGGAATCTGTAAACTCGGGGTTTGTACTGTATGACTGGAGAATTGCTAACATAGTTCCTATTTTTAAGAAAGGAAAAAAAAAGTGATCCGGGTAACTATAGGCCTGTTAGTTTGACATCTGTAGTATGCAAGGTCTTGGAAAATTTTTTGAAAGAGAAAGTAGTTAAGGTCATTGAGGTCAATGTAATTGGGACAAAATATAACATGGTTTTTACAAAAAGTAGATCGTGCCAAACCAACCTGATCTCCTTCTTTGAGAAGGTAACAGATTTTTTAGACAAAAGAAACACAGTGGATCTAATTTACCTTGATTTCAGTAAGGCATTTGATACCGTTCCACATCGGGAATTATTAGCTAAATTGGAAAAAAGGGGGATCAATATGAAAATTGAAAGGTGGATAAGGAACTGGTTAAAGGGGAGACTACAACAGATCATAGTGAAAGGTGAACTGTCAGGCTGGAAAGAGGTTACTAGTAGAGTTCCTCAGGGATCAGTTTTGGGATCAGTCTTGTTTAACCTTTTTATTACTGACCTTGGCACAAAAAAAGGGAATGTGCTAATAAAGTTTGCGGATGACACAAAGCTCGGAGGTATTGCCAATACAGAGAAGGATAGGGATATCATACAGGACGATCTGGATGACCTTGTAAACTGGAGTAATAGTAATAGGATGAAATTTAATAGTGAAAAGTGCAAGGTCATGCATTTAGGGATTAATAACAAGAATTTTTGTTATAAATTGGGGATGCATCAGTTGAGAGTAACAGAGGAGGAGAAGGACCTTGGAGTATTGGTTGATCACAGGATGACTGTGAGCCACCAATGTGATATGGCCATTAAAAAAGCTAATGCGGTCTTGGGATGCATCAGGCGAGGTATTTCCAGTAAAGATAAGGAGGAATTACTACTGTTATACAAGGCACTGGTGAGACCTCATCTGGAATATTGTGTGCAGTTCTGGTCTCCCATGTTTAAGAAGGATGAATTCAAACTGGAACAGGAACAGAGAAGGATGATCTGAGGAATAGAAAACCTGTTTTATGAAAGGAGACTCAAAGTGCTTGGCTTGTTTAGCTTAACCAAAAGAAGGCTGAGGGGAGACGTGAATGCTCTTTATAAATATATCAGAGGGATAAATATCAGGAAGGGAGAGGAATTATTTAAGCTCAGTACCAATGTAGACACAACACTTGAAATTAGATGAAGGTTTCTAACCATTAGAGGAGTGAAGTTCTGGAACAGCCTTCCAAGGGGAGTAGTGGGTCAAAAGACACATGTGGCTTCAAGACTAAGCTTGATAAGTTTATGGAGGGCATGGTATGATGGGATAGCCTAATTTTGGCAATTGATCTTTGATTATTAGTGGTAAATATGCCCAATGGCCTGTGATGGGATGTTAGATGGGGGTGGCATCTGAGTTACTACAGAGAATTATTTCCTAAGTGCTGGCTGGTGAATCTTGCCCACATGCTCAGGGTTTAGCTGATCGCCATATTTGGGGATGGGAAGGAATTTTCCTCCAGGGCAGAATGGCAGAGACCCTGGAGGCTTTTTGCCTTCCTCTGCAGCGTGGGGCACGGGTCACTTGCTGGAAGATTTTCTGCACCTTGAGGTCTTTAAACCATGATTTGAGGACTTCAGTAACTCAGACATAGATTGGGGGGTTGTTACAGGAGTGAGTGGGTGGATGAGATTCTGTGGCCTGCATTGTGCAGGAGGTTAGACTAGATGATCATAATGGACCCTTCTGACTTTAATGTCCATGAGTCCAGGTATATGTGGTTGGGGCTTAGCACAGGGGAGTCTGGTGTGTGTAGGGGCATAGAACTTGGTGGAGGTTATGGGTGTGGAAGGTTCAATGTGACAGTTCCAGATGATGGCAGAATGGGTCTCAGTGGCATGGGGTCAGGGTGGTCCAGATGCATGAGGTTTGTCTGGGGTGGGGTGGTTCTGGGTCCATGGGAGGCTCGGCTCGGCAGGAGGGTCTGGGTATGAGGGGGTCTGAATGCATGGGGGGTTGGGTGGATGGGAGAGCAGCTCCCTCTGCAGTCGAGAGTGATCCCTCCCCTTGCAGTGGAGAAGCGATGGGCACAGGAAGCATGGCTGGGGGGCAGAGGGGGTTAAGTGTTTGCAGAGCATCCTTCAGCCTAGGGAGAAATCTGGAGATGAGTCTAACACAGCTCTGGATGCTGTACAGAGGAAATCCTGTCCTCCTCACCCAACTGGGACTAGCAGCTGAGCCCGGCACAAGGTAGGAGCCACCAGCCAGGGCTGATTCCAGGGTTTTTGCTGCCCCAAGCAGCAGCAAAAAAACAAAACAAAACGTCGCGATCTGCAGCTCTACGGCCGCTGCTTCAGTCTTCGGCAGCAATTCGGTGTCTGGTCCTTCGCTCCAAGAGGGACTGAGGGACTTGCCGCCCCTCTCTGTTGGCCGCCCCAAGCACCTGCTTGCTGGGCTGGTGCCTGGAGCTGGCCCTGCCACCAGCTGGGTCTTCACCAGTCCAGCCCCCGCTCCACGTTACAGTGATTTACCTCTGCCATCTGCCCTGACTGCCTGAAACATACTGCTGGGGAGGGTCATAGGATTGCTCTTGTGGCTTCCCTTTGCTTCCCTGTCAGTCATTTTTCTGCAGGGGAGCAAAGAAATCTGTGGGGAACATAAATTTCCCCAGGAGTAAACTATGCAGCACCTACCCTTGAACTGTGTCAAATTAAGTACTATGGCTCATTGTTTCTTAGAGAGATGTTGCATTGCTGTAACGGGTTACTTGCATTGGTAGGAGACAGAATTTTGGTGAAGACACATGCGTAACTTTGTTGATTCAAGTTAACTTACTTTGACATAATTTTGCAGTGTTGACCAGGCCTAAGTATTTACTATCTCTGTACCTTATAGAAGGGGCTGTATGTGGTTAATCAGGTCTATAGCATTAGAAACCTGAAAATCAAGCAAAACCAGCATCAAAACAAAATAACCTATTCTCTCTTTAATGTGCCTGTCCCCCAGCATATTCTTTCAGCTCTGGCCAGTTTACAGGGATCAAAACAAAGATTTTCCTCCATCTGGTACCAGATGTAGTACACAGCCAGCCTATGCTGTCTCATGTCAGTGACAGAAAATCAAAATGAAAGGAAAATAAATAGTCTTATCTGAGAGTCTCCAATGAGAATTTCCACTCATCTTCCAGCAGAGTTAAAGCCGTCTGTTTCTCAGGTTGTCTGAATGCCCTAATCAGGCATGGTTTAGGAATCTCCTGGCTTTTAACACAATTCTCTGGTTATGAGTAAAGCAGTGTCTGTTATGGAATCTTCAAGCCACCTACTTTTGAACAGATTTGGGATCTGCCTGGCTGTCCCCTAGATTGGGAGAAGAAAGACAGTTTGCTGCCTGTTTTCCTCTAAGAGTGCTCCCCACGCCAGCCATTTCCTTTCCCTGTCCCGATGAGCGTGCTGGAAACCTCATATCCGAGCAGGTTCTCAGGGGTGGTACAGGCCCTCTACCTGGCTCCTTCTGCCGGGAGATAATCCCTTTGATTCCTGATGTACTGCATTAAAAATATAAATAGTACTTGGGCTGAAGACACATAATAAATAACAAATATAAAGTGCTGTGGTTGGAATTCTCTGAGTGCTTGCACTAGGAACTCTTTCTGACAAGTTGGACCACCAATCTCCACATCTGGAGTTCTGTTTGGCTCATGTCATGTCATATAGAATTGAGAGAGAGAGAGAAGACTGACTAGGTCATTTTGTTCATCCTCTGACAAACAGATTGACAAATAAGGCTCTGACTGTCTTCTGAGAAACAGAGGAGGGGTTCCAGAAGAAGCAGAAAGCAATACTGCTTTTTGAAATGATGAATTTTTGCTAATGTGGCACAAAACAGCACAGATAATATACTTTCATGAGAACAAGTCTTGAATACTTAAAAAGCATGTTAAAAGTAACAATATGCAATAGTCTAAATTACAGCAGATAGAAAAATGGCCTTTTAGGCCAAGATTTGCAAAAGGGGCTAGTGATTTTGGTTGCTTCCAATTTTTCATGTCCCACTTGAAGTCCTTAAGTCTGTACACACCTGCCCTGATCAAGAAGCACTATCAGCCACAGCACACTGATATTTTGATCTTTCTTTTTGGCAGGACCTATCAACAAAGAGATCCAGGGGTTGTAGGCATGGGACTCCCCCAGCTGCTCCTTCGTCTCTGGCTCTTGGCCCCTCAGAACACCCAGGAACCGTAAAGCAGGAGTTTTGATGGTTCAGTTGAGGTCACCATACCAGTCTCCATCTCTCCTGACCTATGCCCCCTCACCTGTGCAAACTGTGTCTCCCACTTCTGCAGTGCTTGATCTTGGTTTACTTTGGACCAATGGACCTTGAGCACTGTGAGAGTGGAATATATTTTCCAGTGTGCTGCTTCTCCTCTCTCCTGCCTGTCCGTCTTAAGGGACTACTGTCACGAGAAACTCCTTATCGAGGAAGTTCAATCACTCTTTCACTTTGGAGCCACAGAGGAGGTTCCATTTGGTCTTAGAGGGAAGGGGTTTTATTCTTCATATTTCCTAATCCCAAAAGCAAAGGGGGCCTCAGAGCACCTTTAAACCTGTGTCAACTCAACAAAATCTTAAAAAGGATAAAGTTTCACATCATCATCCTAGCTTCTGTTATCTCTTCCCTGGATCCTTGGGACTATTATGCTGCCCTTGACTTAAAATATGCCTACCTCAATGTGGCAATCAAACAAGCTCATAGGAAGTACCCCTGATTTCTGCTAAGTCAAAATCATGACCAGTTCACTGTACTACCTTTCAGCCTGTCAGCAGCTCCCAAGTTATTTAAAAAGGTTATGGTAGCTCAGGAGTGGGCAAACTTTTTAGCCTAAGGGCCACATCGGGATATGGAAATTGTATGGCGGGCCATTAATGCTCATGAAATTAACAATTCAGAGATACTCAAATAAACTTTATTTAATAAAGATACATTTTAGTGGCCATAAACATTAATAGCCCACCTCTCGTTATAGTTAGTACAGCAACACCCATTTTTTCATGTTCTCAGTGTGTGTGTGTGTGTGTGTGTGTGTGTGTGTGTGTGTGTATATATATATATATATCTTTCTACTGTATTTTCCACTGCATGCGTCCGATGAAGTGAGTTTTAGCCCACGAAAGCTTATGCTCAAATACATGTGTTAGTCTCTAAGCGGACACAAGTACTCCTTGTTCTTTTTGCTGATACAGACTAACATGGCTACCACTCTGAAACCTTACTTACTATTATAAATATACCATCATCACAAATATAATAATTAAACCAAACTTACCTCCTTTCCATGCCCTCTTTGATTAATGTGAACAATGCAGCTGGCACTTTCTGGCCAACTATTCTTTGTTTTATCCGCAACAATGAAAAACTAACACTACTAAAACAGCAGCAGGCACATGGGCTTGCACATTCCAGGCTTTGATGGAGTGTGAGGTGCATTTGGTAATTGGGTTGTGCAGCCACAGTAACATGCATGCCCTCATGCAAGTCTCACCTGAACATGTGGGAGCATCGAGTGGTCAGAGCAGGGCAAGCCCCCCACCTCACTCCCCAGCTGCAGTGGGGCAAGCCCCACACCTCAATCCCCGGCTAGATCGCCGGAGTGGGGCAAGCCACCGACCCCACTCCCAGGGGGCCGGTTAAAAGGTCTGAGGGGCTGGATGTGGCCTGCTGGCCGTAGTTTGCCCACCCCTGTAGTAGCTGCATTCCTTCAAAGATCAAGTGTTCCAGTTTATCCTTACCTAAATGATTGACTTGTCAAAGACTGGTCCAGACTTCAAGTGCAGAGTAGTGTTGTTCTGATCCAGTCAATGTTCAGTGCTCTGGGACTGTTAACACAGAAAAATCTCTCCTGTCTCTGGTCCAAAGAGCAGAGTTTATAGGGGCTGTATTGGACTCATCTCAAGACAGAACCTTTCTTCTGTACTCCAGGTTCCAGGCAATTTGATCTATTATCGATTTGAAGGCTTGCCCAATCACAACATGAAACCGTTTGAGGTTTATGGGTCAGATGGCCTCCTGCACCCATATATATGAGACTGCAATTCAGAACTGTGCTGTGCTGGCTGACAGTCTACTTGCCAAGATGCTGTCAGTTAGACTCAGTGGTAAGAGTGCCCGCCCATGTCTCAGTGTATGTGTAGGCGTTCTGTTTGCCCACTCACAGCCGACTCGCATAGGAGTAACAGATGCTTTGGCTCTGGGATGGGGAACCCACCTGGGTTCTCTACAAATGCAGAGTCTGTGGTCCTCAAAGGACTCAGCTTTCAGTTTTCTGACATTGATGTGTAAAGCTGTCAGACTGGCATGCCAAGTGTGCCTATTGCAGATTAGGGGAAGCAGCCTGTTAGTCTTCACAGACAGTACAGTGGGGGGAGCCTGCTCTTCTCCAGTCTGTCAAGAAGTGACTCTACTATGGGAGCTCTGTATTGCCAGCTCAATAGATGTAGAAGCATCTATATAGGCATATAGAACAACTTAGCAGACCACCTGAGCAGATTATTTATGGGTCACCACATGTGCAGATGTAGCCAGATACATCTTCCAGGCATGGGGGTTTCCCCAAGTGAACCCATTTGCGACAAAGTCCAACAGAAACTGTCAGTAGTTCTGCTCCTTTGGGGCGGGGGGTCCACAGACCAGGGTCCGCAACAGATGCCTTTTTACTGACGTGGTCAGGCACGTTTCTATAAGCTTTTCCACCAATCTTACTCATTCACAGGGTATTACTAAAGATAAGGCAGAACCAGGGCAGAGTCATACTTGTAGCCCCAGTATGGATCCATCAGCACTGGTTCTCCACTCTCCTGGTGCTGTCAGTGAAATGTCCAATTTCACTTCCACTAGAGTCTGCCCTAATATCCCAGGCTCATGGTCACTTACAATCTCTTCACTTAGCTACATGGATGTGCCATGGCTAGATGCTAGAGAGCAGGCTTGTTTGAAAGACATTCAAGACATCTTGCTAAATAGTAAAAAGCCTTGTCCATTTAGCAGCTCTTGAGGAGTTTCTCTATCTGATCTCACCAATATGGGGTATCACCAGCCAGTTCTTCAGTTCAACGTATTCTGGACTACTTGAAACACCAAGGTTTGCCAGATGGTTCCATTAAAATACATCTGGTTGCTACTGCAGTGTTCCATCCTAAAGTGAACAATTGCTCTGTTTTTTCCAATGACCTATCCATAAAGTCTTTAAAGGGCTTAGTCAAATTATACCCTCTGTTGCAAGACCCCGTTCCCCCATGGGATCTAACCTTAGTGTTGTCAAGACTTATGGGTCCCCATTTTAACCGTTGGCTACCTGCCTGCTGCTGCATCTATTACTGAAAGTGGCATTATTGGTTGCCATTACCTCGCCCAGAAGAATAAGGGAGCTGAGGGCATTAATGTTGGGACATCCATATAAATTTTTTTTAAAGAATAAGGTTTTACTTGCGTCCTCATCTGAAGTTTGTCTCAAAGGTGGTTTCCTCTTTCCACATCAAACAGCCAATTGTTTTGCCTGTATTCTACCCAAAACCACATTCAACCAGGGAAGAAGAGTGTTTGCATACCTTGAACGTCAGAGAAGGCTTGGTGTGTTGGGCAGAACCAGACACTTTCAAAAATCCTCCGAGCTGTTCGTAGCAGTGGCAGAAAAAGCAAGAGGTCAATCAGTCTCTGCCCAGAGAGTTTCTTCTTGGACATATCCTGCATACCCATGTGGTACGACTTGGCTAATGTTGCTCCACCTGACAATCACAGCTCATTCAGTGAGGTCACAATCAGTGTCATTGCCTTTCTGGCACAAGTTCCAAGTGCAACATTTGTAGAACAACAGCCTGGTCCTCAGTCCACACGTTTGCCTCCCGCTATGCTGTGGCCCAAGACTTCAGAGATGATGCTAAAGTTGTTTTCCAATCTTTATTGAAATACTCCAGTCTTACAGCTTGTGAGTCACTAAGAGTGGAAAGCACATATGCAATCACTTGAAGAAAAAAGGTTACTAACCTGTGCTGTAACTGTTCAAGATGTGTGTTGCACATGTTTATTCCATGACCCATCCTCCTATCCCATCTTCATTGGATTTATGACAAGAAGGAACTGAGGGAGAGCTAGCGGAGGCTCTGCTGGAGTGCCCAGACAGCAAGTGTGAAAAATCGGGACAGGGGATGGGGGATTATAGGCACCTATATAAGAGACAGCCCCAAATATCATCACTGTCCCTATAAAATCAGGACATCTGGTCACCCTAGGCTCTGCCCTTTACACCCCCGTGCAGTGGTGCACAGCAGCAGAAGGGAGCCTGAGCTGCCCATGGGGTACCACTGAGGAAAAAAGTTTTCAGTGGCTATAAGGTAGGGCCACCAACACTGAGTGGAACTGACGTGCAACACATCTCGAAGAACAATAGTTACAGACAGGTTAGTAACCATTTTTTCTTATGGAAAATGGCATCTGCTGTGATAGAGGGTGCAAATGGAGGAATTCAAGGAGGGACGTGAATTGGTTAGTGATCAGAGAGGAAAATGACTTTAAAAGTGGTATTTTGACAGACAAGAGCATGAGACAGTGAGCCTTGATAGGAGAAGGTTACAGTAATGAAAGTGAGAGATGGCGAGTTTCAGTTGTGAATGCAGTGAGGTCAAAGGAAGATTTTTGAGTTAAGTTAAAAAGACACATGATATGAGGGAGGTGAGTGAAAGATTACTCCAATATTCCAAGCTTGATAGATAAGAAACAGTGAAGTAAGTGGATACAGATGTGGGTTTAAGAGGAAATATGTTAAATTAGGTTTTGGAGAATGCTTGAGGTTAGACTATTGTAGACTAGGAGTTGGTGGGCAGAGAGGTAAACTTGTCAATTGCAGAGATAGATTTGAGACAGATTGTAGTTGAAGCTCCGAGAAGAGAGGAGGTGAGTGTGTGTGTGTGTGTGTGTGTGTGTGTGTGTGAGAGAGAGAGAGAGAACAAATAAAAGGAGAGCAAATGGAGGATTAAAAGATGTGCTTGAAAGAACCATTTGTAAGATGGTAGGAGAAACCAATAAGCACAGTATGTGAGGAGAGCGAGCGAGCTTTGTAGTGGTGGAGAAGCATGATCCACTATCCCAAAAGCAGCAGCATGATCAAGGAAAATGAGGATGATAGTGGTCCGTAGCTAGGCTGAGTCTAAGGCCTTGTCTACACTAGCAAATTTCTGTGCGGTAAAGCAGCTTTCTGCATTGTAACTCTAGAGGTGCCAAGCCACTTAGTGCGTAGTTGCAACACTGTAAAACAAAAAAAAAAAAAAAAAAAAAAAAAGCCGTGCCAGTGTAGACACCCTGGTAGATTATAGCACTGCAGATGACCTCCAGGAGGTGTCCCACAATGCCTGTTCTTGCCTCTCTGATCATCAATTTGAAGTCTACTGCCCTACCCTCAGGTGACCAACTATCATCCCCACGCTGTAAATTCCTTTGGAATTTTGCAGGTCCCTTTCCTGTTTGCTCAGTGATGCATGCAGTGGTCTCAGTGCATCTTTCCAGGAGGCCATGCCTGCTTCACTCACCAAGCAATCCCCCGCTTGGAGCAATGCCAAGCTATTGGACCTCATCAGCATTTGGGGAGAAGAGGCTGTCCAGTCCCAGCTATGCTCTAGCCATAGGAATTATGATACCTACAGACAGATTTTATGATGCATGACAGAAAGGGGCCATGACCGGGACACACTGCAGTACAGGGTAAAAGTGAAGGAGCTGCAGAATGCCTACCACAAGGCGCAGGAGGCAAACTGCCGCTCCAGTGCTGTGTCCACAAGCTGCCTGTTCTACAAAGAACTGGACATGATAATTTGTGGCAACCTCACCTCCACTGCGAAGACCACTGTGGATACTTCGGTGGCTTGCGTGCCAGTTGAAACTGGACTGAGCCAGGAGGAGGAAATCTTGGACAAGGATGTGGAGGGGGATAGGGACCCAGAGGTAGCCAGGAGCTCTTTTCTACCCTGGAGAAGGTTAGCCAGTCGCAGCTGTTGGATCCCCGCCTTCCCCTGCAGCTGCTGTCACAAAACTTTTTCCCATGCGCACCCCAGACACTGCCAACACACTCTTATCAACCTCCTGGATCCAGTCTGTACCCGCGGAATTCCATTCCTCCCCCATCACAGTCCAATGCTGCGGACTCCCGGTACCCACTGCACTCAACACCCATCCCTCTGCAGTTTAGCCCTGTTAAAGTACAGTACCCGCTGCACTGTACTCTAAAGGAGAAGGTTGGATATGATCCCTGGACATAAATCTTTAGCCATCTAGGACTCCACCTCTTCCTGGGACCTTCCCTTCCCCAGGGCCAGCTTTGGGAAGTGCGGGGCCCGATTCGAATAGTTTTGACGGGTCCCTGGCAGGGATGACTCACCCAGTGGCTCTCCAGGTCTTTGGCAGCACTGAAGGATGCGCTGCCGAAATGCCGCCGAAGACTCGGAGCAAGTGAAGTACTTGCCGTCGAAATGCCGCTGAAAACCTGGAGCACCGCCAGGTGAGTAAAAATTAAAAAGGCACCTAAGTTAGGCATTCTTCTTTAGAGTGCGGGGCCCTCATGTGTGCAGGCACGGGGCCCTCTTAGGTGCAGGGTCCAATTTTAGGGGAATCGGGCTAAAGCTGGCCCTGCCCTTCACCCATCCCCCTCAGTGCTGACATGGTTTTGTTAGTCTCTCTCCTCCAGTGGTTGTTTTTTATTAAAAGAATTGCATTGGTTTGAAAGCAATCTTCATTCTATTAACTGAAAGCAAATAGAGCCCTGCAAAACAACAGACAGTGATCTTAAACCTTCATATTGCATCTGCACCAATCACAATCACCTCCTAGCATTACAAGCACTGCACTCCCAAGTATAGCAACAAATTTTAGTGGCTTTCAGCTTCAGATTTCTGCCTCAAGGCATTCCTGATCCTTATGGCCTTGCACCCCTCTAAGAGCCCTGGTCTCTGGCTGTTCAAATTCAGCCTCCAGTTGTTGATCCTCAGCAGTCCGAGCTTTCACCCTTCACTTCACAAATATTATGGAGAGTACAACACGTGGCTGTAAGCATAGGAATATTGTCATCGGCCAGGTCCAGCTTCCCTTATAGGCAGTGCCAGCGGGCATTTAAATGGCCAAAAGCACACTCAACAGTCATTCTGTACTTGCTCAGCCTCTCGTTGAACCGCTCCTTGCTGCTGTCAAGTTGCCCCATGGACGGCTTCATAAGCCACAGCATTTACGGGTAGGCAGGATCTCTCAGGATCATAATGGGCATTTCGACTTACCCTACGGTGGTGATCTGGTCCAGGAAGAACATCCCTGCTTGCACCTTCTTGACCAGGCCACTGTTCCAAAAGATGCGTGCATCATGCACCTTTCCAGACCAGCCTGCATTAGTGTCCTTGAAACGCACACGGTGATCCACAAGTGCCTGGAGAATCACAGAGAAATACCCATTCTGATTAATGTACTTGGTGGCTAGGTGGTCTGGTGCCAGAATTGGAATGTGTGTGCCATCTATCGCCCCTCCGCAGTTAGGGAAGCCCATTTGTGCAAAGTCATCCACAACGTCACACACCTTGCCCAGAATCATGGTCTTTTGGAGCAGAATGTGATTAATGGCCCAACACGCTTCCGTCAACATGAGTCCAATGGTAGACTTTCCCACTCTGAACTGGTTAGTGACAGATTGGTAGCAGTCTGGAGTAGCCAGCTTCCACAGGGCAATTGCCACATGCTTTTCTAATGGCAGGGCAGCTCTTATTCTCATGCACTTGCGCCACAGGGCTGGGGCGAGCTCATCATGCAGTCCCATGAATGTGGCTTTCCTCATCCGAAAGTTCTGCAGCCACTACTCATCATCCCAGACGTGCAGCACGATGTGATCCCGCCACTTGGTGCTTGTTTTCTGAGCCCAAAAGCAGCGTTCCACTGTGGTCAGCACCTCTGTGAGTGACACAGGCAATCTCATGTAATAGCTAGTATGTGTGGCTAGATCAGTGTCACACTCCTCTTGCCTTTGTAGTGTAAGGAATAACTCCACTGCCACTCTTGATATGTTAGTCAGAGCGAGAAGCATACTGGTCAACAATTCGCAATCCATTCCTGCAGACCGAAGAGGCAGAGCACGCAGTACGCAAACCATTGAAAGATGATGCCAAATGCAGAAGCACAGGGATTGCTGGGATGTGAAACAGTGCATCACAGGTCATTGGGATAGGACCTAGGATGCCCCATGATCCCTCTGCCTTCCCACAACTCTTAGCAGCAGAAGAGGAAGAGATGCTCTGTGGGATAGCTACTCAGAGTGCACTGCTCCGAATACTGCTGCGAGTGTGAACGTACTATTGCGCAGGCAGCTGACAGTGTGAACACACAACAGCCGTTTCCCTTCAGCATTCTCTCAGTGGCACTGTAACTGTGCCAGTGTAGACATATCCTAAAACTTAGGCCAGTGGTCCCCAACCGTTTTGGCTGGCGGGCGCCAGCCGAAGGACCACAGCGGCGGCAGAGCACCCGCCGAAATGCTGCGGCTGTGACGCCTCTTGATGACACCACTTGCCGTCGACAAGCAACATCATCGAGAGGCGTCCCCGCGAAATTCGGGGGCGACACCTCTCGATGACATCACTTGTCGGTGACAAGCGTCATCATCGAGAGGCGTCCCCATCATGGCATTTCGGCAGTTGCTCTCCCAGGGGCCAGGACATGGGCGCATTAAGATGGCCCCACCGCATTGGGGACCGCTGAGCTGGACTGAGTTTGTTAGCAGCTTGCTAACTCCTGCAGTCTTATCTCGTTCCTGCAGCATTTGCTCTTTAAGCCCCAGCTCCTGGAGTCTGATGGAAGTGAGAATCTCATCTTTCATTTAAATACAAAATGTACAAAATCTAGAGATGTAAATAAAGTGTAAAAACAGTAACCGTGTAACCAAGATTAAAATTCTGTTGGTTACACAGTTAAACATTCAGTGGGCTGGCAGCCTGGAGGGACCATAGGTGAGCTGGGATGGCAGCAGAGTCCTTGCACGGGATGGAAGCTGGGATGCCGAGCGCGCTGGGATGTCAGGTGGCAGCAGAGCACAAGGTGCGGCGGCAGCCCAAAGGACCCCGGCTGTTGGTACTCTGGGTGGAGTTTAATCGTTAACTGAAACTAGTAAGCATCAAATTTATCGGTTAACTGATTAAACTCTTGCGTCCCTAGTGTAATCCTCATGATGTGAAGAAATGCTTGAAAACAAGACCAAAGTGTCCCCTGAAGATCAAACCCCTGAAGAACAAAAACCAGATGGCAAATAATGAATCCCCTTTAAAAAAAAACAAAAAACAAAACCCGCATGATTTTTTAAGCCAATCCCATGACTTCTTTAAGCTACCCTCATGACTTTTTTAGTTGCTGGGGATTTGGTGATAATATTTTGCTAAACTTGACCATGTAAGTTTCAGTGAATAGTATGTAGAAGCCTTATTGAAAGAATTCCGATGGAGAGTAAAAAAGCAGTTCTGCTAGAAACAATAAGAATTAAGTGAGATGCTCTCAAGTTTCCGCTTGAATGGTTCAGAATTAACAGGAAAAACAAATCTATTGTGCAGACCTCAGATTTGAAACACTCACAATTTGAAAACTACTAAACTAATTTTCTTAAATGAGTGTGATCATTTAGATCACTATCTAAAGCCAGGTTTGAACTTTCTGCATGCAACTGAGTTTCAAATAACTAAAAATTGGTTGAAACATATTTTCCAATAATACTCCACCAAGCATAGAAAAATTAATCACCAAAGAATTTTATTTGTGAAAGTTGATTGGAGCTGTTTTGCCATGTGCCACATATTCCAGAATTTCCTGCTATATTCGGGACCCAAGTGACTTCTTTATGCTGCTAGGGCCTCTTGCGGAGGGGAGAGGAGGACAGGGAAATAGTAGAGCAGTACAGATTCTTTTTGACAGTCATTTGAATCAGAAATTTAATGGTGTTACTTCTGCATATATAGTCACTATATCTGCATATGTTTATAGTTTTTTGAACAGGTTTGGAAACCTTTCATCTCTTCTCTTTCCTTTCCTTTTTGGAAAATTAACCAAACATGTAAATTGCAACGTAAATTCAGAAGCAACCACATCTTAATCTAGAAGTATTTGAGAAATAGCGTGGGTGTAATGTATTGATATCTTTAGGATCATTTATCAGCATCTGTTTTTTAATACATTTACGCTCAGTAGAAAGTGGAAATATCTTGCATATGACAGTTACATTACTTTGAAATAGTAATCCAAGGGTCTTTGGAGATACACAATGCACAGTACTTCCATCCTCAGTTTCAAATACCCTTGTTAGCAGCACATCTTTGAGCTCTTTTGTAAAACTGACAAATACCAAATAGTCATGCATCTGATTGAAGCTGAGAGGTAGCATCTGCTCTGCAACTGAACCGTTATTACTGTACTGTGACTGAACAGGCTACAAGTTGAATGGGTGGTTTGTTACATGTTATGGCCTCAGGCAGCTGCCTGTTGTGTCAAGTGCTGCTGTCCTAATGTTTCTAATTCTGCCGGTGAAATGGAGTGCAAATAATTTCAAAAAGCAATAGGTTAAATCTCCCAATGCCTTCTTTTTCTCTCCCATGCTGCTATTTTCCCTATCATTTCATAATGAACTTGCTTTGCCTCAAGAGGAAAACACTGAGCTAATTTTGTTTGCTCATCTTACTTAATACTTGTGTTGCTGGATGCCCCTGATTTTTCTTTAACATGGAAGTTCTGTCACTACTTCATTATCTGAATGATTAACGTGGGTCATATGTAATCTGAAAGTTTTCAGTTTTAATTTTTAAGTATCCTTTTTCTCCTCTTCACCCTCCCACTTAAATTCCATTTTAAAATAAAATGGATTGTTTGAAACTAAAAGCAGAGATCTTGATTTAAGTAAACAATTGACCAAGTAAATACTTAAAATGAGATGATTTGTATTACTGTAATGCATAGGAACTCTACTCATGGACCAGCAACCCATTGTGGTAAGTGCTGTACAAACACAGAACAAAGATGGTCCTTGCCTGGAGGAGCTTGCAGTGGAGGAGTACAATGAAGCAGTGAGACATTGGTCACAGCACACCAGCAGCCCCTGTTGTCAAGTGCTTTTTTGTAGGAATCACCCCAAAGGAGGAGGCATTTGCAAATGGATGATGAGGGATCTTTGTGGTTGTTTATGGCAGCAGTTCTCAACCAGGGATCAGAGGCCCCCTGGGGGGTCACAAGCAGGTTTCGGGGGTCTGCTAAGCAGGGCCGGCATTAGACTTACTGAAGCCCAGAGCAGAAAGTGGAAGTCCTGCTTCCCCGAGCCCTGCCACCTGGGACTGAAGCTGAAACCTGAGCAACGTAGCTTTGCAGGGCCCGCTGTGGCATGGGACCCTGGGCAATTGCCCTGCTTGCTACCCCCTAATGCCGGCCCTGACTTTTATACAGGGGTGCTGGAACAATTTGTATAGTGGGAGTGCCGAGAGCCATTGAACTAAACTGTAAACCCTGTATACTTCAGGGTTGGAAACCACTTCAAACCGGGGGGTGCGGCTGCACCCCTAGTTCTGGCACCCATGCTTTTAGATGCAGAAAAACAGCTGTTATGGCACAGATGGGCTATGGAGTTTTTATAGCATTTGGGGGGGTGGCAGCTCAGAAAGAGAGAGGCTGAGAACCCCTGGTTTATGGGGAACACCTTCCAGTTGTGAGGAGCCTTGAATTTTTATGCATTATTGAAAGTTCTGCTGCTGAAGGAAGAAATTTTTAAATATGTAACACTGAATGTGTATCTAAATTAAATAGTGAACAGGACTCAAGCAACTTAAGAAATGTAAGTTTTCTCTAGGAGCCTTGTGAAAAGTTGCTCCGTTGGTCTCTGTCTGTCCAGAAAATTAACAATCCTATGACGCTTCTTGAAAATAACAGGGAATATATAATCCTTCTTTCATGATGAATATTCTATCTTTATAAAACAGGTTCTAACATTTATAGGTGAAATTGAGCTATTCTGAAGAGAAAGATACTGTACTATTTTAGGTCCCATTCTTCAGATGGGCAAAATTATCTTTGTTGATATTCTGTTGGCTAGCTCGGGGTATCAGGGAATGATTCATGATTCCCTTCTGAATTATATTTTGCTCAAATCAAAATAGAAAGAGATTAATCCATTCTGCTATTCTATTCTATGTAGGTTCTTACACCGCACTCAGCATTGAGTACCTTCAATTAATGCGATCAGCAATGTGATTGACATGTATCATGTGGTGTTTTTTCTCTTTTCCTCTCTCCAAGGGGAGAAATGTGTGCAGTAGAGCATCTTGTTTTGGGAGGATTTTTAACAATATAGATGTTGCTCTGTATTTGTTAGAGAAGGCAGGTTAAAGAAATGACTTGCACTTGGACCGGAAACTGATGAGGTTTTCGATAATCTTTAGTTCCTGTGGGAATTAATTCCATAGCCTGGACCGGACCTTGAGAAAGTCTCCCACGCAGATGAGCTTTACCTTTATTATAGGAAGTTGTACTTTGCCAGAGGAGCGAAATTGTTGACCATGATCTTCATCCTGGAGCTTTAGGCAGTCTTTTAGATAACCAGCGCCTCAAAGCCTGTGCAACAGTAGGTAATGATCAAGGTATCAGTCCTCATGTAGAAGGTGTTCAATAGGGAGGCCAGCTTAACAGGAAAGGGGTTGCATTATGTTCTGATGGCTGAAGGCCCACACGTATTTTTACAGAGGTAGATTCATGCAGAGAAATTAAAATAAATGAGGTGTCTCTTTTACAGTGGCAGCCCATGTTTCTGTAATGGCCATACATTCTTTCCCAAGCCTTTCTCTTGGGGACTTGGCAGTAGGAGAAATATGATCTGAACAGCTTCAAATTTATGGAAGATTTAAAAAAAAATGCACCTTAAAGAACAAACTAGAAATGTTTTCTTCTGGTAATCAAAACCAAGGTACAGAGTTTGCAAGAAAGTTCACCTTTGGAGGAATATACTTGTTTTAAAAAAAATGTGATTTTAGTACAACTCTGTTACCCATTTAAGATTTTATCTGCAATTAAATGTAGAGCTTTCTCTATGATTGTTATTAGGAATCATTGCTATTAGCTTTTAGAAAGAAATGTGCTACCAAAGGGAAGCTTGTAATGGTCTCAGTGGATTTAGGAACTGGTGAATGCTGATCTTGTAACACTGTCTTTTTAGTAAAGTAGTCTGCCTTATTTTCTTTGGCCAACAGCATATTTTACCTTTCTGATTCTACCTTTGATAGCAAAGCCTGCAGTCTAAAAATTTTTCTTTTCCCACAGGATATATAACAGTATTTGTTTAAAATGTAGACTATATAAAGCTACACTCCTGTTAGTTCATCTGTGCAGCCAAATTCACAAAATGCAGATTAAATAGGAAACGTATAAGGAGAACAGTCTATACCTTCTCATTAGGAAATGCAGATAGAATAGGTATGTAGTTTTAAAAAATATAATGTCAATAAAATTTAATTTATTATAATTTTAATATGGCAAGAAATGCTGTTTCAGCAGCTACAAATCAAATTTTGCTTGGGTGTTTTTTCAAAACTGTTTTATTAATGGGACCTGTATGCGATGGCTAAAATCAAGGTGTGACACAGATGTACTTCAGCCTCTGTAGAAAGTAGTAGTATTGACCACCTTTTGTACTATTGCTGTGGAGACATTGGGATAGTTTGTAATACACAGATCCCCTGACATTGGAGAGGGGCATGGGGGATCCTAGTGAGAGTGGAGGGAGCAGTTGAGGGGCTACATGGAACTCCTAGCATGAGGGTTGTATATGTGTTGCATAGGGTCCCAAATTAAAAAACGCAGTAAAAGAACTAAAAGAGCCACCGTGGCTTAACAACCATGTAAGAGAAGCAGTGAGAGACAAAAAGCCATGTTTTAAAAAGTAGAAGTCAAATCCTAGTGAAATAAATAGAAAGGAGCATAAACACTGCCAAATTAAGTGTAAAAATGTAATAAGAAAAGTCAAGGAGGAGTTTGAAGAATGGCTAGCCAAAAGCTCAAAAGGTAATAACAAAATGTTTTTTAAGTACATCAGAAGCAGGAAGCCTGCTAAACAACCAGTGGGGCCCCTGGACGATCGAGATACAAAAGGAGAGCTTAAAGATGATAAAAAAGCAAACAGGATGTTAGGAATCATTAAAAAGGGGATAGAGAGTAAGACGGAAAATATCTTATTGCCCTTATATAAATCCATGGTACACCCACATCTTGAATACTGTGTACAGATGTGGTCTCATCTCAAAAAAGATATACTGGCATTAGAAAAGGTTCAGAGAAGGGCAACTAAAATGATTAGGGGTTTGGAATGGGTCCCATATGAGGAGAGACTAAAGAGGCTAGAACTTTTCAGCTTGGAAAAAAGGAGACTAAGGGGAGATATGATAGAGGTATATAAAATCATGAGTGATGTGGGGAAAGTAAATAAGGAAAAGTTATTTACTTGTTCCCATAATACAAGAACTAGGGGCCACCAAATGAAATTAATGGGCAGCAGGTTTAAAACAAATAAAAGGAAGTTCTTCACACAGCACACAGTCAACTTGTAGAACTCCTTGCCTGAGGAGGTTGTGAAGGCTAGGACTATAACAGCATTTAAAAGAGAACTGGATAAATTCATGGAGGTTAAGTCCGTTAATGGCTATTAGCCAGGATGGGTAATGAATGGTGTCCCTAGCCTCTGTTTGTCAGAGGGTGGAGATGGATGGCAGGAGAGAGATCACTTGATCATTACCTGTTAGGTTCACTTCCACTAGGGCACCTGGCATTGGCCACTGTTGGTAGACAAGATACTGGGCTGGATGGAGCTTTGGTCTGACCTAGTATGGCCATTCTTGTGTTCTTATGTTCTTAGGGTTCCTGAAATAGAAGGGTTTGGGAATGTGGCTCAAAAGGATCTTGGAGTGGAGGGAGAAGGGAATGAAGGAATCCAATGTCCTCAGCCTATGGAAGAAACAGAGTGTAGTAGTTTTTTCTAACTAGATGATTGAGATAGAACACTAACGTCTAGACCGGCGTCTGCAACCTTTCAGAAGTGTTGTGCTGAGTCTTCGTTTATTCACTCTAATTTAAGGTTTCGCGTGCCAGTAATACATTTTAACGTTTTTAGAAGGTCTCTTTCTATAAGTCTATAATATAAAACTAAATTATTGTTGTATGTAAAGTAAATACGGTTTTTAAAATGTTTAAGAAGCTTCATTTAATATTAAATTAAAATGCAGAGCCCCTCAACTGAAAATCAGCTCGTGTGCTGCCTTTGGCACGTGTGCCATAGGTTGCCTGACCCCATCTAGACTGAAGTCATGGAATTGGCTTGAGCTCGAGCTCACCTATCCGAGCTAACTTGGGTCCTGGAACAGTGAAGCAAGGTGTGACAGCACAAACTTGAGCGAGGGCTAGCCCTATGAGTAACCATCCTGGGTTCCAGGTGAGCTTTTACAGCACGTGCTGCCAGGACTTCACTATTCCGGGACACAGGCTAGCTAGATTAAAGTTAGCTCAGATAAGATTTCTCAAGCTGCAATCACACCCAGTGCATGCAGTCTAGATGTACCCTAAGACTTCTGATGATGAAATACCCTTGCCTATAATAGTCTAATAATTTTTCGGCCTTCATCTGAAGGCTTCAGAAATAGTTCCAAACAAAATATTTGACACTATCCTTCAACAACTGTTAACAAATACCTTTTTAAAAATCCATGGCAATCTGAACATACTGGGGACTCTTCATTGAAATGCTCAGTAATAAAACAGACACCCAAATCTTACATAGAGAATGTTTGGATTTGTGTGGAAAATCTCAAAAGAAAAAAATTTACAGATATGGAAAAATTCTTCTCTCTTCAATCTTGTATTCAGTTCAACAGTTGGCTCCTACCAAAGAAATGAGTCACTATAGTATGGGCATCCTTTGACTGTCTGAAGCAATTTCTGCAAATGTCACATCTGAATATTCTTGTGCAGATCTATTCTATAACAGTTGACAAATGCACGAGCAGAAGCCCAGGAAGTGGCTTTGAAAATATCATTTGAAGATGCTTCTCCTCTTTCTGCCCCTGAAGGTCCTATTGAGCATACAGAGTGAGCTTTAAAAGTTTCTATTTTTTTTTTTTCGTTTGCTGCAATGTAAACCTCTCTGACCACTTCCTTAAGCCATCTAACAATGGTGGATTTAGAGGCTGCTTAACCTTTAAGTAATGGTGCTGGGCTGAAAAGTCTGACTGCCTAAACTGATATCTTTGTATGCAAAGTCTATCAGGCCCTATGGACATCCAGGCAATGTAGGCTTCTTGGGTTTGAGACAGAATATGGCTAGTGTGATTTCTAGGTTCAGGTAAAAGACGATTTTGGGGGGCCTGAATTCTAGCACAATCCTTAGCCTGATCTTCCTCTGGTTAAAAAAAAATAAAAAAAACAAAAAAAACATCCTATGGCTGTGTATGGGAAAGGATCTACAATTCTCCTATTCTTGTTGCTGAATATACTTCCACTAGAGGATCCAGGGCAACTTTTTTCTCAGAAGCGCAAATGAGGGTATTATGAGAACACTCAGCATCAAGTTCATGGCCCATTTGTGAACCAAGGAACTAGTTCTAGTCTCAGCTTAACTTCTGCTTCTAGAGGCCTGGAAACATCATGCTGCCAGTCTGAGACTCTGTGGAGCCTCTGAGTGCTGCAATTGTTGCTGCTTGAACTGAAATAGAACTAGCACTCAGGTCTAAGATTAGGTCGTCTTGCTGAAAATCTGGTATGACTTGCACCATGGCCTTGATCAGCTTTATCCTCGCTTTCACACCAGTTTACAAAGGTTTTTGAAACACTAAAGTTTGCTTTGGAAGTGATAGGCTTACTTGACAATAGCATCATAATAGAGATCCTTTCATCTGCTAAGCCTCTTTTCAGGCTCATGCACTTTACTGCAAGGCCAAGAACATGTAAGCCATGCTGGATCCTACCTTGCATGAACAGGTATTAAATTAATAGCCTGAGACGTGGGGCAACAGGCATGATCACTAGTTCTGGGTACCATGGCTACCTTGGCCAGTCTGGAGGTATAAGTATGAAGGCTCCTTTTGACTAGGGAGGTGTTGTGGAAAGATGACTGGACAGGGACTCGAGAAACCTGGGTTCTGTTCATGGCCCAGCCCCTGTTGGGTGACTTGGCGCAAATTACTTCACCTCTCTGTGTCTCTGTTTCCCCATCCATACATTAAGAATATTAAAGCTGGCTTCTCTTTCTAAAGTAAAAGTTTGCTGTTGAAAAGAGCTGTTGGTATGATTATCTGGCAGTTTTCTACAGAACATGGGTGGGGGTGAGTATACATTAATTTAGATGCTCTAGAAATTCTATAGCTCTTGTTCTGCATGTAGCTGCTGAAGAAATTTTTTCCCCCCTTGAATGCCTGGTTAGATGACAACCTTAATTCATG
Organism: Gopherus flavomarginatus; assembly: GCF_025201925.1. Taxonomy (NCBI): domain Eukaryota; kingdom Metazoa; phylum Chordata; order Testudines; family Testudinidae; genus Gopherus; species Gopherus flavomarginatus. Next base: position 50,360,979 of record NC_066625.1, read on the forward strand.
GCTACTCCTGCTTTGAACAGAAGAAAGACCACTTATGCAAAGCAAAGCAGTCTCACTAACCCGTAGTGTCTTGTCTTACCCTAAAGCACTAGAGACAAGGATTATGTCTACATGGGGATTAAAGCCCTCTAGCATGGCTGTGGCTGGCCTCAGTCAGCTGACTCAGTCTGCGGGGCTAAAAACTGTTGGGTAGAGAGTCAGGAGGCTTTATTTACAATTTCCTGTAGAAATGTGATTGGTAGCAGGCATGTGACCTACTACTACAGCTCCTTGTTTTCAATGTCCCAAAGACCTGCGACAAGCACATGTACCCTAAAGCGCTGTGCCCTGTTACAGGCCCCCTTGTACATATGCATTGAGATACAGCCTTCAGTTACATGATCACATGCTCTTTGTTCCGTAAGAGCATGCAGATGAAGTGTCAGTGGGTCCTTCTGACCCCATGTGGCAATTTACTAGCATCAGCCTGTCCAGACATTGGTCAGCGTATGAAGCTTCACCAAGAAAGGTAACGACAAGTAACATAACAGAGATGACTGGTAGGAGGGCGAGGAAGTATTGTCCACTGGTTAGAGCACTGGCTTAGCATGTGAGAGACCTGGGTTCAATTACCTGTTCCACACTGGAATTCCTGTGTGACCTTGGAGAAGTTACTTAGTTTCTCTGTGCCTTAGGTCCCAATCTGTAAAAAGATGATGATGATGATGATAATGGTTCTCTACCTCTCAGAGGTGTTATGAGGATAAATACCTTAAAGACTGAAGTGCTCTGAGATCTACTGATGAGAAGCGCTATATAAGAAATAAGCATTGTTGTTGCTTACTATATTCAGTGAGAGTGGGTTGCCTAACTCCTTGAAAATCCCAGTCTTCATTATTTGTGACAGTATTCACATAACATGAAAAGACTATCAGAGGTTATTTTGGGATGTTGTCACTGATCTCCTACAGGACTTTCTATAACTCCTCTCAAAAACATCCTGGGGATTTTTCTCGCTCTTTTCACCTACTCTTCTCTGGAGGGTAGCCATTGCTTTGGTATTTTGGTATCTCATATTCAGTTTTAAATCAAACAAATCAAAAAATGAGTCATCCAAAGGGGTGACCAAATAACTATATGCAACTTAGGCTTTGCTGCGTGTAATGAACTAGTTAATTAAAACTGTAAGAGGTGAGCTGTTCATAGTGCTCTGAAGATGGCCAAGCTCTAACAGAGCATTGGCTTGAGTAGGTTTCCCAGGCAAGAGCAGTCTGGTAAAAATTCCCAATCATAATCTGGGAAATTCAGTTTCAGGAAGTGAAAGCATGCCATATCTGTCAGGATGGGTGTGAGAGGGTGTGAGGCAATGTCTCAAACAGCAGACCTTCTCATTGTCCATATAATCCCAGACATGTGCAATGATATTCATACCTGAAGTGGAGAGGGCTTTTGATAAGACCTTTTTCTTTTTGTTCTCCAGATAGGTTTCAACCTTTATGATGTGCTTGGGGGTCATCATGCTGAAAGATAAATCCCATGGTCATTTAATCTTCCTACCTAAAAGCATTGCTTATAGGATTAGGATGTTTGTATTTTGAGCAATGTGTGTCTCTTCTGTTTCAGTTTCCCCCAATGTGTTCTTTGAGATTCAGCTTCTAAACATTAGATACTACACTGCTTTATGGCTTTTTGTGTGCATGTCAGATATCATTCATCAATCTACTGTTTCTATGCTTTGTAATTGTATGGTGTATGTACACATACCACTCCTATGAGAACTAGCTAAACATTCTCAGTGCAAGTCTTCTATAAAGCTATTAGAATGTTAGTGTAGATATGAGTCAGGTACCCTTTCTTCCATTTTTTGTTATGTAACCATCCCATGTCTCCATTTTCCTTCTCTCTTCAATTTCCTGTCTGAAAGGGATGCCTTTGAAGAGTAGCAGCAGCAGTAGCTTTGATAGTGAGTAGTCTTTAAAAAATGAGTGTGCATTTTATGACTACACACATCTTAAGTGTCTTTATCAAGGATGTATTATGGATGGCCAACTGCCTTTCCCTGCTACCGGTTGGCATCCACTAATCTGTGGTTTCACTGGTGAGCGTTAGTCCTATTCTGTTTTACACTTTGCAGACAATGTGCATAAAGTATGTCAGTACAAAGGCATATCGCTATTCTCTTCCTCTGAGTCCTGATATGAATATATATGTATATTTTTATGGTGAAATGTTTAACTCCTTTTATTAGATTATAATAATGACATTAATGTTATTCATACCATACAAAAGATCTTATTTGTTAAAAAGAAACTGAAAACAGAAAATATTAAACAGGTTGTAATTAAATTGTAATTCACATGAATATAGAGGAATGGAGGTAAGAGAAAAGTGATAGTCCATTTTAAAGAAAGGGTTTTAAATGAACTGTGAAAATGAGAAATACACTCAGTAGAGTAGATCCTATGTATAATTGTCCCCACATTTCAGTGTTTTATTAATTTTTGTGGTATCTGGGATTGGGCAGTTGGTGCTTTTAGTACAGAGAGTTTGCAAGATAATTAGTATTTATAGAATAAACATAGCTGGATCAGGAATGAAATTAGCAACATTAACATTAAAAATTGTCACCTGTAGATTTCAGACTCAACGGTCTGTCGAAATCAGTGGAGCAATACATATCTCGGTGTTATTGTTTCAGACTCTTAGCAGACACAGGAAATCAGTGCTGCATCAATTTGCACTCAGGTCACATTGTCAACTTTCTAGAATCAGCTAGAAATTATTTTTAATGAAAGCAAACATTCTGGAGCAGATTCCTGTTGAAAGTGGTGAATTCTGCAGTTAGTAATGGCTCTGATTAAAACCGTTTCTACTATGCACTGTATGGTATATAACAAAGTTTCTGTGGTTGCAGTTTGTACTCATGCTTTTATGCTTAATTTCCACATGCAGGATAGTTCAAAAGTAGATCTTTTATTGTGTGACTAGTACTAATAGAAGTGAGTGAAGTTTAGAAGAAGGAGGGTCTTTTCTCATTTTTGAAATCAGATTGTTGTTCTTTCTACTAGATGATTGTGTATTGCTATAACAACTATATTTAATATTTTTCCATATATAAACATAAAAGGGGGGGAGGGGGGCAAGTCTTAAGTTTTCTTTTCATATTTTGCCTACCTTCCCGGATTATAATAGTGACCATTTACTTATTTGTCTCTGAAACTGAATGCTTGCGAGGAAGACTTAATTTTTAATTTTTTGTTTTTATATCATTGCCCTAGGATGAGTTAATACATAAAAAGGTAAATAAACCCAGCCAATGCAGGTCAGATGTTAACTGTATTACATAAGCCGTTCCTACTCTATGAATGACATTTTAAAGTAGGAACCTGTTTTTCTAAATATATATAGATCAAAGTTCTCAGTCTAATCTTTTGTTGGGTTTAGTATTACTCTTTTTATAGGTATCTGAATATTTCCCTTGTCAAATTTTTCAACTAGACTTGTAACTTAAAGATAACGCAGGCTTCTTTCTGTCAAGTCACCTGTTACATATTTTATGAGTGCTAAAGAACCTTCTTAGATGTTTGTTTTTGTACACCCTGGAGCTGTTTGCATGAGTAAGGATTGCATCTATGTTTATAATACCACTTTCAGAAAATACTCCTGCCAATTTTATTTTTCATAATTAGCATAGATCAATTAGAAGAAAAAAAATCTTTAATTGACTGTAATGATTCACTTGATTTTTGCTGAGGTGCAAAAAAAATATTTTTTTCCCTTCCAAGTGAAATTTAGTGCCTGTGTAATATGCTAGAATGACATCACTGTACCTTGAAGCCTGTGGTTTACATAGTAAGTGCAGATGAGCAGTGGAAGTTCCCAGTACTGTTCTACCAATCTGCCTCAGCTCAGTTCTGGGAGGGCCACTAATAATTGAGAGTAATTGAATATTCATGGCCTGTGCAGTCCTTGGTCGCTCTGCTAAAACAGCTGACAAGGCCATTTTGCTCTGGCAATAATGATTTTTAGCGAAGTTGGCATCTGTAATACTTCAGGGAGTTTCTAGCTTCTTGGGATGCTAGAAAAAGTCTGCCTTTAGTCTCATACTTTGCCATGCATCAGAGGCACAGTACTTTATAGTTTAATAGACATTCTGTTGTGGCGTGGTACTTGCTTACTTGACAGTGTCATTTTAATGTTGCAAGGTTTTTCCTTAACATGCTTGGATTTATCACAAAAGATGTATTTAATCCACTGTTTGTGCCACTCATTGTATATCATCATACATCCCTGTATTTAGAAGAATGTTTTTTCTGCGAGCGCCAGATTTAGCAAAAGTATCTGGTTTCTGTGCCACACAAGCCAACTTTTTTTCAGTGTCTGCAGCCATATGTGGTAGCTAGATGTATTATTTTTTGCTAAATGGGCCGTAAGTGCATAGAATGTTTTGGCAATAAATTCTAAATGACTTAAGTCTCACGATTTAATGTCTTAAAACATTCAGACTCGTTCATACTAGAGAGATTGACTTGAAAACTCATCCTTCTGATCTGGTTTATTATATTCTAGTCTAGAAGCTCCCTCCCACTCTTACAAGAATGTGGAATAGTTACTGTTCTCAATCATGGACTAGATGCTCCCCTCGGATTTCTAGAAATGAGCTGCATATTGGTCCTCATAGTGGGCTAAGTACCTCTCCCCCTTGTCACTGTAATAATGTGAGCTGGTTACTACTGTACTTTCTGTAGTACCTGTGTTGCAATTTTAGTTAAACAAGAACTTTTCTACATGGCCAGTGGAAGCATGAGCTATTCAGTGTGGTTCTACTCTGAAAAGAGACTGTAAAAACAACATTGTGAGATTCCATGTTTGTCTGCTCAGTTTACAAGTAGCAGTATGATTTTTTAAATTGCCTGTTAATGTTTCATTGCCAGTCAAAAAGATTCTGTCCTCAGGTAGTACAATTATAAAATAGGCTAGAATTTGGCTTTCAACTGGAATTTAGTTAACTATTTAATTCATGTGTAGGGAGGAGATTAGAATCCAAATTGCTTTGTTGACTGTCTAGTCTATTCAGGGAAATCTTATTTTTGTCTTTAAAGTTAGTATATATGACTGAATATAAGCGGGGATCAGAACTAATTGACTAAGAAATTAGTATTTCTACATAGTTACTTTCCAGAATAGAAATACACTTTTAATTTGTATTAATTTCCAAGGTTTGATGGTTTTTGTAACCTTTTGTTTCGGAGGAAAAGGTTGGAAGGTAGAACCTGCCTCTATTTCTCAATGCATTTTATGTTGTCCCTCTATGTAGATTATAATCTCCTTGGTGAAGTCCCAGATTGTCTTGTGTTTTGTACAGCACTAAACTCAGTGACTTTCAATAAATAACCTTTTTCAAGTGCATTTTTTTAAAGTTACATTTGGTTTGTGAAAAATGAAAACAACCTTTGGACAGTTAACCAGGCAGATGTTGATTTTTGGTTTGAATTCACATCTGAGAAATTTTTGGGGATAAACGCTCTAAAATGTAGAGAAGTGGTGCTGTGCCTTAACCTGTAGGTTAACTGATCATGTGATATGTTTAATTCATTCCAGAATTAACTAGTTGTGAAATCTACCATGAAGTAAACTACATTTTAAAGCATTTTGAAAGCCCCTTTCAAAAAGGAGGTAGATTCTGTTGGAGGACTTGCTGAAACAGATAATCTGTTCTAAGAGGATGAGTAACAGTGCGATTTGTTTGTATTTGTTTACTAATTGTAACCAGCGTTTGTTCGCTTGGCATGAAGGGAGCTGTGAAAAGCATGCAAGCATGTTTATCATACCCCACTTAATAGCCTTGCATGGTGTTATGCAAAGGGTGAGGCTTTGGGGAATAAAAGAGAATTACCAGTTTAAAAGTTTCCAGGAAAGCTTGGTTCACGATGATGAGTGAACCTCTAGAATCTTTTTTTATAAGCTCTCCCTTTTACTCCCCCATGTAACAAACTGCTTTGGGATTGTTATTCTTTGGGGTTTTGATGTTGCTCAATAAGTATTTAAAAGTGGTTAAATTAAGGCGTGTAGGTTGGGACATATTGAGCACATGTTGTTTTGCAGAGACTTTAGGTATATATGTTTAATGTTAAGAAAATTGTTCTAATTCACTTAATACACTAAAATTTAGAGCATCACCTGTTTTCTTGCAAAGCAGTTTTCTATAATTTTTTTCTTGTACACTGTCAACAGTGTAGAAATATACTATGCGATTTATGGTACTGAGCTCGGGTGAAGTGGGTGGATCTTGCTAGGAAGAAAGGATAGTGTATGATGTCATCTCCTCCTTCCTTTCAATATAAGATTTTACTCCAGCCTTGAGCAGCTGACAAGACTGCAGCTATTTAACCGACTATGCTGCTGAGGGCTGACTTGCCTTTCAGGTTTTTTCGGTGATACTGTTTCATGAAATAATTTGCCTTCCTATTTCAATCTACAGTGCAAACTGGAGAGAGCAGAAAGTGATAGTGAGACTGGGACAAAAACGCATGTTTATTTCACAGTTAATTGAGAGCTGCCTTCAGCGGTAATGTACAAATGTTGAAATCTGTAGGAACAGCTGAAGGATTTTAAAAAAAGCTGTATTGAGCTGTAGCCGAGTTGGTGCAGGTTGTGGAATTAAGAAGTGGCATAACAGAGAGACAGAACTTGGAACTGGCATTTGCAAAGAAATTGAAAAGAAGAAAAGTTTTATACACAAAATTGCTACTGGGATTGCTAATCTTGCTCTTTTTTGTGGTGAAAGTTATCAGTATCTGAGAGTCCACAAGGAAAATATATCAGCAACTTCATTGATGGGAGTGGAGCTAATTTCACTGCATGGTGAAGACTGGGAAATGATCAGAACAGAGACAGAAGAGTTGGAGGGTACTGTAAGAATATAAATTTGTTTAACTGATGATTTTGATTACTATACATATGTTAAAGAAATAGGAAAGTAGCACTCAGAGAATATGATACAAGGAAAGTGTTTTGGAGAGCTAGCTATTTTGTAAGCTAGATGCGCAGAAAGATGTATTAACGTCAGTATTGCCAGCCCCAGATCTTCAAAAAACCTGAGTCAGGCTCCAAAAAATTACAGTTGACTTAAAATGAATGATTTTTTTTTAAAATTACATTTTGGGTTGCATTTATTTGCCTTGTGGTTTTTAGCCTTTAGGGGTACACATTTTCATGCTTTTCTCCACATCCATGAGGGCTAGAAACATAGTTTAAAAATGAAAGCTGAGATTTTCATGTATTCACATAACTCCAGGAAGGCGGGGGTTTAAAAATAGCACCAATTATTGAAAGACGAAATAAAATCATGAGTTGGGAGCACTGAAATATTAATTCTAGTAATGATTGTAACAGATACAGTTTATAGAACTTTATCATTAGGTTTGAAAATGTACCCTTTTCACTATGGATTATAATTGAGAAAGATCTGTAATACCAGGGTAAATAAGAAAACACCTATTATACGGTGAAATTGTTTGATCTTGTCCAAGCAGTGCCAAATTCCACTGGTTAATTTGTTAGTTATATCAAAGATCATAGTTAAAGGATTTGAAATTAATAAGAAATCACTTGACTTGATTTCTTAAATCTCAGGAGCCTTTTGTGGAGTAAACTTTGTGTAGCAGTTTTGTATGTATTGTTTCATTATTTGTAGCGTTGTTTGATTATTTGTGTTAATAATTATTGCTATAGTCCTTTATGGACAATACAAGAAATCCAATAGTTTGTTCATTTGTTTATATAAAATAGATTGAATTATTCTAAGAAGGTGGCCTGCATACTGAGAATCAGGCTAATGAAATGTAAATAGTAGAATTTTTGGAACTCGGAGTAAAATTGTAGAAAAGACTATCTCTCTTTGATGGAGAAGTTAAAAGAAAAATCTATTTCCAGGCTATAGTGTATGAAAATAGAAATCTAGAAAGTGATTCTTATCCGTTTTAGCTGCCTTTTTTGATAGTGTTTTCATAAAACGATGAAATGATTATACATACCTGTCATATGTATCAATAGAATGCATTTTTATAAAGAACATTATAAAATATGGTCCCCAGAAAAACTGTAATTTTCATTTTACTATCATTTATTTTAAATGACACTTAAAAATTAGAGATTCACTGTGGTCAGACTAATACAGTACAAGAGTACTCTACTGTATCCTTCCACATGCTAGTCAATACGTATGACTAGCCAGATTTGTCTTACTCGACATAAATGCCTTTGGGGCTGAATTAGCGTGCGTAGGGTGTGTGGTTGTGGTTTCATTCCCTTTCTCTTTGTTCCTTGAAGTTCTTGAGCTCTGCAGGGTTAGAGATACCTTATCGCTAAAGTCCTGTAAAGCTCCTGAGTTCTAAACATAAGAGGTTCCCTTTCCCCATCTATTGTAGAGCTCCTGAGATGCTCCCTTCCCTCCTGAGTTAAGCACCAGCAGTGTTCATAGGCAGTGCTCTGCCACAGTATTTACCTAGTATGTTAATTCTTAACAAACACACTAGGGGCTTGTCTTCACTTAAAATACTGCAGCAGCTCCACTGTAGCACTTCAGTTGAAAACATTACCTACACTGAGGCAGGGGATTCTCCTGTTGACATAGGTATTCCACCTCCCCAAGAGAGGGTAGGTAGGTAGGTTGATGGGAGAAGTCATTTTAAGAGAACATGGGAGAACATGTTTAAAATGACCAGGTTAGGTCATTTTAAACATGTTCTTTGAATAGGAATGGACTGCGGAATAAGGCCCAAATAGATTTGTCAAGGGTTGTTGTACTACCAGGAGGGTCAAGTGAATATCCTTTAAAAAGATTCTTAAAAACACAATAGAAAACATTCATTTTTATAAAGATCCTTCACTCTGACTACAGTTGAGGGGTACTGTTATCAAAAAGCATATTCTACTTTAGTTACCAGCAGCTGTTCAATTAGTCAGAAAGGATTGAAATTCACATTGCAGGAATAAACAAAATTAAAATTCCATTAAGTCATTACTTCATTGAAAAACGACATGTGGCACCAACTGTGTAGTACAAAAATATAATATTGAATGTGTAAGATTTATTTTAAACACTTTACTTTTTCAGGCAATAAGTAGTATGGATTTGTGTGCAGTCCATGATTCTGAAGTAAAATGACAGTAGAAATTTATTTGATAAGATAATAGGGAAATATTCTTTTAGACTACTAATTTTACCACTGAGACAGAAATATTTCTGAAGTGTGATTACGGAAACCATTAAATGGGAGATATTTTCTGGAACTACTGTAGCTTCCTTCACAATGCATTCTTCCTTTCAGTCTGTGTGCGCGCTTTTATCAGACTTACTTTGTCCTGTCCTGGAGCTGGTGATAAAGGAAAGGTGTGTATATATAGTTGTCTTTAACTTTAAAATAAGTATCTCCACTCTCTAGCCGTGGCTGGGATCTCTCTTCCCACTTTTGAAGTCATCTGCAGGAGAGGTTCATACAGAGGACACTGTTTTATTTCATTCTTTGAGGTTCAGAGGTCTCAATTCCTAAATGTTTATGCAAGGAGTTTTTCCTCCATAATTTTTATTATCTTCTGTGGAACTGAACATCCGTATCAGACATTGGGATAAACCTTCTTCATTACAAGTATATATCACCTAAACTACATTAAAAGAACATTAAGCTGGTAAAATCAAGCACTCAAAAGTTAGAAAACGTCAAAATTAAGGTGGCCATGCAACTTAATTCAGCCCCTTTGTATGTATATATTATAAGTCTTGAATGACATGATCATATACAATTTTTTCCACAGGACCTCTGCCTCAGTATACGGGATGGACAGTGTTCACTGAATGAGCAGCTATTCAATATTTTATGTTATCCTCATCATTCAGTGTTTGTGGTCCCATGCAGTATTCACTGCACACCATCCAAATCCTGCCTGCACTGAATACAGAATTGTTAATTTTCTTTGGCTTTTTTATGGAGTTCTCATCGTAGCATCTTAGTTCATTACAAATGTTAATGATTTCATCATCTCTGCACCCCGGTAGGGCAAGGTGATAGTGTTATCCTCATTTTACCTAAGGGAATGGAGGCATAGAGATTAAAACCAACATTGTTTCAAATTGGGCACCCAAAATTAGTTAACACTTTTGACATCTTGGGCCTGATTTTTCATAGTACTTGGGTTTTTACAACACTTACATGTTTTGGAGCAGAGCTCCCATTGATCTCTGTTGCAGTTGTGAGTTCTCAGAACTTCTGAGGTCTGATTTGCATGTGTGTCTCAAGCTGATACCTAGAAAATGAGGAACACACAGTGGCGTCCTGTCCACATTTTGGTTTGTGACTTGCCCAGCATCACACAAGAACTCTGGCAGAGGCAAGGACAGAAACCAGTAATCTGGGATGGCATTCAAACTGCCCTGATCAAGAAAACAGCCTTTCTTTTCCTGCAATCCCCTGCCTCATTCATCACACACTTTCCAACTTTGAGTTTGAGTCAGAGGTCCTACAGATAACAGTATCATTCACTACACAATCCTGTTTAATTCCCCAAGCACCATCCATCCTGTGCACTTTTTGAAGCAGAGAAAAAATGTTTGTGATCGTCTGTTTAAAGATTGTACCACAATGTATATACTCAAGGAGTCTGAATTAAGATTGCACAGCCAATCCAAAAAGCCTCCAACTTTTTTTTTTTTTTAAAGTGAGAAAGTGTAATACTTTGACTTCCCCTCAGTGGGGGGAAAATAGTGAGAGTTGACTTTTTTCTTCCACTTCCTCTTACACTTTTTCTAATGGACAAAAGTATGAGAGGAAGTGAAACAGCAGCGCTTTTTCCAGTTTGCTTTTTTAAAAAAAAACATACATGCATCCTCTCTACCTCCCCCTGTGGAAACTTTTATCAAAATACAAATATGGTTAAAAAGCTGAACAAAATCAAAATATTTGTGCAAACATTTTCACATATTAAAAAGACCAGTTTTGTACATCTCTACTTGAGACCAGTTGGAACAGGCCAAGACAGAGAGTAGTCCACCTCTCTTGGGGCAGGAAAAAGGGCTTCTTACAGTCAAGACCATGGCTGCTCACTGGGAGGCTAAAGAAACTTTTAATTACAGTTTTCAGGAGCTGATTCCATCACGCTTTGCTACCTTCCTTGCTCATCAGCCAGTGTTAGGAACTCAGGATTTTTTTGAGCTCCTTTCACGATCAGGGCAGACAGTGTGTTCTTTATATCTCTTGAGCCCTACTCTCATCAGCGCTCCCTCTCCAGATTAGGGGGGCTTCGGGAGGGGGAAGGGTGAGGGGGCTGTGCTGCTGGGCAGCTTTATAGGCTTCAGCGTTCTGCCTGTTCAGGTGAGGGAGGCTAAAGAAGTGATTAGAAGATCTATACTGGAACACCACAGCACTCAAGCAGTGGGAAACTCACTGGTCCAGATGAATGCTTTGTTGTAGAAACCTGATTGATTTACATGTAGGGAAAATCTCTTCTCTCCTCTCAATCCCTTACTGTAGGCACAGTTGGTCTAGATGCTACTGCTTTTACAAGTGATGTTGCTAGCTGTGCTGTGAAACAGTCTAAAATGTCAGCTCTTTGGGGGGATGATATTATGACCTTTTAAATTATGCTCACATGTTTTTATGTATTTCTGCACTATTTTCAGGGTTTTGGATTCTGTGTGATACCTCAATGGTTGGAATCAATACCATATCTCATTTATGCCACCCCCCACTTCACTCCCAAAGCTGTGTTTGAAAGCAGTGAAATAGGTGTTTTTAAATAAAACCAAATACAAGTCCAACATGAATTGGCTGGAGTAGTATTTTAAAGTAGTGAGAAAGGGATGATATATATATATATATTTAAAGTTAAGCAAGTAATGTGTATACTAGATTGAAATCCCACAAAGGGGGGGAGAGATAGCTCAGTGGTTTGCTCATTGGCTTGCTAAACCCAGGGTTGTGAGTTCAGTCCTTGAGGGGGCCATTTAGGGAACTGGAGTAAAAATCTGTCTGGGGATTGGTCCTGCTTTGAGCAGGGGGTTGGACTAGATGACCTCCGGAGGTTTCCTCCAACCCTGATATTTTATAGTTGGAAACAAAAATCTCACTGAATGTAAGCATAAACAGACTCCATTGAGGGTTCTGCTGACATAAATTGAATGACACACATTTAAACACTTTTCTATGGAATTTCAGCATTAGTACATACTGTTGAGGGTGCATAATTCTATATGTTCTTAGGGTTCCAAAGTGATTAATGTTACTCTTGCTGTTATATTCTTAAAGGTCAAATATTTTAGTAATTTGTTTGTATCATCAATGAGACTATTGTGTTCATATGGAGCATTTTATCAAGAGACAATGCTGAAGTCTTCAAGAGGAATTAATATGGCAAAAATGTATTTGCTTATATTAGCACACATTGTGTTAGATGTGGAATACAGAAAATACCATATTGTTGTCCTTCCATATACCCCCCAATAATTAATTATTTTTAAAAGGACTAATCCTGCCTCTATGCAAGGGGATGGACTGGATGAACTCTTGAGATCCCTTTGTTTCTGTGATTTTACATAGGCAGTTTTTCTGGTTGCATTTTCACAGCAGGACATTGGATTTTATGTGCATTATTTTAATTGATGTTAATAATAGTAATTCTTCTTTGAGTGCTGGTTCCTATGTGTATTCCATTGTGGTGTATGCATGTGCCCAGAGCTGGAGAATTTTGAAAGCAGTGTCCTTTGGTCTGCACATGTGTGCTGGTTCACTTTGTACCTCTGACTGAGGAGATAAAAGCTGAGATAGACAGATCACATTTCTAGTTACTTCTCACTGCCAGATAGCCCAGGTAGGAACCTTCAGTGTCCAAAAAGTGTTGGCTTTATTTCTTTATCCATGAACCTATATTTTAGGTCTGTTTAAATAGTTTGTAAAAGTTTGAGTTCAAAAGTTTCATCTAATAGTTTTTTTAGCGTTTTATAGTTAGCCTCCCCGGCATGCCCTCATTCCCCCCACATGTCCCGTTTTGGGGACTATATCCAGGACTTTGGGCTTCAAGTTTGTGCTTACTATTGCGATCTTTCTTGGTCAGCGACTACAACTGGTGCTGCCTGTACTGCCTCAGGGATTCCCACATGTGGCAAGGAGCAATATCTATTTGTTCCCTAGTAGTACCCAGGAAAGGTGGACACTTCACCTTAGAAAGCACCTAATTGAATAGGCCTAGAGGCCGCAATCAGACCTGGGCTGGGAGACTCCCCTGACTCAGCAAGGATTGCATTTCCTGCTATGAGGTCCAACTCAGGACCAAGAGAACATACCCCCACAGATCCCTCAGCAGGGTCATGTCTGGAGAGTAAGGAACATGCTCATAAGCATGAGACTAAATCTTCCTCCAAATCCACTTTGTAGAATATGGATTCAAGCCTTGTCTAAACTGAACAAGTCTCTGATCTCAGACTTAGTATGTTCTAAGTCTCAGCGTGGTGATAAGAGAGCTCACAAGTCTAGGGCTCCACCAGCACCGGATGTCAGTTCGCCGGCACATGTGCTTCTAGTTCATCCCAAACACAAACCCTGGGATCTGCCACCACCAACAAAGGCTTGGTCTACACTACGCTTTTAAACCGATTTTAGCAGCGTTAAACCGATTTAACGCTGTACCCATCCACACTACGAGGCCCTTTAAATCGATATAAAGGGCTCTTTAAATCGGTTTCTGTACTCCTCCTCGATGAGAGGAGTAGCGCTAAAATCGGTATTACCATATCGGATTAGGGTCAGTGTGGCCGCAAATTGACGGTATTGGCCTCCGGGCGGTATCCCACTGTGCACCACTGTGACTACTCTGGACAGCAATCTGAACTCGGATGCAGTGGCCAGGTGAACAGGAAAAGCCCCGCAAAATTTTGATTTTAATTTCCCGTTTGCCCAGCATGAAGCTCTGATCAGCACAGGTGGCAATGCAGTCCCAAATCCAAAAAGAGCTCCAGCATGGACTGTACGGGAGATACTGGATCTGATCGCTGTATGGGGAAACAAATCTGTTCTATCAAAGCTCTGTTACAGAAGACGAAATGCCAAAGCGTTTGAAAAAAAAATCTACAGGCTACACAGTGCTGCTTGACAAGCGTAACGGGAAGCCAGAGACTCAAACGGACGCTCATGGAGGGAGGGAGGGGTTACTGAGGACTCCAGCTATCCCACAGTCCACAGCCATCTCCGAAAAATATTTGCATTCTTGGCTGAGCTCCCAGCTGCCTATAGGTTCAAACACATTGTCCAGCATGGTTCAGGGAATAGCTCATCAATTTACTCCCCCCCCACATGAAAGAAAAGGGAAAGAAATCATTTCTTGACTTCTTTAAATGTCACCCTATGTCTACTGAACGCTGCTGGTAGACGCGATGCTGCAGCAGTGAAGAGCAGCATCCACTCCTCTCCCCTGCCCAGTGGCAGACGGTGCAGTAGGACTGGTAGCCGTCCTTGTTATCAACCCGTGAGTGCTCCTGGCTGGCTTCTGGTGAGGCTGGCCGGGGGCGCCTGGGTGAGAATAGGAATGATTCTCGGTCATTCCCAGTAGATGGTACAGAACGGCTGGTAACCGCCCTCATCATAGCAACTGGGAGCTGAGCTCCATCAGCCCCCTCCCTTTCCTATGTAAAGAAAAGATTTTGTCCTGCCTGGACTGTCATAGCGGTAGGAGGCTGCCTCCCCCTCATTTTATCTCAGTAACAAGTCACTGTTTCTTATTCCTGCATTCCTTATAACTTCATGACACAAATGGGAGGGACACTGCCACGGTAGCCCAGGAAGGTTGGGGGAGGAGGGAAGCAACAGTTGGGGTTGTTGCAGGGGCACCCCCCGTGAATGGCATGCAGCTCATCCTTTCTGCCAGATCTGGCATGGAGCAGCTGTGCTCTCTGATACACTGGTTCTCTAGCACACTTGCCCCATATTCTAGGCAGGAATGACTCTATTTTTAGAAACCATAAAGGAGGGATTGACTCTTGGAGTCATTCCCATTTTTACCTTTGTGCCCCCGGCCGACCTCAGCCAGGGGAACCCATGATAGCAGCAGACAGTACAGAACGACAAATAACTGTCATCTCATTGCCAATTTACACCGGCAGCGGATGGTACAGAACGACTGATAACCGTCTCTGCTATCATGCAAAAGCAAATGAATGCTGCTGTGTAGCGCTGGAGTATTGCCTCTGTCAGCGGCATCCAGTACACATAGGGTGACTGTAAAAAAAAAAAAAAAAAGCTGAACAGGCTCCATGGTTGCTGTGCTATGGCGTCTGCCAGGGCAATCCAGGGAAAAAGGGCGCGAAATGATTGTCTGCCGTTGCTTTCCCGGAGGAAGGAATGACTGACGACATTTACTCAAAGCCACCCACGACAATGATTTTTGCCCCATCAGCCACTGGGCTCTCAACCCAGAATTCTAAGGGGCGGGAGAGACTGTGGGAACTATGGGATAGCTACGGAATAGCTACCCACATGCAACGCTGTGGAAATCGACGCTAGGCTCGCACCATGGACTCACACTGCCGAATTAATGTGCTTAGTGTGGCCACGTGCACTCGATTTTATACAATCTGTTTTATAAAACCGGTTTATGTAAAATCAGAATAATCCCGTAGCGTAGACGTACCCAAAGACTGATCACTGAGAGCATCTGTTATCCCCAGTACTGTCTTTGTCTTCAGTGGCTGTGGCACAGACTATCTTTACTGAGGGTTGGGTGGACAGAATGCCTCTCTCTTCAGGAAGAGCCAAGACTTCTGCTTCACCTGAGGACATCTTTGCTGTCCCACATCTGGAGTTCTTACTCCATTGGGTCCCTTCCTCCACCAGGAGAGCCAGTTCTAAAAATGTCTTCGCAGAATTGCAGGGGAACTGCAGATTCCTCTTGAAGAGATTGAGGATCCTCATCACAAGCTCCTGGACGTGCTTCAATAGAATAGCGCTCTTTGTTAATGAAGCCATCCTAGAGCCAGCTAGAGCAGTCTGGCATACCCCAGCTTACCTGTGCTTCTACCCATAAGAGGGCAGAGAATTGGTACTATATCCTAGCCAAAGGGGTGGGATTTCTGTTTTCTCACCCTGTCCCTAACTCTTTAGTGGTCCAGGCTGTCACGGAGAGATCTAGCCAACAATACTCCTTATCTACCCTGACTGATGATGCAAATGTCTCAATTTATTGGGAGGGGAAGGTCTTTTCTTCTTCTAGTTTCCAGTTCAGCATAACCAACTATGTATGACTTCCTCAACTATTCAAAATTCATGGTGGGCTCCAACCACTTTCAAAATAGAGTATTCCCTTTTGGCACAGCTACCATGCCCCAAGTCTTTATCCAGGTGTTCTCTGTAGTAGCAGCCTATATCAGACGCCATGGTTTCATCATTTTCCGCTACATTGGTGATTGGCTTCTTATCGTCAGGTCATGCCAAGAGGCCCATACATCAACTTTGACAATGGTGCAACTCCTCTCTTTTTTGGGGATCAGCATAAATGCTGAAAAATCCATCCTTATCCCGACACAGGCTTTAAACTTCATTGGGGAGTCCTTAAATTCAATCGTGGCAAGGGCTTACCTACTGAGGGAAAAGTTTCAGACTATGAACAATATCAGAGATCAGGTCATAAGCAGCCTCAGAGTACCTGTCAGTATTTGTCTCTGTCTCCTAGGTCATATGGCTTCATGCACTTATGTCACGCCATTTCCAGGACTCCATCTTCACTGCCTACTAGCGTGGCTTCAAACAGTATACTCGCCAAACTGGCAGTCCCTGAAAACACTAGTGCAGAGGTGGGCAAACTATGGCCTGCGGGCCACATCCGGCCCGTGGGACTGTCCTACCCGGCCCACAAGCTCCTGGCCTGGGAGGCTAGCCCCCGGCCCCTCCCCTACTGTCCCCCCTCCCTCGCAGCCTCAACTCACTTGCTCCACCCCTGGTGCAATGCTCTGGGCAGCGGGGCTGTGAGCTCCTGGGGCAGCACAGCTTTAGAGCCCAACCTGATTTGGCAGGACAGAACACTAATCATTTTCATTGCTCCCCTATAGTTTTGGTTCCTGACCCTCCTATGCATGTCGTCTTGAGCATCGATTGTTGTTCAGTGTTTCCCAATCTCCTGACCCAGGAAAATGGCAAGATCAAGCATCCCAACCCACAGCTGCTTTATCTCAGAACTTGGTTTTTGGATGGGCATTGTCCTTTGACTGATCATGTTCTGACGCTGCACAGGACCTCCTTTCTAATAGTATGATGGATTCCACAAGAAAACTTTACCTAACAAAGTGATTCATTTTTCTGTATTGGCTCATCAAAGACGTGTACCCCCAGAAGCTGCTGATATTCCTCTCACTCTGGACTATATTTTTTCCTTAAAAACAGCAGATTTGTCTGTCAGTGTCTTATAGGTCCACTTGGCAGCAGTCAGTGCATACCATCCACCTTCACAGGGCTACTCAGTCTTCACACACGCCCACTGATTGACAGGTTCTGATAAGGCCTTTCCAGAATCTTTCCACCTCTGAAAAAGCTTGCTCCTCAATAGGACTTGAGTCTTGTTATCTCTGTACTCACTGAGCCTCCTTTTGAATCCTTAGCTTCTTGTTCCACGTCTCTCCTATCCATGTTCCTCGTACACATTGCCTCAGAAAGGTTGTTGAGCTTGGAGTGCTGATGGCAGATCCTCCTTACGCTATATTCCGTAAGGACAAAGTTTCATGATGTTAATGCCCTAAATTCACCCCCAAAATAGTCTTTCACCTGAACCAGTCTGTTTACTTACCTGTGTTCTTCATCAAACCGCATGCATCCTCAGAAGAAAGGAGGTTCCATTCCCTCAGTGTTTGGTTAGCCTTGACCTTTTACCTGCAGAGAACAAAACCAATCAGAAGATCTCCCAGACTGTTTGTTGCCGTAGTGGAAAGAGTCAGGGGGTCAGGCTCTATGCTCTCAAAGAATTTCAAAATGGATCTCTGGCTGTATTTTGCTCTCAGCTGTCTAATTTCCCCCCAGCTGTCTAATTTCCCCCCTTCTCATGGATAAGAACTCATTCCACAAGAGCTCAAGCAATGTACATGGCAGTAAGATACTGCAATCCTTGTATGCAAAAAGCTCCAATTGATATTGCTGTGTCCTGATATTTCAATGCAGGGTGGAGGTGGGCAATTTTCTACCAATAACCCTGCTGTGGTAGACTACCTTACTCTAGAGTTGAGCAGTCTTGGTCTCTTTGTGGGGCACAGATCACTTGTAGGTTTAAACTAGGGTAAATGGTGGATTCTCTGAAATTTGAAGTGTTTAAATCCTGATTTGACAAGTTCACTAACTCAGCCAAATATTATGGGTCTATTACAGGAGTGGGGTGAGGTTCTGTGGCCTGCAATGTGCAGGAGGTCAGACTAAGGCCAGAATGATTGGTCGCGATCATCTAAAGGTTAATGCATAGTTGTCAACCATGGTTTTAATCCTGGAGTTTTAAGCACTCTTTTTTTTAAAAAGAGTGGATAGTTAGCCTAGGGATGTATTGGATTCATCATCCCTTGAAATCTTTAAATCAAGACTGAATGTCTTTCTAAAAAATATGCTGTAGTGCTAACAAAAGTTATGGACTTGATATAGAAATTACTGGGTGAGGTTCTGTGGCCTGTGTTATGCAGGAGGTCAGAATAGATTATTATAATTATCCTTTCTGGCCTGAAAAATGTGTGGTTAAGATGTAATGTGTATTAATCCAACAGTTTTGTAACGAAGGAAAACAAATCTATGGTTAATTTTTTCTTTGGCTATATGGCAGTCAGTGTTGAAATAAATATTTTCTTTACCTTTTGAGTAAGGCTACGTTTAGTCACGGGTATTTTTAGTAAAAGTCATGGACAGGTCATGGGCAATAAACATAAAGTCATGGCCCCTGACCTGTCCATGACTTTTACTAAAAATACCTGTGACTAAATCTTACGTGCTGGGAGAGGGGTGCTCCTGAAGACTTCTGCTGGGGGGGAAGCGGCCCGGCGCCCCGCTGCTGCTGAGGCGGGGGAGTGACTTCCGTGACCTCCGCGAATGAATCACAGCCTTACTTATGAGGTGCTTGAGTTTGAAACAGTAAGAGGTGAAAATAATAAATACAAGTACATAAAAATATGTTGTGCAAATATAATTGATACTGGCTTGGCTCAGCTGTAATAAGCAGAAGTTTGAAATCCAAATGTTGCCATCACTCATCTAGAAAATATGGATACCAGTATACTTATTTTATTTTGAAGTTCCTTTTGTTTAATGCTTTTCTTTTGGGAATCTTGACCCCAAGTAGTTATACTAGATACTATCAGAATAGAAACTTTTTGTATTAAACTTGTTGCTTTCATAATGCCTGTTTTCTTACACAATGAGAACAGTCATAATGGACCCATATGAAAGCTTTTGTGCATGTGAATGAATCATGTATAGGCTATAGATGATCAGCAGTGAGTTACAAGGAAAGAATTCCTTCAGAGGAATGCTAGGTAACTTTATATATCACGAGAGTAAAATTTGAGTGTTCTTTCTCACTAGAACCTTGAGGTGGAATTAATTCTGTGTAGCCCTCTGCAGATGCTTTGTAGCTTGGTGTCAAATGCTGTTTTTAAAGTTTGTGAAGCCTTCTCAATAACCAAAACTTACATCAGTGCTGCAACTGAACTGTCACTAGAACTGTCAAGCAAAAATACAATACAGTATGGATTGTATTAAAATTAATTCATTGCCTTGTGCTGGAAAGATTAGCTGAGAATTAATGCAATACTTTTTCCTCCGTGCAGCCTTAATGGTATTATATAAATGTTTAAAAGTTCTATTTTGGTTAGTTAGCATTTGGAGTTCACTGTTAAATTATTCAAATTCATATCTGCAGATGACTCAATATTCATGGCTGAGATTTCTTTTCATCCTGGCTGATCACCTGACTTATGCTTTGTAATCAAATAGTTATTGGAAGAAGTAAAACAACTTTTGTCACTCACATCAATTTTATTTAAAAAACAAACAAACAAAAAACTACCCACCTACCACTTAGACGGTAATATTTGTACTTGACAATTTATATTAAAAAATCACTTTATCTTCCACTGGAAATGCAGCATTCTGGGATGAAACATAGCTTCTTTAAAAGTGCTTTATGTAAATTGAGAAAATCAAGTGATGACATGTTTGTGTCCATTTGAAACTGCAGTAGTTCATAGCTTCCAAGGCCAGAAGGGACCACCGTGATCATCTTATCTGATCTTTTGTATAACACAGGCCATAGAACTTCCCCAAAACATCCAATTTTGATTTTAAAATGGTCAGTGATGGAGAATCCATCACAAACTTTGGTAAGTTGTTCCAATGGTTAATTATCTTCACTGTCAAAAATGTACACCTTATTTCCAATCTAAATTTGTCTGTCTTCAGCTTCCAGCCATTGAATCATATTATACCTTTCTCTACTCGATTGAAGAGCCCAGTATTAAATATTTGTTCCTCAGTGTTTAAAGTTAAAATGTAAAACTGAGATTGAGAATTACAACTAATATATCAAAGTTAATTTTAAAAACCCCATCAATTTTCACATTCTGAAGAGCAAAAAAATTCTCAGGATTAAAAGAAAGTTTACTTGAGGATTAGATTACAGTACTGTCTTTTTAAAACAAACATCCCCCCTCCGAATTATTATATTGCAATTCACAGTTGACAAGTTATTCAACAAAACTCCAGTAAGCATGTGAGTCTGTGGTCACCAATAAAATGCAACATGAATTCAGATTCATATGCTATGGCAAAAAGTAAAATTGGCTTAGTCAACGCTCCCTGTTAACTGTCATGATTATCCTAGAACTAATGTTTCTCCACATGACTGTCCTTGTCCAACATAAGGGAAAAGTAGTGTTTAACGTATTAGTTAGTGTGTGACTTTATGCATTTTCCTGGTGTAGACATTCTCCAAATGAACTGTAACAGTTTATGGCAGATCTTAGAGAGGTGGCTCTCTATGAGCTAAGATGTGAAAAAAATATCTAAATTTTATCAGAAGACTCATGAAGAAAATACTGTGGTTTTGTTTTCCTGAAGTATAGATATATTTTGGTTTTTTTCGGCTGCATTATCAAGGAGATGAGTACCATGATCTGTGAGGACAGTTAGGAGCCACTAGTATTAGCAATCCTCAGACTGTCTTTACCTTTCTCAGAACACTTGGGGAAACCAGGGAAAAGGGGATCAAAGTATAAAATGGTGCACTGATCATCCGATGGACCATGTATTTGCTGCCCAGGCATGGAGGTTTCTGAATATGGCGCTGGTTTTCTGGCAAATTTTTGGTTTTTTGAAAAGGCAGCAGAGATCCACTTCAAGGCTCGCTCAGATTGAGCCATGACTATCCTGGTCAGGGACCACTGACTGAGACTGATGGTTTCACTTAACAGTGTGCCTGTAAATTGAGGATTCTTGCCATGTGAGTTACTTTTTAAGCTAAATTCCTTTCCCACCCATTCTAAAAGAGCACTCGCTTGTGTAGTGCTCTATGTGGACTCCCCCTTTTCCTGCAGGTTGTTGGTATGAGACCAAAACTGCTTTCTCGCTGCTCTGGGCTTGAGGATGTTGATATGCTTCCTTTTTTTTTCTGGACCATGTCTCTTGAGGATTTCTGGAGAAAAATATTGGTCTCCACATCCCCAAGGCTGCTTCTACTGAGGACTTTTCATAGTGATTCTTGCAGCCATGCCATTCAGTAGATTTGGTTGGAATTTCTGTGCACTGAGGAGACTGTCTAATGGCTGCACTGAGAAGAATGGATGCCTGAAGCTCATCTCTGAGGCTCAGTTAAGTCCGGAAAGCTCTTGTGATGATGGGAGTGCTCTCTGGTCCACTGCACCAACTTGTTCATAGAGATTGTGATTCTCAGTAGCTGAAGCACTTGTCTGGCTGAGATCTGCATTTCCCTGAGCCGCTTCAGCAGGTTGATTGGCTTTTTCCACACTCTAAGAAGGGTAAGATTATCCCAATGATGGTGTGAAAATGGGCTTATGGATTAGTAGTTTGGTAGTTTGGAATTAATTCACTTTTGTCGTGGTTGAAAAAGCAAAAGAGATGCTGCTGCTTATCTTCAAACAGAAGACAAATATACCTTTTTATATCAAGTGTTCACATTGCAATATTGAAATTTTATATTTTTCATTGGTGATTTTATTGATTGATGTTTCTGCTGTTACACACACAAGCAATTTTTTTAAAAAAGTACATATTTCTGATGCTAAAGAACTATAATTCCAGTGACCGCTTAACTCTCTCTAATTTAGCCAAGACTGATACTGTTCAACATTTTCATTACTGTTAGTTTAAACCAATTGAAAAGGAGATTTAGTTGAAATGGTAATAAAAATGCTACCAGCCAAGGTAATCTTGTTTGTATTACAGTTCCCACTGTTGCTAACACTGGTTCAACCAATAGGATTTAAAAAAAAATCCTATTGTAGACAAGGTCGCATTCTTGCTACAGTCCTCCAACAAAGAGATGAATATAAAATGTAAACAAATAAAAATAGAAATGTCTGAGACATTCACACACTGTAAAGGACAAAACCCCAAATATTTCACTTTTTTTCATTTTACATAACTCCTGCAGTTATCAGAAATATCATGTAGGGAACTGCTGCATTTATGAACAAAACTTTCAATATCAAATTTCAGAGTGCCTGAATGTTTAGATTTTAATTCATGTTTTCTTGTTATACATAAATAGCTATCTTTTAAATTACCTGAGTTGAGTAAGCTTTCAGAAAAAGAGGTACATCTTATTCTAATAATGCAGCTTTGTTAATTATTAAAGTGAAAGTGTCTTGATAGAATTGATATTAATAGGATGCATTACCTAAGAAGCTCTTAAATGCTGTATTAAATTAGCACAGCTTTTTAAAAGCTTTTTTTGAGTCTGTGGGTTTTTTTCTTAACTATTAACTACATTATAATATCTATTAACTTCGTACAAATTGGTCCACTTAGTTGCGTTTGTCAACATTTCAATCCTCTTCTGGAAACTGTAGACAAGATTCTGGAACAAGGCTGTTATTATAATGATCCAGAACAGTTGCTTATGGTTAAAAAGCTAACAGGCTAGAGAGTATTGCTTTGTTACTCTCAAACAAGAAGCAGCAGCCCAGATTCCATTGTGATTATGGTTTTTGTAAAAAAAAAAAAAAAAAACACCCAACCAAACCAACCCCCCCCCAATGCAATTTACAAGGTACAACCCAAATCTCCTTTTCTGTTACTGTAAGAAATCAGGAGCATGATTATTTGAGTAGACTACTGTCCCTTTTGTTTTTGATAAAAATGTACTGTCCTATTAAATGGTGCGGATCGTCCTGTAGAAGTATTTATATGAAAAAACAATAAGTATTAAGTTGGGTTAAGTTTTTTAAAAGTAATGAGTTTTGAGTGGCTTAGTTCTTGGGAGTGCAAATTTTGATGCATGTTGAAAGCACTTGACTTTGAATGATTGTCCATACTTTGGAAAGTCAGACCTCTTCAAGGTAGTTACTTTTAGATATCTTAGTTTTTTAGGTTAAGTTAGTAAAAGTTTGTGTCTGTTACATTAATGTACTTCTTATTCATGGATGTGTGGTTAGATTGAAAGTTTAGTTCCGGCTATAAAACAGAGCTAAACTGTTCCTGGAATAGAGCATGTTAGACAAAACTTGGCATGAGAACTGTAACAAGACCATGATGCCTTTCTCTGCTTGCATCATTGGTGGGAAATAGTTGTGGAGACTGAAATAAAGGCTAATTGGAAATTAATAATAAATTAAGAAAGGATTGGTCTGATTATTTTAGCATTCAAAAACACTCATTGCGGCATTTGTTTTCATCTTAAGGATTCCTCTCAAGAAAAACTCTGAAACATTTCTGAATTAGCATTTGCATAATTACTGAATGGTAAACACATTTTAAAAGCCTTGGATATGGCTTTAAGTTTCTCTGTTTTACTGATTTTGTAAGTATTATGTAGCCACTGTTTTTATATTGTTTCAGAAATATATAACTTGAGTATAAAATTCACTCTTTTTGAAGGGTTTCAGTCTAGGAAAAATTAATTAATTTTGTTAAGAACGTAGACTTTTAAAACGTGAATGTACTAAATGGCTCAACTGTTTTCTAGTGAGTTCTTCTTGTACAAAACTTGATCTGAGGGCTTGTTTTGGTGTATTGGCTTGCGCCAGATGGTGTGTAAATTCTGGTGTGCACCAGAGTGTCGTGCACTAATTGTCTAGACCTTGCTGGCTCACATTAAAAGTTCCTGACTGTGCATTAACATAGTACTGTTTGAAATGGCACTACGTCTGTGTGTACTTGGGAACTTAGGAACTTTTAGTGTGTATCAGCAGGGTCCACGCAGACAATTAGCTCACGACGCGCTGGTGTGCACTAGAATTTACATCCCAGCTGTTGTGTGCTAACACACCATGTAGACTAGCCCTAGATATTCCATGTTCTTACCCAGACTCTACGGAGAAGGGGATACAGTAGAACTTCAAACTTATGAACACCTCGGGAATGGAGGTTGTTCATAGCTCTGAACAAAACGTTATGGTTGTTCTTTCAAAAGTTTTCAACTGAACATTGACTTAATACAGCTTTGAAACTTTATGCAGAAGAAGAATGTTGCTTTTAACCATCTTAATTTAATGAAACAAGCACAGAAACAGTTTCCTTACCTGGTCAAATCTTTTTTAAACTTTCCCTTTATTTTTAATAGTTTACACTGAACGCAGTAATGTGCTGTATTTGCTCTTTGTGTGTCTCTCTGCTGCTGCCTGATTGCGAACTCCTGGTTCCAAATGAGATATGTGGTTGACTGGTCAGTTCATAACTCTGGTGTTCATAACTCTGAGGTGGTACTGTAAATTAGCCTCTGACTTCTAGAAGCTGGGACTGGATGACAGGGGATGGATCACTGAAAAATTGCCCTGTTCTGTTCATTCCCTCTGAAGCATCTGGCCCTGGCTGCTGTTGGAAGACAGGATACTGGGCTAGATGGATAATTGGTTTGACCCAGTATAGCCATTCTTATATTCTTATGTTACCAATTAAGCTGAGTAACTGGCAGAAGTAATAGGCCATTAGCCTTATGTGGACCAGCCATTAGAATTGGAAGGGATACGCATTTTGCCAGTGGTATTCACAGCTATTGACTGGACAACAGAGGAATATTGAAACTCTAGAATCCCGGGTTTGGTTCATCTTTCTGGAATTGAGTATGCTCTAGTGGTCTCTAGAAGTAGATAGAAATATTACCTTGGACTTTCCCTTGTCATTTGTTTGGCAGCAGAATGGTTGTGCCAACAGAGAATGCAAGTTTTGGATTACTGATTTGAATTGGCATGTTACACAGTTCAAATAAATTGTATATTCTACATACTCATTTTATTGCACTCATTGTTTTCTGTAGGGTATGTCTGAATGTAAACACATTGTGATGCAGCTTTAGATTACTCAGTTAACTATTGAAAGATATATACAGGTGCATCTGGCACACTTGCCCTGTTCTGTTCCTTTTAACATGTGTGGTCCCAGCCCATCTACTTTTTGTATTTCTTTGATTTTATTCCATCAGAAATTGTTGCTGAAGCATACGCTCTGCACAGATGCAAGCGGTTTGACATAAACTATACTTAAAGTAATTGATTTCACTCTTTTTGAAGATGGGATTATTTATTACTAGTTTCAAGATGCATTACTGACTGTGAAAATACCTTTCCACTTTAAAGTTGTATCTGCAAACAATATATTGTTATATGTAAGTACAGTAACAACATTTATGTATTCCTGGGCTTTTTTAACAGAAGAAACTTGAGATGTAAAGTACAGATCGATGTACAAATGTATGCCCTCACCTTGAATGCAGTATTAGTTCTGTTTTCTGCATTTCGCAAAGGACATAGAAATGGAAAAAGTCCAGAGAAGGACAACAAAAATTAAAGTAATAAAAAAAACTTCCAATGAGAAGAGATGAAAACCTAGGTCTAAAATATATGTTTATCTAGCTTACTGTCTACTTGAATAGGTGCAAACATGATATAGAGAAAGTAAATTAGAGTAATAGAAATGTAGGGCTGGAAGGGACATCAGGAAGTCACGTAGTCCAGTCCTCAGTGCTGAGGCAGGACTAAGTATTAGCTAGACTAGTGTTTCTCAACTTTTTTGAGAACGGGGACTGGTTTGCTGCTTTCCTAAACTGTGTGAGAGATTTCAGGGACCGGCGCTGGTTCACGGACCAATTGTTGAGAAACACTGATCTAGACCATCCCTGACAGATGTTTCTCTAACCTGTTCTTACAAACATTGGGTGCTTTTTTTACTTGTAATTTTAGAGAAAAGGTGAGTCCAGAGATTTTAAAAGGAACAGTTTTAAAATGAATAAAAGGTAATACCCAAAGTGAAGGGGGAGGGTTAGTTCAGTGGTTTGAGCATTGGCCTGCTAAACCAAGGGTTGTGAGTTCAATTCTTGAGGGGGCCATTTAGGGAACTGGGGTAAAAATGAGCAGGAGGTTGGACTAGATGACCTCCTGAGGTCCCTTCCAACCCTGATTATTCTATGAACCATTTTAAGTTAGGTTAATTTTAGGAGAAGTGTTACCAGTTGTACATTTCTGAAAACAAAGATTGTAATGAAAACCCTGACAGATGCTTAATTTTAATAGTATTAGTACCATTAGAAGAATAGGTTAGGGAGAACAACATGGTGAACACTAGAAAAAAAATGGGTACACAATAAAAACGTGTACATAAAAAATGGGTACATAACAAAAACAGCATGTAAATCATTAAATTAAGTGTCTTGTAAACAAGGCTGTGCATAATCATACTCTAGTATATTGAAACCTGAGACTTGCCAGTTCTCATGGGCTTCCTTGTTGATAGATTAAGTAACCTTTCCTTGCCTAGAGACGAGAGAAACAATGGCACAGGAAAAGCTCCAGATTTCCTTCCCTACAGTGTTAGCACATGCTATGCACTTACCAGCAAATGACTCAATCTAGCAACAGCATTGATGGCAAAAGGTTGGCTTTTTTTCCCCTTATACTTGAGGCAACAGCAGTGATGAGTTCAGCAGTGTTTGCACTTCTGTTATGTTATATCACAAAATATTGTGGGGGAGAATTTCCTAAACTAATGTAAGTTAGAGCAGCAAAATGTGTTTATGGTAACAGATTTTTCTTAGTTTTTATAAGTGTTTGAATTTTCATGACAACTATGTAACATTTTCTGTTAAGCTTTAAGGAATTATTTGTCCTAACCTGTTCCTATTCTATCAGTCAGAGCATCTGTTGTAATATATTGGTGGATAAGTGTTCCGGACTCCCATTAAATTTAATGTAGATTAGAGGTTCAATAATGGGAGGATTCTATATTTTTTTCTTGGAGGGGAGATGCTTCACTAGTCCTTGCTTAATTGACTCTTTCTCCTTTTTGTCACATCATGTATTTTAAGCAGTATCTACACTGGGTCTTAGGCTGGCGTAGCTACATCTTTCAGGGGTGTGGATTTTTCATACCTCTGAGAGATGTAGCTGTGCCAATGTAAGTTTTCAGTGTAGACCAGCCCTAAGTCAATCAAGTAAAGAGAATTTCTCTTCCAGCAGTCTTCCTTCATCAGCCCCAATCTTTACACTAGTTTCTTCTCCTTTTTTAGCCATCCAGTGTCTGTCAACCTAACTACCACCTCTCGAGGAGGTGGATTTGCTACAGCACTGCAGCTGTGCTACAGATTTAAGTGTAGATGTAGCCTAGCTCTGGTGATTTCAAGCTGCAGGTGTCACAAATTGAAGAGGAAAGGGATTCCTCATGAACAAACATGGAATGGTGCCTACAGTGGCCATCTCTTTTTGTCATTTGTGCCATTTGAAGTCCTCTTCATACCTGGAGAAAAGTCGGAAACTTCTCTTTCATAAGCCAGAGTGGTCCTTGCAGTGTGATGAGTGAGAGACTTCCCCTGAGGGCCAAGCATACTACCGCTGCAATGCTCCCACCTCATGGAGTGTGAGTGATGAGACCTGTAATGTCCTGTTACGCTAATTAGTAACAGGGCTTGGCTTTTCATCTTCAGAAAATTACCTAGCTCTGGGGTGTAACTTAGCATTTTAACCAAGCTATATTTACCTTACAACAGGTAATTGTCAAAATAATTAGCATCCTACATCACTCTTATTTTTAAAAACACTTGTTTAAAAATTCTGCTCTTCCTACAACAGAAACATTTAGTACATAAATTCAGTACTGTTAGCATTTGTTTTTGTCCTTTGAAAAATTTCATTTCCTACCAGGGTTTAAGAATGGAAAAGCTTGTCAGTTATTAAAGCTTATGGTACAATATGTCTGTAAACACTGATACTATTTACATACCAAATAGATGCACAACACATGCATTCGTATTTGGAGAAACTTTCACAGATTCCAAGGCCAGAAGGGGCCATTGTGATCATCTAGTCCAGGGATTGGCAACCTTTGGCACGCTGCTCGCCAGGGTAAGTACCTTGGCGGTCCGGGCCGGTTTGTTTACCTGCCGTGTCTGCAGGTTTGGCCAATCGCGGCTCCCACTGGCTGCAGTTCGCCGCTCCAGGCCAATGGGGGCTGCGGGAAGTGGCGCGGGCTGAGGGATGTGCTAGCTGCCACTTAATCCTTTAATCATTCTCATGGCTCTTCTCTGAACCCACTCCAGTTTATCAACATCTTTATTGAATTGTGGGCACTAGAACTGGACACAGTATTCCAACATAGGTTGCACCAGTTACTCAGCTTAGTTGGTAACATATGACCATTCTTATGTTTTTACTGGGTCAGACTAATGGTCCATCTAGCCCAGTATCATGTCTTCCAACAGCAGCCAGGGCCAGATGCTTCAGAGGAAATAAACAGAACAGGGCAGTTTTTCAGTGATCCTGTCATCCAGTCCCAGCTTCTGGCAGTCAGATCCCCAAATCTTTTTCACAGTTACTTCTTTCCAGGATGGACTCCCCCATCTTGTAAGTATGGGCTGCATTCTTTTTTTCTAGATTAATACTATTACATTTAACTGTATTAAAACACATATTGGTTGCTTACATCCAGTTTACCAAGCAATCTCTCTGTGTCACTGACCTGCCCTCTTCATTATTTACCACTCTTGCAATTGTTGTGTTATCTGCAAACTGTATCGTTGATCAAGTCATTGATTAAAAACTGGGAACTAGTCTCTTCAGGACACCACTGGATACCTGCGTTTATGATGATTCCATGTTTACAGTTACCTGAGTCAGTTTTTAATTCATTTAATGTGTTCCATTTTGTTTCATTCTAATTTTTTAATTAAAATGTCACACTTTACCAAATGTAGGTTATGGAAGTGTAGGTATATTACGTCAACACTGTTACCTTTTTCAACCAAACTTGTAATCTCATCAAAAAAGATATCAAGTTAATTTGATAGGATCTATTTTCCATAAATCCATTTTGATTTGCATTCATTATATTATAACATTAATAAATTTGTAATTGTCACTTGCTCCTAAAATGTTTCTGGTCAATTTGCTAATAATTTAATATAAATTATGTTTTAATAAAGGCTTGAATGTTCCCAACCCATCTTCTCAATCTACTTAATTTTATAATAGGCCATAATGCAGAATTTGTATTACTATATTAAGTTGCATGTCATTTTCTGTAATGTCCCAAGCACAGAATTGTGACTTAATTGCAAACCTAAGCAAAAAGGTTCGGATAGGTGGGCAAGAATTCTTATTCAAACTTCAATATGTATAATAATTTCAAGGGGAATTTAATAAGTGTTTGATCAAATGACATTTTTTGTTATAAATCTTGTTTAAAATCTTGTCCTCTTATAAGCTTTCTATATCGTGAAAGTCCATTCTTAAACAGGTGCATAAAGTCCACAAATAGGTAAATAATGACCAGAGCTTCCAAAACTAAACATGGGCGTTCCTCCTTTGACTGCCACAAGATCTATAGGCTGTGGTTAGATTTCTATCTCCAATGAAATCAGGGCACTTCTATTCTCTCCTTTATCCTCCTCAAAGATCAGTAGGTTGGTGTAGCAGTTGAAAGAAATCTTAGGTGTAAAGCTATCCTAATCTTATAAGCTGCAGCATGTTTGGTATAGACACATCTGTACTGATTCATTAAGTCTCATTTATGAGTCTGTAAAAGTAAGTTGCTGTTTTCTTCATCCACATGGATATATTTTTATTTTGGAGTACTGGGATGTTTGTTGAAAATTCTACTAAATGTTCTTAAAGCACATGGCATTACTAAAAGTTCTCAGGTAAAGTACATGGGGAATATATAAAGCCAGTGTTCATCGATAATGCAGTATCGAATCTTGTCTTAATTTATCTTTTCATATCTTTATCATTTTAATATACATATCCAAAGGCAAAGATATACTTTAAAATGTATCAGTCAGGGTACTACAGACAATATTGCCACCTGCTTGGGCAATATTCATTTTGATAACTCAACCTTTCTCTAGAGCAGTGGTCTCCAACCTTTGCACAAGATCACTTTTTGAATTTAAGTGCAACCCAAGATCTCCCGCCGCCCTTCCCCGAGGCCCTGCCCCTTTCCTGAAGCCCTGCCCTGCTGACTCCATCCCTCCGCTCTCCGTTGCTTGCTCTCCCCCACCTCACTCACCTTCACCAGGCAGGAAGTTGGGGTTCTGGAGGGGTTGCAGGCTCTGGGCTGGGGCTGAGGGGTTCAGAGTGTGGGAGGGGGCTCTGGGTTGAGCCTGGGGAAGGCGATTGGGGTGCAGGAGGGGCTGAGGGGTGCAAACTCTGAGAGTTTAAGTGCAGGAGGCGGCTCTGGGCTGGTGCAGTGTGTTGAGGTGCAGGAGGGGGTGCTGACTCTGGGAGGGAGTTTGGGTGCAGGATGGGGCTCCGGGCTGGGGCAGAGTGTTGGGATGCGGGAGGGAGTATGGGGTGCTGGTTCTGGGAGGTGGGGTCAGGGCTGGGGGTTGAGGTGCAGGCTCCTACCGGGTAGCACTTATCTCGGGCAGCTCCCAGTTGTTGTCAGCGCAGTGGGGCTACTTGCTGCCTGCCCTGGCCCCATGCTGCTCCCAGAAGGGGCTAACATACCCTGGCAGTCCCTGGGGGTGCATGTGACTCTGTGCACTGGCTCTCTCTGCAGGCACCGCCCCTACAGCTCCCATTGGGCACAGTTCCCTATTCCTGGGAAATGGGAGCTGTGAGGGTGGTGCTTGCAGGCAGGAGCAGCGCACGAAGACCCCTGCCCCCCCCTTTCACAGGGCCGTGCTGGCTGCTTCTGGGAGTGACATGGAGCTGGGACCAGCAGGGAGCCTGCCTTAGCGGCAGTCCCGCTGTAGCCAGAAATTGTGATCGATTGGAATAGTCTCCAGGATCGACCAGTCGATGCGATCGACCAGTTGGTGACAACTGCTCTAGAGGATTACTGCTATGCTTTTAAACTTGTGAAAGTAATGACTATTTTCCTTTGCATGGATTATTCACATTTTATCATAGTATTCCTTCTAGTATGCTTTGGAAAAAAAGGGTGTTTTTAAAATCCAGGGAGACAGACCAAACATTGAGAGGTTCTTTGCATGGTATAGTTAAACTTTGTTGACATACACCAATGATTGTGGAAGACCCTTTGCAAATAACTTAACTTTGCAAACAGTCCACTGACCTAAAATAATATATCCCTAAAACATTTCTGGCACTATTTACAAATATTAAATTCTATCATCTGATAGAACATGAGTGCATGTATCTGATACTATTTCTGGGGTTTGTACAATTCTGTCACTTTAAAAGTGTTGCAAACCAGTTGACTTCTCTCTTGTATATTGCTAAATTAGAATTTCATTGGATGCTTCTAGCTTTAAAAGTAGCACAGCGAAACGGACTCTACAAAGGTACAATTCCAAGGTTGCTGGTATTTTTGCAGTCCACAGGATCAGTTCTTTGCTCTGTAATCTGCCAAACTTTTCAGGTTCTGATACTGTAGCTCAGCTATACAGCGCTTAAATTCATTCATAGATTCCAAGGCCAGAAGGGATCACTGTGATCTAGTCTGACCCCTTGTATAACAGAGGCCATAGAACTTCCCCAAAATAATTCCTTTTGAGCTAGAGCATATCTCTAAAAAAAAAATAATAATCCAATCTTGATTTAATAATTACCAGTGATGGAAAAGTGCATATCTACAAGTGAACAAAAGTTGTCTTGAGGCCAACGAGGGGAGGATGAGAGCTCTTACAGACTTTGTTATAGTTTATGTGGAACTTGTCGAGCTTCTAAGGCGGGATGGGCAAACTTTTTGGCCTGAGGGCTGCATCAGGTTTCGTAAATTGTATGGAGGGCCGGTTAGGGGAGGGGGTTGTGGCCCGGCCCCCACTTCCTATCTGCCCCCCCCCGGACTCCTGCCCCATTCCCCCTGCCCCTGACCCCACTCCGCCCCGGACCCCTGCCGCCCCATCAAACCCCTCCTCTCATTCCTGATTGCCCCACTGGGACCCCTGCCCCATCCAACCACCTCTTCTCCCTGTCCCCTGACTGTCCCTGGAACGCCTTGCTCCTGACTGCCCTCTGACACCCCATCCAACCCTCCCATCTTCCTGATTGCCCTCCCTGGACCTCTGCCCCCATTCAACCTCCTGTTGCCCTCTGACCGCCCCAACCCCTATCCACACCCCTCCCCCTGACCACCACCCCGAACTCCCCTGCCCTCTGTCCAACCCCCTCACTCCCTGCCTCCTTACTGCGCTGCCTGGAGTACCAGTGACTGGCGGCACTACAGCTGCTCGGCCCAGCTGGAGCTGTGACACACCGCCGCTGCGAGCACTTAGCACAGAGACCGGATCAGGTCGGGCTTTGCAGCTGCACTGCCCCAAGAGCTCACAGCCCTGCCGCCCAGAGCATTTGCCGACAGTGGAGCGAGCGAGCTGAGGCTACGGGGGAGGGGAAACAGCGAGGGAAGGGCCAGGCCTAGCCTCCTGGGCCAGGAGCTCAGGGGCTGGGCAGGATGGTCCCTGAGGCTGGATGTTGCCCGTGGGCGGTAGTTTGCCCAGCTCTGTCTAAGGCCTTGTCTTCATTAGGAAGAAAAGTGTGTTAACTTGAGGTAAAATCCTAGTGAAGACAAGGCAATTTGTTTTCACATGAGTTTACAAGTCAAGGTAAACCCTAGGCTTCCCCAGTCTTAACGTGACCTGCTAACTGGTGTGGAAACAATAGCTGCCTTGTCTTCACTAGGATATTAGCTTGATTTAGTTACCTTGAGTTAGGTAATGTGAAAACACACTCCCTCTCCTCGGCCCCCAGTGGCAAATATTACTGCCAACGGAGAGTTTGTTTTTAAACTGTTTACACAGTTACCACTGGCAAGTATATTTGTTGTTTTTTGTTTGTTTGTTTTTAAATTAGAGCTAACCAAGGAATCCAGCAGTGTGTGCTTTCTAGTTCATAGAGTGTGCCCTGAAGCAATGTGTACAGCTCTCCTAGCATATTGTTTGATTCCATGCCAAGTATGTTTCATAGGAACAAACTGATTTATTCTGTTCTTCAAGCACATATCTAGGAGTGTACACGCTTGCTGAAATATTTGACTAGAGATGAATAAGTAGATACAGCATAAAATAATACTTTGCATTTCTGCAGTACTTTCTATCAGAGGATCTCAAAAACCTTTTACGAACTTTAATAAATTAAACACCCCAACACCAATGTGAGGTAGGAGATTTCCCTGTTTTACACAGTGATAAACTGAGGCAGAGGTTGTAACTTGCCCAAGCTCATAGGTCAAGTCATTGGCGAAATTGGAAATGGACACTGTGGTTGATATTCTCACCTCTGCTTTGTCCTCTTCATACTAGGTAAAAGGGCTGGAGTGGTGTAGAGAGGCTCTTTTAAGCTTCAAATCCAATAGGTTAAGATTCCCCTGGTGCAGGAATGGAGGAAGACAGTCATAAAAATGTCTTCTAAAGAACTTTCACGAATCCTGATGTAGAAGGTGTGCCAGGAGCACGTATATGAGTGGGAGTGGCATGTCAGGGCAGGGTTGCAGCACATAGGACTGTGGAAGTCCTGAGCAGTGCTGCAACCCAGAGGCAGTGAGGGACAGGCTGCCGTATTTCGGACAGGGCCCTAAGGTCATCTGCTATGCCAGGAGCTGCAGAGCAGCCCAGAATTGGGAGGGCATAAAGGTTGCTTAAAACTACCATCCCCCCTCCAGCCTCTGGGCTGTAACTCTTGTACTGCACCTCATCAGAAAAATCTAAAGTCTCAGCCTGTGTCATCTGGCTGACCATGGCCCCATATTACATAACATTGAGACTATCTTGGGTGGTGCTGAAAGGAAATGTACGAGTGAGTAAATACTTGATTACGCTTCCGGCAGCATGCCACAAACTCAGGAATTATTTTTATCTTCGTCAATATTTTGTTTTCCTTGAAATCAGCTAGTGTGTGTAATACATAAATTTCTATAGAATTAGAATCTGCACACCACATAGTATTTAGAGCTAAGCTCTGTTAATACTGTAAATAAATTGAAGAATGAAAGGATTTTAGAATGCATTTTATAGATAATTAAAATCTCTAACATACACCCACTCAACTGCTGTCAGCTTGCAATCTCGCCCATTTTCTGTCTGGAAAAATTCACATTAAGAAATTAGTGCTAGTATCTATGCTGTCGCTGCAAATAATTTGGTTGTGTATCCAGTGGGCAGTAAAAGGGTTGAGCTAGCTTTATGAACTTTGGTAACCCTCAGCACTGTTTGAAGCAATTTATGAGAGAAAATGGACACCATGATGAGAATGCTCAGGGCTAGGTCTTTTAAAAAAAAAAAAAAAATTACATCAGGGGTAGGCAAACTTTTTGGAGTGAGGGCCACATTGGATTTGGAAAATTGTATGGAGGGCTGGTTAAGGGAGGGGGTTGTGGCCTGGCCCCCATTTCCTATCTGGTCCCCCCTGGACTCCTGCCTCATCTCCCCCCCCCCGGTTCCCTGACAGCCCCTCTGGGACCCCTGCCTAACCCCCTCCCTGTCCCCTGACTGCCCCCGGAACCCCTGCCCCTGACTGCCCACTGTCACCTTATCCAAACTCCCTCCTTCCTGACTGCCCCCCGCACCAAACCCCTGCCTCCATTCAACCCCATTTCCCCATACCTCTGCCCCTTGATCACCACCTCGAACTCTCCTGCCCTCTCTCCAACCCTCCTTACTCCCTGCTCCCTTAACATTTTGCCTGCAGCACCAGTGCCTGGTGGTGCTACAGCCGTGCTGCCAGGCTGGAGCCATGCTGTGCTGCCCCCACCACCACCATACAGCACAGAGACCGGGTTAGGCCGGGCTCTGCAGCTGCACTGCCCCAGGATCTCTCAGCCCTGCTGCCCAGAGCATTTCGCCAGTGGCGGAGAGAGCGAGCTGGGGCTGCGGGGGAAGAGGAACGGGGGGGAGGGGCTGGGGGCTAGCCTCCTGGGCCAGGAGCTTTGGGGTCAGGTAGGATGGTCACATGGGCCGGATGTGGCCCGTAGGCCATAGTTTGCCCACTCCTGTTTTACATGATAATCAAACTATTCATGACCTTGATTTTTGCACAGTTTACATGAATCCCTTCTGCCCCCTGCTCCTCCCCCCACTTTTTTTTTTAAAGGGTGTGGAAGTGAGGTAGGTTGAGAACTGGATTCTGGCTGTAACTAGCCCAGCTGAGAATTTCTTGTGGGGGTTGCTTCGAAGATGGAGCACAGCTGCCTGAAGTTGCCTCCTGCACCAGCCACTGGCTACTTCACCTGGGAGCAGAAGGTGTATCAAGGGCAGGGAGGGGGAGGGGTGGAGTTCTGCTCCACTGGCAGTCTTACCTTTTTGTAAAGCACCTAGCTTACTGTTGGGCATTGTGTAATTGGATTTTTAACCAAAATCTGTATTTCTGGGCATCTTATGGCAAGTCACTGTATTGCTAAACTGATACCATTTGCCATAGTGGCAGTCAGGGCCGGCTCCACACACCAGCGCAGCAAGCAGGTGCTTGGGGCCGCCAGCAGAAAGGGGCGGCACGTTCAGCGATTTGGCAGCAATTTGGCGGCGGGTCCCTCGGTCCCTCTCGGATGGAAGGACCTGCTGCTGAATTGTCGCTGAAGAATGAAGCGGTGGCGGTAGAAGTGCCGATCGTGGCTTCCCTCCCCATCCTGCTTGGGGCAGCAAAAAGGCTGGAGCCAGCCCTGGTGGCAATGTATTTGCATAATGTCAGAAATAGTAAACTAGCTTTCATTTTTGCTTTGGTACTGCATTAATAGTCTGAGCTGTAAACATTGCAATATTTGTTTTTATGAGTGAAATTAGAGCTCATGAAAAATGAGGAACTAAATTCTTCCAAATAATCTTATGAACAACCCATCAGTGTCCAGAATACCTAAACATTATGAAATACTCTTATTTTGCTTTGAATGGCACCTTGTGAGTTGTGGTTTTGGAAAACCTCTGGATTGATAAGGAAAATGGTTTCTTTTCTGGTTAGAATATTCCTTTATTGCAGGTATTTGATGCAGTTGTTTAATTTTTAAAATAATAATAATGCTGTGTTATTATGACAGTTGCCCAAAATCTCAAGTCTTAACAGATATTGAGTATCATTATACCCTTATGAGGCAGGTATTTTTAAATGCCTTTTACATATGGGTAAACTGATGAACGGATAGTTGTGAGCTGGAAAAACATTAAATGACATTCCCTCTGTTTGGTTTAAATATCTTAAAATGAGAATGCAGAAAGTGTGAACTCTCAAAAGTGAATTAATCTGTAAAAGTAAACTGTTTTATAGAATGAGTTGTTTTGGGCATGCGAGCACCACAGTTGCTCAGGTCCATTCAGTAGCTGTACCACTCAAAATACACGACTTTCTTCACTGACTGTAGCCATAATAGAATGCATTAGTTTAAAACTAGAGATTTAATTTCAAACCCCTGCTATCTTAGAATCTTGGTAATTACTGCAAAAGTATGAAGTGATCAGTCCCTGAGTTTATCAGATTAGAATGGAGTCTGAAATTGTTACCGTTAGCACAGTAAAGGTCTTCTGGCTGCCGTTTTCTTGAAAACATCATGATATTTAAAACCGCTTTCTTTCCAATTGTCAAACTTAGGAATAATCATTTACCTTTTGTAAAATCTTAATATGATGAGAGTGGTAGTTAGCTGTTAGATTGCTTTACCTTTTCATACAATATGCGTAAATATTTTTAAAATGCCTATTACTAAAAGAAAACCCGGAGTCTAAAATATTTCTGTCTTGATTTTTGTAGTGTTGATGTCATGACAGCATACTGGACTGTTCTAAAGATGCACTGCAGGTACTGATGGGAAGGGGATCAATATGAATGTAAATGATGTTGGAGGAAGACGACGCTTTGAGGACAGTGAGTTTACACTACACGTATATCCTGGGAGCATTGCTGAAGGAACCATCTATTGCCCTATTACCGCCAGAAAAACATCAACAGCTGCTGAGGTAATAGACTCTCTCATTAATAAACTCCAACTCGACAAAACAAAATGTTATGTCCTAGCAGAGGTGAAGGAGTTTGGTGGGGAGGAATGGATTCTCAACCCTACAGACTGCCCTGTCCAACGCATGATGTTGTGGCCCCGCATGGCCCTGGAGAACCGACTGAGTGGGGAAGACTATCGCTTCCTTCTGAGGGAGAAGAATCTAGATGGGTCTATTCATTATGGCAGTCTACAGTCCTGGTTACAAGTGACAGAAGAGCGTCGCAGGATGATGGAACGTGGATTCCTTCCTCAGCCACAGCAGAAGGACTATGATGATTTGTGCAGTTTACCAGATTTAAATGAGAAAACACTCTTGGAAAATCTCAGAAACCGCTTTAAGCAGGAAAAAATTTATACCTATGTAGGCAGCATTCTGATAGTCATTAATCCATTCAAATTTCTCCCCATTTACAATCCCAAGTATGTCAAAATGTATGATAATCATCAGCTGGGAAAGCTGGAGCCCCATATTTATGCTGTGGCTGATGTGGCCTACCATGCTATGCTTCAGCGCAGGAAGAACCAGTGCATTGTGATTTCAGGAGAAAGTGGGTCAGGGAAAACACAGAGCACAAACTTTCTGATTCATCACCTCACTGCTCTCAGCCAGAAGGGATTTGTTAGTGGAGTAGAACAGATTATTCTTGGAGCTGGACCAGTGCTTGAGGTAAGATTAAAATGATGATAGTGATGCAACTATTTTTTGATGCGTTATAAAACAAATAGTCCTGATTTTATATTGCCAGACTGGGAGTGTCTGCTAAATGATAATAGTAAGCAAGACTGCAATATTATTAACAATAATACAATTTAGGTGTGTGTCTTCTTAAAGACAATACAATTTTAACTTCCTTGAAAAAATTCAGTAAACAGTT
This sequence comes from Gopherus flavomarginatus, assembly GCF_025201925.1. Lineage (NCBI taxonomy): Eukaryota > Metazoa > Chordata > Testudines > Testudinidae > Gopherus > Gopherus flavomarginatus. The sequence goes on from NC_066625.1 coordinate 50,399,437, forward strand.
ATTTTATGCATTTATTAATAACATGCTTTTTCACTTTAGCATGCTTTAGTGGTGCTATAAAATCATGAATTTTATTTTATAAAACATCTTAGTGATCCCAAAACAATTTCTTTGAATTAACAGCCTTAACTACTGGAAGATTTAAAAATGGAGTTTACTGCACCTAGTGCATTGGTATTGTTGCTTTCAAAGTATTGTAAGTGTTTACAGTTAACTTTATTGGGGTTTTTTGATACAAATCTAATTTGTACTAAGATTTTGACAAGTGTTTAATTAGAAGCTTTGCTCTTCCTTTCCCATCTGTCAGAAAAAATAATGTATACTAGAAAATGTGTACCTGTAGTTGGTTGCCAAATGAGAATTTTTGTAAAGAAAAAAGTTAAGTGAGCTGGACAAGTAGTTCTTTAAGTGATTGCACGTGTCCCCATTCCACTTCAGGTGTGTGCATGATCATAGTTGGAAATTGGTCCCTAAGGTTTGGTCTGCACTACAGAGTTAGGTTGACACAAGGCAGCATACGTCGACCTAACTATGGAAGTGTCTACACTTAAATTTCACTCCCGTTGATGTAACTTCCTGTGACATTACTTAAGGTACAATCTGGACAGCTGGACAACTGTGACCCCTCGGCTTGGGATACTTCTTACACTGCTTTGCAGTGAGAGCAACCACTACTGGTCTGCTCACACACAGCCTCCAGCATGTAAATCACTCCCAGCTATATTGTATGAGTGCTATAGTCACCCACCCATGAATTACAATGCAGGCAACACCAGCATTTCCCAGTCCCAGACTTCCCCCTAGAAATGGCTGTCTTGTACTGCCAAGCACCCTCCTGGACAACACAAGCTCATATAAACTCTGTCATTTCATGAATAGAAAATATGTACAAATCTTGTTACCCCAAATGAAGTTTCCCAAACACTTCAATCCAAACACACATTGGTTCAGATAAAACAATAAAACAAGTTTATTAACTACGGAAAGATAGATTTTAAGTGGTTACAAGTAACGAGACATAAAAGTCAGAACTGGTTACAAAGAAATAAAAGGTAAAATGCAACTAATATCTAACTTAATGAGCTAAATGCATTCTAGCAAAGGTTTCTCTCACCACATGCTTATAGCAATCTGGATGCCTTTCAGCCAAGACCCTTTCTGATGTTCAGTGTTGATTTCCTTATCCCTCAGGTGTTGCTGATGCCATGAGTAGAGATGGAGGGAGAGAGTAATCTGGGGAATCAGTTCCCCTTACTTATAGTTCTCTTTTTTGAAAATCATCTCCAGCTGAGGTTCAGGAGACAGAACATCTGTGTGACCAAGAATTTCCAGCTGTTTTGTTGCCAAAATGTAAATTTCTCTCACCCTTTTTCCTGCCAAAGAATTGCCACTTAACAGGTGATAGTCCATTTGATTTTGTTGATACCTGACTGAGGCATCAGTTTGCTTTTTGTCTTTGAGGAACTGGTTTGTGTGTACTTTTCTAAACTTGGAGCATGCCTCAGTAAAGTCATGCTGTAGAATCTTAATTTACAATTAATACAATGTTGCCACACGCATCTTACCAGGACAATAATGATTAGCAAATGAGGAGTTTTCAAATGATACCTCAGAAGGCAAATTTTGTACAAAATCCATTATAATTTTGTAAAAAGGGTGAAAATGGGGATACAGACTGTCACACTTCCCCACTACAACGACTTTATAACTCCATCTCCACAAGTGATGTAGAGCCAAGGTCAATGTAGTTAGGTCAATGCAGCGTCAGTGTAGACACTGCGTTGCTTACATCAGCTCTTACAGGCTTTCAGGAGTGATCCAACTATGCCCCACACTAACAGTACAATTGATACAAGTGCTCCTGGTGAGGATGCAAACTGCTGACACAAGGAGCACAAAGTGTAGACACACGCAAGCGATATAATTACTGTGGCGTCTGCCAACGTAAGTTAGGTCGACTTAATTTTGTAGTGTACACATGGCTTAAGTGATACACATTGGAGCTTGAGCACCCTCACCAGTCTTCTGCTTCTGCACAGTGCTGTCAAGGATGGAGCCAGCCTGGATCCCCTTAGTTCCTTCTTACTCCTGTGATCAGTAGTCAGTCTAGGTAGGTCTAGATAGGTTATATCCCCATGTCGTGGATCCCCTTCCTCCCTGGGACTTGAATCTTATGCTGGTAGTGTTGATGAGTTCATTTTTTGAGCCAACAGCTACCTCCCTTACTGCACCTGTTTATGCAAGTAACATTTCTGGTAGTTATTATATCCATGAAAAGGGTGGAGGAGGAACAGGCATTTGTAGCTGACTGTCCTGACATGATTTTTTCTAAGGGCAATCCTTAACATCCACATCCTATATTTCTGTCTAAGTAGTTCTGGAATTCCACCTCAAGAAAGAATATTAGTAAGTGTATGGCTTTCTTAAGCCCCATTCTCGTAATGATAAGAAGAGACTCTCCATAACTTGGATGTTTGAAGGGCTTTGGCCTTTTACTTGAACAGAAGTAGGCCACTTAGATCATCATCCCAGCTGTGCATTTCAGTTGTCAACAGGATGAAAGGCCTTCCAGTCTAGATGTAGAGCATTTGACCTGGATTTTATCCTGCACACATCTATGCTATGACATTGCCAAGAAACCCTCTCTGACTAGTTACAGCGCACACTACAAGATGTCAAGTAGTTTCTGCATCTTTTTTGGCCCACATGTCTACAACAGACATTTGTAGAGCTGCAACTTGGTCATTGGTGCATTCCTTTTCAACTCATCATGCTGTGTTTCAGCATTCTAGAGATGATGTGAAGTTTGGACATTTCATTCTACAGTCACTGTTCAGGTGGACTTAGAAACCCAACTCCTGTTTGAACTGCTTGTGGGTCACCTGAAGTGGAATGGATGTGTGCAGCCACTTGAAGAAAAAAATGTTTTTAATCTGTTCTGTAACTTTTCTTTGAGATGTTTTGCACATGTCTATTCCATGGCCCACCCCTCCTTCCCTTCTATATCAGAGCGTGTACTGTAAAAAGAAACTGAGGAGGGTCCAAGGTGGCTCCACCATTTATACCATTGTGTAGCAACACGAATGTGCTGCTGTGACAGGTATCGCTCTAGGGAAAAATCTCCAATTCTGGTGCGCAGTGCGTGCACACACCTGAAGTGGAATGAACATGTGCAACACATTTTGAAGAATTACTGCTACAGGGCATATTAGTAACAGTTTTTTTCCCCACAGAATGGAACTGAGAACATGGAATACAATTGTTCACTTTTTGAAAAGTGTTCTGATGCTTTTTTGTTGCATCAAATCTTAAAAACAGCCTTCCTTACAAACTTGAATTTTGTTTCTGTCATAAGAGGGTAAAAACCTTATGGACCGAAAAGGGGGCCCACATCCCAGTTTTCATAATAAAAGGAAGAGATAACATCTTCCTGGGAGTTGGGAAGCTAGAACTCAGAAGTGTTCCTTCAGGAGCTCAAGAGAAGAAGGCAGGGATACTACACCCAAGTTTTCAAATATGCTTGTTTGCTTGGAAGAATGCTACTTCTGGATGGAGAAAACTGCCTTCAGATCCTTGAAAGAGTACTTCAAAATGTATTACTTCTGTTTGCTTTTGTGAACTGTTTTGAATGTGTATCCAGATCGCTGTTTTATCTGTCATAGGGTTTTGTACTGCCTCCAATCACAGTGCAAGATTGGCAATAATGAAGTGACTAGTGGATTTCATGGTTTCCTTGTCTCCTCTTCTTTTCAGATTATAGTAAGCTCTGCTTGGAGTAAGCTTTTTTCCTTAAGAGGGAAAAAATGGGGGATGATTATGTTGTGAATTTAGTTCTAGTTTTTTCAGGTTAGGGAGATTTTGTAGTGTTTCCCAAAGGCAGTCAAATTCTAGATTCCCTCCCCCACCCTTTGGAAACTTGTTCTGTAGCTGGAACCCTTCATCTGAGAATGTTTGGTCCCTGGTTGTCATGGGCTTCAGATCGGGTTTTGTGATCTGTCTCTTCCCTGAGTAGGGCAACTGTTTTGGCATTTCATAGGAGATATTTACCAGTGTAGCTGGGACCTATTCTATTAATGACTTCAAGAATTAGGATCAAGGTAATAAGTTGGTAGCAAAGGAGGACTGGGAGTCTGAGGGACTGGAGCACCAGCTTTATGTGCTCATAGCTGCCTAAATAACAGAGGAGGGGGATAGCTGCATTTTCCAATAGCTGGTGTATTTGCTTTATTTTCATATTCAGCTTCAGATTTTCAGTATTGGAGTAATCTGGTCTGTAAGTGAAAAATTCATGTATCGCTTTGGACTGGTCTTCATTTGGGAAGAAGGGGCAAAGTTTCCAACTAACTGGACTTGAAGGAAGACATCTCACTGATATGAGAATCTTTATGCAGATGCAAGCTTCACAGAAAAATGAATGAGAAAATAAATAACCAGTGGAATTTTCACAAATTGTTGTTTATTCTAAAGTATTTGCTGCAGCTTATGGGAAGGACTGTGGAACTGGTCTCTCAGTGAAGTCCAGTACGTATTGTCACATTTACCAAGCTAACTGCACCTTTGGCTTCCTCCTGATCCTGAGTACACCTTGCTCAGCCTCAAGCTGTCATCTCTTTTGGGGTGGAATCACAAGCTGTCATGGGATAAAAGGGAAGGTCCTTTCATGGATTGAGAACTGGTTAAAGACAGGGAACAAAGGGTAGGAATTAATGGTAAATTCTCAGAATGGAGAGGAGTAACTACTGGTGTTCCCCAAGGGTCAGTCCTAGGACCAATCCTATTCAATTTATTCATAAATGATCTGGAGAAAGGGGTAAAGAGTGAGGTGGCAAAGTTTGCAGATGATACTAAACTGCTCAAGATAGTTAAGACCAAAGCAGACTGTGAAGAACTTCAAAAAGATCTCACAAAACTAAGTGATTGGGCAACAAAATGGCAAATGAAATTTAATGTGGATAGATGTAAAGTAATGCACATTGGAAAAAATAACCCTAACTATACATACAATATGATGGGGGCTAATTTAGCTACAACTAATCAGGAAAAAGATCTTGGAGTCATCGTGGACAGTTCTCTGAAGATGTCCACGCAGTGTGCAGAGGCAGTCAAAAAAGCAAACAGGTTGTTAGGAATCATTAAAAAGGGGATAGAGAATAAGACTGAAAATATATTATTGCCCTTATATAAATCCATGGTACGCCCACATCTCGAATACTGTGTACAGATGTGGTGGTCTCACCTCAAAAAAGATATACTGGCACTAGAAAAGGTTCAGAAAAAGGCAACTAAAATGATTAGGGGTTTGGAGAGGGTCCCATACGAGGAAAGATTAAAGAGGCTAGGCCTCTTCAGCTTGGAAAAGAGGAGACTAAGGGGGGATATGGTAGAGGTATATAAAATCATAAGTGATGTGGAGGAAGTGGATAAAGAAAAGTTATTTACTTATTCCCATAATACAAGAACTAGGGGTCACCGAATGAAATTAATAGGCAGCAGGTTTAAAACAAATAAAAGGAAGTTCTTCTTCACGCAGCACACAGTCAACTTGTAGAACTCCTTACCTGAGGAGGTTGTGAAGGCTAGGACTATAACAGGGTTTAAAAGAGAACTGGATAAATTCATGGTGGTTAAGTACATAAATGGCTGTTAGCCAGGATGGGTAATGAATGGTGTCCCTAGCCTCTGTTTGTCAGAGGATGGTGATGGATGACAGGAGAGAGATCACTTGATCATTGCCTGTTAGGTTCACTTTCTCTGGGGCACCTGGCATTGGCCACTGTCGGTAGACAGATACTGGGCTAGATGGACCTTTGGTCTGACCCAGTACGGCCGTTCTTATGTTCTTCTCTCACTCTCAGATAAGGCCCTGAGCTGCCGGGCCTCTGTGTTCAACTGTGAGTAACTTGCCTGATTTATCTTAAAGTGTCTGTAGTTCAGTTCCCACTGGGAGCAATATCAGTGGTGACCAGACAAACTTCTTAAAGGAAAGTATGAACCAAGCCATTTTAAGGGAAACCAAATCTTAAAACAATAAACCAGTCTGTATACATGCCTGCCTATCCCTATGGCTTACCATTCTCTGGGGAAGGCCCAACTTCTTTAGAAACAGACTCCCTCCTTCCAGAATCTATGTGGTGTTACCCTGGACAGCTTCTGAAAATTGACCCTCCCCCTTCTGCCCTCCCGACTTTTAACTTTTTAACCCTTTAATCAATTAGTTCCCATCCTTGCAAAACAGCTGTCACTTCAGGCTGGAGCCTGGAAGTATTCCACTGCCCTGTAATTGGCCTCCAGTACTTGTTGGGAAGGTTTGTTTATCCGTAGCTATTTGTTTTCCCCATAACACCCTTATTAAGCAAGATCAATTCAATTAGACAGGAAAGTCATCTAACCCAGTATGCAATAACTTCACCTCACTGGCCAGGTGGCGCAGAGTGTTCATAAAATGATTACATCTCAATATTCTGAGAAGTTAAGGTGCCTGTTTTTGAAGTTACTGATCTAATATGATTAGTCTCAGTTCCTATTGGACTCTGTAAACTTCACCAGACCTCTGGTGGACTTCATAAAGTTTCAGATCCTATGTATGCTTTATATTGTCTGTCACACCTTGCAGGCTTCAAGCTTCACTTACAGGAGCAAAGGTTTAGGTGATCCTGCAAGCTTGGATCTCCAAAGGATGGCAGAAGAGAGACTCTCTTGGAGAGGTAGCTGCTGGGATAGGTTGTCTCTAAAATTCCATTTCTGCAGAGGGTAGGTGCAATGGAAGAGCACAGCTGCAGAATGCATGAGCACCATGAACTGAAAGTCCACTAACGCAGTGCTTTTAAATCTTGCAGGAGTAGGGTTTCTGGCTCACACACAGTAACTATTTAATCTTTCAAATGTTCATTTTTTCAAATATAACCTTCACTTAGAATTTCCTGGTTTTAAAAGTTGGTTGTTTTTAAACTATATAAATTCTAGCTTAATCACATTTTGTGTGTGGGGTATAAATGTTAGAATCCACCTCTCAAGTGTGTGTGTGTGTATGTGCACACTCTCTCTTTCTCTTTCTTTCTAATGTAAAATCTATCAAAATACATACAGCAGAACCCAGCTGCAAACTGTCCATATTACCCACCTTAAAACATATACAAGGATTTGCAGAGCCCACGCAAGCACGTGCTAGCCATATTTTTAAAAAATATAGAGAAATACTTTCCAACAAATTCCAGACCCCTAAATTGTGTGCTCACTCGGTGTACAAATAATGGATCTCTGAATCTCCATTGCTGCTTTTCCTCAGCTCTTTGCTCTTTCTGCTGGTAAAAAAGTGGTTTATATTACTGTATAAGCAGGGAACACACAAGCCATTTTATTGTTGCTGTGATCTAGAGGCTCTTTATTTACAGGGGTTATGGTGGGATCTCAGGATCTAGCTGCTCAGACCTACCCTCTTTGCTGTTACTGTCTCATAAATAAACAATTTAAGGAAATTATTACTGTAGAAACTGAAGAATTTGTCATCCATTTTCATGCTGCTTCTCTTTCATGTGTTGAGATTAAAAGTAGAGTTGCCAGGTATATGGTTTTCGACCAGAACACTTGGTCAAAAAGGGACCCTGGCAGCTCCGGTCAGCACTGCTGACTAGGCTGTTAAAAGTCTGGTTGGCATGAGGCTGGCAGGTTCCCTTCACGGTTCCTGCTGCCCTTGCCGTGAGCGCCAGCTCTTCAGCTTCCATTGGCCGGGTGCTGTGGCCAGTGGGAGTAGCACCTGCAAGCAGGGGCCATGCACAAAGCCTCCTGGCTTTCCCTCCCCCTAGGAGCTGGAGGGACATGTTGGCCGCTTCCGGAGAGCCGCCTGAGGTAAGCACCACCTGGAGCCTGCATCCCTCACACCCTCCCGGACCCCAACCCCCTGCCCCAGCCCTGAGCCTCCTCCCATACCCAAACTCCCTACTGGAGCCCACACCTCTCCCACACCCCAATGCACTGCCCTAGCCCTGAGCCCTCACCCTCACTCCAAACCTCTTGACCCCAGCTGGAGCCCTCACCCCCTCCCGCACCCCAACCCCCTACCCTAGCCTGAAGTCCCCACCCACACCTTGAACCCCTCATTTCTGGCCCCACTCTGGAGCCTGCACCCCCAGCCCAGAGCCCGTACCCCCTCCCACACCCCAACCCCCTGCCTCAGCCTGGAGCCCCCTCCCACACTCGAAACCCCTCGGCCCCACCTCCCAGCCTGAAGCCCTCTCCTGCACTCCAGACCCCTCATCCTACACCCTGCACCGCCAGCTGGAGCCCTTACCCCAACCTCCCTCACTCCAGCCCTCTGCTCCAGCCCGGATCCCTACCTCCACACATCCTGAACCCCTCATTTCTGGCTGCACCCCCAGCCAGAGCTCTCCCCCCTCCTGCACCCCAACCTTCTGCCCCAATCTAGAGAAAATGAGCGAGCGAGTGAGGGTGGGGGAAAGCGAGCGACAGAGGGAGGGGAAATGGAGTGAGCTGGGGCAGGGCTTCAGAGAAAGGGTGGGGCAGGGCCTCAGGACAAGGAAGGGTGTTCAGTTTTCTGCAGTTAGAAAGTTGTCAACCCTAAAAGTACAGGGGAGAGGGCATGGTGCTCTGTTCAGTCTCACCTCACTGGATTTGCTGGTCTCTTAAACTGTTTCATGTGAGGCATTGTGAATTTTACAGAATCACCAGCAGCAGCTTTTGGCAGGAGTGTGTATTCCATGTTTTGGCAGCCCTGTGGCTGTGATTGCACTTTTCTAACTGCCTTCAGATCTCTCTCCCATAGTGTGGTTACTCCAGAATTTCTTCTGGCCACCAGTCCAATTCACAATCACAAAAACAAACTGTGCTAAATTCAAGCGATGCACACTTCTGTTTCTCTTTCATTCTTGGAATTTTTGGGGTAAGATCATCAGCTGGAGTTAATATATTGTAGTTGGAGTTATACTGATATCCATTTAGGATCTGACATTTTATTTGTTTCCCTGTATTTTTACCAGTTTAAATTTTTGCTGTTTTTACTTACTTGACCTAGTCTTTCTCATTCATTTTTCTGTGAAGCTTGCCTCCTCACTTCTGCATTTCTCTCCCCTATTTCTTCTTTTGTTCCCATCTTTCCCTCTTATCCTTTACTGCTAAACACCCATGTCCTAAATCATGATCACTCTCCCCTTCACCAAAAGGCAAGGGATGCAGGGTTTTCTGGTCACAACTTGCTTTAGAGTTCAACCTTGTCCCTTTAGTGAGCCATAGGAGATACCAGATTGTGATGTATTTCTTTTTGTTTCAACCTTTGTTGTAGGGGAACGTTGCTGGATTTGCTCCACACAAGACCACTAGGACACCCATTCTTTCTGTATTTATATCTTCCTTTCCATCCTCTGACCTCTCTGCAAAGTCCCTCAGATAGTAATGAAAAATTGAGCTATTTGCAAGTGATGCATTTGCAATGATGCCAGCATGAGTTGAGTGGAAGTGCAGAATACGAAGATTTTATGCAGTTTCATAAGACTCCTATGACACCTTTATAATGCACTTTGTGCAACAGCACACGGCAACCATCTCCATGAGATTCCCCCTCAGGATAGTTTGGAAGTATAAGATTCTCATCCTTGGCCAAATTATACTACTTTGGAACACTGTAAAGGCATGCCAGTATTTGCCATCTAGTAACCTTGTTGGGGTCGTTAATATATTTACAAACAAAGCCAATGGTGTGTGCAGATTGCTGCTTTCTGAAAGAGTGTCACCTTTAAGGTGTATTTGTTTTGAATTCTGCTTATATGAAAGGAAACACCTTTTCAGTTTTTGTCAGAATGGTGTTTAGAATACACACTTGGTTTGTGGTGAGTTGCTTGCAGATCTGACAGTTATTTGTAGTAATAACATAATTGAATGGCAGTTCTGTTACATTTGGTATGTTTGTGTTTGACAGTGCTCGTTGACTTCAAACTAATCCTGTTAATAAGTTGGTTTTTGATTTAAGTATATGGGCTGGCATTATTTTAACAGTGACTAAACAGTCTTTTTGTGATAAGTTGCCACTTGATTGCTGCACCTATATTCTGATTGGGAAGCTTTCAAGTACTGTAGCTGAAAAAGGAAGCCAACTTGTTCTCTCTTGCTTTATTTCTTGTTTGTTATATTGCATTTTCCAATTTCCATTCATAGTGAAAATATGTTTAGTGTTCCTAAACAAGGCTGCTATCTTTGATCTAGCATCAGTGTCATTGAGTTTTTACCAAGAAAATAGTGGCCATCAAAGCAGATCTTGAGGGAGAGCAGGTGCAAAACTATGTATAATCTGTTGTTATATTTTGGTATTGAAGGAGAACAGCATTTTTTTTTACTGCAGGATAATTTATACACATTAGTTATCCTGCTGTAATCCTGGTGGCGACATGGAACTGTAGCTTTACTGTGAGGTAAAATATGAGAGATCATCCAGGGGTGGGATACAGTGATAACTTTGCTTAGCTACCTGATGGTAAAGATGTGCCTTGTCTCCACTAGGATTTCACAGCAGGATAACAATTGCATGTTAGTTACACTACTGTAAAACCCCTTTACTTCTTGCAGTGAACACATAATCTAAGCTCTGCTACGAAAATGGTCTTTCAGCAACCCATTGTTAAGTTGTTTTTTTTTTTTTTTGAAAAATATCTAATGGGTGAATCCGCTCAACTCAGATCAACTTCAGTGCTTGGAATCACATTGTATTATATTCTAACACCTGGGCAGAAGCAAGAATTCACTCTTGGACAGTGTCTGTGTTGAATGTACGTTCTGTCATGTTCCCATTATGTAGAGTCCTAAAGAAAGTGTGCAGTGACAAACCAGTTGTTGTTCTTCCTACTCTGTGGTGTTCACAGAGCAAATTGAATCAACCTGAGACTCCCAAGTTAGAATCCCATGTAAAAGAGTCAAGTACACAATCAGCCAAAACGATTCACATCTGATTAATTTATGAGTGTAGAATGTTGAGGTAGTCTGGTGAACTATTTTTGTAATATTAATGGAATGCCAAAACCTCTATGCTAGTGACATGTAGTTCCCTCATAATGTTTTAAAGCTCAGTATCTAGAATTCGTGCCATTCAGACTTATGCTTACAGGCTTGTCAGTTATCAACTTGAACTTTCAAGTCTGGTCTACTCAGAAAGAGTATGTATGTTGAGAGGAGGAGGTAGACATGGTTGACTTTCACCTGTAGATTGTTTCTCATGCTTGCCTGCAATACTGAAATGGGGCGCTAGGGCTCCTTTGCAATCTAATGTATTTCTAAGAAAGCTTTGTGAATCATGGGATTTGGCACCAAATCTCAGGCTTGGAAAATGAATCAGTCTGGATTGTAGGCTCTGAATCCCCAAACCTGAACTGCAAGGAAAATTAACAAGAAAGGTTTTATTGTTAGACAATACTGAGGCTTTCTTAGAAGTGCATTACACTACCACCACCACATCTAGTACAGTGGAATTTGGTAAATTGTGACCCCAGAATACTTTGTTCGTCTTTCTCACAGCGGTTAACATAGTTTAAACTATCCTGCAAACCTTTTCTACCCAATTCTTTGCTAGAGAAAATAACTTTAAACTTTTTAGTCTAGGTTCCTCAGTGTCTTTCCTTTCATGCCCACTTGTGGAGTTTGAGATTAATCCTAAGCAATAATTCCCACATGCCTACCTTTGTTAAAATGAAGTTAAGGTTTCAGGTTCATGCCAGTGGTTTGTGGGCATATTATCTTTCTAAACCATTACAGATTTAAAAAAAATTAGAGGCACAGTAAATTGAATTAAACAAATGACTCTAAACTACCATAATTCTGCTTCCTTAGAGATACCAGTTTGCTAGTTTCCCTTTTTTTCCATGCATTTTATGAGTTTCTAATTTTAACTCTTGATATTCCTGAAAGGTAATATGCAGACAAACCATCGATATATCCCTGCAGCCTTCACTTCACCTTTAATGACATTTTTGGAGGTCTACTGGAGAGGAGCCCTATTCTAGCAAACACTAAGAGAGGAACCCTATTCTTGCAAAGAGGTGGGAAGCCCTGCCCAGTAGACCAGGGTGGAGGACTCCAAATGGAACATGAACCTAGCCTCACAGTCCACCCACCTTATCTTGGAGGGAAGTTTTAATGCAAATATCCAAAGGACTGGAACTCTTCTCCCAAAGTCCACAAGAAGGTAGAAAATGTATCTGGCAGGAGGCTTGGGCATCAGCCGGATTAAGGGAGAAGAACCTTGATAGCCTTCCTACTAATCTCTAGGTCCCAAGTAGGGGATTGGAGTGAGTGAAGAACACTTCCTTGCTTCCCCTGTTGTCTCCTACTGCTTTCTGGGCTCCATGTAAGTGTTCCTGGTGAGAAAGGGTTCCCTTTCTTCATCCCAACACCTTTCTCTCCTTGCTAGCCTTAGAAGGCTCCTCAGCTCCCTGACATCCATCAGCCTCCACCCCTTGTGAGCCTTAGGCTTGTCAGAGCCTCGCAAACTCCAGCCACTTCAAGTTTTAGGAAGCTCAGCATAGTGACCCTTACAAGGTTTGTGGCTTTCCCCAGTGCCATGAGTTTTAAAGTCCATCTTAGCTTCCTCTAACTTAAATAGTGTTATGGGTTAGGTTAAATCTCAGCAACACCAGTGGGTTTAACAGCTGCCCATTATTGATAAAAGTAAGAAACAAGCTTCTTTATTAAACCAAATAGTTGAAACAAATGTACATGTGGGCAGAGGGGTTTGGATATTGTTTTGTGAAAGAGAGTTTGTGAATGTCTGTTTCTTTCTCTCCATGAAAGAAGTGAGAGAGAGAGAGCAGAAAGCTAAGGGCACAGCGTGAATAAGAATTGGAAATGTGGCCCTGAGAAAAGCCTGAAGAGAACTTTTGAGGCTGAGTGCTGGCTGAAAGAGGCTTGGAACTGTGAGCAACTAGACAGTTTTCTCTTTGATTCCGTCTGTGTTCAGGGAAACAGGACTTTGTACATTCTTTGTAAATAGAGGTTTGAAACAAAAATATCTGGCTCTATCAGTAGTTTCTCCTCTTAACTGAAACAACCTGCAGGACCCTGAACTTTGACTAACTCCTGGAACTCTAAAGAGCCAAAAAAGGGTTATCCGTCTCAGAAATTCCCAAGTGTTCAGAAGTGGGGCAGCCATTAGATTTCTAAGGGCCACTGGGAGTTCTCCATTCTGTAAGACTTCAGTAAGTCTTCCTGATATTTCTCCAGCCATCTTTTCTCTTTTTCTTTGTCTGTGTAAATATCTTATGATCTGCAGGAACCAGGGTTCCTTCCTGTGGAGCTCACCAGGTCCACAGGATGGGGAGAAACTTTACAATTTGGATGTAGAATTCTCAATTTCCCAACTTGTTTTCATTATCAATTCCTTAAGAGATTGAGAGTTTGCTGACACATCATGGTACTTTTCACATGCACCAGCATAGGGACATTGTCATGCTGTACACAGCTGTAGAAGTCATGTGCACTTTACTCAATCTCCTATAGATTTAAACGCTTGGAAGGATTAGATTTTTATCAGTAAATGTTGAATTCACTGTACACACACAAACTATTTACATCGATAATCAAAATTTACAGATAGGCAAAGTAAGAAAAATGCTGCTTGAACTTATTAGAGTTTAAGGATTTTTACTTTGTATGTTTTGACATGTGATATTGACAATTTGTGTGTTAAACTTTTAAAGCTGTAACTTTTTGAATCTCAACATCTACTGTCACAATTACTCCCTGAGTTCCCCATAATTTTGTGCACCTGTGAAAATATAAATAGATAAACATTAAAAAGCTTAAAAATAAACACTGATACTATCTGTCAAAATTATATAAAAAAAATCTACAAAGACTATATAGAGGAATGGGATATGAGCAACTTTTTCATTCTTAGTAACAGAAATGAATGTGAGTAAATGTATTGTACTACATTATGTTGTGGTTAAATTGTTTCCTTTTATTTATTCCTGTTTGTATCTCACTATATTGCTGTGTCTCAGCCAGTAACCAATGCCTCTTTTAAAAAGGGAAAATCAGTGAATTTCTCCCCTTACCAAGAGTTGTCCCAAATCTCCCCACAAAGATACCATATGTACATATATTTGCAGGAGCCTCCCCAAGCTGCCCCACAGACAGGAGGATTTGGAGGGGTCATATGTGTGAAATTTTTAGGGGTTTGCTTCAGGTATTCTGACTCTCCATAATGTCCTCAATGTCCTGGCCTGTTTAGGAAGCCTTGTAATGGCAGCAGCCCAGGCTGGACATGTTCCCCAGGTGGCTGTTCAGAACCATTTTCAGAAAGCCAGTCTATGATGTTTAGTTACTAAAACATGAAATTAGAAGCCAAATAAATTTTAAAATAAAGGCAGAGAGTTTCAGTGGTGGTAGTTGAGGGTGGCTGCTGTTTCTGCCAGTCAGAGCTGATTTGAAGACCTAAATTTGCATACTGATATACAGAAAATTAGTCATCATGGTTCTTGTCAGGACAACTGCACCTGTATCTCCTCTCAGTGGTCCAGCAAGGGTACCAGCTCTAAGGCATCCAGTTCCTCAGCTGTTGTCTTTCTTGAGTGGAGACCCATGTCTCTCTCCCTTCTGGACAGGGTACAGTAGAACCTCAGAGTTCCAAACACCTCGGGGAATGGAGGTTGTTCGTAGCTCTGAAATGTTTATAACTCTGAACAAAGCGTAATGGTTGTTCTTACAACTGAATGTTGCCGTAATACAGCTTTGAAACTTTACTATGCAGTTTTTAACCATCTTAATTTTAATTTTTTAGTAGTTTAACACAGCACTGTACTATGTTTTTCTTTTTTTTCTTTTTTTGTCTCTGCTGCTGCCTGATTCCGTGCTTCTGGTTCCAAAAGAGGGGTGCAGTTGACTGATCAGTTTGTAACTCTAGTGTTCGTAACTCTGAGATTTTACTGTATTTCCGGGCTGCATAGTTCTCTGCATTCACTGTATTATTCCAAGCAGAGACAGACTGTCGGAGTGAATAAAAATCAATGATTTTTAAAAAAAATCAGTTTTTTTATTTAAATCGGATTTTTTGGATAAAATGCTTTTTGAGGGAAAAACTTACGTAAAGATAGTTTTAATTAAGATATATCTTTGAGCTATAATGTATCTCATCATGGAATAGGGATTACAAATTCTAATTCCGTAGTGTGAGACAATATATTCACTTTAACAATAAACAGATTTCACTACCATGTTTGTAAATGAATTCCAATAGTTCATGGATTAGGGACCCAATCTTATGGGGTTCCAGGGGCTTCTGTAGAGATTATTTAGATTAATCTTCTATCTACTCAATGGGACTCAGTGCTCAGAGTCCCCAACGTGGTGCCCACGTGGTCCCCAACGTGGTGCCCACGGGCACCATGGCGCCTGCTGGGGTGTCTACGTGTGCCCGCATACTGGCTGGCAAACAAGCATCTGCCGAAAAGCTTCCGACAAGCTGCGGCATCCAGAGATGTTGCCACTGAAATGTTGCCGATTTTCGGCGGTATTTCGGTGGCGACGCCTCTGGATGACGCTACTTGTTGGCATTTCGGCGGTGACGTCTATTGATGTTGCCGCTTGTTGGTGGAATTTCGGTGGATGCTCGTCCGCCGCCACGGTCCTCCGTGGCTCATCGTCTGGCGCACACCAGATGAAAAAGGTTGGGGGCTACTGATCTAGAAGATACCATCAGAGATGCTTAGTTTTGCAGTTCTCAAACTGTGGCTTTGTGTCTCCAGAGATAACATGCTTGTTAACAGCAAAAATGTTTTGAATAAATAATATAGAGATGTGAGAAATAACAGATCTCAACCCTAGTGTCCCTCTGCAAATTTGTGTGCACAGAGTCAGTCCCTTACATCTCTCTAAAAGTGCAAAGTTTCAAAAAGTTCAATGAATAGAAGATTGTTGGGGGCGGAATAGACCTGGACAAGGAGAAGAAGTCTGGAGATAAATGTGAGAAGGGCGGGACAGGTGGTAGAAACAAAAGTGAAACTGTTTGAGCAGCACATTTCAGAAGTCTTGAGGTCTTTGAGTGTAGCCTTCATTGATTTGAGATCTGCCACACCATTCTCTCCCTGGAAGGGAAAACCTATAATGGCAGCAAGCCATAAAAGAGACCCAGTTTGGGAATAAGAACCCTTCAAGAAATATATGTTTGCTAACGGTGATTTAAAGAAAGTGACACCAGTGAACTGGTGGAAGTAACTTAAGCACTTGAATTCTGAAACTGTTGAAGTGATAATCTCACTTTTAAGAGCAGTAACTTCTTCTGCTAGTGTAGAAAGAATGTTTTTTTCCTTTGAACTAATTCATTCTAAATTGAAAAATCATTTGGGACCTGAAAAAGCAGGAAAGCTTGTTTTTCTTTCCCAGATTTTGAACAAACAGGAAAATGAAGGTGAAGACGACTGAGTTAGCTGCAGAAGCCAATATTTTAAGTTTCTCATGTTGACCTGGCTGAGATGGTCAATTTAATTTTTGTTTTTTAAAAAAATTTCACTATTTTAGTTAAAAACAATTTTAACAAAAACAAACTTGATTTTTAAAAACTCAAATGTTTTAACTAAATTCAAAAATTCATATACTTGTTTTCTTAAAATATGTTTGCTGTTGAAGAAAAAAATCCAGACTACATAACATTGTTGTTTTAGTTAAATAAAACAACTTAAATGTCTGTCTGGTGATGTTCTCCTCCTAATGCAGCATAGCAAGAAAATCCTCCAAATATTAATGATTAACCTGATGAACTGGAGATAGTTCACCTCCCAATGACTTCATAAATATCTGCTTCAGTTACCTTTGGTAAATGAAATAACCAAACAAATTCTGATATAACTGTACAATGAATCTAAAAAATTTTCAGAATAAATCACTTAAATGTATAGTGTGTAACTTCTAAAAATGAAACCTACATCTCCCTCTGAGTTGCTAAGACTATGTATTAAGGTTACAACAACCAGCAATAATGCACTTTTATGTAGAAATCCATGATTAAATTGAGTCTTCCTGACTAGTGATTTAAATTTGATCAATTTGATTTAAATCAAATTCACCCTGCAGACTTCCCAAGCACACCTGCTTGCTGTCTCTTTGGAGATGGTTAAGAGTTTTAATTGCTAGTTATGTTACCCCTTCAGCACTTCTTTTGCAAGCCTGTTTTATTCTTAAGGTAAAAGCACTACTGAGGAAACATATTAACAATAAAAGACATGCTACACACATGCTGATAAGTTTACCAGGGTTCACCACAGTGCTAACATGGATTCTGACAGGAGCAGCCCTTCAATATTCCACCCAAGGGGATTCCTTGTAACTACAAGTTCATCACAGGTTCAGCTCAGAACAAGACCCAGTCTTAGTACTACCTCAGAAGGCCCAGTCCTTTCAACCCTATCCTAAGGATTGGGGCTCTTTGTGGATCACGCATCCTGTCCATTTGCTGGATCAGGAAGAAGTCCCTGAGCCTGTTTAAAACCAGGCTATTTATCCAAAAATCCTTTCTTTGTCTGTTGGTCCTGGAGAATCCAGTGGAAACTAGTATATACATACCTCTCTAGGAGAGTGGGTTCAAAGGGCTGATAACAGGGATTATATTAACATCCCCCTCCTACTAGAGAGAAGGTACATATAATTCCAGAATAACACATACACAATTACATTTTTAATACATTGGAACGCCCCCCCCCAGGTGTTAAAACTAATTAAATAAGGTTTAATTTAATTCAGTAAAGTTTACCTTAATCCCATGACATTTGTCCAGGATGTTACAGGATATTGTCACTCTGTTACAGTCCCAACTAAAAGTCAACAATTAAGGTTTTATAGTAGCTGAGATACTTCACTATTTCCCAGTTGACACCTACTTAGACAGTCTTACAACCAGCTACAACAGTATTGGAATGATCTGTCTACAGATTCAGAAATAATGTCACTTCAGCAGTGTATGTTTGGTTCATGTTTGGAACTTATTGTTTCAACCATAAGGACTAGAAATTGTTAAATTTTCCTGAGAGAGTTTCCTACTCATTACTGGCAAGTGGATTTGAAGAAATGCAAAAGGAACACTAAGGAGATATTTTATTTGAATACTCAAGACAACTGTCATAGTAATTAGGGGACTGTTGCCTGTCTTTTTACAATAAGTTTAGCTGGAAGGACCGCTTTAGATTTCAGAAGATAGGGAATCTGACTGCTATTATGCATAAAAGGAAACAAAGTTTCACTGTTTGCATTTTTTACAGTAGGTGCTGCCCAGTGCTTTAAAGTTAAATGACAAGCTGCTGAACTGAGGCTAGGGATCAATTAGCTGGAATGATTAGACATGTACAGGGCTTTCAATACGTAAGTGACATAAACAATATGAAGTTGTTTCATTTAAGCCAAATATGCATACCTTTTTATAGAAAAAGCCAGCCATCTGCACATAGGTGCCAACTTTCCCCGGCGCTGGTGGGTGCTCCTGCCCCTGGCCCCACCCCGACTCCACCCTTTCCCTGCCCCACCCCCATTTCAACCCTTTTCCCAAAGTCCCCTCCCCAACTCCGCCCCCTCCCTGCCCCATTGGACCCCCGCCGGCCCTGTCTCTTCCCTGAGCGTGCCAAGTTACCCCTCCCTCCCCCAGTGCTTGCTGTGCGAATCAGCTTTTTTGTGGTGCAAGCACTGGGAGCCAGGGGGAAAAAGCAGGCATGTGGTGTGCCCGGGGAGGAGGCAGAGGTGAGCTGGGGCGGGGAGCTGCCGGTGGGTGCTAAGCATCCACCAATTTTTAGCACCCACGGAGTCGGTACCTATGCAGCTATAGCACTTTGTTGAAGCCATCTGGGATGGTGAACACCCACATCACCCTCCAAATAATTCCAGATAGGGTGTAATTCCCCTGCTAAATTCCATTGTGTTAACTCTTTTGATGCTTATGCAAATTGACAGAATGCACTTTTCTGATGGCAGATTAATGATGTTATAACTTTCCTTGCGGAATACAAAGTTCAAATAAAAGCCAATATGCTCACAGAACATACAAACTTGTGTACTTCCATGAATGTTTGAACAATATCACTTGGCAATAAACTTTTAGGAAAGCTGAGCTATGTTCTATTAAACATGCATCAACTAACTATGCATGTTAACCTGGCAGCAGTATTTAAAATATGCTGTATGAGCATTTAAACTATAGATGGACTTGGACCTTCCCTTCAAGTATTAACCTAACCTGCTTCTATAATTTTGGTTCAGGATCCAAATCTTGAGCACATCTCTGGTATTTTAGTGTCCCATTATTGAAACAACTTTTACTACACTGTCTTGAGACTAAATTGGGGGATTTCCAAACCTGAAATCTCAAAGGGAAATTTGTTTATCATTGAGGAAACCATTGCTGCTGGTACCATGTGCATTTGAAATCAGTTGCTACCTTCTGACAAATTTAAGTTTGTAATATACACACCCATGCTGATGATATAGGTGTGTGTGTGTTTTATACTTAAACCCCTAGATCTCTAAGATGTTTTTCAGTCTTTGCTCATCAGCATATTTGTGTGAAAATAGGAAGCATCGACTTTGAAATTTGTCTGCATTTTTCCCTTATTCACCCTAGAAGTGATGATGATTTTAAAAAGTGATTTAAATGTTGTCGAATGAATCAAGCAGGCTCACTGGAAAGCAGAAGAGTGTATTATCACACAAAGGGACATAATCTTTCAAGATGGATTTTTTTTTCTAATTTTGGATGCAGAATCAGGTGTGGCCATGGGCTGAGTCTTACTTCCTCCTGTTCTGAAAAGACACCAAATTGTGTTCTTGCCACTAGGGTGCTAAAGGACACTTTCCAGGCTATAAGAACATAGGAGTTGCCATAATATCTCAGAGCAGTGGTCCATTTAGTTGAAGTTTGTCGCCAACAGTGTCTAGTACTGGATGCTTCATAGGAAGGTGCAAGAATCCAGGTGATAGACAGTTGTGAAATAATCTGCCTATTGGGATTTTTCTTCCTAACCCTTACCAATTTGCAGTTGACTTATTCCCTGAGGCATATTGGTTTATATCTTAAACTTGCTCAGTCTTTCTTTTTATCTAATGTAGCTGAGAGAACCTGATCTGAGTAGAGATGCTTCAGAAACGTTCTGTCCCCTATGTTGTTGCTGTATGAAAGTCTAATTAACTTTAAAATACATTAAAATGGTTTTTTCCTGAAAATTGTTTTTAAATTTAAATAGACTTTAAAATGTTGGCTTTCAAATGATTCGTGATATTGCAGTAATTTAGTTTGTAGAACCAAACCTGATTGAAAGTCCAGGAATGCGTTACATAGGAAAAGTCAATGCAATAAAACGGTGCTTATCTAATTTGCCTGTAATAGAAAAGAGTTAATTAAATTTGCTTAGTAAAATTTGTTAAGGGCTGTTACACTTTAACTGAGGCAGTCTGTTCTGTATATAAACATAGTTATACAAAATAAGAGGAGCTGTTTCATGTTGTAAACTCAGTAAAATATATCTAATCTGGGTAAATTAAATGATCAATTTATTTTTTCTTAAAAAGAAGCAGGTTACACTCAAAGAGAATAAGGGAATAGATTCTCCGTACCTGAAGAAAGATGATCCTCATTTAACAATCAACAGGTGCAGTGATCTGGGTCCATTTACACAGAAAAATGGATTTGTAAAGGATTTTCCACACCCCTGAGTGATGTAGTTACGTAGACATAAGTTTGTAGGGTAGACCAAGCCAGTGTTCCCAATCTTCTGCTTGTATGTTGTACCTCTTTGCCTATATTGTCTAATTAGATTGTAAACATTCTAGCGGGGGAGGTTGTCTGTTACTGGGTGTTTCTGCAGTTATTTCTGGAATGGGGTCCTGATTTCAATTGCAGTCTCTTGGTTCTACTATAATGCAATTAAGTAGGGAGTTCGCTGCATTATTCTGTGTTCAGAATGTCTTTGTTGTGTTCATTCCCCCAACATTCTCAGAATGCTGTGATTCTGTAGCTTGTCTATATTAATTTATTTCAAATCAGTTTCAGACTCCATGCCAAAACATTAAGAAATGTTTTTGTTACTCCTAGCTTTAAAATATTCAGTCTATTTACTTTGCAAGTTCATTAGTGTATTTGGTATCTCCCCAGAATATTAGCAAATGATAAAATCAATATGAGTCTGAGACATTTTTTGCATTGTAATAAACATGAATAAGACTGTTAAATTTTTGGCAGCCCTAATAAACATTCCATTACACTGCTTTTAAAATCCCGTTTCCTTAGAATGTCTGAATGTGAGAAATTGTTGTCTGTGCTTCTGACCCAAGACTATTTTATGTGAAAAATAAAACAAGAAGTTTTTAAAATAGATTTACTAGTAGCGGATACTTTCTTCACTGTGAAACATAAGCAACCATCGCATTTCCATTGTGGAAAGGCTGACTGAAGGCCCACTCTTATTTCTCCTACAGCACTACTCCCAGTAAGAAAAGATACAGGGCAAGCAAAGTGAAATGAAGAGCTTTCGCTTTTAACTTCTTATTTTGGTTCTCTTTCATTGTTGAATACCTGGCCTTTTGTCTGAGCCTTTTATCTCATTCTCTCCTTCCCTCACCCCGCTCCCCCATACTACTTAGACTTCTCTTGTTCTCCACTGCCCGTATCTTCTTTTTTTCTGTTATCCATCACCAGCTCTCTGACCATTTCTTTTCTTTCCATGCCCCATATCCCCCAGTGTTTTGGATATATCTATCGAGTGCCTAATATCTGGAACGTCACTCAAAGATACTTTTAACATTGCTGGAATATCACTGTATATACTAGTAAGTCAACAGGCGGTCCCAGTATATATGTAGAGTAGGGGTCCCCAACGTGGTGTCCGCAGGTGCCATGGCACCCACCGGGGCCGTCTAAGTGTGCCTGTGTACTGGCCGGTGGATGAGCATCTGCCGAAATGCTGCCAAATTTCGGTGGCGACGCCTCTGGATGATGATGCTTGCTGTCGACAAGCTGTCATCCAGAGGCATCGCCGCTGAAATGCCACCGAAATTTGGTGACATTTTGGTGGCGATGCCTCTGGATGGTGCCACTTGGCGGCATTTTGGTGGATGCTCGTCCGCTGCCACGGTCCTCCGTGGCTCGCCGTCTGGTGCCCGCCAGACGAAAAAGGTTGGAGACCACTGATGTAGAGAATTATTTGGAGATTTTAAGTTTCCTGGACTGTTGAAGTCAACATTGCTGTATCATTTTTTTCAAAAATTTGTCTACTTTGTTGAGAATGAACATCCAGGTTGGCAAGAAATCTATTGAAATTATTGTGTAAGTATAACAGCTCTCAGTTCACTTTAAATGTGCCTACACTCTCAGGATTTTTCCAGTGCTGTATGAAGTAAAGGCTGATTCTTAAGTGGTTCATAATATAAAGGTAAACTCCTATACTGAACTGTTCATAATATTGTCTGCAGCTTGGAAAAGCTAAATGGTTACAAAAGCAGGAGATGTACCTCTTCTCTCCCCCTTCACCTCCCTAGATTCATCAAACTCTTTAAACATATGTGTTTCTTTGGCCTGGTCTACCCTACAGGGTTAGGTAAAATTTAGCTGCATTAGGTCAATTTAAAAATGAATGCGTCCACACAACCAACCCTGTTCCGTCGACCTAAAGGGCTCTTAAAATTGCCTTCTGTACTCCTCCCTGCTGAGGGGAATAGCGCTAAAATCGACTTTGCTGGGTTGAATTTCTGGTAGTGTGGACGCAAACTGATGGTATTGGCCTCCAGGAGCTATCCCAGAGTGCTCCATTGTGACCACTCTGGACAGCACTTTGAACTCCGATGTGCTAGTCAGGTACACAGGAAAAGCTCCAGGAACTTCTGAATTTCATTTCCTGTTTGGTCAGCGTGACGAACTCAGCAGCACAGATGACCGTGCAGTCCCCCCAGAATCATAGAGAGTAGAATGTTTCTACACTCCCCCTATCATCTCCATCCCTGAGGTTATTACAGATTAGAAGGCAAAAAAAATGCACTCGTGATGACATTATTTCCGAGCTTATGAATTCCTCCCGCATTGATAGGGCACAGCTTAATTCATGGAGGCATTCAATGGCAGAGGCCAGGAAAGAATTAAGTGAGCGCGAAGAGCAGAAGCAGGATGCGATGCTGACGCTAATGGAGGAGCAAACAGACATGATAAAGCATCTGTTGTAGCTGCAGGAAAGCCAACAAGAGCACAGCCCCCAGCTGCATCCAATGTATAATCGCCTACCCTCCTCCCCATGTTCCATAGCCGCCTCACCCAGATGCCCAAGAATGCGGGGGGGCCCTCCAGGCACCCAGTCACACCACTGCAGAGGATGGCCCAATCAACAGAAGGCTGTCATTCAAACAGTTTGATTTTTAGTTTGCCTACAATAAGCAATGTGGTCTTGTCTTCCCCTCCCCTGCCCACCCACCCCACCCGGGCTACCTTGTCCATTATCTCATTTTTTTTAATTAATAAAGAAAGAATGCATGGTTTCAAAACAATAGTTACTTTATTTCAAAGGGGGGAGGGTGGTTGGCTTACAGGGAATTAAAATCAACAAAGGGGCGGGTTTGCATCAAAGAGAGAGAGACACAGCTGTCACACCAAAGCCTGGCCAGTCATGAAGCTGGTTTTGAAAGCCTCTCTGATGCGCATCACACCTTGCTATGCTCTTCTAATCGCCCTGGTGTCTGGCTGCTCAAAATCGGACTCCAAGTGATTTGCCTCAACCTCCCACCCTGCCATAAACGTCTCCCCCTTACTCTCATAGATATTATGGAACACACAGCAAGCAGCAATAACAATGGGAATGTTGGTCGTGCTGAGGTCTAACTAACAGCACCAGCTAGCTTTTAAACGTCCAAAGGCATGTTCTACCACCATTCTGCACTTGCTCAGCCTATAGTTGAACTGCTCCTTACTACTGTCCAGGCTTCATGAACAGATCCCTGGAGCTTGTTGCTGGGGGGCAGGAGAGCAGAGTTGTAGGGATAGTGATGGCGTACACCATGCCCTGGAGGTTGCTAGGAGCCGGGCAGGGAAGACGTTCCCAGAACCCCTGGCCAAGCTGCATGTCCGACGAGGATAGTTAGCAGTCCTATTGCACGGTCTGCTGCCAGCAGCACCCAGGAGGACCAGTATGGATACCCTGAGCTCGTTGCTGGTGAGCAGGAGAGCAGAGTTGCAGCGGGAAGCGGTGGATGAGAACAGTTAGCAGTCCTACTGCCCCATCTGCTATGAAGGCAAGGAGCTGCTGCCGTTTAGCAATGTCAACTGCTGCAGGTACTTCTATGTCAAATGCTTGGAGGTCCAGGTAGGGCAAGGTACCTCGGCGAAAGAGCAAGAGCCCTGGAGCTCTTACATGTGTCAACCACAGAAGTGTTATGGGATGTTACAGTGCTGACCGGACTGGAACGTATGGCTGCAAGACTTCTTCACGAGTGACGAAGGACAGGAATATGATGCACCTAAAATCTAAAAAGGCCCACACATTTCCCAGAGTCACTACCCTTGATAACAGAACATCAGTGATTGCACTGGCTACTTGAATCGCAGCAGCCCCCACAGTAGACTTGCCCACAACAACAACGGTGATGGTGAGCTGAGCAGGGTCCATGCTTGCTATGGTATGGCGTCAGCACGGGTAACGCAGGAAGAAAGGTGCGAAATGGTTGTCTGCCGTTGCTTTCATGGAGGGAGGGGTGACTGACGACATGTACCCAAAACCACCCTCAACAATGTTTTTGCCCCATCAGGCATTGGGAACTTAACCCAGAATTCCAATGGGTGGCGGAGACTGCATGAACTGTGGGATAGCTACCCACAGTGCACTGCTCCGTAAGTTGATGCTAGCCACGGGTGGACAGGTGCAAACTGTGTCCTTTTTTACTTTTATCTGGGTATATTTTGCCGCCTTCTACTATATCATGATCTTGTCTTTATTTTCTGTTTAATATCTCTTCTCTCCCTCCCACTTTTTTCCTTTTTGTTTTGTTCTTTCTTTCTCCATGTTCTTTCATGATGATTCCTTAATTCTTTCAGTCACATCCTCTTCACCTTCATAAGTCTCTCTATATTCAGTTCCTTCTAATCTTAACCTCATCTCTGGTTTTTCCTCATACTTTTTGTAGCTTTTTTCCTCTCTCAATAACTTGCTCCACTGACATAAATGTCTGCACATCTGTCACTAACTCCAGCCCAAATCCACATGCAACCACCATTCATAGTCTTTCCATACAGATTATAGCGTATAGTTCTCTCCATCAGAATTTTAATCTCACAAACTTCCCTACCTCTGCAACATAAACTGACCTTCTTACATAGTTTATAGCCAGGTATTGGAGCATCCTGTTGATTTTTGTCATTCATTCTTCCATTTTTATATCTATTATATCAAGGTCCTCTTCCCTTGCTAAGCATTTTAGTTCAGCTGTTTTTGCCTTTAAGCTTCTTGCATTGATATATGAGTTGTCTGAAGCCACAGATGACACATTGTCAGAAAAAGGGAGCTATGCTTTTATTTATTTTTATCCACACCAGCTATACAGTGATCAAACAGAATAATGAAAATTAGGGTTGTCAAATGATTTAAAAAGTTAATCATGATTAATCGCATGATTAAAAAAATTGACCGTGATTAATTATGCAATTAATCACGCTGTTAAACAATAATAGAATACCATTTATTTAAATATTTTTGAATATTTTCTACATTTTCAAATATATTGATTTCAATTACAAAACAGAACAAAAAATGTATAGGGCTCACTTTTTATTTTTGATTACAAATATTTGCACTGTAAAAAAAAAGACAGTATTTTTCAATTCCTCCATTACAAGTACTTTAGTGCAATTTCTTAATCATGAAAGTTGAAGTTACAAATGTAGAATTATGTACCAAAAAGCCTGCGTTCAAAAACAAAACAATGTAAAAGTTTAGAGCCTACAAGTCCACTCAGTCCTACTTCTTGTTCAGCCAATCACTCAGACAAACAAAGTTTGTTTACATTTGCAGGAGATAATGCTGCAAGCTTCTTATTTATAATGTCATCTGAAAGTGAGAACAGGCATTTGCATGGCGCTGTCATAGTTAGCATCGCAAGTTATTTACGTGCCAGATGTGCTAAAGATTCGTATGTCCCTTCATGCTTCAATCACCATTCCAAGGAATGCGTCCATGCTAATGGGTTCTGCTCAATAACGATTCAAAACAGTGCGGCCCATCATCTGAGTCAGATGCCACCAGCAGAAGACTGAATTTCTTTTTTGATGATTTTGAGTTTGTAGTTTTTGCATTGAATTGTTGCTCTTTTAAGACATCTGAAAGCATGTTCCATAACTTGTCTCTCTTGGATTTTGGAAAGCAGTTCAGATTCTTATACTTTGAGTCGAGTTCTATATCTATCCTTAGAAATCTCACATTGGTACCTTCTTTGTGTTTTGTCCAATCTGCAGTGAAAGTGTTCTTAAAATGAACAACATGTGCTGGGTCATCATCCCATATTATTGTAACATGACATATATGGCAGAATTTGGGTAAAACAGAGCAGGAGGCATACAGTTCTGCTACAAGTTCAGTCATAAATTTAATTGACAATTTTTTTTTAATGAGCATCATCAGCATGGAAGCATGTCCTCTGGAATGGTGGCCAAAGCATGAAGGGGCATACAAATGTTTAGCATGTCTGACACGTAAATATCTTGCAATGCTAGCTACAGATGTTCCTGTTCTCATTTCAAGGAGACATTGTAAATAAGTCGCAGGCCGCATTATCTCACGTAAATGTAAACAAACTTGTTTGTCTTAGCAGTTGGCTGAACAAGAAGTAGGACTAAGTGGATTTGTAGGCTCTAAAGTTTTACATTGTTTTGTTTTTGAGTGCAATTATGTAACCAAAAACATCTAGCTTTGTAAATTGCACTTTAACAATAGAGATTGCAATACTGTATTTGTATGAGGTGAACTGAAAAATACTGTTTTTTGTTCATCTTTACAGTGCAAATATTTGTAATAAAAATAATCAAAATAAAGTGAGTACTGTACACTTTATATTCTGTGTTGTAATTGAAGTCAATATATTTGAAAATGTAGAAAAGCATCCAAAAATATTTATTAAATCTCAATCAGGATTCTATTTAACAGGGCGATTAAAACTGCGATTAATCATGATTAATTTTTTTGAGTTAATCGTGGGAGTTAACTGCGATTAATTGATAGGCCTAATGACAATGCATGAATCTGATTATTGTAATCAACGTTTTAGTTCAAGGGCTTGATGGGATTAGCCACTGCTCTACCAGGGGGCTTCTATAGAGAGTTGTTGATAGCTGAAGGACAAGAATCCTTCCTCGTGCCCTGAAGATGTGTGCAGTGACAATGTGGATTTCGAAAGAACAATATTTTGTAGCTGCACAGAATGAGAAATTGTTGGGGTTTTTTTTTTGGCAATTACTCATGCAGAATAGCTCCTGAAAAGAGAACAATTTATAGTAAGGTCAGTGTGGAATTGTGCTTTATAAATAATTTTAATGAGACTTTAAAATACTTTTAGGAAGTGTGGCATCTATTAAATACCACATTTAGTAATTTTAACATACTGTATCAAAATTATAGTATTGAAACCTAAATCCAAATCCTAACAAGATACTGTTCTTTACGTTAAAAAGTTAGCAGTTGTCATCAATTATGAAACAGAGGTATTTGAGATTAGTAGAGTTTTTCTCTGTATGTAGAATAGGACAGTGGTTCTTAACCTTTTCCAGACTACTGTACCCCTTTCAGGAGTTTGATTTGTCTTGTGTACCCCAAGTTTCACCTCAGTGAAAAACTACTTGCTTACAAAATCAGACATAAAAAATACAAAAATATCACAGCACACTATTACAGAAAAATTGCTTGCTTTCTCATTTTTACCATATAATTATAATACAAATCAATCAGAATATAAATATTGTACTTACATTTCAGTGTATTGCATATAGAGAGGCAGAAACAAGTAAATGTGTATAAAATTTTAGTTTGTACTGATTTAGCTAGTGCTTTTAATGCAGCCTGTTGTAAAACTAGGCAAATATCTAGATGAGCTGATGTACCTCCTCGAAGATCTCTTGTGTACCTCCAGGGGTACATGTACTCCTGATTGAAAACCACTGGAATAAGATGTATCTGTAGTAATTATGACAACTATTGACAATTTTTTACTTTTTAATGGTTTCTGCTGTATAAATCTGTCATGTTAGACAGCACTGCAAGAGTACTCACCAGGGATGGTTTAGAATGAAATGGTTTTTTGTATGCTAGCTATTAATCTTCTCAGAAAGATAATGTAGAGTTTGAAACTGCTTACAGTTAGTTCAAACAGATTTTTCAAGGACTTACGCTACAAAATCCTAAAATTCTGCATTTAATTCTGATAACTTAAGAACTAATATTCTTTCTTGTCCACATAATTATTTGGAGTTACTATCTTGCTGAACTGTAAGAACTGGAGCAAATTGCCCTCTGAGACTGCAAATCTAGTTTTTGAATATCTGACTTCCTTTAAATAACTTTCTTTAAATGTGCGTAGCATTCCCTATTGATTTCTGTTATATAAAGTTTAGCTATTCTATTTAGGTGCTACTGCCACTTTATATATTGGAGGTATTGAAAACAGTAAGCTAGCCTCTTACAATTATTCTAAGATTATGGTGATCTTTATAAGCATTTTAAAGTCTGAGAGAGAGCTGGTCCAATAGCTAGGGCACTAGGCTGGCACTTGGGAAACCGGAGTTCAATTCACTTTCTGCCACACTTTCCTGTGTGTCCATGAAGAAGTCGCTAAAGGCTTGTCTACACCGTTGCTTAAGTCAATGTAAGTTATGTTACTCAGGGGTGTGAAAAAGCCACCCCCCTGAGCAATTTAAGTTACATAGACTTAGCGCGCGGTGTTGGACACTGCTTTGTCAGGTGGAAATGCTATCCCGCTGACATAGCATCTGCCTTTCATTGAGGTAGAATAATTAAGTTGACAGGAGAGTGCGTCGTCACCATACGCGCTACAGTGGTGCAGATGCGCGGATGTAGTGCAATAGCACGGACTAGCCATTAGTCTCTCTGTGCTTTGGCTTCTCATCTGTAAAATGGGGATTATAGCACTTACTTGCCTCCTAATGTGGTGTGAGGATAAATATATTACATATTTTGAGATGCTCATTAGTATTGTAATGGGGGGCATAGAAGTACTTAGAGAGAGATGGATAATAAACACCATTTCAGCAAGGAGTACCAGGATAGATGGCATTTATTGTACAGGGTGCACAAATCTAAAGACTGTATATATGTCCATTATTGCTGGTGCCAAATACTCAAAAGTTGGATATAGAAGCTCTCTGCACTATAGAGAAGAGATAGAGCTGTAAAGGTAGTTTTTTATATTCACAGCTCCTACGTGATGAAACCTGTTTTAATCCACTACACCAGAGACAGACATAAAGTATTTGCATAATATAAATATAATAAAAGATAGTTGTCTTATCAAGAAGGAATAAGATGGAACTACCTGTCCAGCACTCTGTGCATTTGGAGATCCTTTTAGTTAATTTCTTAAAATAGGACGTGGTCTAATAAGGGCTCTCCTGTAACAGTTTTGGTGTAACTGTTCATTATTAATGTAAAATTAGATTTCCCTATGTAAGTTGTTGAAAAAGTATCCTACACTCACTCTATTTTAAAAACCTCTGAGCAATAGTGGGTCACACCAGGAAATTAATTATAAATCATGTGTGTAGATTAGTTCGAAATGTTAAAGCTGAGAATAAAGTTAAGTATACTACAAATGTTTGAGCACAACTGTGTTCCTACAGAATGATTGTAAGAGTGTGAGCCCCTTTTAAAATTAGTATTGGCAAATGTATACTGATACTATAGATGGAAAGTGTCACGCTATCCTTTTGCATAGTCATACATCTACCAATTATCATTTTTTTGGCAACAGTATTTTATTTGCTGTGTTGAAATGTGACATATCCATTGTTCAGATTGGTGCGATGGCTGTGATTATGCTGTAGTTTTCATCTCAGTGAAAAGCGTATTCCTGTTGTCTAATTGCACTCCACTTTTGTAGGTCAGAATGGTCCTGCTATTCAGAGGCCCCTAGCATAGATATAAACTTGCCAGCAGTTCGTAAATTTTAGCCAGGCTTTCTACCTTAATCAGGAAATGTGCTTTTGAACTTTATATAGGGGATCAGTCTAGGATTTACAGTGATCTAATACCAGTGCACTGCCAACTGTAACATGTACTTTTACTTTTTTTATTGCTCTTATATTTTAATGTCCTTTGCTTCAGATACGTGTTTTTCTGTATCATTCTTAGCCCTGTTAATCACTAGGGGATAAATGCATTCAGCAACCCTGTGCAATGGCCCTCAGCTGTAATACATTAAATTGAATAACAGTAACAAGCAGCACAGTAAGTAGAAGAATAGAAGTTCCCAAGCTCCAGTATGGTAACATGAAGTTGCTCTTCCTATATGTATTACATAATTGATATACGGGTTTGGAAGAATTTACTTTTGAGGAAAAATTAAAAGGAGTAAATAGTTTTAACTTGCCCAAATCATGACCACAGGAGAGTGCAATAATGTTCTAGAAGTATTTAAAGGTTGTATATACCAAGTAAGGAGAGTTGGAGTAAAAGGTGGCATCAGGGAGGAATAAAAAAAGTAAAAGTATACAATTAAATAAAGGAAAACTTAACCAGGATATCAGGAAACATTTCATAAGTCAATCTGTTAGTGAAAATGGTTGCAGTCCATTTCACATTTACAAATAGCCTGGCCAGGTAATTGAAGAATATACTGTAGGTAGGGCCTTTGGTTTTTGGTTTTTATTTTATTTAATTTTTCCTGAGAAACAACAAAAACAGGTGAAAATCGATATAAGAATGCTTGAGAGAGATCTTGTTTTTTCCAACTACAATACCTACCTGCTGAAGTGAAGAAACAGCTTGACAGAGCCAGAAGAGTACCCAGAAGTCACCTACTACAGGACAAGCCCAACAAAGAAAGTAACAGAACACCACTAGCCATCACCTTCAACCCTGAACTAAAACCTCTCCAGCGCATCATCAAGGATCTACAACCTATCCTGAAGGATGATCTCTCACTCTCACAGATCTTGGGAGACAGGCCAGTCCTCACTTACAGACAGCCCCGCAACCTGGAGAAAATACTTACCAGCAGCCACACACCACACAACAAAAGCAGTAACCCAGGAACCTATCCTTCCAACAAAGCCCGTTGCCAGCTCTGTCCACATATCTATTCAAGGAACACCATCATCGGACTTAATCACATCAGCCACTCTATCAGAGGCTTGTTCCCCTGCACATCTACCACTGTTATATATGCCATCATATGCGAGCAATGCCCGTGTACCATGTACACTGGCCAAACCAGACAGTCTCTATGCAAAATAATAAATGGACACAAATCAGACGTCAAGAATTGACATTCGAAAAGCAGCTGGAGAACACTTCAACCTTCCCAGTCACTCAATTACAGACCTCAAAATCACAATACTCCATGAAAAAAGCTTCAAAACCAGACTCTAACGAGAAACTACAGAATTGGAATTAATTTGCAAACTGGACACCATTAAATTAGGCTTGAATAAAGACTTGGAATGGATGGTTCATTATACAAAGTAAAAACTATTTCCCCATGCTAATCCCCACCCCGCACCACACTGTTAATCATACCTTCTTGTCAGCTGTTGAAAATGGGCTATCCTGATTATCACAACAAAAGTTTTTTTTCTTCTGCTGATAATAGCCCACCTTAATTGATTACTCTTATTATAGTTAGTATTACAACACTCATTTTTTCGTGTTCTCTGTGTGTGTGTGTGTGTGTGTGTGTGTGTATTACTACTGTATTTTGCACTGCATGCTCCCGATGAAGTGGGTTTTAGCCCACGAAAGCTTGTGCTCAAATAAATTTGTTAGTCTCTGAGGTGCGACAAGTAATCCTCGTTCTTTTTAATTTTTCTGGTAATTATCAGGGTTTATTTTGGGGATGGAAGGATGGGAAAAAGTATTCAGTAGATTAATCCTTTGAATATTAGAATTCAGTGTGGTTTGTTGCAGAACTAAAACAGAACTCAAAAGAAGTGTCCCCTGTGAGTTTAAGAAAACAATAAATCTCTGATCCCCAAATAAAACAGGCAGCTTTGCATATACACAGAGACTAATATATTGTCATAATACATATATCTCATGCAATGTATTGTTTTTTCCTAATAAAACAAGTTATTTTTAATATATTTGATACAAAAGTAGGGTGAGATTCGGGGGAAAAAACAAATACTTTTTGTAAACCCAGGTGTGTTTTTTTTGGGAGGGGGGCGGAATCAGTTTAAATTGTAAACAAAGGGGCTTAACTGCAGGAAACAATCCTGCACTGGTGTGCCAGGAATGGGCTAGATGTGACTTGATGATAATACTTTGTATTCCTATAGTGCCTTTCATCTGATGAGCTCAAAATTAACTCACCTTTGAAAGGGCTTTATTTTCTCCATTGTGTAAAAGTTACTTGCCCAAGTCAACAGAAAATCACTGCCAGACCTAGGAACAATATGTATGTTTTCTGAGTTCCAGTACCCTACTTTAACTAATAGATGACACCTCTCTCGCTAATATGTCTTGATTCTATATACCACATACTGTGTAAAGACAATGTATTTGGTGTACGATGTATTTTATAACTGAACTCTCATTTTTCCCATTTTCTTGCTGTCTTTCCTCAAATTCTATCGCAGAATAACCGACTCTTATAGAGTCTGATTTAAACCTTCTTAATTATTATCCTAGTTCCTGATCTAAATGGGAGAACACTATCACTAATCATTTTATAAAGTAAATGAGATAAATATAGAACTGCAAATCAGTGCTGTTGTTGGCTGCAGAAATTTTGGAGGCGGCACAGGAATTGAAGAGCCCACCTTCCTTATGTCTGTGAAACATGCACAATGATCTCTCATAATGATATGAGTGCACAAGGCCCACTGTGAATATATGACCGATACTTGTATAATGCCTTGTGCAGATAACTTCTGAACCCTTTTCAATTACCTTTGATTTAACCAAATTTCTTATTTTTTGCATCATATGCAGTTGCCCATCTCCAAAAACTTTTCTCCATGCTTCATTTTGTGAACTATATGAATTAACACACTATAATTTAAGTTCAGTGACATTTTACTAAAAGTGCACATACTTACGTATGTGTATGCCTTGATGTTCTAACTATAACCAGTGGGCATCCAAGGACCAGTAAGCCTGGAATAATACTGGGCTTGGGCTCTTGCAAAAGGTATTGCAAACCATAATGTTGGCATTAATGTTACAGGGCCTAAATCAAGCTATCTGAACTTCTTGTGCTGCAGAATGAAAACTTAGCTAAAACCTTAAACTCGTATGCTTTTTACTCTACTTGCTTATGAAAGGGAAAATTACATTTTCTAGTATTACATCACAATTATAATATTTGTAATAATACAGATGCAATATAAAAAACTTTATGGCACAAGTAAAATATATGTGTAATGAATGGGTGTAACCGGGTTATTGCTTTCTTGGTTTTTCATTCTAGCTCATGTAACCCTCTTCTGTATGTAACATCAGGTTTTCATTATTGACAGAAAAACTGAGTAATTCCGATAAAATGGAAAGAAAGCATAGTGGTTTTTAACAAATACAAATTGATGTTCATTTCAGCATTTGTTCATTGAACCGGGGGTTTTATGGGAGGTTCGTGTGGAAGAAAAATATGGCAACTGAATGATTTTCTGTATTAGTACAGTAACTCCTCACTTAATGTCCTCCCACTTAACGTTGTTTCAAAGTTACTTTGCTGCTCCGTTAGGGAACATGCTTGTTTAAAGTTGTGCAATTCTCCCTTATAACGTTGTTTGGCTGCCTGCTCTGTCCACTGCTTGTAAGATTCTGTGGAAGAGCAGCTTCAACTCATCTCTGTCTCCTCCCCTGAGCCCATGGCTCCAGGCTTGCTAGGCCAAGCAGCTGATTGGCATGACAAGCCTGGAAGGGGGAGAGGGAGAGAGAAGGGAAGCGGTGGTGGTGCTTTCAGGGGAAGAGGCAGAAGCAGAGGGGAGGTGAGCTGGGGCGGGGAGCAGTTCCTCTCTCTACCCTGATATAACGTGGCCTCACCTATAACACTGTGAAATATTTTGGCTCCTGAGGACCACATTATATTGGGGTAGAGGTGTACCTGAGCACATTCGTAACTTAAAGAGGAAGTAGTCTTATGTGGGCTACAGCAATTTACAAAGTTTTATTTGTTTTATCCTTCCACTCATACCAATGTTTAGAGCATGTAATATATTTACAATTAGGGATCAAGTACCTTCTCATGTTTTTAAAACTAGCATCAAGTATGGAACAACTGTGTAAACAGGTATTCTCATTAAAATATCTAGATTCTCTGTGCCTGTTAGATATTCTCCACCTGTATAGCTGGAAAATATTCAGTTTGAACCATACATTAGTTGACAAGATTGAAAGAATTGGCACAGCATCCAGAAGGTTTCAAAGGCTATTAGCCAGAACTCCAAACACTATTCATTATGACAAATTATCTGAATGTCTGTTCCCAGACAGTAATGTTGTTTAAAATTTATTAACAACTGATCAGTTATTTACAGTTTATTAACAACTGTACTGTTAGCCATCTAGGTACTGTGATAATCACACTAGAAATATTTAGATAAAAAATTCCCAAATGATAGTCCACAATGCCTTTGCTGGTGGTCCTTAGAGAGAGATCAGGTCACGCTGAGCTTGTTCCTCCTCCTCCTTTAGCTGTTAAATTTCATTAAAAGGCAACTAAAAATACACAATATTTTTACTTCTCCATGGAAATAATTACTGCTTTTCAACAGGGATGTTATGCAGTTCAGAATGGGCGAGGATGTGGTCCATGAAACAATCTCTGAAAGAAAAGCTGACTAGCACTATGAAAAAGTTTGAAACCAATTTTAGGTAGCTAGATTGTCGTATTAGAGTTGTTAGCATTTTATGACATAATAGTTGCAGTGTAGCCAGGTTTTTGACTCTGTGCAATTTAGAAATTACCACTATAATGTTGTATTAATAGATTTTAAATTAATTTTCTGGTTTTAAATAGGAAACAGAAAAGTGAAAACTGGTATTTTTCATTATAGAGAGAGAGAATTTTTTATTTTAAATCTGATTTTGACCCTTCCCTTCCCCAGTTCCACCAAAACTATTCAGCTTCATATTAAATTTTCCTTATGAGCTGTTGCAAGATTAGAATTTGTTTGGAAATTTTTATATAAAATAGACAAGGTAATTCAGATGGATACAAGTTTTTAAAAATTATATGTATTCACTTCTAGTAAAGTTTCCTTTTTTTGGTTCATATTTTATACCTCACAATCATTTCGCTAGAAACTTCAGTTCTGTTTCATTCTGTTACCCTCACTGAGAACTGGTGTTTTAATCTAGTTTAGGAAACTGAATAGCTTAGTTACTCCACACACAAACCTATGAGATGATCCAATATGAAGTGTTTTAATGCCTGCTTTCACCTTTTTTCCTAACCTAAGAATTTATTAAAGTTTCTATTACTGTAGTAATTGTAATGGAAACTGCATATAGAATTTGAGAGTTGCTTCTAGAGGTAGCATCAGTTACACTTAACTTTCAGGTGCTATGTAAGAACTTGGGCTCAGGGTTGTTTTTGGACTCTCCAGTTTTGTGTATATAGTTCATTTCCAACCCCACCCACTAATGATGTTTAACAAACGTCTTAAAATAAAATTTAGCTTTAAAACAGCCCATCATGGGAGCAATATCTTTGTTTCCCTTCTTTAGCCGTAAGGTAATAATTATTCTTTAAAAAGAATTACTATGTCTTCCAAAAAGAAAGTTAAAACTAAAGTGAGCCTCACCAATGTAGAGGTATTCTGTATGAGGCTGCTTAGGTTAACATAAAAAAAAGGTTGCTAGCAGACTGGTGACAATGGCTCTCCTTTGTATTGCGCTTCAGGAGCCATATTCATTTGTTATGTTTTTTGAAAATGATTAGAATAAACAAACATCTGTTATGTTTCCAACTTCTGAAGAATGTATCACCTCCGTGATTTGCTAGGGGAAAAGTTTTCCCATCTGCTGGAAGTGAACACAGATTCCTGCACTCAATAAAGGTATGCACAGATAGCAACCATACCACTTTTTTCTTAACTGCTTTGCCTTAGAATTTAAGGAATTTTTTTTTTGCAGCAGCAGTATCCTTACTCAATACAAGCAATTGATATACAATATACTTATATGTAAAACTTTCTCTAAGACAGGAGTACTTAATGTGGGGGAAAACACAGTTCTACTTTAATTTAAAAATGATTCCATCTTGGGTAAAGGCTGATACTGTTAATTTTTCATATTAAAGCCCAAAGACACTTGAGTTAAGTCGGGTTGTCGATTAATCACAGTTAAGTCACGCGATTAACTACAAATAATTAGTCACGATTAATCGCAGTTTTAATCACACTGTTAAACAATAGACTACCAATTGAAAGTTATTAAATATTTTTGGATTTGTTTCTACATTTTCAAATATATTGATTTCAATTACAACACAGGATACAAAGGGTACAGTGCTCACTTTATATTCTTTTTTATTACAAATATTTGCACTGTAAAAATGATAAAAGAAATAGTACTTTTCGTTCACCTCATACAAGTACTGTATTGCAATTTCTTTGTTGTGAAAGTGCAACTTACGGATGTAGATTTTTTTTGTTACATACCTGCACTCAAAAACAAAACAATGTAAAACTTTAGAGCCTACAAGTCCACTCAGTCGTACTTCTTGTTGAACCAATCACTAAAACAGACAAGTTTGTTTACATTTATGGGAGATAATGCTGCCCACTCCTTATTTACAGTGTTGCCAGGTGTTGGCATGGGACTTTTGTAGCTGGCATTGCAAGATATTTAAGAAAGCCAAGAACAGGCATTTCAATGGCACTTTTGTAGCCGGTGTTGCAAAGAATGTATGTGCCAGATATGCTAAACTTTTGTATGCCCCTTCAAGCTTTGGCAACCATTCCACAGGACATGCTTTCATGCTGATGACACTCGTTAAAAAAAAATGTTAATTAAATTTGTGACTGAACTCCTTTGAGGAGAATTGTATGTCCCCTGCTCTGTTTTACCTACATTCTGACATATATTTCATGTTATAATATTCTCTGACGATGACTTAGCACATGTTCATTTTAAGAGCACTTTCGCTGCAGATTTGACGAAACATAAAGATGGTAGCAATGTGAGATTTCTAAAGATAGCTACAGCACTTGACGCGAGGTTTAAGAATCTGAAATGTCTTCCAAAATCTGAGAGGGATGCTGTGGGGAGCATGCTTTCAGAAGTTTTAAAAGAGCAACACTCAGATGCAGAAACTTCAGAACCTGAACCACCAAAAAAGAAAATCAACCTTCTGCTGGTGGCAACTGATTCAGATGATGAAAATGAACGTGTGTCGGTCCGCACTGCTTCGGGTTGTTACTGAGCAGAACCTGTCTCAGCATGGACTCATGTCCTCTGGAATGGTGGTTGAAGCATGAAGGGACATATGAATCTTTAGCGCATCTGGCATGTAAATATCTTGCGATGCTAGCTGAAACAGTGCCATGGAAACTCCTGTTC
Organism: Gopherus flavomarginatus; assembly: GCF_025201925.1. Lineage (NCBI taxonomy): Eukaryota > Metazoa > Chordata > Testudines > Testudinidae > Gopherus > Gopherus flavomarginatus. The sequence continues at coordinate 50,437,164 of NC_066625.1, forward strand.
TCACTTTCAGGTAAGATTGTGAACAAGAAGCAAGCAGCATTATCTCCTGCAAATGTAAACAAGCTTGTTTGTTTAACTCATTGGCTGAACAGGAAATAGGACTGAGTGGACTTTTGGGCGCTAAAGTTTTACATTGTTTTGTTTTTTAATGCAGTTATTTTTTGTACATAATTCTACATTTGTAACTTCAACTTTCATGATAAACAGATTGCACTACAGTACTTGTATTAGGTGAATTGAAAGACTATTTCTTTTGTTTTTTACAGTGCAAATATTTTGTAATAAAAATAAAGTGAGCACTGTACACTTCGTATTCAGTGTTGTAACTGAAATCATTATATTAGAAAATGTAGAAAACATCAGAAAATATTTAAATAAATAGCATTCTATGATTAACAGTCCGATTAATTCTGCGATTAATCACGGTTAATTTTTTAATCACGTGATTAATTATACTTAATTTTTTATCGCTTGACAGCCCTAATTAAAACCTACATCCAGTAAAACTTCACAAATTCGCACTAATAACTGTGACCTATTGCACATCATAAAATTTTATGAAATAGTAAACAAACAAGCAAATTAACAAATAGTGACTTTAAAAAATACTCGTAGATGTCACTTCCCCCTTCTAAAACGTGGAAGTGAAAGAGTTTTTAAAAACAACCCCTCCAAAAAGGTTAGAATTTTTTAACATTGACAAAACTACCTATTTCCCCCACCCTTAATTTCAAACACAGCTGAATCATTTTTGCTGATACTTTATTAAAAATAAAGAAGGAATAAAGCTTGAAAAATTTGTCTGAATTGTAAGTTTGAGAAATGTTAGGCAACCTTATCTATAGGTGTCACTGCCAGCTCTGCTTTATTAAGGACATTATGACTGATTGGTGAAACTTGACATTTAAAAGTACTATGATGCTTATTTGTATCTTTCCCTTAAAAGACGTTTGTTGTACACCCTAAAGGTCAAATGAAGATGCAGCATATCGGGTTGGCAGTTGGGCTACTAGTGTAGTATCTTGCTCTAGTGCTAACAGAGACTGGGAATGGTGACAGGCAACATATTAGGCCCTTGAGATGAGTGCCTTGTATGGGCTGCAGAGTCATTTTAGCCCTCCTGTGCTGAAGTAAAGGATGGCGTTAAGCAGAGTTTGGCAGAGTGGGAGTCTGGCTGGTACAGGATGGGGTTGCTAGTACCCAGTCAAGTAATTGTAATTACTTTTGGCTTTTCATTATTTCTAATGGTATGTGAAAGCTGATAAAATCTTTGTTTAATTTGTCACAAAAATGAGGTTGAATGAGGAATATCATGGGAACATGAAAATTGCTGATGACAAATGCAAGGTAGTACACAGCAGAAGGAATAATTTGAACAACTCATACTCTGGTTTTAAATTAACCCAAACAACTCAGGGAAAAGATGTGGACAACATTGTGTGGAAATCTTCACTGCACTTGAATGGTTATCTAGGCTAGCCCCCTGTGCTGAGGCAGGACCAAGTAAACCTAGACCTTCCCTGACAGATGTTTGTCCAATCCATACTTAAAATCCTCCAGTGACGGGGATTCCGCACTCTCCCCTGGAAGCCTATTCCAGCTAACTTTCTAATTACTTTGTCAACAGTGTGTAATGGGCCGCTCTCTTACCACTTCAAAAGTTATTTTTCCTCCTTTGGTATCCCGCTGTTAATTGATGTGGAAGTAGTGAAAGAACTGACAGGGATTTGTAGGGGATCTTAATGCATGACAGTCTCTGTTAGCAAGAGTTAGGCTAACTGTAACCCTGATAACGCGAGATTTGTAGAAGCGAGGATTGTGTGAGGCGAGTGGAAAAGAACTGTGTGAGAAGTTGTTTTGACCATGTGTAGATAATACAAAATGTAGACTGGAGTCTCTTAAGTGAGAAAAACAAGAAATCAGGATGACCTATGTATAAACAAAATGCAGCTGTTGCTTATTATTGTGTGTAACAAAAGTATAAATGCCTGCTGTAATTGTTTACCTGTTGAGAGACTTGTCGGGGAGTGGGGCAACTCTGTGTCCTAGGGCACTCTCTCCCTCAATTGCAATTGCTTGAGAAATAATAAAGTATCTGACTCTGCTGCGCCCAAACAAAAAGTGAGAACTGAGTTTTTCTCCGACATTGATTTATCTCGTTAGACTGACCTCACACTCGGTAAAGCAACCCCCATCCTTTCGTGACCTCCATGATGAACTTGCAACCTTACTTTTAACCCTGTTATATTCTAGGTGCTTACAAATTGTTTAATAGTTTGTTCCAGTATCCTTCCAGATATTGAAGTTAAGCTGACTGTTCTATAATTCCCCAGTTTCTCTTTGTTCCCTTTTTAAAAGATAGGTATTATGTGTTAGTCTCCCCTCTTCTGGAATCTCACCTATTTTCCATGAGTTCCCAAAGATAATTGCTTCAGCTAGTTCCTTAAGTACTCTAGGGTGAATGTCATCAGGGCCTGCCAGTTTGAATTCGTCTAACTTATCTAAATATTCTTTAACCTATTCTTTCTCTCTTCTGGGTTGTGTTCCTTCCCCTTGTTGTTAATGTTAATTTTGTTAAGCATCTAGTCACAAGTAACCTCTTTAGTGAAGACTATGGCAAAATAGGCATTAAACACCTCCGCCTTCTTGATGTCATGCATTATTAGAGCTCTTTCCCTACCAAGTACACCTTCATTCAACTTCCTTTTGTTCCTAATGTATATCTAAAACCTCTTCTTATTGCCTTTTATGTCCCTTGCCAGGTATAACTCATTTTGTGCCTTAGCTGTCAGGACAAAACCTGAATGGCTTGTACTATTCTTTTGTACTCTCGTCAGGAATTTGTCCATTTTCAGTTTTTGTTGGATTCCTTTTAGATTTTCAGTTAACGAAAGAGCTCCTGATGAAGCCATATTGACTATTCTTCCTGTCTTTTTTTCGTGTTGGGATAGGTTGCTGTTGTGCCTTTTATATTGTCTCATTGAAAAACTGCCAACTCTTATTCCCATAGATTTTCCTCCCATGGGACATCTGGGAGTTCTATGAGTTTGTTAAAGTCTGCTTTTTGAAGTCCATTGTTCTTATTCTGCTGCTCTCACTTCTTCGTGTCCTTAGGAATGATGAAATGTATCATTTCATGATCACTTGCACCCAAATTTTCTTCTGCCTTCAGGTCCTCTACCAATTTCTGCATTAGTCAGAAAAAAGTCTAAAATGGCTGCCCCTTGGAGTTACTTCCTCCACCTTCTGACCCAAGAAGTTGTACCAATACATTCAAAGAACTTATTGGAGATTTTGTATTTTGCCATATTACTTTTCCAACAAATGTCTGGGTAGTTAAAGTTGCCTGTTACTATCAGATCTTGTGTTTTGGAGGTTTCTGATGTTTGCTCTAGCAATGCCTTATCCATCACCAGCTCCCCTGATTTGGTGGTCTTTTATGTAGACCCTTAGCATGACATGACCCCCTGTTCTCCCCCCCCCCATCTTCATTCAGAGACTATCAACAGGGTCTGCCTCTCACCTCCTTCTGGTTCTCTGAACAAGTATATATATATTCTTGATGTATGATGCCACACCTCCTCACTTCCCCCACACCTGTCCTTTCTGAACAAACTATACCTCTATACCAATATTCCAGTCATGAGATTTATCCACGAAGTCTCTGTGAATAAATAGAGTGCAGAGGGAATGGGATATATAATCCTGAAAATATTATTATATGGTTTAGAGGCTTATATAATGGTTAATCAGTATAGGGGGAATCCACAGCTATTTAAAGCCTGCAACAGGTTTCTCCATAGCTCCATGTATGCATGCAACCTCTATGATCTCCTTAGCAAGGTATACCACTGCCTTTTTAGGGCAACCAGCTGCTGCCAGAGTGCCCTCTACTGTCTTGCACTGTGTGCTCCCTTCACTTGCTTGCTGTTGCTGAAATGAGTTGCATTAATGCCAACAGCTGGAACAGGTCATTGTTCTGAGCTGGATCCATGCCTTGCTACTGGCTGGAATGGAGAGTGTGGACAGAAGTGTAAAGCCTTGCAAAGCCAGAAGCGCTTTGCTGTGCTGTGCTGAGTTGGCAGGCTAAGAAAAGTTCTGCATAGGAACTTGGGTAGGATAGACAAGTTGTCCCACAATACACTGCACACAATTTATAGAGCAGCAAAGCTTAGCGTGGCACTTAAGTTGGTGAAGCACCAGTGTGGATGTGGCTATACGGGGTATGGCTCGAGTATGGCATAGCAGTGTAGATGCTCACACCTTGGCTAGGCTAATGGAGGTACTGGATCTGAGTTAACTGCAGTGAAAACATACCTATGATATAAAATTAATGAGAAAAGCTTCCAAATGACCAGTTTTCACCTTTCTTGGCTCAAGGTTTCATTATTTTCAAAACTTTAATTCAAGCAAGTACTTGGATTATAAACTGTTTAGGGCAGGAACAGTCATTTTGTTGTGTTTGTACAGTGCCTAGCACAATGGAGTACTGGTCCAGACTGGGACAACTTATATACTACCTAAATCCAAAAATAACAGAAATAGACCTGAGGAGAGCAAATAACTTTACTAAATCATTAGGGGAAAAACACTTCATCTGTCTGAATTTTGATTGCTGTGCTTGAAAGACTTACCAAAGTGTAAACAAATAAACATTTTCTAACTATGGCTGAATTATTGTTAAGTGATCATTTTTGGAGTGTGTTGTATTTAGACATTGAGGTTGTCAATTGATGATGTCTTTTACGTACTGTGTTCTCAAGTGCTACATTGTGCTTTAGAAATTATTCCCACAGAAAGGCTTAGAAAGGGGCAAAGCCATTCACCCAGAACTAGTGACGTGTGTGTGTAAAAAGATTAGGGCTGTCAAGCGATTGAAAAAAATTAATCATGATTAATTGTGCGATTGAAAAAAATTAATCGCGATTAATCACACTGATAAACAGTAATAGAATACTATTTATTTCAATATTTTTGAATGTTTTCTACATTTTCAAATATGTTGATTTCAGTTACAACACTGAATACAAAGTGTACAGTACTCATTTTATATTTTTATTTGATTAGAAGTATTTGCACTATAAAAAAACAAAAGAAATAGTATTTTTCAGTTCACCGAATACAAGTACTGTAGTGCAATCTGATAATCGTGAAAGTTGAATTTACAAATGTAGAATTATGTACCAAAAAAACTGCATTCAAAAATATAAAACAATGTAAAATTTTAGAGCCTGCAAGTCCATTCAGTCATACTTCTTGTTCAGTCAGTCACTCAGAAAAATAAGTTTGTTTACATTTGCAGGAGATAATGCTGCCCGCTTCTTGTTTCAGTGTCACCTGAAAGTGAGAACAGGTGTTCTCATGGCACTGTTGTAGCCAGCGTCGCAAGATATTTACATGTCAGATGTGCTAAAGAGTCACACATCCCTTCATGCTTCAACCACCATTCCAGAGGACATGCATCCATGCTTGATAACAATCCAAATCAGGGCGGACTGACGCATGCTCGTTTTCATTATCTGAGTCAGATGCCACCAGCAGACGGTTGATTTTCCTTTTTGGTGGTTCGGGTTCTGTAGTTTCTGCATCTGAGTGTTGCTCTTTTAAAATTTCTGAAAGCATGCTCCACACATCATCCCTCTCAGATTTTGGAAGGCATTTCAGATTCTTAAACCTCATGTTGAGTGCTGTAGCTATCTTTAGAAATTTCACATCAGTACCTTCTTTGCGTTTTGCCAAATCTGTAGTGAAAGTGTTCTTAAAATGAACATGTGCTAAGTCATCATCAGAGAATATTATAACATGAAATATATGTCAGAATGTAGGTAAAACAGAGCAGGGGACATACAATTCTCCCCAAAGGAGTTCAGTCACAAATTTAATTAACATTTTTTTTTTTTTAGCAAGCGTCATCAGCATGAAAGCATGTCCTGTGGAATGGTGGCCAAAGCTTGAAGGTGCATACAAAAGTTTAGCATATCTGGCACATACATTCTTTGCAACACCGGCTACAAAAGTGCCATTGAAATGCCTGTTCTTGCTTTCTGGTGACGTAAATAAGAAGAGGGCAGTATTATCTCCTGTAAATGTAAATGAATTTGTTTGTCTAAGCGATTGGCTGAACGATAAGTAGGACTGAGTGGACTAGCAAGCTCTGAAGTTTTACATTGTTTTATTTTTGAGTGCAGTAATGTAATAAAAAGAAAATCTACATTTGTAAGTTGCACTTTTATAATAAAGAGATTTCACTATAGTACTTGAATGAGGTGAATTGGAAAATACTATTTATCATTTTTACAGTGCAAATATTTGTAATAAAAACACATTGATTTCAATTGCAACACAATACAGTATATATGAAAATGTAGAGAAAACATGCAAAATATTTAATAAATTTCAATTCGTTATTCTGCTGTACAACAGTGCAATTAAAACTGCGATTAATCATGATTAATTTTAATCTTGATTAATTTTTTGAGTTATCGGGTGAATTAACTGCCATTAGTCAACATATATATGAAAAGCTATTAAAAGAGCATTAGTTTGCAAAGTCAAACCTTCAACAATTAGGAAATACGAGAATTAAGGTTGCTAGGGTTGCCACCTTTCAACTTGCACAAAACCAAACACCCCTGCAGTTCCTGGCCAATGGGAGCTGCAGAGCTGGCGCTTGGGGTGGGGGTAGCCCATGGAGCCCCCTAGCTGCCCCTACATGTAGGAGCCAGAGTGAGAACATGCAGCTGTTTCCGGGAGCTACGCAGCACATGGAGCCATGGAAGACAGGGAGCCTGCCTCAGCCCCACTGCAGTGCCAACTGGACTTTTAATGGCCCAGTTAGTGATGCTGATCGGAGTCACCAGGTCCCTTTTGACTGGGAGTTCTGGTCGAAAACTGGACACCTGGCCAACCCTAAAGGTTACCCTTGTAAACTTAATTTGGCCCCCTTGCGTGTGTGTTATAATAGTCTTTCATTATATGACAGTATATTATTTTTTCCGCAGGAGCCCTGTGGATCACGTGGAATGACATGTATATGTGTATATATATGTATAGGGAGGTTTATGCTGGATATGAAGTTTTGGAAGTATTGTACAATGATCTGGGAGGGAGGAGGAATGATTTTGTTGCTAGAGCACAAGTTTGAGAGGCCAGATATTTGGGTTCTGTTTCTTGCTTTTCCACAGACATCCTATGTGACTTCAAGCAAGATGTTTAACCTCTCTGCCTCAGTTTTTCTATCTGTAGAATGGGAATAATATTTTACCACCTCACAAGGTTTTTGACACTACATTAATATTTGTCAAGTGCTTTGATACTATGGTGATGAGCACTATAAAATAATCAATAGATAAACCAGGATTATTATAATTGTCAGTATCTTTTGTTACAAGAGTGGAGCAAGAAGCCAGAATGAACTTGCTGTAAGTGGGGAAACGGGATACCAGGAGGAAGTACGAGCAGGAGAGTGCAAGAGGGGAGGACTCCTGTCTCAGACCGAGAAAGCGGGACAATCAGCGAGTTATCTTAAGTGCCTATCACAAATGCAAGAAGCGTGGGAAACAAGCAGGGAGAACTGGAAGTCCTGGCACAGTCAAGGAACTATGATGTGATTGGAATAACAGAGACTTGGTGGGATAACTCACATGACTGGAGTACTGTCTTGGATGGATATAAACTGTTCAGGAAGGACAGGCAGGGCAGAAAAGGTGGGGGAGTTGCATTGTATGTAAGAGAGCAGTATGACTGCTCAGAGTTCCGGTATGAAACTGCAGAAAAAACTGAGAGTCTCTGGATTAAGTTTAGAAGTGTGAGCAACAAGGGGGATGTCGTGATGAGAGTCTGCTATAGACCACCAGACCAGGGAGATGAGGTGGACGAGGCTTTCTTCCGGCAGCTAGCAGAAGTTACTAGATTGCAGGCCCTGGTTCTCATGGGAGACTTTAATCACCCTGATATCTGCCGGGAGAGCAGTACAGCGGTGCCCAGACAATCCAGGAAGTTTTTGGAAAGTGTAGGGGACAATTTCCTGGTGCAAGTGCTGGAGGAACCAACTAGGGGCAGAGCTCTTCTTGACCTGCTGCTCACAAACAGAGAAGAGTTAGTAGAGGAAGCAAAAGTAGATGGGAACCTGGGAGGCAGTGACCATGAAATGGTCGAGTTCAGGATCCTGACACAAGGAAGAAAGGAGAGCAGCAGAATACGGACCCTGGATTTCAGAAAAGCAGACTTTGACTTCCTCAGGGAGCTGATGGGCAGGATCCCCTGGGAAAATAACATGAGGGGGAAAGGAGTCCAGGAGCACTGGCTGTATTTTAAAGAATCCTTATTGAGGTTGCAGGAACAAACCATCACAATGTGTAGAAAGAATAGTAAATATGGCAAGCGACCAGCTTGGCTTAACAGTGAAATCCTTGCGGATCTTAAACGCAAAAAAGAAGCTTACAAGAAGTGGAAGATTGGATGAACGACCTGGGAGGAGTATAAAAATATTGCTCAGGCATGCAGGAGTGAAATCAGGAAGGCCAAATCACACTTGGAGTTGCAGCTAGCAAGAGATGTTAAGAGTAACAAGAAGGGTTTCTTCAGGTATGTTATCCACAAGAAGAAAGTCAAGGAAAGTGTGGACCCCTTACTGAATGAAGGGGACAACCTAGTGACAGAGGATGTGGAAAAAACTAATGTACTCAATGCTTTTTTTAGCCTCTGTCTTCACAAACAAGGTCAGCTCCCAAACTGCTGCACTGGGCAGCACAGCATGGGGAAGAGGTGACCAGCCCTCTGTGGGGAAAGAAGTGGTTCAAGACTATTCAGAAAAGCTGGACGAGCACAAATCCACAGGGCCGGATGCGATGCATCCGAGGGTGCTAAAGGAGTTGGCGGATGTGATTGCAGAGCCATCGGCCATTATCTTTGAAAACTCATGGCTAATGGGGGAGGTCCCGGATGACTGGAAAAAGGCTAATGTAGTGCCCATCATTAAAAAAGGGAAGGAGGAGGATCTGGGGAACTACAAGCCAGTCAGCCTTACCCCAGTCCCTGGAAAAATCATGGAGCAGATCCTCAAGGAATCAATTCTGAAGCACTTAGAGGAGAGGAAAGTGATCAGGAACAGTCAGCATGGATTTACCAAGGGCAAGTCATGCCTGACTAACCTAATTGCCTTCTATGAGGAGATAACTGGGTCTGTGGATGAGGGGAAAGCAGTGGATGTGTTATTCCTTGACTTTAGCAAAGCTTTTGGTATGGTCTCCCACAGTATTCTTGCCAGCAAGTTACAGTAGTATGGGCTTGATGATTGGACTATAAGGTGGATAGAAAGCTGGCTAGATTTTCGGGCTCAACGGGTAGTGATCAACTGCTCCATGTCTAGTTGGCAGCCGGTTTCAAGTGGAGTGCCCCAAGGGTTGGTCTTGGGGCCAATTTTGTTCAGTATCTTCATTAATGATCTAGAGGATTGCGTGGACTGCACTCTCAGCAAGTTTGCAGATGACACGAAACTGGGAGGAGTGGTAGATACGCTGGAGGGTAGGGATAGGATACAGAGGGACCTAGACAAATTAGAGGACTGGGCCAAAGAAACCTGATGAGGTTCAACAAGGACAAGTGCAGAGTCCCATTCACTGTTACAGACCGAATGTCTAGGAAGCAGTTCTGCAGAAAACGACCTAGGGGTTACAGTGGATGAGAAGCTGGATATGAGTCAACAGTGTGCCCTTGTTGCCAAGAAGGCTAGAGGCATTTTGGGCTGTATAAGTAGGGGCATTGCCAGCAGATGGAGGGATGTGATCATTCCTCTGTATTCGACATTGGTGAGGCCTCATCTGGAATACTGTGTCCAGTTTTGGGCCCCACACTAGAAGAAGGATGTGGAAAAATTGGAAAGAGTCTAGCGGAGGGCAACAAAAATGATTAGGGGGCTGGAGCACATGATTTATGAGGAGAGGCTGAGGGAACTGGGATTGTTTAGTCTGCAGAAGAGAAGAATGAGAGGGGATTTGATAGCTGCTTTCAACTACCTGAAAGAGGGTTCCAGAGAGGATGGATCTAGACTTTTCTCAGTGGTACCTGATGACAGAACAAGGAGTAATGGTCTCAAGTTGCAGTGGGGGAGGTTTAGGTTGGATATTAGGAAAAACTTTTTCACTGGGAGGATGGTGAAGCACTGGAATGGGTTATCTAGGGAGATGGTGGAATCTCCTTCCTTAGAGGTTTTTAAGATCAGGCTTGTCTGGGATGATTTAGTTGGGAATTGGTCCTGCTTTGAGCAGGGGGTTGGACTAGATGACCTTCTGAGGTCCCTTCCAACCCTGATATTCTGTGATTCTGTGTGAGTTTGTGGTGGTGGTTATTACCCCACAGAGAGGGTGGGATGCAGTCTTTGTATTGGCGGTACTAATAGACTCTCTCTCCCCATTATCAGAAGAAAAGTAAAAGACGTTTGGGTAGGTTAGGCTCTAAATTTATAGAGCTTGGTATTGTCTCTTCACAATAATTATAATTTCTAATAATTTGAAAGTCAGAGCTATAGCTCACTTCTGCATATCTGCATGACAGCATGGTGTAAGGTGTTCAGATGCAGCCTTTCTAGGTGTAGAGCTGGGTGGCAGTGCCTGAGAAGTGAGTGAACAGGAAAACTAGGCGGAGGAGGTAGATACCTGAGAAGTGTATGGTGTGTCTAGCTTTTAGGCTCACCTCTCTTTCACCTTGGAGTTCCCTCAGTCCAGAGCTGTAAGATTGTGTGTTAGTGTGCAGGAGTTAGCTACAACCGTGATCTCTCTCTCAGCCCTTTCCAACTGACATGGCTGTACCTGCACTTTCCCCAGAGTTGAACTCTGTGGTTCTCCCCATTTTAGACTGGATCACCAGGCAACCGCACCCTACAACACCCTCTATTTACCAGTATACCTCAGCTTACCCAGAGAGTTATACAGTCTTCTCTGGGAATTTGTGACCAGTATGAAATGCAGTGACTCAGAACAGCTCCCATAAAAAACAAGTATGCTTTATTTGTCATATAAACTTGATAAGAAGAGAGAAACAGAGTTAAAACATGAAACACTTGTTTATATTTCCTGTTACCTAATGCTTAATCTTTCCTTGCAAGTTTAGATAGCCGTCAGCTTATCCTAGACCCCTTTTCCGAGGGTCAGCTTGCATTTCTCCAGACTTTACTTCTGTCTCTTCCTCCATCTTATCAGTAGTGATTGTTTTGTTTCCTGCTTGTTTTTTTGTTAACGGCCACTTGTTACTTAGTCTTACAGCAATTGGACAAACATCTGGTACATACAATATTCATAAAGGTAAAAGAGATACATATGTCCCTTGTTTGTCACAATGTTAAATAAGACACAAAAAGAGGGGGAGAGACATATTCTTTCTCCCAGCAGCTATCTCAGGCCTAGAACTTTGTCCCTGATTCAGGAAGTGTCACTGTTTAGGATGGGTTCTTGAACACATGATTAAGTTAAGCGTATGATTCAATGCTTTATTGAATTGGGGCCCACATAAGAAGTCTCCCCTCAGCTTACATTAAAGGTAGGATGACCAGATGTCTCATTTTTAAAGGGACAGTCCCGTTTTTTGGGACGACTTCTTCTATAGGCACCTATTACCCCCTACCCCCGTCCCGCTTTTTCACAGTTGCAATCTGCTCACCCTAGTTAAAGGGAAACCTTTTAAATGGATAAAGGATTCCCAGAAGTACAAAATTGATCAGTGGTTACGACAGAGGAGGGAGATTCTGCCAGAACTAAAATGCTTGTTGCTGGTAAGAGATCTGTACACAAGATCAAAAAGTCCTATTTAGCTGATAGAACTGATTTACCGGAATCAGCTGAGTTGTAAATCTCCTAAAAGATCATGTATTTTGTAATGATTTTTTTTGCTATCAGTTTATCTAGGGTGCCTTAATTGATTTATTTAATGGTGAGGTTTTTTTATGGTTGACCAACTGAGGCTATGTAAATTTGAGGTTCTTTATTCAAGTGAATTATTTGAAGCAAAGCCCAAATTGACATCAGCTCCAATTCTTTGTTCTACCATAAGACCTCATTTCCTCCATATTTAAAGCAATTAATCTGCTTTGAACATTTGTTAGTGATGGTACATTTTAACTTAGTTGTTACGAAAGCTTCATTTGATAGCTGTTTTACAGCCCCCAGAAAAACTGATTTTGTTTTAAAGTGTGTGGTGGCCTTGAATAGACTTTATGTTGCTGTTACCAAGCAGGTTTTTTTGTGGATTTTAAAACCTTAAGGCATTTTTAGTTGACTTAAAATGCTGGCTTAGTTAAATAATAGAAAGTAAAAGAAAAAACATTGCTTGAAAGATATGCATTCTCAGTTTTCCTTGTGATGACTCAGACAATGTTAATATTTTACAGTTGTTTTAACTGAATATTTTTCCTGTAACAGGATGTTGCATATTTCAATGCCACATAATGACTGTCTTTCTCTGATCATTTACTTTATCAGTCTGAAACTTGCTTAAAATATTTTAAATGTTTTGTGTTAAGAAGAATACTGGCTTTCTCTCATAATGATGCGAACACATTGTTAAGGCTATCTGGATGCTGAGAATAGTATGAAGTGCAGAACTTTAGCCTACAGAACTCAACAGACTATGTGTTTGGACCATTTTTTCCACTTTGTCCAACACCATAAATATTAATTTGGGATTTTGACCAGTCTTTACAAGATGCCCTTCCACCCCTGTGGGTCAGAACACAGGCAAAAGCAATCACATCATTATAAGGACTCCTGTATACATGTTGTGAGAATTCAGAAATTTTTTTCAGAAAAAAAATCCCATCTATAAGTTTTCATTATTTGTCATTCTTTTAATTTCACTGCCACTCTGAAGTTTTTATGTCAACATAACATATATTTAAAATATTTTTTTATACTAGAAATATTAGGGTCTAATTTCAGACTTTGAATGAAAGCCCTAACATCAAAGTTCTTGTTATACCTATTAGGAAACTGGGGTTTCACTAAGCTGTAACACTGTCCACATGAGACACTTTTGCATGGCAAGCTGGTATATTGTAGTTTGACACCCTGGCTTGGAGAGCAGTAACTTCCTGTGTAGACAAGCCTTAAAAAGGATTAGTATTGTATAGAAGGGGAATGAGTAGAGTGATTGGTGATTTAGGGTATGTCTGCACTACGAAATTAGGTTAATTTTATAGAAGTCGATTTTTAGAAATCGACTGTATAAAGTCGATTGCTATGTCCATAGTAAGCGCATTAAGTCGGCGGAGCGCGTCCTCACTACCGTTGCTAGCATTGGCTTATGGAGCAGTGCACTGTGGGTAGCTCTCCCACAGTTCCTGCAGTCTTCACCGCACATTGGAATTCTGGGTTAAGCTCCCAATGCCTGATGGGGCAAAAACATTGTTGCGGGTGGTTTTGGGTACATGTTGTCAGTCACCCCTCCCTCCGTGAAAGCAACAGCAGACAATCGTTTTGCACCAGACACCAGGGCGATTAGAAGAGCACAGCAAGGTGCACTGCTCATCAGAGAGGCTTTGAAAACCAGTTTCATGACTAGCCAGGCCTCAGTGTGACAGTTGTCTCTCTCTCCTTGATGCAAACCTGCCTCCTTTGTTGATTTCAATTCCCTGTAAGCCGACCACCCTCCTCCCTTCGAAATAAAGTAACTATTGTTTTGAAACCATGCATTCTTTATTAATTAAAAAAAAATGAGATAAACGGACAAGGTAGCCTGGGTAGGGTGGGGGAGGAGGGAAGGATAAGGCCACATTTCTTATTGTAGCCACAATAAAAATCAAACTGTTTGAATGACAGCCTTCTGTTGCTTGGGCCATCCTCTGCAGTGGAGTGGCTGGGTGCCCAGAACCTCCCGCCCGTGTTCTTGGGCGTCTGAGCGAGGAGGCTATGGAACATGGGGAGGAGGTTAGGCGGTTAGACAGTGGATGCAGTGGGGGTCTGTGCTCTTGTTGGCTTTCCTGCAGCTACAACAGACGCTTCATCATGTCTGTTTGCTCCCCCATTAGCCTCAGCATTGCATCCTGCCTCCGTCCTTCATGCTAACTTAATTTTTTCCTGGCCTCTGCCACTGAATGCCTCCATGCATTAAGCTGTGCCCTATCAGTGCGAGAGAACTGCGTGAGCTCGGAAAACGTCATCACAAGTGCGTTTTTTTGTCTTCTAATCTGCGATAACCTCAGGGACGGAGATGATAGGAGAAGCATAGAAACATTCTACTCTCTATGATTCTGGGGGGACTGCACGGTCATCTGTGCTGCTGAGTTCACCGTGCTGACCAAACAGGAAATGAAATTCAAAAGTTCCCAGGACTTTTGCTGTGTACCTGGCTAGCGCATCGGAGTTCAAAGTGCTGTCCAGAGCGGTCACAATGGAGCACTCTGGGATTGCTCCTGGAGGCCAATACCATCGATTTGCGTCCGCACTACCCCAAATTTGACCAAGCAAAGTCGATTTTAGCACTACTCCCCTCGCCAGGGAGGAGTATAGATGTCTTTTTTAAGAGCCTTTTAGATTGACGGAACAGGGTTGGTTGTGTGGACGCATTCATTTTTAAATTGACCTAATCCTGTAGTGTAGACCAGGCCTTAGAGAGAATGACATTGTTTAATGGGAGCAATCATGAGATGTTAAAGAGGGGAATGGGTGGAGTTGTGAATTGTTAAAGGATTTGGTTTGCTAAAATCTGTGAACTCTGGAATGCTGAGCAAGGCATCTGATAATGTGCTTCTGCATAAAGTTAGCTTGTTCATCTTATTTTTCTTAATGTTGAATCACTAAGTGATTGTAATTTTTGTCAGCAAAATATAATTACAGAGTTGGAATATGGCCCGGATTCCAGGATTAAGATAAAGTCTCTTACAAAAAGTCCCGTGGTGTCTTTATTGACCAGAAGTGCCATCTCTGAAATATGGCACCTGTAGCAGCACCGCACTAGTGTATTGTGGCAGACCGATAGTCCTGAAAAGCTCCCCAGTCTTAAATTCATTTTAATGGGATTTCTCATGCAACTTGCGCAGCTTTAGTGAAAAAAGAGAGCTAGCTAATGTTTGAAAAAAGAAATTCACATTGAGTAGAATTTATTCCTTGAAAGCAGTATAGATGAGATTGAACACCTTTTCAGTGCTATATACTGCTTTGTTTTCTTGAAACATGGAATGAGCATTTACATTACTTGTTTTATTGTGATGTGATTTTGTCATACTTTCAGGAAAGAGAATATAGCAGTTTGATGTTACAGAAAACAAATAACAGAGATGCCTTAATATTTCTCTTCTAAGAGGGAGATTGATATAGAATTGTCTTTTGTTGCTGGCAGGATGTTAATCAGGTGGCTCCCTATCATTCCTGTAGACCCTGTTCCAGTGAATTAAACTGTAGCTGCCTGGCCTCAGGAATAGGTGATGTGATGGAATATGAACCCTCCAGGAACATGAAAGAAAATAGTTAGGAAAAAATCTAGAGCTAAACCGTCTTCTCTGTGATGCTACCACTACAAACATTAAGCTACAACACTAATGAATAGTTATCCATTTAAAATGTTTCATTCTGTAACTCTTATGTGCTCTCACTTGCATGCAAGCATTCATACAAGTGTGTCAGTAGTTTAGGGTAAAAAACTACTATTAAAGGTATATTGTAATTATTCCCCAAAACAAGCATTTATAAACCCAGGAAATTCAGGTGTTCAAAACTGAAGCTAAACCTAAAAGAAATTCAAACGGGCTGAGGTGTGGATTTGCATAGTGAAGGGACCCAAACAACTTTAACTGCCATGTAGTGATGCCAAGCAGTAATCAGACAATTATGTTCAATACATATTAATTCTTGTGATCTCATACTAGATTGAACTGATTATTAAAGACACATTCTTTTTTTTTAATTTTTCTCTCTTCATCATGTCACTACAGGGAAAATTTAACATGTCTTCATGAGTAAGTTTCACTTTCTGTAGAGCAGAAAAGCATAGGGACTGATTACTTCTGTAGCAGCACTCCCAAGAATCAGCTTCCTCACCTGCACCCTTGTTGTTTAGTGGTCTGGCACAGAGAGGAGAAGCTGCTGTACCTCCTTTATAGCAGTGTAGTTCATCCACCCACTCATGAGTGCATGGGGTGTGTGTACGTGTCTGCAAGAGCACCTTATCAGCCATTGCTTTGTCTGCAGATGCTTACCAGACACAGTCAGATCAGCGCTCCGGGTCCTCTTAGGGCAGGAAGGAGATTAAGGAGTCAAAGTTCCAGTTAACCTTCTGGGTTCCTCCTAAGCATGGAGAGAGAAAAACAAAAGAGAGGATGCTGGAGAAAGAGGCAGCCTTTTTCATTCAGAATGGCCAAACAGTAACCGCGCCCCCCAGGTTACTTATAGGTAGGGCCCTACCAAATTCATGGTCCATTTTGGTCAACTTCATGATCATAGGATTTTAAAAATCTGAAATTTCCGCTATTTAAATCTGAAATTTCATGGTGCTATAATTGTAGGGGTCCTGACCTAAAAAGGAGTTGTGTGTGTGTGTGTGGGGGGGGGGTCGCAAGGTTATTGTAGGGGGATTTGTGATACTACTACCTTTATTTCTGTGCTGCTGCTGGGGGCAGCACTGTCTTCAGAGCTGGGCAGCTGGAGAGCGGCAGTTACTGTCTGGGATTCCAGCTCTGATGGCCAAGCCGCCGCCAGAAGCAGCGCAGAAGTAAGGATGGCATGGTATGGTATTGCCACCGTTACTTCTGAGCTGCTGCCTGCAGAGCTGGGCCCTCAGTCAGCAGCCGCCACTCTCCGGCCATCCAGCTCTGAGGGCAGCAGCGCAGAAGTAAGGATGGCATGGTATGGTATTGCCACCCTTACTTCTGAGTTGCTGCTGGCAGAGCGCTGCCTTCAGAGTTCAGTGCCTGGCCAACAGCTGCCACTCTCCAGCTGCCCAGCTCTGAAAGCAGTGCAGAAGTAAGAGTGGCAATACCACAATCCCCCTAAAATAACCTTGCAATCCCCCCTACCCCCCGCAACTCCCTTTTGGATCAGGATCCCCAATTTGAGAAATGCCGGTCTCCCCCATAAAATCTGTATAGTATAGGGTAAAAGCACACATAAGACCAGATTTCACAGTCCGTGACACGTTTTTCATGTCTGTGAATTTGGTAGGGCCCTACTTATAGGGTCCCTTAGTATTTGCATTGAAGAAAGTAAAGATATCTGATAGCTGAATTTGCACCACTTGTTCTAGTGTAAAAACTTAACTTGGTTCTTCAAAGACTTCCTTCCTTTGAGCCTTTGTCCATGGTCTCACTCTCTTAGCAGTCTGTAAAATTACCTTTCTGGTAGCCATTACCTATTACCTCTGTCAAAAGAGTTGAGGAATTGGCTGCTCTTTCTTGTCAGGATCTCTTTCTGATCTTTGCATACAGATAAGGTAAAATTTAAAGAATGCTGCCTAATATTTCAAGAAAAGTTAAATTAGAATTTCACAGGTTCCAGCTGATTAAACTCTTGGCTTTTGTCCCAACCCTCCGTCATATGGAGACTCTTCAGCAGGCACTGGACATAATATAGGCACTGAAGTCCTATCTGCATGTGGCTGACAACCTTTGGCTCTTTTCAAGGAAGGAAAAAAAAAAAAGGGGAGAGGATGACACTTCTAGGTTAAAACTAGTAGTATGGCTAGATCCTTGAAAATTATTTAGTAGGGAGTATGTCCAGGCAATCGAGAGAGATGGATAACTATAGTAGGCTCATGGCTACTTCTTGGACTGAAAGGGAGTCAGTGTCCATGGATGAAATCTAGCAGGCTGCACCTTTGCTTGCTATTCGTGAGCAGACGGCCTTAAACTCTTTTATTTCTAATTAAAATACTAAAGTTTAAAGCGAGAAGGGACCACCAGATCTAGTCTCACCACCTGTGTATCACAGGCCACTAGCACCCACATGCTGAACCCAACAATCAAATTTAAATCCAAGTGTTGTAGTAGCCTACAGGAGACTAGACTGTTATGTGCAACTGGGAGAGCTTGTGGAGGGAGTGAGGTGCACCAATGCCTGAGTCTCCTGCAGTGGTAGGGAAAATTAAGTGAGATATTCCCAGATAATCCTGGCATATAACCTTTACCTCCACACTGCAGAGGAAGACAACCCCAAGGTCACTTTCCAAGGCAAATTCCTCCTGACCAGGGAGCGGCTGCTCTGTTCTAGCATCACAGCGGCCCCAAGTGGGAAAAGGCGGAACTGCAGCAGCTTTCTGGCAGAAGTTATTTTCTGCGGGGGAAAAAAAATGCACGGCACATGAATTATGAGTGCACACAGTGGCACAGATTTCCTCCATGAGTAGAGTCTGTAGCATTTTCCTACACATTTTTTTCCTTATTTGGGATGCAAATTTCAGATGTCTTTTCTGTGACTGAATTCTAGAAATTTCAAATTTCCTCCATATTTAACTCCTAGAGCTCTTCAATCTAGTTGATTTCTTTAAATAATTCCATTAATTTCGTCAGATCAGCCCGTTTGAAATTAAAAAACCCATAGCTGATGACCTGGCTTTGAATTATCCTTCCATTTAATTTAAACTGAATCAACATATGATAATTCTATCTGTTATTTCGTGCAACCAGTTCTTCTGTGATGTTCTTACTACTTACAAAACTGAGTATAATTGTAGCAACAGAGGGGGAAATACCTGTTCTTCTTCGAGTGCTTGCTCATATCCATTCCAGTTAGGTGTGCACGCGCCGCGTGCATGTTCGTTGGAGACTTTTACCCTAGCAACACTTGGTGGGCCAGCAGGGCGACCCCTGGAGTGGTGCCACCATGGCGCCCGATATATACCCTGCCGGCTCATCCGCTCCTCAGTTCCTTCTTACCGCCCGTGTCGGTTGTTGGAACAGTGGAGCGTGGCTTAGCTGATCTCCACCTCCCTAGCTCTTCGCTCGTTTATATAGTTATTGTGTACACAGTTAGTTTTCTATAGTTCTAATTAGCATTTATATTAGTAATTCTTACAGTAGTTATGTATATAGTTTGAGGGGATTGGGGACTAGCCCCTTCTCCTCCCCTGGTATCGGGGCCCATGCCCGGTTCACCGGGCTTCAAACCCTGCACGGCCTGTCATCGGTCGATGCCTACAGGAGACCCGCACAACTCCTGTTTAAAGTACCTGGGCGAATCCCACCTTGCGGATAAGTGCTGAATCTGCAAGGCTTTCAAGCCCCGGACGAAGAAAGAGCGGGACATTCGCCTTAAGCAACTTTTGATGGAGGCAGCTTTAACTCCTCCATCCTCCGCACCGACTCCGGCACTGGTGAGGAGTGCTCCCTCCACACCAGAGCGCATGGTTCCTATAAGGACTTCTTGGCACCAACCTTCACCGGCTCAACCTTCTGGCTGGCACCGATCCCTCTCACCGAGGAGCAAGAGGCACAAGGCTCCTGCGGCACCTGTATCTACGCCGCAGTCGGAGTGTACATCCAAGGCGGACCGCCCTGCACCGTCAACTGCTGCGGCACCGCTTGCCTCCGCACCGTTGATTCTGGTCTCTCAGGAGCTGTCGAGTCTGGTGCCCACCGGCTCCCCAGCCCACGCTATGGTCGAGCTCGTCGTGCCCTCGACCCTGGAAACCTTCTCCGCAGCTCGGGAACTGATTGCTCTGATGGAGCCTGCGCTGCCCCAATCCCCGGCACCCGCCGGTGCGGGTTCAGTCATTGGGCAAACCTGCAATGATGAGGCTATCTTCGCCGGGCACTGCAGAACGCTGCCGGTCCCGATCCAGGTCCCGCGGTCACTCTCGGTCCCGCCATCGCTCCCGATCCTGGCGCCGCTCGCAGTCCCGGTACCACTCTCCATCCCGGTACTGGTCGTACTTGCGGCACTGCTAGAGATCCCGGTCTCCATCGCGGTACTCTCCGCACCAGTCCATACCTCTCGCAGCCGATCTCAGCATGGAGATGTGAGGCACCGGTCGACCTCCCGGCACCGCGCTGGTCGCAGGTCCCGGTCCCACTCCCAACTCCGCTACGACTCTCTGTACCATTTGCCAGTACCGCACAGACGGGAGTCCAATGGACGCAGAGACCTGGTCCAATCGACTTCGGCTCCTCCGTGGCCCTCGCGTCATCCATCCGTCTCCTCCCATGTGGATAGTGCCTCCTACGGGGACTCAGATACACATGCCCACGGCCCGGACCACGGACCTCATCAGTAGTCCTTTTGGACACCTTGGGCGTATCATCAAGCCCAAGGCGAACCAACTGGCCCATCACGCTCCGGTCACTCAGAGCACCGTGTGCCAGAGGCCGCCGTCAGCCGACCTCCCCCCACTGGTACAGAGGAAACCAGTGCACACGCGCCGGACCCTCATGACCTTCCGGACACGGAGATCCCCCTGGACCAGGTGTCAGTGCAGGACCTGCTCGTCCCGGGGCTGTCATCCTCCTCTTCCCCGGATGAGGCAGTAGCGGGGACATCATCATCGGGGCCACCTCCGATTGACCTCTGGTCACACCAGGACCTTCTGTGGCGTGTCGCCCAGAACATCAGTCTGCCGGTAGAGGAGGTTCCAGAGGTGGAGGACCCGGTGATAAGCATCTTGTCTGCGGAAACACCCACCAGAGTAGCTCTCCCCTTCATCCGTTCGATCCAGGCTAGAGCAGACACTATCTGGCAATCCCTGGCTTCCATCCCACCTACAGCCAAGGGGGTCGAACAGAAGTACATGGGGCCTTCCAGGGGGTATGAGTACATCTACGTGCACCCCACTCCCTGTTCACTGGTGGTACAGTCCGTCAACGAACGGGAGTGCCACGGCCAACAAGCCCCCATGCCTACATCTAGGGAGGCCCGGCGCATGGATTTGTTGGGACGGAAAATCTATTCCGCGGGAGGTCTCCAACTCCGCATAGCGAACCAACTAGCCCTCCTAGGCAGATACAGTTACAATACCTGGGAGGCTGTTGGAAAGTTTGCCGAGTTGGTCCCGCAGGATTCCTGCCAGGAATTCACAGCACTCCTGGAGGAGGGGAAGAGAGTCGCGAGAACCTCCTTACAAGCCTCGTTAGACGCCGCCAATTCGGCGGCTAGAACGGTCGCTTCTGGCATAGCCATGCGCTGTATATCATGGTTGCAAGTGTCCGGCCTGCCACCTGAGTTGCAACATATGATACAAGACTTGCCGTTTGATGGATAAGGCTTGTTCTCACAAAAGACGGATCCCAGACTACAGAGTCTGAAGGACAACGGAGTAATTATGCGTTCGTTGGGAATGCATATGCCTCAGACTCAGACAGTCCTTCTGCTCCCAACCTCAGCGCCCTTACCCCCAGCCTCGGCCAAGGCAAGACTTTGCCAGAAGACGAGGTCGTACTAATCGCAGGCGTCAGTCTGGACCTCAAGGGGGTAACAATTCCGGTCCCACCAAACCAACACTGGGACCCAAACCAAACTTGTGAGAGTGCGCCCGAGAGCAGTGTACCAGTTGCCTCCCCAGATCCCTTTCAGTTCTACAGCTGCCTTTCCCCATTCCTTCCTGCGTGGTCCCAGTTGATGTCAGATCGTTGTGTCCTACGCACGGTGGAGCTTGGATACCATCTTCAGTTTGTTTCACCCCCTCCCTTCCAACCCCCCTCCTCGTCCCTCTTCAGGGACCCCTCTCACGAGCAACTCCTCATCCAGGAGGTCCGCAAGCTCCTCTCAATCGGAGCTATAGAGGAGGTACCGGAGGAATTAAGGGGCAAGGGGTTTTATTCCTGATATTTTCTCTTTCCCAAGGCGAAAGGGGGCCTCCAGCCTATCCTAGACCTGCGAGGACTGAACAAATTAATCAAAAAGTTCAAGTTCCGCATGGTATCCCTGGGAACCATTATTCTTTCCCTGGATCCCGGAGATTGGTATGCCGCTCTCGACATGCAGGATGCATATTTCCACATAGCAATTTATCCCTCTCACAGGCGGTATCTGCGCTTTGTGGTAAACCATCGACACTACCAGTTTACTGTCCTCCCCTTTGGCCTCTCCTTGGCCCCTTGTGTCTTCACGAAGTGTATGGCGGTTGTCGCTGCTTCTCTGCGCTGTCGTCGGATACACGTCTTCCCTTACCTCGATGACTGGCTTATCCGAGGGGCCTCCGAGGCACAAGTCATCGCCCTGTGGCCATTATCAAGGACCTCTTTCTGCGTCTAGGACTGATCATCAATCTAGACAAGTCCACTCTGGTGCCTACACAGAGGATAGAGTTTATCGGGGCAATGCTGGACTTCAACCTTGCAACGACCAGTTTACCCCCCCACCGGTTTCAGGCCATAGTCTCCCTTGTCCAAAGTCTTCAGAGTTTTCCAACAACCTCTGCCCGCACTTGCCTTGGTCTTCTCGGTCACATGGCTGCATGCACATTCGTTACAAAGCACGCCAGGCTGTGAATGCGTCCTCTCCAAATCTGGCTCGCCTCCGTCTATCGGCCGTGCAGAGATGCCATAGACATCATTCTGACAGTTCCGCCGAGCGTTCTCGGCTCCCTCGACTGGTGGCGAACGTCTTCCTAGGGTGTGTGCAGGTTGACCGTTCCATCCTCCCCAGCCCTCCGTGTCCCTAACAACGGACGCATCCTCTCTGGGCTGGGGTGCTCACCTAGGGCACCTGCGCACCCAAGGCCTTTGGTTGTCCCAGGAGTTGACGCTACACATCAATGTCCGCGAACTGAGAGCGGTCCGGCTGGCGTGCCAAGTGTTCCAGCGCCATCTGCAGGGCCGTTGTGTTGCAGTATTCACAGACAACACAACGGCCATGTATTATATAAACAAACAGGGAGGGACATGGTCTTCCCCCTTGTATCAGGAAGCAATACAACTGTGAGACTTCTGCATAGCTCGCTCCATAGACCTAGTAGCCTCCTTCCTCCCGGGAGTCCGGAACATGCTCGCAGATCATCTGAGCAGGTCCGTCCTGATGCACGAGTGGTCTATCCGTCCGGACATTCTCCATTCAGTTTTCCGGAGGTGGGGCTTTCCCCACATAGATCTCTTTGCCTCCCGGGAGAACAGGAAATGCCAAGTGTTCTGCTCCCTACAAGGTCGCTCCCCGGGCTCCCTGTCGGACGCGTTCCTCATTCCTGGATGGGCCACCTCTGTTATGTCTTCCCACCGTTTCCTCTTGTCCACTGAGTTCTGCTCAAGATCCGCAGGGACAAAGCCCGCCTTATCTTGATCACTCCGGCTTGGCCGAGGCAGCATTGGTACACCATGCTGCTCGACCTGTCTCTGTCAGACCTGATTCCCCTACCACTCTGCCCGGACCTGATCACGCAGGACTTCGGCAGGCTGCACCACCCGTACCTGCAGTCCCTTCATCTGACTGCATGGCTGCTGGCTGGTTGAGCCAATCAGAGTTGCGTTGTTCCGCCGCAGTGCAACAGGTGCTGCTGGGAAGCAGAAAGCCCTCCATGCGATCAACATACCTTGCTAAATGGAAGTGCTTCTGTCACTGGTGCGCTCAGCAGGACCTTTCTCCGCAGTCTGTATTAGTCCCCACCATCTTGGACTGTTTATGATCTCTCAAAGAGCAAGGTCTAGTGATCTCTTCTCTAAGAGTGCACCTTGCAGCTGTTTCCACATTCCATCCTGGGGAGGCTGGCAGTTCCGTTTTCTCCCATCCTATAGTTTCCAGATTCCTCAAGTGCTTGGAGCGACTCTACCCTAGGTCAAACGCCCAACCCCTACCTGGGACCTGAACCTCGTCTTAACCAGGCTCATGGGGCCCCCTTTGAGCCTTTAGCCACATACTCGCTGCTGTAATTGTCCTGGAAGACAGCGTTCCTAGTCGCTGTCACCTCGGCTAGACGAGTCTCAGAACTTCGAGCTTTGACTGTGGATCCTCCGTATACGGTGTTCCATAAGGACAAGGTACAGCTGCGACCACACCCTCGTTCCTCCCCAAGGTCGTCTCCTCCTTTCACATTAATCAGGACATCTTCCTGCCAGTCTTTTTTCCAAAACCACATTCATTGCGATGGGAACAGCAGCTGCATACTCTGGATGTCCGCAGGACTCTCGCGTTTTACATCGAGAGGACCAAACCCTTCCAGCGTTCATCTCAGCTATTTGTAGCGGTGGCAGAACGTATGAAGGGCATGGCAATCTCTTCTCAACGGATTGCATCTTGGGTGACGTCCTGTATTCGGGCATGCTACGACTTGGCTTATGTTCCGACTGGCCATCTCACCGCTCACTCTACTTGGGCTCAAGCCTCATCGGCCGCGTTCTTGGCCCATGTTCCCATACAGGAAATCTGCCACGCGGCCACCTGGTCTTCCATCCACACCTTTGCATCGCACTATGCGTTGGTCCAACAGTCCAGAGATGATGCTGCCTTCGGCTCAGCAGTCTTACATTCCACAACGTCTCGCTCCGACCCCTCCGCCTAGGTAAGGCTTGGGAATCACCTAACTGGAATGGATATGAGCAAGCACTCAAAGAAGAAAAGACGGTTACTCACCTTTGTAATTGTTGTTCTTCGAGATGTGTTGCTCATATCCATTCCACACCTGCCCTCCTTCCCCACGGTCGGAGTAGCCGGCAAGAAGGAACTGAGGAGCGGATGGGCTTGCAGGGGTATATACTGGGCACCATGGCGGCGCCACTCCAGGGGTCGCCCTGCCGGCCCACCGAGTGTTGCTAGGATAAAAGTCTCCGAACATGCACGTGGTGCGCGCACACCTAAGTGGAATGGATATGAACAACACATCTCGAAGAACAACAGTTACAAAGGTGAGTAACCGTCTTTTTTTATGGAAGTGGAAAGGAGCAGCCTTTTCCTCATGTGTGGTGGTCCTACACAGAGTCAATTTATAAGGTCAGGCCAAAATTATTTTTTGTAAGTGTTGTGTATCAGTAGCTTATAATCAATCAGACTCTTATGCCTTTGTAATAACATACAGGAAGTTTGACGTGATAAAGTTGCATTAAGGATTTGCCTGTTAATTGAGTGTTTTTAAGTATCGTATTGTAGCTGTAATGAAAAATGCTGTCACAACAAGAG
This sequence comes from Gopherus flavomarginatus, assembly GCF_025201925.1. Classification (NCBI taxonomy): domain Eukaryota; kingdom Metazoa; phylum Chordata; order Testudines; family Testudinidae; genus Gopherus; species Gopherus flavomarginatus. The sequence goes on from NC_066625.1 coordinate 50,462,177, forward strand.
GAATATAAATGTATAGGGATGCTCTGTGCTGATTGTTACCAAGAGGCAATTTATCTTGTATTATATAGCAACCTTTATAGCACATATTGTTTTTAAAATGTAGACATTTTATTTATTGTAGTATTGTATATTGTTAGAGATATTGGCAAAGCAGAATCAGTAAATACTGGAATATACTCTACCAAATACCCCCTTTCTCTGTGCTGGTAGGTATCTTAAGGTAGCATGCCTGCACCTGTTTCTCTTTGGGTCACAGACAGACCCCTTTGCTTATATAAATCTGGAGATCCTGACACCAAACCCAGTTGCACATAGATGAGTTCTGAGACCATTTACATACAGTGCAAGAATATTAGGCAAGGGAATAGGTACAGGCCAAAAGGGGCTGGGGGACTGATGGGAATTAAAGATCACCTGTGAAACAGTTAAAATAAACAAAAAGAACAATTCCTTCCTCTACCCTGGAGGTGCCCAAAACCATGACTTGCCAGCTAAGTTCTTTAATCACCAGTGATTCTGGTGTTACACACAAAGCGGAGATGCACTAGCCTGGTAAGGTGCACTGCTTGCTGTCTGCTTGGTCTGGACCTCTGGCCTCCACTGCTCTTTGGCTACTTCATCTTCCCTGAGGACACATGCAAGTCTTCAACCAAAGTGGTCAGTAATCGCAGTCGAGCAGTGTCCATCACAGTCCTGTTCCCCAGGCTCACTCACACCCGCATCCAAGGCAACACAGCCCTTCTTCCTTCCACCGGTGCCCCCCTCTCTACCATTCCCTCCCACAAAGATGGTGCTGTTCCCAACTAACTGGAAGCCTCTGGCTTCTTGCCTCTCTTGGTCATTGATCATCCAGGACTTGGCTGCTCACACTTAGGTGCCATCTACTGGCTTATGACAATACTATAGAGAACAGTATTGTACTGACCCAATAGAATGGACAAAATCACCATCAAGTTGGTTCTAATAAATCCTTTTGTATTTCAGGGATTGATTTTTTTTCCCCCTCTATGTACTGGTAGTGTGTGTAATGATGCATGCAGGTGTAAGGTTGCCTAGGTATTTCCATTCTAAAAGGCCTTTTCTGTGGCTTACATCTTATCAAACTACTGTATCACCTTATAGGCTGAAATTTTTCAGGTGGGGTCAGTGTCTAGGGATGAATTTTTCTAATGAACAAAATTAGTTGTCACCTTTGAGTATAAAGAGTGAAAAAATACCCTTGTTGTCATTACTAACCCTTGTTTAACAACCGTGCTTGACAACTCTAGCAGTTCAGTGTGTTGGAACATAAACTTGAACTTTAGCATGAAGAGAATCCTTAGACTGAACACATGCCTTCTAATGGCCTGGTGAAATCTGAACTTTTATGGATTTTTTTTTTAAATCAACACTTCAAAAAAAAAAAAAAAAAGAAGAAACAGTAGCTGGAAATTAAAAGTTAAGGCAGTAGCTCCATCATTAGGTCAGTCTACACTTAAAATCCTGCATTGCTTAAGAAAAGATGTTTCTATGCCAATGGGAGAAGTTCTTCCATCAGCATAGTTAATCCTCCTCCATGAGAGCTGGTCGCTATGTCGACAAGAGAAGCCCTATGTTGACATAGTGGCGTCTACACTGTGGTATAGGTTGATATAACTGCATCACTCACAGGTGTGGATTTTTCACATCCCTGAGCAACAATTATACTGGTGTAAATCTAGTGTAGACCGAGCCTTAGAAAGAACCCCCTTTTCCCCCCTAGATATTGCAGCACATGTAGACTGGTTTGGCGATGTTAATTTGTATTAGGGCATGTCTATACTAGAAAGTTAAGTTGACCTATGTTAGGTCAACTCACAACCACAGTAATTACTGTGGTGGTTCATGTCCACACTTCCCCCCACGTCTGTTGGTGGTGTGCATCTTCACTGACTTAAGAGGGGCAGTCGGTGGGGGCGGGGGCCGAGAGCCTGGGCTTGCTGCTCCATATGCAGCTCGCTTCTGGAAGCCCAGCTGCCCTCCCAGGCTCTCGGCTCCCTGCTTCCCTCCCCCTAGCTCTTCCCACCCCCCAGCCAGGCTCTCGGCTCCGTGCTCCCCACAGGGAACCTGGCAGTTTCACCAAGGCTCTCGGCTCCCTGCTGGGAGCCTGACTGCGGCAGGGAACAGGGAGCCAAGAGCCCGTGGGGCAGTTGGGCTCTGGTGGCGGGGAGTGAGGAGCCTAAGGGACTCCCTGCAGCACCAGAGCTCCCTGCAAGGAGCCTCCAGGTAGTAGCGCAGCTGAGAGTGAGGAGCTGGATGGATGCAGCCTGGGCAGCAGCTGGGCTGGGAACTGGGTGGCTATGGTTGGGCTGCAGCTGGGCTGGGAGTGGGGAACTGGGGCAGCCAGGCTTGCTGGAGCCTCCTACCCGTCCCACGGCTTTTTTGTCAATTTTATGGCTCCAGTATGGAGCCATGAAATTGACAAGAATGATAGCAGACAGCCAACAGCCATTGTAAGGCACTGCATGGACACTGCATCATCCTAACTACACTGATATAAACCCTGTGCCTCTCATGGAGGTGGAGGAGTTATGTTGGTGTACTAGGGTACTGACACCGGTGGGAGCAAGGCTGTGGTCTGTACACTGACATAATTAGGTTGATGTAAGCTGCCTTATGTTGACCTAACTCTTTAGTGTAGACCATGCTTAATATCTTTCAGCCACTGTCCCTGGTCACAAAATCATCAGCTGCTGAGAGAGATGAAACGTCTTAGCACACGAGAGTAGGGAATGAGTTTTCAGCCTTTGAACTTAATTGGTCAGTAAGAACTAGGTGCTCACTGTTATTTCTTGACCACACAGAACATTTTTTTTAAGTTATGCTTTTTCAGTTTTCCTTAAAAATAAATACTGGCTTAACTAAGCATTAGATAACCCATTGAGATTCTGTCTCAAATGATCTAAGTTTTACTGAATATTTCAGTTGTGCATATATAAGCGTCTCATGAGTCTTGTGAGCCCAGGGACATAGTTTAAACTGTCTTAATGATTTTAACTATATATCTATCACAGTAATAGGTATAGGCTACTAGGATAGATACCCAAAGTGTTTTTGTGCCATGACACATGTACTTTACCATATACAAGTCTGAAAGGACCACAGGAAGTGCCTCTGAATAACATGCTGTTCATAGCAAGAATAATGTAAAGGCTGTTTTGATTTGGAAGGAATTCTGTTGACTTAGTACAGGGCTGATCATGCTGACCTAACGTGGATTTCTTTAAAAGCTATGCTGAGGGCCTCTTATTACATTTTCCTCTTCAACAATTAAAATTTTTCATTTTAACATAGTTTGGGGGAGGTGTTCAATGCTGCTATGGAGAATGCTGTAATTACAAGAATTTAGATTTCTTTATTTTAATAGTTAAAAAGTAGAATATATATTTCTAGAGATCTATGTCTAATTCCTTTAACCTGAATAAATGTTCAGGAATTTTTACTAGTATAGGGATAGGAAAGAGTCTAATAATCTCCTAGTGAATCTGTAGAGAACAGATTGAAATTCAAGATCCTGCAGTACAATTGCAAACTTTACAATTTGAAGTTTGAAAACTGCTATAATATTATATTTGAATTTGAGAGTTGCAACAGCGCAAAAGTTCCTTGTTAGCCTGAGCCTGAGCTCTGGGACCCTTCCGTTTTGCAGGGTCCCAGAGTCTGGACTCCAGCCTAAGTCCAAATGTCTAAACTGCAATTAAATAGCCCTTTAGGCCAAGTCAGCTGCCAGGGGCCAGCCACAGGTTTTTAATTGCAGTATAGACATAGCCTTAGAGCCATGACTAAACTGGTCCCCCAGTAACCTCAGTGACACGGTCTGCACACCATCAAGTATACTTTTTGGAACACTTTTATGAAGCCCAGATTTAATCTTGTGAGAGGCAGAAGTAAGGGTGTTTTCAGTTAAATACCCACACTTAAGGGACAAATTTGTTTAGGTCTCACCCACCAGTTTCAGAGTGTGCTGCAAGATACACTGGTTTAAACATATATTTTCCCAAACAATGTCAAAGTGACATCAGACACAAAAGGAATACATGGCGGCCAGAGATTTTCTTTTAGGTCTTTGTGTGCTTTTTCCAGCTTCAGTTAAAGCCTCTCTCAGGGCATCCATCAGGGCTGCAGAGACTAAGACTATGTCTATCATTTAAAACGTTTGTCGCTCAGGGGTGTGAAAAAAACATAACATTGAATGGCAAAAGTTTTATTGACAAAAAGTGCCAGTGTAGACAGTGCTTCATCAGCAGAAGATGCTCTCCTGGCAATGAAGCTACCACCCTTTGTTGGCGATCATTTTCTTTTGTCATCCTGATGACAAAGAGGAGCTACACTGCATACCTGACAGTGGAGTGGCTGTAGCTGTACCGATGCAGCTGCACTGCTGTAAGATCTCTTGTCTAGCCACTCTATCCCGACAGGAGGGAGCTCTATAGCACAACAGGGTCCTGGTTTAGGTTTAGGGCCAGTAGGCCCTATGCTACATTATAAATCAAGGGTGGGCAAACTTTTTGGCCCAAGGGCCACATCTGGGAATAGAAATTGTATGGCGAGCCATGAATGCTCACAAAATTGGGTTTGGGGTGCGGGATTGGGTAAGGGCTCTGGTTGGGAGTTCGGGCTCTGGTTGGAAGTTCAGGCCCTGGGGTAGGCCCAGAAAATAGGAGTTCAGGGTGTGGGAGGAGGCTTCAGGCTGTAGCGGAGGAGAGGGATATGGGGTGGGGTGGGGGGTGCAGTCTCCAGCTGGGGGTGTGGGCTCTGGGGTTTGGGGTGCAAAAGGGGGCTCTGGGCTGGGATTTAAGGGGTTTGAAAGGCAGGAGGGGGATCAGGGTTGGGGCATGGGGAGAGGCGCGGGGTGCAGACTCTAGGCGACACTTACCGCAAGCAGCTCCCAGAAGCAGCAGCGTGTCCCTTCTCCGGTTCCTATGCAGAAGCGTGGCCAGGTGGCTCTGCATGCTGCCTCTTCCACAGGCACCGCCCCCACAGCCCCCTTTGGCATGCCGGAGGGGGCCATTGGAACGGGGCCATTGAAGTGCATAGGAGCCAGGGGGGTCCATACCACTGCTTCCAGGAGTTACGTGGAATGGCCCTGGACCCTGCTCCCCATCTGGAGCACCGAAGGGGGGCCATGGCGTGACTTCTGGGAGCCTCATGGAGTTGCCCCTGACCCTGCTCTGGAGCGCCAGAGTGGGGCCATGCTGTGGCTTCCGGGAGCCGCGTGGAGCGGCCCCCCGACCCTGCTTCCCGCGGGGCTGGAGCAGGGCAAGCCCCAGATCCTGTTCCCCAGTGGGAGCTCAAGGACTGGTTTAAAATGGCCCACAGTCCAGTTCCGGCCCGTGAGCTATAGTTTGCCCACCTCTGCTTTAAATAATGACCATGATAATAATTCCAGTATACAAGCCTCATTCATTCTCATAAGTGAATAGTGTGAACAATTTATTTTGTGTTTCAGTACATTATATTTTTGAGTTTCATGTGCTGTTATGATAGCTAGGTAAGTCAGTGCTGGCACTTACTTGTTCTATTACATGAAAAACTTTACTTTTTCACTGATGTCTTAATGCACTCACACTGTTTGCAAAAAAGAACTTATGATACAAGATTCAGCCTCAGAAATCGCTTGACATGATGTAATAAAGCCTCCTTCAGCTTTCTTCTTCACCCTCTCCAGTCTGGCATTCACCCTCTCCACTGAAATTGTCTTATTAGAAGTCATTAATAACGTGTTTTAAAGCCAAAAAGTTCCTACATAGTCTTTTCAGTATTTCCTGGCACAGACATTGTTGATCAGCTGCTTGGCTTTGGCACTGGCTCTCTTTACTGGACTTCTTGTTCTTTTCTTGCTGACCATTTGTTTAATGTTATATTTCCATTTCCCTTTCTCTTTCTTTCCGTCTTTCTGTTTTTCTTCCCTCTTATACTCACTTCTGGGAGACTGGGTACATTCCCATAGTTTGTCCCCTTTTCCCACACAAATTTCACTGTTTTCAGGCTCCGAATTAACAAAATAGAGTTCTGATACTTTACAACCTGTAATTCATAGAAATGAATGCTGTTAGGGAAAGGAGAGATTCCAGAGGTCTCTTCTAGTGCTTGGAGGTCTTAAGATTTCAGATGAGATACAGAACTGAAGTCCTGACCACATGGAAAAAGGGTCAATAACAGAATTTTGGGTTATCCCAGATTAGAGAGGGGTGATGGTCCCATTGAAAGAGATGCTGAAGGATAGTGAGAGAGGCAGGAGAGAACAGTATCTCAAAAGCCCAAGAAGGGTAATATGTGAAGGAGAGGATAGATGTTGTCAAAAACAACATAGGGTTGGGGAGTGGCAAATGAAGGTGGAGTAGAGGCTTTGAGATTTAGCCAGAAAGAGGACACTAGAGAATTTAGCAGGAGTGGTTTCAGTAGAGTTGAGGTGAGTGGAAGCCAGATTGGAAGGAATTAAAGGCAGAGTTGAATGGGAGGAAATCTATGCATAGATGAGTCTGTAGTTGAGAAGCAGGTAGGGTGGAAGGATAAGGTATTTTGAGGATATAGAAGACCAAGTCATATATATGTATTGTGAGAAGAAGGAGCCAAAGGACAATGAGAGACTGAGAGGAATTTGAGGGTAGGGATTAGCAGCAGAGTAATGGAGGAGAGAAAGCAGAAGTGATGGGGTCAATGGAATAGAGTATGAGAGGAATCTCAAATGTGCATGTATTGATCTTTGACTCTTTCATCAGTGTTTCCCAAAAGGTCATCCATTTTTTCAATGGTTCAGGTACCTTGGTAGATTTTTTTGCAAGTCCAATGCTTGCAATTTTTAGTGTAAGTCCCATTATATATATTTTTTTCTTAAAGCCCCAGCTTCTGGAATCATGTGATTATATGAGAATCTCATCTTTTATTTAAAATAGTAATTTTTTACTCCTGGTTGTGGGGGAAAAGTTTCAAAACATGAACCATAAAGACTCAAAACCCCAAGGCAATAAAAAAGAACCCCAAACATTTTTTTTAAATCTCATGCTATTTAATATCAATTTAATGCTTTTTTGTGACCAGACTTTTATGATTTTTTAACATTTCAGATTGACAATATTGATTTTTTTGTAAACCTTTTCAAATGACCTAACACAGCTTTTAAGATTTAATATACTTTAAAGTCAATTCCAGCCAAATCAAAATAACTTTCTGTTTAAAAATGTGGTAGGAACTTACAGGAGCAAAACCATAACTTGTCTGGAGCTAAATTTTTGGAATTCTTGAATCGGTGTCTAGTCCAGACTGGATGTATTGCTCATACAGAGGAGTATTTAATTTTTTTTCTTCAAAATGTTGAGCCCTGGCCAGTAAAAGCTCTGGCCTTGCCTAGAATTTTAGGAATGCTCTTTATGGAGTTTTGCCAATAAGCAATCACAGCTTTGCACCAATCAGTTAGCAGAGGGAAATAATATGGACAGAACAGAATTTGTTTTAGTGAAATAGTTATAGTTTATTCACACTTTTCCAAGGTGGTACTGTTACATTTCATACAATCTTGCTGGCTTTACAAGAACACAGTGTACAGTTCAAATATATCTAGACTTGCTCATGTATAAGGTGCCTTAATAGGATTTTTTATAACCTAGTCACTCTTTTAACGAGACCTCATGAATTAAACAAACAAACAAAAATTAAATTGCCTCAAGTTAACACTCTACTGTTCTTTTTAGCTAGTTGGTAACTGTATTTTCAGAATGCCTCTGCCCTAAGATATATGAAGATCTCTCATATATAAAGGAGTAATACAGAAAATATGAATAATTGACATCACAGGTCCCATAATAGGTAATATTACCTATAATCGTTTCCATGGACTCTCAGGTCATAAGACAGGTTGGCCTGCTGTGTAAAGCCAAAAGAAAAAATGTCATTAAGCCCACAGCTTACGAAGATGGAGAATTCATGCAGCTCACAACTCCGACTCTCACAGCTCCCTATACTTAGTCAGTACCTCTATTCCCTACATGAGAACACACAACCTAAGGAAGCTTACTCCATTCCTAGTGACTGTGACTGCTACATCTGCCTATGGGGAGATGGGGTGGTTTTTGTAAAGAAAATAACCTGCAGAGGTGGTGGATTGTGAGGGGAAGTGAAGAGGTCTCTCTCATCTTCAGTCTAATAATAGGCTTACAAAAACGGACATTTGCAGAGGAGGTATGTGAGGTGGTTAATTTTTTCCTTTGACCGTTCTCAGAAATGAGTGTTTCAGCTTCTGAGACCTGCTGGTCTTTTGAGAATTTTTCTCTGACTACCCCTGCCAAGCAGAATAGAAATTTCTGCCCTTAAGATACTGGAGGACTTCCAGAGCTGCTCAGTGCAACCCTCAACGTAATTTCCTTGCTTCTGATTTGGAGTACACCAAGAATATATGACAAGGCTTGTGGAAAGGGGACAGGAAGAAGTACTGTACCCTGTCTGATTGGGGGAGCATCTCCTATAGTTGTAGTTTCCTTGAGCCAGTAGGCTGACTTACTACTGGATAGAACCCTTCCTAAATAACAATCATAAGAAATAGACTTAATTTCTCTCTCTGAAACAATGATCTAATCACTTTAATACAGTACAGTACAGAAAACTAGAAAGCCAACTGATCATAAAACCTCAATAGTACTGGTATTTGGTTAATTTTTTATAGAAATATGAAAGGGTGATAGAGTACGACTGGCTTGTCATGTGGCTGGTTTTTTTATATTGTTGCTTGCTGATGCAAACTCCCTTACATGAATAATACCAATTTGTTTTAAACGAAGTTTGTTTCAGTCACTTAGCATATGGGTTTTGTGGCCTTGAATTTCAGTCTTATTCCAGAAAAGGTTCATAAAATTAAATGAATATTATTAATAATAAATATTTAAGTACAAGCCATATTCCAAACACAGAATTATTGTTCTGAGTTTATTGATTTTATTCAGAGGACACCTGGGGCAATGTGCTGACTGACATGGAATATAAACACATGCTGCTTATTAGACTGGTACTCTTGCTCTGCACTGCTGAACTGCTCTAGCTTTTATCTGAGCTGTTAGGGTAAGACAAATTGAAGAACATAGGTAAATCCTTCAACTCATGTATCAGAGGGGTAGCCATGTTAATCTGGATCTGTACAAGCAGCAGAGAGTCCTATGGCTCCTCATTGACTAACAGACGTTTTGGAGCATGAGCTTTCGTGGGTGAATACCCACTTCGTCGGATGCGTGCGACTGTGGTTCAACTCATGTATATAATAGTTTAAATAAAGGAGAATTTCTGCACTGTAACCTTGGAATGTCCATTTCTGATTAGTATTCTTTCAAATCTATCTCTAGCTTCATTTAGATAAAAAATAATCAAGCAGTAAATTCCATTGTTGAAAAATTGGTATAGTATTTCAGTTTTGTTTCTTATTCTTAATATAATTTATTTGTGTAAATGCAAAACTTAGCTTAACCATGGAGTGGTAACTGGCATGTTTGTACTTAGATTTTGAACTCTGTTGTGCTAGAACAGGGGTTCTCAAACTGGGGGTCTGGACCCCTCAGAGTGTTGCAAGGTTATTGCATGGGGAGGGGGGTGGGGTTGCCAGCTATCAGTCTCCATCCCAAATCCCGCTTTGCATCCAGCATTTATAATGGTGTTGAATATATTAAAACTTTTTTAATTGATAAGAGGGGGGTCACACTAAGAGGCTTGCTATGTGAAAGGGGTCACCAGTACAAACCTTTGAGAACCACTGTGCTAGACACTGTGCCAAAACAGAGGGAGAGTCAGTCCCTGCCCCAATGAGTTTATAGTGTGAATAGACAAAACAGACAAAGGGTGGGAGAGGAGACAGGACTAGAGTGATGAACTGACTTGTCCAAGGTCACATAAAGGTCATTGACAGTGCCAAAAATAGAAACCAGATTTCCTGATTTCCAGTCCAGTGAGCTATCCACTCTAGACCATGTTGCAGTCTCTTTTTGTGTTGCTCATCTACGTGTTCTTTAAAAGACGAGAAAAGCTATTCATTAGTAGATTCATAAACTGCTGCAAAGAGAGAGAGAGTGTATTATTACGTAACTTACTGCTACTCATAACATTAATTAGACATGCATTTCTCTCCCTCCTCTCTTTTACAGTCCTGGTTCAAAGCATCCTTCTCTCATTGTTTGGGTAGTAGTATTTGTTTAGCATGCTTCTTAAAATTGTTTGTCTTTTGGATTTTTTCATCTACACCAGTGAAAAATATGTTCACAATTTCAAATGATATTTTATTTCAAGTGAGAGTTCTTGTTCTGTCCCATATTCTAGCCTTAAAAAAAAATCCCGTTGTTTTATTTTGAACTGCAAGGCAGGCTGGATACAGTATAGCTTTTAATACAGTGCTTAAGATAATGAAAGTTAGGGAATACTGAGTCAGTTTGCCATTGAGGCAGTGTTTTAAAATCCTGCATTTATAAATATTAACCTCACACATTTTTCTTACTAGTTTCTATCATAAATCTTGGCAGAGGATTGTATTGAAGTGATCAGCTCTGAACCAAAAGAGCATTCCTTGAAAATCAAAGCTAGTTATCAGGTGACCTAAAAAAGTAAATCAATAGCTTGTTGATTCATGACATGGAAATAAAGTTACCTTCTGTGCATTCTCAGATTGGTTGCTTCAGAATTTGGTAGAAAAGGTAGAAAATGTATTCAGTGTTTTTATTCTTTGAGGCGAAAATGTATGTGGAACTTTCATTTGATAATTTTAAAGGGACAGTATGTACAGACTACTGCAGCAGTATCATTTTTGTGTGGCAGGACTGTTTGGCGCAATCTAAGATGGCCTTGTGTGTAAAAGGAGGGAGGCGACCATCCTCTCTCTCTCTCGCGCGTGCGCACACAGTTTTTCTAAAAGATCTATTCTAGGAATTCTTCTGGGGAAATTCTATGGCTTGTATTATACAGGATGTCATACTAGATGATCACAATGTTCCCTTGTGGCTGTGGAGTCTATGAATCCATGAAACACATAGTTTTCATCAGATCACATATAAAACTGATTCCCATGTATATACTAGCACAACTTGCTTCTGTAATTGTAGAACTTTGTTTTAGTGATCAGTGGAAAATTAACATGGATCAAATTGAATTTTAACATCTTCCATGTGTTCACATTTGAAAAACAAGTAAGCCAGTTATTATGACATTAATAAATATGCCTCATAGTGGACTTATTGGATTTAATACTTCTTGTGATAATGGGCATCATGTTTCTTACTTCAATGATTTAATTAGAACCAAAATATATGCAAAACATAACTGCAGACTTAAGAGGATTGTTTTGTTGCAATATGTGATTTTGAGCCAGTACCCACAGTCAGAGAACTATTTGTTTCTATTTTATTGAGACTCATCCGGCTCCTTCTTGTTTTGAACAGCCATGGTTAAACTCCAGGCTCCGCTTGTCAGGATAATCCTGCGTTACTAGAGTCAAGAGGCCAGCTCTACTGTTCCTCCTGACCTAATAACTCAGGAACAGCTGCACTGGTTAGAAACAGCTTTGTTTTCTGATCATATTGGCTGGGGAGTCTTTACTGAACCAGAACTACTCTCATCAGTATGTATCACCAAATTAACGTTTCAGTAAATAGGTCAGTATTTCATGAAAATAGGTGGGAGAGATGCACGAGATGTAGGTGCAGTCCTGTAATGTCAAGCATTTCGCATCCTAAGAGGGAAAATAGAAGCATAACAAACTTTAACTTTTAAAATCTAGATAGCAATAGATTAGTGTAGACTATTGCTAATGAATTGTGTAAGAGTAAAAGTCTGTCCAGAAACTGAATTCCTGTTTATTCAAAAGATAATTTAGGAAGTATCAGTGCAAACATCAGTGTGGGGACCTTCTAAATTATTTCAGCCAATACTTTTGGGACTGGCCTCTACTGCATTAGGAAAGTAGAACGTTTCACTCTAGCTGAGCATTGATTTTTCTCACAGTAGAGGTTTATAATGGCATATGATGGTTTTGTTGTATGAAACTGTCGTACGGCTCCTTTCTACTTAAGACCTTAAGTTGGATGTAAACATGGTCCCCTGAGGTTCAGTGAGAAGCATTAAATCTATTAAATCGTTCAGCCACCCTTCTCCAGGTTTTTATCATTATTTGTGCAATGACAGCCAAGTCTCAAAAGCAAGCCTGTAATGTGCATGTAAGTAGGATATATGCAGCTTGTATTTTCTGAAACACAATGATAACATCTTCTCTTTATTGTGACAGGCTTTTGGAAATGCAAAGACAGCGCATAATAACAACTCCAGTCGCTTTGGCAAGTTTATTCAAGTGAATTACCAGGAAACAGGCACTGTGCGAGGGTAAGTGGCAGTCAGCAGCAGTTTAGGGTTTTGAACAGGGGTGTATTGTATGTAGTGATATTCTTACCTGCACAACATGAATGTAAACAGACTGAAAATATCCATATAATACGTGGCCTAGAAGGTTCATTATCTGCTTTATATTGGCCAGCTTTCTTATTTTACAGTCACTTATATGGGGATATAAGCAGAGTTTACCTGTTATGAACAGATGTTTATTGGTAAAGAAGCTTAAGTGTACATTTTAGCCTCATGACTCACAGGGATTTAGTCTATGGGAATTGCATGAGTAAACCCCTGTGATGAAAATGTAACCATATTCCTTCTCTTCATTCTTATAAGAAAATGTATTGGTTTGTTTTATCATTTATCACTGTATTGTTTTATTTTTGTTTCCCAGCAAAATAATGTCATACTTTATTGCCTGATTTTCAGAGGGGCTGAGAACCCACAGCTCCCACTTGCTTCAGAGACAGTTGTGGGCAGTCAACACATCTGAAAGTCAAGCCACTACTTTCCAACCTTTTTAGGCAATTTTTCACTCCCAACTTGCTTACCTTCTTTATTATTTATTTTTGTTTTAAACAAGCAGTTCAGCAATAAGTCCATTTTTTTAATGATGAGATTCTTCTATTTTAAAATATCCACTTAAATTAAACTCCAATGTCCTTCTCTATTATAATTAGATGGTTGCAGTGTCAGAAAAAGGATAACTTTCCCCTTTTATTTTGAATAAAGCTAAAAGACACATGGCCACTTCCTTAACTACACCATCAATTTATGTAGCACCTTTTCATGATACCTCTCTGCTGTGCACTAGTGGCATCCGTTGATTAATAGTACAGCTTTGAGAATAGCGATTCTTTCTTTGAGTGATAGTCCTTATGTGTATTCCACATGTGAGATACACATGCGCACCATGTGACTCAGTCCAGAATTTTTTGCAAGCAATATCCGTTGGCTCACACATGTGCTCACAAACTGAGGGCATAAACGGTGGTGTGGGATGACGCCTCTTCAGTTCCTTCTTACCATTGCATGGTCTGAGTTGGAATCTTTGGTGTCCGCAGCTTCTTTTTTTTACTGTGTCATTGCTGTAAGATATTATAAATAGTTAATTTTAATAGTTTTGATAGTATAGTCTACACAGGCAGATAGTAGAGCTAGTGTTTTTCCCTCCATTTCTTTCCCACGTAGAGACTCTCCCCACCCCCCCAAGAAGCTTGGAACTACGCCCAGAGTCCTGGGGTTCAAAAGTAGTGTTTCCTGCCCTTGCTTCTTTTCAGTGAGTGACAAACATCAACATTGCCTTTAGTGCTCATGAGATGAGGCTTATATTTCTACCAAGTACAGCGTCTGCCACTCTTTCCCCCCCAGAACTCATGAGTGTCAGGAGCTGAGACTCAGAAAACATCTCATGGAGAAGGTAATGAAACCCTAGTCAGACATGGGCCAGGGACCGCCCCCTGTACAAAGGTCTGACCAAGCAGGCAGTGCCTCTCTGAACTCGAGCTCAGGAACAGAAGCCAAGATGTTAAGCCTAAGGAGAAGTCTTCACATGAGAGCAAAGAGCACTTTCATAGACATAAGGACAAGCCATCTTCATCTAAAATGTCCCCAAAGAGAACAGATACCTCCCTGACCCCGTTAAAGTTGGGAGAGCTAGCGCACATGGGTGCTAAGGACTTAAGCCCAAGTAAATTTTCTGAACAGGAGAAGGAGGCGTAGAAGGATATGTTTCCAACTGTTCTAACAATGGCTCTGATGATGAAGGTTTGGGATAAACAGCTCTTGGTGCTCCCATCCATTTCCAGAGCTGATGCAGTACTGGTAGTGACACCCATGGGGCAAGCTGATTGCCACAATGACCAGGGAAGCTCTGGTTCCAACAGCTCTGCCAATGGACTCTCCTGGTTTCCCAGGGTCATCAGAGAGTTGTCTGTCCTCAGAGGACATCTTTGCTCTTATCTGCATTCTCCACTCCCATCAGAACTATCTCTATTCCAGTACATGGATATACCAAAGAAAGAGACTATCCTCACAAGGCAGCATCCTTTTCCTGTCCCATCTGCCAGCCTTGAGGTGCAACCATCAGTACTGTCGGTTCTGCCAGAGATAAGGTATCTAGCTTTCTCTGTGGACGAGGCTGAGGCCTCTAAGGATTCTCTGTGGCATTCGATGGAGGTGGCATGAGTCAGATACCCCAAAAGATCAGAGTTCTGACCTCCCACCATATATGATTGCCCAAGAGACAGGTAGTGCCCTATGCCATGTGGTCCTCCTCTGCCATTTGATCCTTTCTACTGACAACATTTGGGGGCCATGGGAACCCTGCACTAGACACCTGGAATCAGTTCAGAAGTTCTATTTGCCATTGCCCAGACACCCACAATCAGCCCCATCAGAATATTCAGAAGTGGAAGGTGAACTGGTTCTGACAATTCTAGGAGCCAAGCTCATTGTCTTCACTGGCTGAGGCGGTTACTCCATCAGATGACTTTAAACAATATCAAGAGCTTGTGCACAGGTGGGTTCAGAGGTACAGATTCAGCTTGAGGAAGGCCAGGAGCCTCAGCACAGTTTACTAGACATTTTGCAACCTTCTGGTCCCAGTGGAGTGGCCCTCCCCATTAATGAGGCCGACATGAACCCCGTAAAAACAGTTTGGCACACTCCTGCTTCTTGTGCTCTCACCCATAAGAGGGCTGAGAAGTGCTGCTTGGTCCCACCAGCGGGAGGAGGGGCCAAAGCATGGTCCAAGCCAAACTCTTGGTGGTGAAGGTGGCCAAAGCATGGTCCAAGCAACAATACCTAAAGGCTACTCCCTCTGGTAAAGGTTGAGTTGCTTGTGTTCTTTTAGGGAGAAAGGTCTTCTCTTCCACCTCCCTTCAGTTCAGGATTTCAAATTATCCGGGCTTCTTGGCCAAATAAGATTTTTTTAATAAGATTTTGGAATTTAAGGACAAGCTCTCTGAGGGGGGTAAGGTCTGCTTCTGGGCCTTAGACTAGGATAAGGGCCGATTAATGGCCAAAACTTCCCTCTAAGCTGTGGTGCATGCAGCAGATACTGTGTCTAAGGGGGTGGTTATTTCCATTGTTATGGGGAGAAACTTGTGATTGTAACCCTCAGGTTTCCTAGAGAGGCGCATCCAAGATCTGTTTCAAAACAATCAATCTATTCTATAAGAAGATGGATGAGTCTCTTCAAT
The DNA here is from genome assembly GCF_025201925.1 of Gopherus flavomarginatus. Taxonomy (NCBI): domain Eukaryota; kingdom Metazoa; phylum Chordata; order Testudines; family Testudinidae; genus Gopherus; species Gopherus flavomarginatus. The sequence continues at coordinate 50,477,746 of NC_066625.1, forward strand.
TCCTCAAAGACTTGAGAACAACACTTCGCTCGCTGAGCATTTATACACCTGCCCCAAGAGAAACTACTAGAGACAAGGGTGTAGGGCAAGACCACCTCCTCAGTCATTTATCCACCAATGTCCTCAAGAGCCACTATGCTAGAGACAGTTTATAGATCCAGTAACCCAGCCTCTGTAACATCCACCGCCACATCATACTCTAACCCCCAAGTAAGGTTTTGTTATTTTTTTATTTTTTATAGGACTGTCGAGACCTGCATCCCTTTATTGATGCTAATTCATTCCCCTCCTCTGATATTCAGAGGGTTGCCTTACTGGTTTGCCAAAAATTGGAGGAACTAACTATAGACAAACGGATATTAAAAATTATTCATGGCTATGTGATTGGGTTTCTGGTACTTCATACCCACAAACTCCTTTCCTGGTTCTGTTTCAGGGACCATTCTCGTGAGGAGATTCTAAGACAAGAAGTGAACTCCCTTCTCCAGGGAGCTACAGAAAGGGTTCCACTGCAACATCAAGGAAAGGGATTCCCCTCACTGTTGATCCTCAAGAAGAATAGGGGATGCAGGCCAATTCTCAATCTGAGACAGCTGAACAGGTTCATTCAAAAACCAAAATTCCATATATCCTTAACAACAGTTCCTTTGTTAGAGGAGGATACGTGGGTCATGGCTCTCAACATGAGATGCCTATTTTCAAATAGACATCCACCCAGTCCACGGAGGTTCCTCAGGTTTCTCTTCAATGAAGAGTATTACCAATTCAGAGTCTTTCCCTTTGGTCTAGCTATAGCACCCACAATCTTTACAAAGGTTTCTTCAGCAGTGGCAGCTTCAATGTGAAAAGAAGGATTTCAGTCGTCCCTTACCTCGACTACTGTCTTTTGACAGGCAGTTCCTGTGAGGAAGTCCAGCAGGCAACAGTGTTCTACTCAGCCTTCTGCTATCCGTAGGTGTCTGCTTCAATCACAAAAAAATATCCATCTGACCCTCATGAGATTTATACATTGTATAGCGGTGTGACATATCAGGTTACAAGTCAGACTGAGTAGCTGTGTCACCCTTGCCTTGTAACTTGTGGTGCCCTTTACAATGTCTTGCTGCTCACAAACAGCCTCCAACCAGATGTAAATCACTCCCAGGTATATCTTTGTATGCTGCAGCCAGCCACACGTTGGCTCTTACCAGCCTTACAAATTACCTCAGAGTAACCCCAACAGACTTCTCCCAGTCCCAGATTTGCTCCCAGAAAGATATGTCTTATACCGCCCAGCCCTTTCTTGGATAGTACAAATATATGAAGTCTATTATTCCTTTAAGGGAACAATATGCACACAACTTGCTACCCCAAATGGATTTACCGGACAGTTCAGTTCGAACACACTGGATTAGATAAAACAAGTTTATTAATTACAAGGAGAGATTTTAAGTGAGTACAAGTAATGAGGCATAAAAGTCAGAAATGGTTACAAGAAAAATAAACATAAGATACTTATGAATGCCTAATTTAATAAACTATAATGGATTCAAACAAAGTTTCTTGCCTCATGCACCAGCAGAGAACTAACCAAACTCTCAGGTCAAGACGCCCCCACCCCCGAATCCAACACCTGCTTTCTTTGTCTTTTCAGGTGCAGGGAATGTGATAGGCAGGGAAAGAGAGAGGGGTGCTTTGGAATGTTTGTCCTTCGTTTTTAGAATTTCAGTCCCCCTCTGGAAAAACATTTGCAGCTGAGAACTAGAAGCCAAAGAATCTATGTGGAAGGATATTCCCAGCTGTTTTTTTCACCCGTTGAAACTTCCTTTGTCTTCCCTTCCTATTTGATGACTCTGTTTACTGCTTAAAGGCAAATTAAGCAGAGCACACATTCCTTTGTTTAGGACACACCTGCTTGCCAACTTTTGTTTGGGCAGGGCTGGAAGGTTTGGAACATGTGTTACAAGATTCCCCCGTATGGTGTTATGAATTTCACATACAATGTTGCCACATGCATTTTATTGGGATATTACTGACCAGCAAATTAAGAATTTTCAAGTGATACCTTACAAGGTGTACTTTGTAGAAAGGTTATTACAATAGTGTGTAGGATATGACTGCCGGAGTGTATTCTGTCACAAGGGATGATGTTGGACTCCACTGTAGTAGGAATGTATCTACTTTTCAAGGGGTTTCAGGCCATGAGCACGCTCATACATCAGACCCAGATCAAACAAAACTTTCCTTTCCCTCCTCAACCACATGGCACACATGATGCTGTTTGTCAGGCTTCCTCTTTGTGGCCTACAGCCTGACTTTTCTCTGTGTATTCACCAGATAAAGGCAACATGAAATGCAAAGCCATTCCACCAAAGTTTTAGATCCTTTCACCTGGTGGACAAAACTGGAGAATGGTTCAGGTAGGGATCCCTTTCCTGACACTGACTCGTGATGCAACCATTGTTACCAGCGCCTCCCTCTTGGTTTGGGGCACTCACGTGGGTGATCATATGGCACAAGATGTCTGGAATCTAGAATACATGGCAATTTACCAGAACTCGGGGCAGTCCGCTGAGTCTGTGATGCCTTCCTCCCACTCATCCAATCCAGTCATGTCCAAATAATGTCGGACAACACGACAATGGTGTTTTGTATAAACAAACAGAGGGGAGCAAAATCTCTCCCTTTCTGCATAGAGGCAGTTGCCCTCTGCAGTTGGTGCATCAGCCATCACATAATCCTATCAGCAGCATATTTACGAGGAGTGCAGAACTACCTAGTGGACAGCCTGAGCAGACATTTTGCCATGATTTATGAATAGGAGGTTCATAATTTTGTGTTTAGCAATATCTTCGCCCAATGGGGAATGTCTTTTGGGAGAAAAGGAAACTTCCTCTGTGCTGCTACAGAGCAACCTTGGTCAAGGTCTCAGTGGTAGATGCCTCTCCTAATGTCATGGAAGAATCACCTGGGGTATGTCTTCCCTCCCATCCCATTAATACTACAAGTTCTGTGGAAGATCCACCAAGACAGTGCTCAGGTCATCCTGATTGTGCTCAACTGTTCTGGTTTATGGGTCTGCTGAAGCTCTCAGTTCATCCACCAATCAACATCCCCACATTACCTGGAAGGTTCAAGCACCTCACTATGGGCTGCTGCAGCTCAGGGCCTGGTATCTGAATGGACATGAGAAATAGAGCATTTATGTTCTTTAGGGATGCAATCCATTCTTAACCAAAGCAGAAAAGACTCTACAAGAAGCTGTTACTCAGCAAAATAGAAGCATTTCTCCTATTGGGCTTTCCTATTCAACTTGTGTCCAAAATCTGCCAGGATCCCCTGCTATTTTAGAATATCTACTTACCCTTAAATCATTGGGTCTTCCGTTCAGTTCTCTGTGAGTGCATTTAATAGCGATCAGTGATTTCCATCCTCTGGTGGATAACCGTACAATATTCACTCATCCTGTCACAACTAGATTTCTGAAGGGGATTCTCATATACTTTCCATCCTTGGTGAAGATTGCGCCTCATTGGGACTTCAATTTTGTTTTATCATTGCTCACTAACCCCTCCCCATTTAAGCCTGTAGCTACGTGCCCTCTGGCCCATTTGTCCATGAAGGTGGCCTTTCTAATAGCCACAATGTCAGCCGGAAGAGTCAGTAAGCTCTGAGCACTCATGGCAGACTCACTGTATACCACCCTCTATAAAGAAAAGGTCTTGTTACGACCCCACCCTAGATTTGTCGTTAAAGTAGTTTGAGTTTCAACTGAGTCAAATAATCCACCTACCAGTATTTTTTCCGCAGATGAAGAGAAATGGCTGTATTCTCTAGACTTTCGAAGGGCTAAGCCTTTTATCTGAAAAGAGCAAAGGATGTTAGTAAGACACCAAACTATTTCCATAGCAGAGCAATCAAGGGATCAGGCTATATTGGTACAGAGACTTTCAAAATCAGTCTTGGGTTGTATTGCCCTTTGTTACCAGTTAGCTCATATTCCCTCTCTGGAGTGTGTGTGAGAGCTCATTCCACTAGAGGGCAAACTTCTTCCTCTGCCTTGCTAAGACATGTACTCCTCCTAAAGATACTTAGGGCAGCTACTTGGAGGTCTTTGCATATCTTCATGAGACATTTTGCTCTGGTGCGTTCAACAGCAATGGATACAGCTGTGGGGACAGCAGTATTACATTCAGCTATCACTTCTGTCTCTTCGTACCCACCCCATGTCTGACTACTGCTTGTTAATCTCCCATGTGCAGAATACACATTGGGATTATCTCTCAAATTAGAAACTGAGGTTACTTACCTGTAACTGAAGGTTCTTCGAGGTGTATGGTCCCTATCTGTATTCCATTACCCACCCTCCGCCTGCTCTGCTGGGGATTGTTAGAACTGAGGTAAGAATGGGAAACTGGAAAGATGTCAGTCCGCACCATCGCTTATGCTCTCGGTTCAGAGCATGAGGAGAGCTATGACGTGTGTGCAGGCCAATGGACACTGCCTGAGAAAAATTCCGGACTCAGGCTCATGGTGTGCTGCACATGTGTATCCCACGTGTGGACTACAGATAGGGACCACACATCTTGAAGAACCTCCAGTTATAGGTAAGTAAGCTCCATTTTTAGTATAATCCAACTACTGAAAAAGTAGGAGGAAACCTCTTGCTTCCCTTAGAAATTGCACTTTGTTGTCTCTGGCCATCTGGTATATTATGTTTCTACACTTAATTGTAAGCTCCTTGGGTGCCGCCCCAAGCACAGTAATAGCATTTGAAAAAATGATTAGCTGCCTCTGTTGTAGTATAAAATATTGTTTTTCCATGAACCTCACAAAAATGTTTTTATATAATTCCCTGTGAGTATATTTAAAAATATATATGTAATAGATGTCTAGAGCCAAGCTTTCAGAACCTGTGCAAAATTTGTCTCTGTCTTATACCTGCTGTTTATCAATCATGTTTATTATGGTGGTGCCTAGGAGCTACCTAACAATGGACACCTATTGTGTTAGCCACTGTACAACCACAGTAATATAGCCCTGCCTCAGAGATGACAATTTCTGATGTTTCTAATTGCATTTACACAAGTACATTTGATGCAAAAACAACTTGCACACAGTTCTGAAAATCATTGTCCAATATTTGGTTAAAGAACCGCATATGTATAATTGCCAAAACACGAAGAGCTTGTAAACTTCAGAGGTTTAGTAGCAAGACATTTAGCATCAACAGACTATTCAGCAAAATACTTGAATATATACTTACATGTGAATGACTGGAGAGTGACCATGATAAAGGAGGGCTTTAAAGTGTAGACCTGAACTTGCAATGAAATCTTCATGGGCAGATCACTGCATCCACATGGATTTCATTGCAGGATCAGGACCTAAATGGGCTCTGATCTCAGTTTGGGATTTAGAGGGTTAGTCAGTCAATTTTATCTTTCTGAATTTAGGTTTAATAGGTATCTTAGATTCTTTAGTTTCTGTCAAGGCTTCCCACTACACTCCCTGCCCATAGGCTAACTCATCAGAGATTTCATATAGATGTTCGTCCTGGCTTCGTATCAAACTAAAACCCTTAAAGTCAAACATAATTTTGGGCTTGTTCTGCCTAGGAAGAAATTTATATAACTAAATGAAACAAGAATGAAATAAAAATGTCTCTTTTCTGTATAGTAAAAAAATTGCAATAAAGCTCTCCATTTAATCTGAACATTGGATGAATTACTAATTTTTTTCTTCCAGAGCTTATGTTGAAAAGTATTTACTGGAGAAATCCAGGCTAGTCTATCAGGAACACAATGAACGGTAGGAACCTGTTTTTTACTTATGTGTATCTTTTTATTTTTAATGATATATTTATTCGGTGCATGACAGATAGTTTTAATATCCTATTTTAACTGGACTGTAGGATATCAGTTTCACCATTCTAAGGGTACGTCTACACTACCCACCGGATCGGTGGGTAGTGATCGATCTATCGGGGATCGATTTATCGCGTCTAGTGTAGATGTGATAAAATTGATCCCCGATTGCTCTGCCATCGACTCCGGAACTCCACCGCGGTGAGAGGCGGAAGCGGAGTCGACAGGGGAGTGGCAGTGGTTGACTCGCTACTGTCCTCATGGCCAGGTAAATCGACCTAAGATACGTCAACTTCAGCTATGCTATTCGTGTAGCTAAAGTTGCGTATCTTAGGTTGACATCCACCCACCCCACCCCCAGTGTAGACCAGGCCTAAGTATGTATTGCTAATAAATTTGCAAGCAAGCTACTTAGAGCTTGTGTACACAGTGACATTCAGGAAAGTGAATTAGTTAAACTGCATTAAACCCCTGTATGAACACTCATTCAGAATTAAAATGGCCTTAATTCAGTTTAGTTTCAGTTAAGCTAAGGGCTTGTCTACGCTTGAAATTCTACACTGGCATAGGTGCAATACTGCAGTTGTAATGCTGTACTATGTAGACACTCACTACAGCGATTGGTGGAGTTTTCCTATTTGCGTAGGACAGGTAATCCACCTCCCCAAGCGGCAGCAGCTAGGTCAACAGGAGAATTCTTCCATTGACCTAGCCCTATCTACATCGAGGGTTAGTTCAGTTTAACTGTCTTGCTCAGGGATGTGGATTTTTCACAGCCCTGAGTGATGTAGCTTGGTCAGCCTAACTTTTGAGTGTAGTCATGGCCTAAGCCTGTTTTGCAGTATTTGTTTAATAGCAAATTTCATTTGGGGAGTGAAATCTAGAAGGGAGGAAAATCCAGATGTCCATTTCATCCTTACAGTCCCTGTCTTATATTTTCCACTGTCTTTCTGACTAATGGATACATCAGATGGTATAGCATGGTTATTATGTGACTTCTGCATTATTTGTAAACTATTTAAAATTTAATTTTGGGGCAGGGGCTGTCTTTTTGCTCTTTGAGCAGCACCTTGCATAATGGGCTAGGGCTCCATGACTCCATGGACTAGGGCTCCAAGGCGCAATGGTGATACTAATAATGAGTGATTTATTTTGCCTACTGCAGACTTCTCTTTTAATTTCAGTGATTAATTATTCCCTCTCTTTTAAACAAATTTTCCACTGTCTCATAGTTTATTCCAAAAAAAACCTCAAACACCCTCCCCCCCCCCCCAAAAAAAAAAAAACAACCAAAAAACCCTACAAACCCCACATGACCCTTATTAGGAGGTAGAGAAAATCAAACTTTATCTTCTATTGATTATGTCAACTACTGGCACTTTCTTCTGTGTTGCTCTTTGAGGGTATTTCTACAGTGCAATAAAACATCCACAGCTGGCCTGGGTCAGCTGAGTTGGACTCCAGGGCTATAAAATTGCTGTGTAGCAGTTCGGGCTCGGACTGGAGCCCTGGTTGTGGGACCCTCCTGCCTTGCGGAATCCCAGAGCCCAGCTCCACCTAGCGCCCAAACGTTTATACAGCAGTTTTATAGTCCCAGAGCCCAACCCTCTTGAGTCTGAGCCAGCTGACTGGGGCCAGCTAAGAGTGTTTTATTGCAGTGTAGACATAACTTGAGACTATTGTTCTTGTACAGTTTTACATTAATTGCTATGTGTCCTTTGGTGTAATAGATAAGACCCTCTTGTTGCTAAAATTATCCTATTAAGTTAGAAGGGGAAAAATAAATCGTTTTGCAATCTGAGTCTCATCCATGTGGAATTGGTACATCCATTATTATAATGCTAATGTACTGCTCTCAAAGTTAAATTGCATGCACACTGAAACTTGAAAAATGTATTCAAGGTTGTTATGAGTTAATCTTTTTTCCCCTCAGAAAAACTTTTGATAAGACTCCTGAAGTGCAGAATTCTTAATTTTAGAAATACTGTTATGCTGGCAATACTATTCTACTGTGAAGTCATGCTTAAGTAAAAGTAATTGTTATCTTAGCCATTTTAGCTCTTTTAACATTAATAGTGTATTTCAAGCATTTAGGATGTGTTTGATATCAAAATGAAATAAGAGGATTTCAAATCCCCTTCTGCAGAGCCAAAGTGGCAGAGTTCTTGCCCTGTTTACCACTTTGTAAGGAAGAATGTTGACATTTTGGGGTCTAGACTAATGTATTACTATTGCACATGTTCCTAAGCTCATTCATAAATTTATTCTTGGACAATGGGTGTACTAAGTGGGAACGAAGGTTCTAATTCTCTGTTACTCTGCACTTGGTGCCATTGTTAACATCAGTATGAAGTGGTGGTCTGATTTAGTAGTTTTTTTTCACTCACTTTATGTTCACTTTGAACGGGTTTAAAAGACTACACGTGGTGCAAGGCAACAGTCAGGCAGAAGGTTTTCCCCTTTCTGCTTCATAGCCTCCATTTATAAGGCTCATATACCTAGTGAAGTCAGATATCCTGCCCATCCTTTACATATATCTAAGCATGAAAACATGCCTCAGGGTTCCAGCGATGAGTGAAGGCCTAACAGGGGAACCGGGGGCTTGTGTCAGGTGAGCGGCTGGGGTGTTCTGTTTTCTCTTTGGGAAAGATGGTCACCCTGCAGTTCCCAGCTGCCATGGGCAAAGAGGGGGCCCCCCTGCAGCTTCTAGCCACCATAGTGGCAGCGGAAATCATGGAGCCACAGCAGCAAAAGTCACAGACGGGTTATGGCTTCCTTGAATTTTTGTTTATTGGAAATGACCTGTCCATGACTTTTACTAAAAATAACCATGACAAAATCTTAGCCTTAGTTAAGAGTAAGGTATGTGTGGATAAGAAATTCCTTTAAGTCTGTATCCTTCGCTTTACCACCGGGTTGTCCCAGAAGGAGTTAATTAGAAAACCAGAGCTACTGGAGCCAGGTGGGAGGAGGGGGTGTAGGGTAGTGAGCAGTGGGTGGAGCCTTGGGGGAAAGGGGCTGGCTGGGGGCAGGGCCTTGGGGTGGAGTGCAGGCGGGGCCCTGGGGCGGGGAAGAGGCCAAGTGGTTGCTGGGTCTCAGGACAGAGTGAAGGTGGAGCAGAGGACAAGGCCACAGTCTTGGGGGCGGTCCTTTTCTGAGTGTGGGCCTGATGCCATTGTAAACCTGGTACTGAACACAGATGTGATTGTTCCAATGCCTGTTTCTAAGGGGGACCTGAGTACGGATTGGGTGTTTGCACACACATTAGCCAGTTGGACATTGAACGGACCATTTGCACATGCTCTTGGTATTAATGGCTGGAATGTTAAAAGTGAGCTAAAGAAGTGAGGTGCCCTAATCTTATTTGAAAGTCAATGAAAATTGGGTACCTAAAATCCTTCATGCCTTTGAAAATCCCAGTCCCAATTTTTATGCTCAATTGCACGTGCAGCTGCAGTCCCACAACTTTGGAAATCAGGTTCTTAATGTGAACACACAAGTATATGTACAATGCTGATATTGATTTTCAAGTTTAACATCATTTTTATTTGTTACCAGGAACTACCATGTATTTTATTACCTTCTGGCAGGAGCAAGTGAGGAAGAAAGATCAGCATTCCATCTTAAACAACCCGAGGAGTATCATTACCTCAATCAGGTGGGATTAAACAGGCAGCTTTGGGGATGTGACAGCATTTTATAAAAGGGGTTGTAGAATGTATTTATCTCTAGAATGATGGCCCATTCTTTCCTGATGACATACTTCTTCTCTATTGATTTTATTTAATGCTAATAAAGAAAATAAGCTGAGTGGTGAAATTTATTGTCTGTGGCCTTTGTATTCAGGGTTTCATGATGAGAAGTTCATCAGTGTCGGCACTCCAGCTATTTGAGAAGGGCAATGATTTTGATGCTATCAGTCATCCTTAAGTGGAGTACAGAAGAGTAAAAATATAAGCTATTTACTGAATATAATCTCCTAAGGGAAGTTATCATTTACCTTCCATCTGTATAAATGTTGTTGTTAATTAATGTCTGTCTTTTACCTAGGTCTGTTCAGATAGAGATGTCCGCTTATTAGCAGTGGGCCTGTAGGATATAACAGCTTGCATGATGATGCTATAATTCTGTAGCTTTATGGATTGTCTGCCGATAGCATGACTTTAGTACTTTAACAATGTAACAAGCCTAATATAAACAAAATGTAGAAACTATCAACCACAAACAAGTGAGATTTCTGTGGGACTATTCAGTTAGCATTGCAGAAAATTTATGAAGCTTCGTTGTAGAAATGTTGTGCCCACCGCAACATTTATGTGAGCGGGTCTTTGTCCAGCAAGCTGGCCTCCCTTACAGCTGGTGGGAAGGAGGGGGAAAGTTTACAGGGATGAGCAGGAAGCAGTTGGAGCTAGGTCAAGACAAGGTCAATGTATAACCCTGTAGAGGTTCTTTTTACCAGGTTTGGGCAGGGTTCTTCTCTGCCATTAATGAACATAAAGAGGAAAAAAGTGTTAGCTCCTGTAAATGTTAATGGGATTTGGACAGTCACATGTGGAACCCTTTGTGATGGGTTGGCCCCCTTGGGAAGCCATCCTGATGTCCTGAGATACCACTGAGTCTACCTGTTCTGCCAGCATGGGTCCCCTGTAACCTGTCTTGCTGAGCCAGGCTCTTAAAACAAATATCCACCCACCCACCCTGCAGATCAGCTAAGACTCAGCTTAAGGAACTTGCTCCAGCGTTCAGATGTCCACCTCTCTTGGAGTGCAGACCCAAAGATACATTATCAAATTCGCCCTCTCCCTCAATGTGGAAAGAGCTGTGCTTCTTGTCCCCCCCAGTTAGAAATGACAGAAACTGGGTTTAATAATGAACAAAATAAATCTTATTAATTATAAAAGGCAGATTTTAAGTGGTAAAAGGGGTTACAAACAGAACAAAACAGATTACTAAGCAAATGAAATCAAACATGCAAACTAAGCTAGTTTCACTAAAGAAATTGGTTACAAATAGTATTTCTCACCCTAGATATTGTTGCAGGCAGTTTGCAAAGTTGCTGTGGTTCAAAGTTCCAGTTATATTCCTTTTCAGACTGGACCCCTGTCTCAGTCTGGACTTCCCCCTTGCTTTCCCTTTTGCAGTCTGTCTTCTTGGGCAGATAGGTTGTGGAGAAGGAGTCCTGTTTGCCTTCCTCCCCACCCTGAAATAGGATTTACATAAGGTGGGAATTCTTGTTTTCCCAAACTTGACCTCCCTTCCCTTACAGTGGAAAGTTACAAGAAGTCCCAGATAATGTTTTAGTATCAGGCGACAAGACCACCTCACTCTCTAGGATTACGGCATCCATTAGTCAGTGGCAGTATGGAGCGTCCACAGGAATGCCAAGCTTTTCACAATTCATTGTCCTTGCTGATGGGCCATCTACCCTGTTTAGTTTTTCCATTGTTGGACCTGAAGTGTTAGCAGTGGATGTCACCTAAAGTAGCATAGTTGAAATACAGATACATAGTCAATATTCCTAACTTCAGATACAGAAATGATACAGGCATACAAATTGGATAATCACATTCAGTAAATTATAACCGTTCCTATGATCTCTCACATGAGCCATCTTGCATAAAGTATATCTGTTGTTTCATATTCATATCATAAGCATGTTTTCGTAAAGAATATGGAATGACATGTCACACCCTTGCTTGTCAGTGGTTAATTATCTTTTCATTTCATAAAGTTGAAATCACATGCAATATAAAACTAAAAAATAAAGAATCCCTAGTTACATTATATGTGGATTTTTTAGATTAAATGTCTGTTTTACTTTGGAATGATAGATCTGAGAACAGTTTAGTATATATTTAAAAGAAAAATGTTTTTTCATTGGCTAGCAGTAAATAATTTGCCATTCTTAGATTACAAGTTAAAGCTTCAGTTGTGTAAACACAGTGCATTGCAAATAGCTTTTTAGTCTGTCTTAAACTTGTGAAAGGTTGACAGCTGAAGAGGGCTAAAGTCTTCAGAAAGTAAGAAATTTAAAAGTCCTTTAAAGCAGTATATTAAACCCAGAATACAATGTAAAAATAATGATTGCCACCCACATTTAATGGCATTAAGAATTTCACACAAGCTAGTGACCTAATAGAGTTTAAGGCTTTTGCTCTTAAACATGGTGTAAGTATTGGAGAGGTTTGAGAACATACTGTGTTCTTTATGTAACATGTTGTGTAATTCTGAAGCATGGCAGGGCCCAGATAATTTTCAAATGAATTTTTTTGTTTGGTTATTTCATAATCTTAATTTTGTTTTTTAAAACAGCTATTTTTATTACATTTCCTTTATTTTTTCAAGGTTGTAAAACTGAGATCAACAGTATTTAAAAAACAACAACAAAGTAGTATAATGTACTAGGTAAGGAGAGGGCTGACATGTTTTAGATTAAAACTTCGGTTTTAGTCTAAATCATGGTCTGAGGATGGTTAGAGGTGCACAGAATTTCCAAGTGCCCCTCAGTGGATCTTCAAAGCAGATTCTGGATTTAGCTGAGGATCATGATGACAGTTTGAAGTTTTGGACATGATTACTGTATTGTATCCAGGCCTATTTGTTAGAGAAAGAGAGCTTTATCCATGCGGACCTACACAAATTGGCTTCTTTAGAAGGGTTAAGTGTGTTGTTTCATGCCAGTACCTTTCATTAGTGCAGTAACCACATCCTTCCCATCGCCTACATCCAGTGGGGACAATGAAAGATAAGGAGGAAGAGGAAATGGAAACATGAAAAGGCAAAAATATTAAATCCCCTTTGAACATTCTCATATTAATTAAATGGATTTGTTACAGATGCCTTAGAAATACATAAACTAGAGAGAGATTAGAGAGGGATAAGAAGAGATAAAGAGATGATCAGTTACTGTTCACTGAAAAGATGAAAAAATTAGGGAGCAAAGTAAAACTTTTGTCTTTGTGTTTTCACCAAGGCTCTGGTCCACGTTTAGGTGTACAAATCAAAATTATATTTTATATTGAGAGTGAGCATTAAAGCATCTATTGTTTAAACCCCTCCAGTTTTTGTAAAAAGTATGTGATATTTGAGCAAGCCTTCAGTGTAAGAAAAGAGCTGAAATAATTTATTTTTTTAAATATTTTTTAATAAAACAACCTTATTTGTGATTTCTGCTCAGGTCAGATTTGGCCTGTCAAATAGATTTACAGTTGAAATACTAATGGTCCAGTCGTGCACGGTGCTAAATACTTCCTGAGCTGTGCTGGCTGGCTTTCACTCCTACTGCAGTCAACACCATGCAGGACTGGATCTGTAATTAGTTTAATTACTGCAATATAAACAGTTGTGCCATAACATTTTCCCACTGGGGCTGCTTTCTGGTTTTTTTGTTTTTTTTTTTGTTTTTTTGTTTTTTTTTAGCCTTGAGAATCCTTATATTTTCTCCACCCTTAGTATACCCTTTTAAACCCCATCTCTGTCTTTCTGGCTGAGAAAGACTAGATCGCACTTCTGTAGGAACCCTTGGTGCTGTTCCTTGATTGGCCATATGAATCATGGTTTTCTAACGTATGCAGCTCCCCAGAGAAGGGGTTAAGAGAGTAGAAACTAGACTTTGTTTTCCAGCATGGCTGTGCAGATCACTATCACTAGGTAAGCCTATGGCTTAACTATAATGGTCATAGATAAATCTGTCTTAGAAATATATTAGCCTTGTAATATGCGGAATTGTCATTATACGTGTTATTAAAATACCATAAGTAGAGATCAGAATATTGACAAATGTGGTAAATAATTTCTAAAACCTAAATTCTTCCTTACAGATTTTAAATTTCATAACTCCATGGAAAATGAATTCTGACTTTGCAAGTAATGTAATTGCATTGCTGCCCTGTCTCAAAGGCCTGGGGGAGAGAGTTATACTTGACTTGAATGCTACTTAACCTGATCTGCCTTGCTTTCAGATGACAAAGAAACCCCTCAGACAGAGCTGGGATGATTATTACTATGACTCTGAGCCGGTCAGTACAAGTACATGTGCATTCTGTGTTGCTGGTGTAGAGTGCTTCTTTGCTTATTTGAATCTTTATTCTACACCAAGACACAGAGGAAATTTAGTTAATTTAAAATAGAAATATCAAAGCTATAGGTTTTCTTCTCAGTGCGGTTGCTTGGATATTTAGCTGATGATGGTGCAAATCTTTTTTTCCCCATCCCTTTTTTGGTCATTTTCCTTTGCTAAGCCTTCTCTCTTAGTTTGGATTGAATATGCCCATCTAATTGAACCAAGTATCAATTTTCTGATGATGATGTTATCCTAAGATTAGTGCATATATGTTGACAAAAAAGTGTACATTGTATAATAATGGTTTCATGATATAGCAATAATCACATTTCTCTTTTGTGAAAATAAAGTACTACTTTCAGTGATATTTCAAAGTACAACAAACCGAGATTTTTAATTAAACAGGCATTGAAAGATTTGTTCTCCATGGTCCTTCAGAATGACTGCAGTAGTGAATTTCCTATTCGATTTGTTATATAACAATACTGCACCACGTATGTGAGAAAATGGAGACACCAATATAAGTTAGAATAAAAACAGTTCCTTAGTTAAAATAGTTCGGCTTGTAGTGTTATCTGAAAGAACACAGCTTAACAGCAAGACCTTTCCAAATACATATGACCAAAAAAGGAAATGTGAAGCTCTTTTTTTACACCTCCCCCATGCAATTCAGTCAAGCGGCACTAGTCCAGATTAGAGATGTGCTTTTGGTTTGTGTGGCCTGTAGATGATGTGTATGTGTTCTTTTTTTGTCAGTTTTGTCTTGAACCTAAAAGCATGCTTGTAAATCTAACTGCATGTTTTCATTGCTATCAATGTGCTTTATACTAACGGAGTTTGGTAATCTTAAGGAGTAAAAGGTAATCTGTAAGGATATTCTTTTACTGTATGAGTAAATAGGCAAAAATAAAAGGAAGACTTTCATCAGTGAGAATATTTAATCTCATACCCACAGAAGGGACAGACTATAATTGCCTAAAGTTTAAAATACTGAATATTGAATCATTCAGTGCTTGTGGGGGGAAATCTCTGTATAATATACTAACAGTTTTGAAGAACTAATTTGGATCATGTATTTTAAAAAAAAACAAACCATAATAGGAGGTAGATAAGACACATCCTCCTTACATTTGAGCTGGGCTAATCATGCTGTGCAGATTTTTTATTTTTTTTTTAAACCAAAACCAGCTCGGGATGATGTAAGAAAAATAGAGTTGCTTTGCCCATTTCTGAGCAGCAAAGTCTATAAATATTTTTTAGTTATTTGTTGAATCTGATATTTTGAGATTTTTATTTACTTGTACTGCCAGGTTAGTAGACAATGAAATCAGCTATAATGCTTCGACTGTGAAGTTCCTTTTTATTTATTGCATGGGGTGGTCCTGAATGTTTGGGGTTTTTTTTGTGAATTTCTCAAAGATAAAAAAAAATGCTTTATGAACATAGACACAACACAGAATCAGGGTGGATTTGATTTAAATCAAACTGATATAAATCACTAGTCAGGAAGACTCGATTTAATCATGGATTTCTACATAAAAGTGCATTCTTTGTGGTTGTTATAACCTTAGTACATATTCTTCACAACTCCGAGATAGATGTAGGTTTCATTTTTAGAAGGTACATACTATACATCTTTAAAGTGATTTATTTTGAAAACTTTTCAGATTAGTTTTACAACTACATCAGAAAATGAATGATTGTTTGATTATTTCATTTACCAAATGTAATTGAAGCAGATATTTATGAAGTCATTGGGAGGTGAGCTATCTCCAATTCAACAGGTTAATCATTAGTATTTGGAGGATTTTCTTGCCATGCTGTATTAGGAGGAGAACATCACCAGACAGATATTTAACTAGTTTTATTTAATTAAAACAACAGTGTTACGTATTCTGGATTTTTTTCTTCAACAGCAAACATATAATATTTTAACAAAACATATGAATTTTTGAATTTAAACATTCAATTTTTTTAAATCAGGTTTGTTTTAAGTAAAATAGTTAAATGAAATATTGTTTTAAAAACAAAAAATAAATCGACTACATCAGCCAGGTCAACATGAGAAACTTAAAATATTGGCTTCTGCAGCTAACTCAGTCGTCTTCACCTTCATTTTCCTGTTTTTTCATGATTTGGAAAAGAAAAACAAGCTTTCCTGCTTTTTCAGGTCCCAAACAATTTCTCTATTTGGAATGAATTAGTCTAAAGGAAGAAAATATTCTTTCTACACTGGCAGAAGGTTAAAAGTGAGATTATCACTTCAACAGTCTCTGAATCCAAGTGCTTATGTGACTTCCACCAGTTCACTGGTGTGACTTTCTTTAAAACATCGTCAGCAAACATATATTTCTTGAATGGTTCACCCTTAGCTCTGAGTTGGCATTATGGAGGGATGATTGCTGGATGTCTGTGTCATAGCCAACTCCTCTTCTTCAGCAGTTAAGGTTTGACCCTGGTACCAAATATTGAGAATATTTGCAAGAAAATGAGCTGGAGATAGTGATTGTCCCATTTGCTTTTTAATGCTTGTAATTTAACTCTGTCATTGCATATTGTCTTTTTAAGTTCTCACTCAGTTCTTTCCAAATTTCAACAGTGTCAGCAATAAAACAGCTGTTTTTCTGCATTTTGTTCAAGGCTACAGAAATAGGCTTCAGGGTACTCCGCATGTGTTCAGCATTTCTCTTAAGCCCAATGTTGAGAACTTTGGCTGTGACAGTGCCATCTATTTTTTCACAATTTTGTTCACAAACTGTCATCAGCTTAGGCTTGATATAGTGCTCAAAACAGTCCGCTACTGAGTTCCATCTCACATCTTCTGGGAGAGTTAGCTTAGTTCTTCCCACTTTTTTTTTCAGAGCAGCTGCTACCAAGTGGTTGTTAAGGAAGTATTTTGCAATTTCAACAACATTAGCACACTCACCCAGCACCATCACTGCATGTGCTCTTAGGGGCCGGGCCCCTCTCAGGTCCAGGAAGCCCCTTTGCCTCCCCTGTGGTGGGTGTCAGAAGTAAGGATGGCTGCCATCACATGTGCGCACTTCTTTCCTGCTGCTGGTGCCATTCCCTGGAGGCGAAGGAGCACAGCACAGAGCAGCAGGGCAGCTGTCCACTGCCCAGGATGTAGGCAGGGATGCTCCAGGCAGGCAGGTGGGGCTGGAGGACACGCTGGGGGAGGCATGAGAGGTGGCAGGGGAGGTCTGTGGAGAGACCCAGCCCTGAACATTGGTGGAGCCAGGCCCCCATGCCCTGAATTTGCTGGAGCACGGGCACCACTGCCCCATGTAACTCGCTGCCCCAGTGATATTTTCATCTCTGAAGAAGCATCTCTTTGAACTTTGAGAGTGGAGATGCTTGAATTCCTCCAATTTAGTGCTAGTAAGCAGGGTTCATGCTTTTATATGAAAAAGCTGAGAGACAACTCACTGCTTAAGCAGAATACTGATGACCAGTTTGATTAGTCTGCAAATGTTGTCTCTTTTCACAGTTGTTTGTAATTACAACATGAATGTTCTAAATTTATGACTATCCATTTTGATAAAAGAAAATAAAGTAGAAGGACTTACTGCTGATGAAATAGTGTGCAGAGCATCTGCTTTGACATAAATGATTTACAAGAAGCCTTTCCATATGGGTTAACGAGCTTGGCAATTGTTATGTAAATTGTCAACCACTTTGCCTTTGGCTTTGAATGTATTGCTTCTCAGTCAGCTGTAGTAGTTTCACTATTAACTTGTGATCTAATTTCAAATGGGTGAAATCCGGTAAGGGAGCGGTCACAGGAATGTAGGCACTGTTCTTCATTTTTATTTTTAAATGAGATTTTTAGTGTCTTTGATAGATCCCAGCCCTGGATACTAAATGCATGTAAAATGCATTTATTTGCCTGTGCTTTCCAAGTTCAGCAAGGGCCGGAGTGCAAGCTACCCCATATTGTCCTAACACCGTGCATCAACCATAACTTGGAGAGAGGAGTTTAGTCTCATTGGCCCTTTCCTCCCTTGAAACCTTTCTGCATCTGCTAACAAGGAAACCGGTTTTGATAGTATTTTTTTCTGATGTAGACACTTGTTTTTTAAGAGCTGGATTGAGATTAACAATATTTCATACTGCTTGCCAATTAGCTATCAGTTAGTAATGACTTTTGGTCACTAAAATCTGGGCCAAAGTGGAACCACTGACCTACACATGAAAGGCTTTGTTTCTTGTCATCAGTTTATGGAATAAAATTAATTTGTCTCATTGCTGTATTACATGGTTTATCTATTTTGAGCTATAGTGTCCCATTGAATACATATGATATATACATTTATTCAGAGTTTAAAAGTAGTTTATGGGGCTATGTTCAGTTAAAGTGGGCATATTTCTACAGCATTATCAATTCAATTTAGCACAACTGATGAAAATGCCCCCTTTTTAATAAGTCTTATTTTAATAGAATGCAAACATATTCATTTCTCATTTAAATTGAGATTCTGCCTACATTTGTATTACAGCTTATTTTAAAAACCACGTATAAATCCACTTACAGTTAAACAGTTTTTAGTTGGGGGAATTGGATACTGTCAGTGAATATTGTCTAATATTCCTGTATGTTTGTGTTGTCTATTGATGCTAATATTTGAAATTAAAGTGTTTTATCTTAGGATCAACAAGTGGACATTACTCTAAAGCAGTGGTTCCCAAACTTTAACAGCCTGTGAACCCCTTTCACTAGCATGTCAAGTCTCACGAACCCCTCTTAAAAATGAATATTTCCAGGGATTTTCTCCTGTACTTGAGTATAAATTATAAAAACAGTGATCTTGGAAATATAAAATTTGTTTATGACATGCTTATTACACGCTATTATTAATTATTTATCATTACAGTATTTTTGTTACATTATGAAAACAGCAACAACTCTTCCAAGATCTCACTTTTCCAAGATTTCACTCAAAAGTGTTCCTCCTACACAAGCATTCAGGTCTTGAGCAGTCCAGGCAAACAGCGCACATTACAAAAAAGCTTAAACTTGTTCTTCATAATAATTTAAAAAACAATACTGGCTGCCTATTTAATCTTAATAACAGCAAAAAATATTCACCTCCTTTTCCATTTCTTATAAGGAGTCTTGAAGTTTAAATCTCCTCAGCGTGATAGATATGCTTGCTTTGATCTGCTTAGCTCTTGGAAGTCTAGGGGCTCCGGGCTGCTGGGCCTTTGCTGCCCAGGATCCCTAGGGACAGCTCTGTCCACCTGTAGAGGAGCAGACTCACCCCTGCGGCACCTGCTGCTGGTTGTCCTCAGGAATTAGCTCTTTCCAGCTCTGGAGCACCCTCTGCAGGCCAGTGATCTGCCTGTCCTCTGGCCCTGATGTCCCTCCCTGGACCCAGTGCCCTGTTAGCTGGGGTGCTGCCCCCAAGCAGTAACCCCTTTCTCCCAGGGTCTCCCCACCCTGGGAAACCACATCCTCTATTGTAGAATCATAGAATATCAGGGTTGGAAGGGACCTCAGGAGGTCATCTAGTCCAACCCCCTGCTCAAAGCAGAACCAATCCCCAACTAAATCATCTCAACCAGGGCTTTGTCACCTCACCTCAGTGTATGGCTACTGCCAGTCATTGCCTAGCCTAGCCCCATGCCATGGGGGAGACTGCAGTATCAGCCTACTCATCACTGGCAAGGAGGGTTTGAACCTGCTGCCTTGGCCTACCCCTGGACTGCCCTCTGCAACCTCCAGTATCTGTTAGCCCAATGCTAGGCTGCAGCCTGGGGCTTTCCAGGCTGGAGCTCCCCAGCTCCTCAGCCTGTCCCTAGCTCTGCCCCACTCAGGTACCCAATGTCTCTAGCTCCTTGCAGCCAGGCCTTCCTCCCTCTACAAACAGAGAGAGACTGTTTTCTCCTGGCTTCCCTGGCCTTCTTATAAGGCCCTGTTGCTCAGTTTGGGGCATGGCCCCAGCTGCAGCCACTTCCCCCAATCAGCCAGTGTTTTACCTTGCCCAGCCCTCTTCTGAGCTGTTTTAAGCCCCCCCAGGGCAGGAACAGGGGACCACCCTGCTACACTGCCATTAGGGAATTTTTTCCTGAGAACCCCCTGTAACATTTTGCAAACCCCCAGGGGTTCACGAACCCCAGTTTGGGAATCACTGCTCTGAAGCAATAACTATATTAAGGTAAGGGGGAGAAAAATCTCCCCCACCTTAAAGGAGAAGATTTGTATCAATGAGTTAGCTGTGAAGATTTATCCACATATACATGCTGTGGGACGCAGAATGGAGAGACAACTTTTGTGCTATTTATTGAAAGTGAGAGCGAGTGTACATGAGAGTCTAGGCAATAGTCAGTATCCTGTGATTGTTTAGTGCCTGGTCTCTGTAGCATGCAAGTAGCCCTGTAGGGTGTGGATTTTCAAAACTGTTCATGCAAGTATGTGTGCACACTTAAATACAATTCTCATGATTTCCATACAAATGACCAGAGTGGATCATATAATATTTAAACTCAGTTACCTGATATGTGATTGTAGGTTCAGTTTTGAAAATGGGCTATTATTTTATTTATTTGTGTAATGATATTTTCTTTCTGTACAATTATCAATAAAATAGCCTGTGGTTTAACACAGCCTGACTTGAATTTGGAGACTGACTCTTTGGGCTGTAGCTGGATGGCTCACATAGGAAGAAATAACAATAATCTGGCCTATCCAGGGGGGAAACCTATGGTGGGCATGGGGTGAACCAAATCACATGAAAGGTGCTGGGCTTCTTAGTTTATAAACCACTTTAAGAGAGTTTAGTTGTAAGGCATATAGTTTTAACAAAGGTTCTTAAACATAGCTGTGAGGCCAATATAGATGGGTCCCAGTATATCTGAAGTGTGAAAACTCTGCAACTCTTTGTCACCATTAACAATTAGTTTTGTAATATTAGTGGGTTATAGAAAACATAAGAGTTCAGTATCTAAATCATTTGAAAGTATCCATGTACCCTCAAAATGTAAAGTTCAGTAGATTTTGAATTTTCTCTGAGTTAGCATTTTCAGAACATTAGTTAATGTTTAGAATAAAAAAACCTGTTAAATATAACAGCCTCCAATCTTCAGCATTCCAAAATTCATGATTTTAACCCCAGAAAATTAATCTATTGATGTATGTTGCAGTTAATTGTATTTATTTTTTAAAATAATGTAAAAATCCATTTACATTCATTAGGAGTGTCTGTGAGTTAGAATCCTGGGGCTCATTTATTCTAAAGATTAATATTTAGAGCAGACTGGAAATAAGTTAGAGCGCAATCTCCTTGGAAAGTTATATGCACATACTTCTTCCAGCAAGTTTTTTTTAACAGTACTCAAAAGCCCCATGTTAACTTTCCTCATTCTTTATTTGACTGAATCTCCATCCCTCACCCACAATAGGTATAGTTCACAATTCATATTGTGCATGCTCTTTTCATTCTGCATTGGACTTTCAGAATGGTGCCAGAGTGGGGAGAGCGTGAATATGATTTCAAAGAGGTGTGTTGCTGGTAACTAATTGAACTGTTCCTTATTAATGTTAAGGGAGGTCTGCGTCTGTCACTCCTCAGGCAGGAAGGGCATGGAAAGCACTGATTAAGATTTGTGATTTAAGAATTGACCAGCTAGATACATTCTGGTCTTCATTTCTTTTAACACTCAATCTTTGTGTTTGAACCAAACAGGATTGTTTCTCTGTTGAAGGGGAAGACCTGAAGCATGATTTTGAGCGCTTACAACTGGCCATGGAGATGGTGGGATTTCTTCCCAAGACTCGCAGACAGTGAGTTCATCTTCCATGTTAATATCTGGCATAATGAGCAAGACAGTGCTGAATGCACTTGAATGTGGCTCTGTTGTGCACTATGTAATTTATCAGACTGCTGATATGACAGGGTGTAATGACACTTGACAATTTATATGTTAAACCTTTAAAGAACATTTCAAGGTATAAACAAGATATACTTCCTGTCAGTTGAGGTATT
Source organism: Gopherus flavomarginatus (assembly GCF_025201925.1). Classification (NCBI taxonomy): domain Eukaryota; kingdom Metazoa; phylum Chordata; order Testudines; family Testudinidae; genus Gopherus; species Gopherus flavomarginatus. Next base: position 50,499,639 of record NC_066625.1, read on the forward strand.
TTTGAATTGTTCATGAATATTAATGCCTCACTCTGCATGACTTTAATTCAAATGATAATTCAGTCAGCTATCCTGTCTGTAACCTTTTATTTATTACTTATTTTTAACCCTTGGATCCATTTTGCATGCAATTGCTGATACCAAATATTCTAGAAGCCTTAAAAACACCTTTGTGTGTAACATCTGGATCCACTCATTCAGTGGTATAGCTAGTTGAGAAATAGGGCTGATCAATCTTGTTGTAATACAGAATGAGAATAGCAGTGTTACTCTGAGACTAATAACAGCCTTCATGATGCTGCTAGGTGATGGGGGGTATGGGGTGGTGAGAATACAACAAAAAAGAAAAGTAACCACAGAACACAAGTGTTTGGATAGAGATTTTGTTTTAGTTCAGCAAAAAACTGCAAAACAATTCTATATCAATACAGTACTTTCAAGTTCTATCAAGCTACATTATCACTGAAGGTTCTTAAGTCTTCAGTAGGTTATGAATAAATTATTAGATGGAATCATGAATATCTTTTTCCGTAAACCATTACTTCTATAATGTGTTGGTCTAACAGAAATGTTTGTATTCATATTAAATAGAAGAAAATGACATCAGGATAGTAATACTGTTTTCAGCAACAAAAACATCAGATTCATAAATCGATAACTTGAATACCACTAAGGCTATGTCTACACTACACAGCTTTTAGCAGCATAATGGCATATTGGGCTGCATTAGTAGGAGCATTGCCAGCAGATCGAGGGAAGTAATTATTCCTCTCTATTCAGCACTGGTGAGGCCACACCTGGAGTATTGCATCTAATTTTGGGCCCCCCACTACAGAAGGGATGTGGACAAATTGGAGAGAGTCCAGCAGAGGGCAATGAAAATGATTATGGGGCTGGGGCACATGACTTACAAGGAGAGGCTGAGGGAACTGTGCTTATTTAGTCTGCAGAAGAGGAGAGTGAGCCGGGATTTGATAGCAGCCTTCTACTACCTGATGCAGGATTACAAAGAGGATGGAGCCTGGTTGTTTTCAGTGGTGGCAGATGACCGAACAAGGAGCAGTGGTTTCAAGTTGCAGTGGTGGAGGTCTACTTTGGATATTAGGAAAAACTATTTCACTAGGAGGGTGGTGGAGCACTGGAATGGGTTACCTAGGGAGGTGGTGGAATCTCCATCCTTGAAGGTTTTTAAGGCCTGGCTTGACAAAGCCGTGGCTGAGATGATTTAGTTTGGTGTTGGTCCTGTTTGAGCAGGATGACCTCCTGAAGTCCCTTCCAACCCTGATATTCTATGATTCCATGACATGGCTGTGTTGCTGCAGCCGTGCTGCTAAAAGTCGTACAGTGTAGCTGCTGTTTGTCGGCTCTCCTGCCAACAAGAAACTTCCACCCCCAACGAGTGGTATTTGCATTGTCGGCAGGAGAACACTGCTGCCGACAATGTGCTGTTCACACTGGCACTTCTTGTTGCTGTCTTTCAGGTGTGTGTTTTTTTTTCACTCCCCAATACCTCTGAACCTCTGAAAGACAAAAGTTTTGTTGTTCAATTGCCAGTGTAGACATAGCCTAAGTCCCTATATATATTTATTTTTTTAAAACAGTAAAAATGTGTTTAAATTGTTTTGATCCAAACAATTGGATTCATTTTCTCAGTGAAGCAAAATTCTCAGAAGTATGCACCAATACTGAGAGTGTCAGCATTTGAGTGTTCAGTGAAAAATGGGCCTTAGATGACTCAAGTTGGATGCTAATTTTGAGGGTCTCAATTTTCCAGTGGGCAGTTTTGAAAATGTAGGGCATAACCTATCTGTGCCTCAGTTTTCCTCATTTGCAAAATGGGAATTATAATACTTAATAAATGCAAAGTATTCATATTAAGTATTGCAGCAAATAAGATTCATAGCATTGCACTGTTTTCTGGCAGCTTTCTAATCAGAATACATTTTAAGGGGTGATAGATGATTTGTGGCAGTTTTTCTTTTGGTTCTCATTGTAGTGGGATTCTAATAACAAATGTCATTCCAGGGTTGTTGACACTGATGTTTGCTCCAAGATTCTGACAGTGATTTCTTTTCTTTTGGTATTATGAAAAAAACAATAAAACAAAAATATTTCTTGTTTCTTTTTGTTTCTTTAGAATTTTCTCTCTCTTATCTGCAATACTACACTTGGGTAACATCTGTTACAAAAAGAAAACATACCGGGATGATTCTATAGATATTTGTAACCCTGAAGTACTACCTATTGTCTCAGAATTGCTGGAGGTGAGCATTAATTTTTCTTTATACTATCTACAGTTCATCTCCTCTTCTCCTTTTTTTGGTGTATCTTTCTTTTGGAAGACAACTTATTTCATATATTGTAGGGAAAAATGTCATATTGAGCTAAAACTTAATACGGGCAATTCTAGTTTTCACTTACTAAATGGCTGTTGCAATTGGCTGTTGGTGGTGTGTTTCCCTTTTCTTCCCATCCTTATTTTGAGTATTAAGGCATCTGCATATTATGTATTCCTGTTTGGTCTATATCACTGTCTGTGACTTTAGATATTCTGAGAAGATATTAAAAGTGCTACCCATATCAATGAAATTAAAATGATTGCATAGCTGCAGAAGAATGTATCTCAAATCCCTAACTCTTAGTTCCGTCACTAACAATTCCACCCATCTCAGCCCTACCTACGTACCCATCCAAATGGATGGGCTTTGCAGAGGGTCCTGACAGGCAAGAGATTTGGGCACTTTGAGACCAAGGGTGAGTAAATTCCAGAGTTGAGGTACCCTCACTGAAAACACTGTCCTCTGTGTATTGCAGCTGTGGCAGTATCACATGAGGAGGGAGTCAGATAGGCTGGTCCCTAGGTGTATATGATTTTTTAGGTCAAAACCAACATTTTAAGCCCATCTAAAAGCCATCAGGCAGCCAGAGAAGATTATGAAGCATTGGTGTTATTTGTTCATAGTGAAATATTTAACAAATGGACCACCACATCCTTTACTTACCTTATGTATTCAAGAGCAAAAGTCACCGTGTCCTGGCCCAAATGCAGACGGCAAGAAGTTGTGCTGGTCATTTCTGCTATTTGCTTATCTAAAAGCAGCTGGAATTCAACAGATTCCCCAAATTGTACACTTGACTAACAGATGGGAAACACTCACTCTAAATCAATTCATAATCTTTGTTTTTCCCCCTCTGGTTGGTTCCGCAAACTACCATTATCACCCTAACCTTATCTTGATTGAACCCCAGTCAACTGATTCCCATCCTTATCCGAGTCTCACCCAAACACTGAGAAAGACACTCTGTGGTGCTTCCTGGATTGGATGAGATAGAAAGTTAGATGTCATCAGCATACTGAAGGCACTTCAACCCATATCTCTGCACTGATTTAGCCTAACAGCATCATGTATGTGTAGACCAGAAGTGGTGACAGAATAGCAAACTGCAGCACCCCACATGAGAACCATTAGAGGAGACAGCTGTCCAGCACTACCTGAGACCTCTCTCCAAGTGAAATTTCCTCAGTTAGCAGTCCTGTCCACCCCCACTAGAATGTGCAGTATCAGAGGGGTAGCCGTGTTAGTCTGGATCTGTAAAAGCAGCAGAGAGTCCTGTGGCACCTTATAGACTAACAGAGATATTGGAGCATGAGCTTTCGTGGGTGAATACCCACTTCATCAGAATTACTGTTGGGGTTGTTGAAATGCCTATAGTTATCCTCGGGGACCTAGCCTACCCCTTAATGCCATGGCTCATGAAGCTGTACACAGGCACCCTGGACAGTAGTAAGGAGCAGTTCAACTATAGGCTGAGCAAGTGCAGAATGCTGATGGAGTGGGCTTTTGGATGTCTGAAAGGGCGCTGGCGCAGTTTACTGACTTGGTTAGATCTCAGCGCAACCATTATTCCAATTGTAATTGCTGCTTGTTGTGTGCTCCACAATATCTGTGAGAGTAAGGGGGAGACTTTTATGGCAGGGTGAGAGGTTGAGGCAACTCGCCTGGCTGCCAGTTTCGCACAGCCAGACAACAGGGCGATTAGAAGAGCACAGCAGGGTGCGCTGCGCATCAGAGAAGCTTTGAAAGCCAGTTTCATGACTGGCTAGGGTACGGTGTGACAGTTGTTTGTTTCTCTTGAAGTTATCCACACCCTATATATATGAAAGGAAATAAAGTCAAAATTGGTTAAAAACTGTTCTTTATTTGATGCACAACGCATTGAGAGCAATTATAAGGTAGACGGAGGTGGGGGGTTGGGGAGTGGAGGAAGAGGGAAGGACAAGTCCAGAAACCAAATCAAAAGTTCATGTATCCCAGCTTTCTGGTGCTTGGGCGATCCTCTGGGGTTGAGTGTGTGGGTCCCCGTAGCCTCCTCCCTCATGTTCTTGGGCATCTGGGTGAGGAGGCTATGGAATTTGGGGAGGAGGGAGTTTGGTTATACAGGGGCTGCAGCGGAAGTCTGTGGTCTTGCTGCCTTTCCCGCATTAGATCCACCATACAGTGGAGCATGTCAGTTAACTTGACCATAGCGTCCTGCCTGCACTCATCGCACGCCTCCCTCCTCTCTTTGTGTTCCTGTAATGCTTTACGGGACTCCGCAATTGTTTGCCTTCATGCATTCAGCTGGGCTCTATCAATGCGGGAGGACTGCATGAGCTCAGCAAACATGTCCTCCAGAGTTCTTTTTTTCCGCCTTCTAATCTGGACCAGCCTCTGGGACAGAGTAGATAGGGACTGCATTGAAACATTTGCACCTGTGGGAGGAGAAAAAGGAAGAATAGTATTAAAAAATACATTGCAGAGAACAAAGGGGGCACTTTGGTATGAGTAAGCCATTTCACATGGCTGGGCAACAGAATTCATCTTGCAGGCAGCCCCTAGGGCTACGCGGGATTCTGCTTCTTCTACATTCATTTCAATGCTTTCAAACTGCTGGGCCCCCTTTCCCACAGCAAGCAATACCTGGTAGGTTTGCCATATAAAAGGAGGGCCTGCGGGCTCTCTGGGATGATCACTGCACACAACAACCACGCCCCCCACCCCGCCCTTCACCGCATGGCTCCAATCAGGCTCAGAGCAGGGACGAGCCATTCACTGTAAATGCGAACAACCCAGCGCGGCTGGGTTCCCCCGCCCCCCACCACGTGGCTCCAATCAGGCTCTCACTCACCAGAAGTACCTTCTCCAGGGTCATGGAACAGGAGCCTGCGTTGGGAGTGAGGGGAGGTTATTGGATCCAGCATTAAGATTAGTTCCTGGCTAGGGGGAAAAATGGATTCCTCACTTGCCACCTGTGCACTGTCCTCCTCCTCCTCCTCCTCTTTGTCCTCCAATGTCTCTTCCTCCTCGCTCCGTGCAGGTGTTCACAGACAGGGGTGGGGTAGTGGTGGCATCACCCCCCATAATCACATGGAACTCACGGTAAAAGCAGACTGTATGGGACTGTGACCCAGAGTGCCCATTTGCCTCCCTGGCTTTTTGGTACGCTTGCCTGAGCTCCTTGATTTTTGTACGACACTGCTCTGTGTCCCTGGAGTAGCCTCTTTCCGTCATGGCCCTGGAGACTTTAGCGTAGGTATTTGCGTTCCTTTTTTTTGGAACGTAGTTCTGCCATAACAGACTCATCTCCCCAGCATGCAGTGAGATCCAGTACCTCCCGTTTGGACCATGCTGGGGCTCGTCTGTGAATCCAGGACTGCGTGATCTCCTGTGATGGTGGACTCTGTGTGGTCGCCTGTGATGGTGGACTGTGCTAATGGTCACCTGTGCTGCTGGTGACCAAACAGGAAATGAAATTCAAAAGTTCCCGGGGCTTTTCCTGCCCACCTGGCTAGTGCATTGGAGTTGAGAGTGTTGACCAGAGCGATAACAAGGGAGCATCCTGGGATAGCTCTTGGAGACCGATAATGTTGATTTGCGTCCACAATACCTTTAACCCGGGATTGTGATCTTGATTTAAGCGCTACTCCACTTGCAGAGGTGGAGTACAGAAATCGAATTAAAGAGCCCTTTAAATTGAAAAAACCTGTTTGGCCATGTGGACGGAGTCTTTTTTTTCTTGAAATAACTTGGCTAATTCCGAAATAACAGGCTAGTGTAGACCAGGCCTAAGTCTCATGCAGTGCCCACACTATGTCATCCATTGTGGTGATGGGAAATAAATAAATAAATCCTCTCCCTTTTTTTTAAACATCCTTCTTCTTCCGCCATGCTGTGCACCAAATCCCACGCCTGCCACCAGTTGTGACAAAGTTCCTGCTTTGCCTTGGTGGGTCCTGCGCTTTCCTTTGGATTTGCTTGCCTCATTGAAGATTGTCTTTATATATACATGCATTAAGAGAATTTTTGAGGAAAATTGGATTGCCTGCATGTTGAATGGGATATGCCTTTCTTTAATGACTGTACCTTTGAGGCCCTAAAGAGGTTTGCAGTGCCCCAAATTAAAAACAGCAAAGAATATATAATGAAGAGACATTGTATTGTTTGATGAAGCCAACATAAGAGATGGAACTAGAAATGTAATGTCATGTCCAAATGAATATTTTCTGAATAGTTCTGTATGGAAAGCTTTCCACAAGATTGCGGGAGAAATGTATTATACTGTAGTAGCCATATAGCAGTGCTACAGGTATTGTTATGAGAACATCTCCATTAGAAACCCCTACTTTCAGGGAATTCTAACTTCTGTTAGGTCATTTCTGAGAGATGAGAATATAGGGGAAAAGTTGTTTTTCAGTAGTCTTCTAATTAATTTTTAAGATTTTGCCATGGAGTGGTTTATCTTAATTTTACTTCTCGAGAGTATCTGCCCAATGGCCAAGTATTCCTCCCACTGAATTTCCCCTACTTTATTTGAATATGTAACCCTCTTTGTACCCTGTGGGAAGGTGAAATTTCAGAAATGGCCAGTGGAGAAGTAGGGGTGGAGGTAGGAGAGAGTCTGCTAGACTCCTTCTAATGCTATCTTGAAGGTGAAGAGAGATTAAGACTTTTCTCCAAATTTTGAGGTATCATTGGGAGACATCCTGTTGTCCTTGTGTCTTTTGAGATGTCCCCCTCTCTTTTGTTTCCCAGGCTACAAATGTAATACTGTCTAGGGTATATTGTATTCTAGGTGCCCATGAAACTGATTTGAATGATTGCACTGGGATGTTGTTTGAGTGTACAATGGCAGCTAAGTTGCACCAACACACTTTGTTGTTTAGAACATTTTTTTCTTCCTTTCTATTTAATTTAGAAACAAATCCAAAGAAAAATAATCTGAATTCATTAAATTCAAGTTATCCAAATGTATGGTTTTCCCAACAGCCATAGCTCTTGCAATCTGTGTTATGGAAAAAATGTAACAGTTTATGCAGTACTTTAATAAAAAAAAAAAAAAAAGGTGCAAAGTCACTGAGTTTAGGTTGCTGGAGAAATAATTTTGAATGTCTTTATTTTCACATTTAAATTCTCATCCATAAGCTTGTGCTAATGTTCTGATATTTGTGTGGGGAGGTTTATTCCTCAGAGCTGTGTTTGGGACTGAATTAAAGAGAACTCTGGGGCAGTTGCTGTAAAGGAAAGCTAGTGTTGAAAGCTGTGAGGAAATATGAAGAGTGATAAAGTGCTGAGATGGTCTTCATTATTTGTAGGCATTGACAATGCATTCCAAAATATGGTACTTTTTTGATTTGTTAAAACATTCAGGCTAAGTATTTGTTGTAAATGTAAACTGCTGCATAAGATTTTCCCTGGACTCTGTGGATCATTTCATTTACAGCAAGACTTCAATTACTTAAAAAAAAAATAGACATAGTGTGTGGATTATGTGAGGGGCTTGGCAGATATTTTTTGGCCTTTGTTTAAACTTCACTGAAAGTCAGTGTTGTAGGATGAGGTCAACATTGCCTGATGAATTGACCAGATGTGGAATTCTGTAAAAGTAGTGAAGCTATTACAGAGGGAGGGAGAATTTCTGTGACAACAGATTTCACTGGAAACCCAGAGGATCTTTTTAAAAAATAAAATGTTTGTGATGAAGAGCTTGTAAATACTCACTTGTGAGCTCACTGATTCTACCCCTCCCCCGCTCCCCATCTCTATCTGTCTTGTGTGCCAAGGAAGAAGGTCTCAAAACCTAGGACAGAGGCCTTGGTTACACTTGCAGGTGTGCAGCACTGGGCGTTACAGCTGTCTTTGTACAGCTGTGTAGGGAAAGCGCTGCAGTGTGGCCACATTTGCAGCATTTGCAGCGCTGTTGGGAGTGGTGCATTATGGGCAGCTATCCCACAGAGCACCTCGACCCATTTTGGCGCCGTGGGTTGTGGGAAGGGGGCGGAGGGTGTGGGTCATTCTGCTTCCTGTCGCAACTCCCTGTGGTGCATCGCTTCACATCCGAGCACTCACAGTTTTTCCATCCATGTTTGGCGCCATTGAGAGTCTCTGTGCAGAGTGATTTCTGTGGGAAATGGAGCCCGAGCTGCTGAGGACTTTGCTGATGACTGTCGCCAGCACATCACGTTTGGCAGTTGAGCTATTCCTTATGATCCAAAGTGATGAGGAGTCCGACGATGATAGCGAGTCGCCTGATGCGTGTGACACTAAATTGCTTGTGGCATTCACGGAAATGCTCAGCACCACGGAACGCCGCTTTTGGGCTCGGGAAACAAGCACTGAGCGGTGGGATCACATCGTCATGGAAGTCTGGGATGACGAGCAGTGGCTGCAGAACTTTCGGATGAGAAAAGCCACTTCCATGGGACTGTGTGCTGAGCTCGCCCCCACCCTGCGGCACAAGAACACGAGATTGAGAGCTGTCCTGCTGGTGAAGAAGCGAGTGGCTATTGCAATCTGGAAGCTGGCAACTCCAGACAGCTACCGGTCGGTCACGAACCAGTTTGGAGTGGGAAAGTTGACAGTTGGAATCGTTTTGATGCAAGTTTGCAGGGCCATTAATTGCATCCTGCTAAGAAGAACCGTAACTCTGGGGAACGTGCAAGACATTGTGGATAGCTTTTCACAAATGGGTTTCCCTAACTGTGGAGGGGCAATAGATGGGACGCATATTCCTATTCTGGCACCACCCCACCTGGCATCCGAGTACGTTAATCGGAAGGGATGTTTCTCTATGGTTCTCCAGGTGCTTATGGATCACCGTGGGCTTTGCATTGACATTAACACAGGCTGGCCTGGAAGGGTGCATGATGCATGCATCTTTCAGACAGTGGCCTGTTCAGGAAGATGCAGGCAGGGACTTTTTTCCCAGACCGGAAGATTGCAGTAAGGGACGTTGAAATGCCCATTGTGATCCTTGGAGACCCCGCTTACCCATTAATGCCTTGGCTTATGAAACCGTATACAGGGAAGCTTGACAGGAGCAAGGGCCGGTGCCGAATGGTTGTGGAGTGTGCTTTTGGCTGTTTAAAGGGGCGCTGGAGATCTCTTTATGGGAAGCTAGACTTGGGGGAAAGCAGCATCCCTGCGGTATATCCGCGTGCTGTACTCTCCATAATATTTGTGAAGGGAAGGGTGAAAGATTCAGATTCAGTCAGGCATGGACCTCTGAGGTTCAACGCCTGGAGGCTGAATTTGCACAGCCAGAGAGCAGGGCTACTGGAGAGGCCCAGCACAGGGCTTCAAGGATTAGGGATGCCTTGAGGGAGGAATTTGAGGCTGAAAACCAACAGTAATGTTTGGTGCCTTGCACGAGAGTGAAGTGCAGTGGTTACAATGTTAGTAGGAATCTGTTTTTCCTGAGCTGATTTGCAGTGCCTGTTTCTTTCTTGGGCTAAGGTATCTTTCATTTTCTACAATAATAAAGACTGTTTTCAAAGCCAAGAAGTCATTTATTGAAAAGAAAATAACTTTCTTGACAGACACACAACATTTTGGGAACCTAAAAGGGCAGGGGGGTGCGGTGGGGAACTGTACAGTCACAGGTTTGAATATGTCCTGTCTGGAGTGCTGTGCAATGACTGCTGCACTTCAGGATGGCTGTACTGCATGGTGATGGGGGTTGAGTGCAGAGGGTAAGGGTCGTAGTTCTCAGGGCTGGTTGGTGAACGTACAGGTGTTGGAGGCAGCTGGTGGTGGTAAGAACCTAGATGCTGGGTAAGAGGGTTTTGAGTTGACATTGAGGCACAAGTGAAAGAGCTTTGGCGCAGGGGGTGGAGGGGCGCCAGCATGGTAGTGCTCTGCCTGAATGTCTACGAGCGCTTGGATAGAGTCCGCTTGGCGCGCCAGGATGCTTATCAGCTGCTTTGTGCTTTTCTTCCTAGCCACTGCATTTCTCTGGCAGATCCTGCTTTCCTTTTCCCTCCAGTCCTGCAGTTTTTTATTCTCTCTGGCAGAGTGATCCATAACTGCTTGCAGCAAGTCATCTTTGCTTTTTTGCGGCTTCTTCCGGAGGTTTTGGAGTCTTTCAGCTGTTGATAACACGGGCATCCAACAAGTCAAGGTTGCTTGTAGAAAGGCAAAACAGGCAACAGTTAACAGAGGCAGCATTGTTTATATCTCAGACAGTTATTCCCACACAGTAAAGGAGTTTACAGTCTTCACAATAGCATAATTTTCCCATGCCAAAGAGAGTGCATGTAACCCACAGGAGCCCCGAAATGATGAGTAAGGGGGACTGATTGCTTCTGGGCTGTCCTGGGGTTTTTTTGCGTTGGGGAAAGCAAACAGCTGCAGAGGGCACCTACACTGAACAGTCTCCCAACATTTTCCACAGGAGTTAATCCTGGAAGATATCTCGCCGCTGCGGGTCACCTGGGAAGAGTGGGAGGGTCTTCTGCAGCAATGTGGATTCCGCCCTGGCCCCTATGCAACTTGTCTGTGTGCAGCAGTGGTCCCCCACACCCCTCGCGGCACAGTGGCGTGGACGCGTTAGCCTGACTGGGACAAGGACCACAGTGGCTCTCCCAATAAACTTGCGCAAGCGCATTGCCCACGTTCTGGCTGAAACTTTGGAAGAGATTACCGAGGCCGATTACCGCGACATGATAGACCACATCAATGGGCTATTCCATATCTAGGCATGTATGCATGCAGCCCTAACGCTCCCTCCTCTCCCGAAACATTTCCATCCTGAAAATATAAGCCGCTTACCGGGAACCCGCTCCTCTGCTTGTCCTTCACCAAGTACCGGCTGGTGCCACTGGCTACCTTCCTCCTGGCTTGAGAAGAGCTCCTGGCTGCATGCTTTCTGGGACTCCGGGGTGTCTCCCCCCATCCCAGTACCCTCACTCTCGGTTTCCTCCTCCTCCTCCTCCCGCCTCCTCCGCCTTCCCCCTCCCGCTCTGAAGTGTCCATTGTGGTCCTCGGAGTGGCAGTGGGGTCACCCCCAAGTATCACATCCAGCTCTTTGTAAAAACAGCAGGTCATGGGGGCAGCACCAGAGCGGCGGTTTCCCTCATGGGCTTTGCAATAGGCACTCCGCAGCTCCTTCACTTTAACCGTGCACTGCAGCACGTCCCGGTCATGACCTCTTTCCAGCATGGTCCTTGATATCTGCCCATAGGTATCGTAATTCCTACAGCTGGAATGTAGCTGGGACTGCACAGCTTCCTCCCCCCAAACACTGATGAGGTCCAGCAACTCGCCATTGCTCCAAGCTGGGGCTCGTTTGGCGTGTGAAGGCATGGTCACCTGGAAAGATTCACTGATTGCACTCCACACCTGGCTGAACAAACAGAAAGGGCATTTTTTAAATTCCTGGGACATTTAAAGGGCGGGTCACCTGAGGCCAGGGCAGTAGAGTGTGAACTGATGAGCAGAGTGGCTGGGCAGGCATTCTGGGATACTTCCGAATACCTCTGGAGGCCAATAACAGCGCTTTTGGTGGCCACACTGGCAGAGCAGCGCTGCATCACCATCGCTGCAGTCGTTATTCCCCAGGCAGAGGTAGAGTACAGCCAGCGCTGTATCCAGGAAGATACAGGGCTGGATGTGCCTTGCAAGTGTGGATAGTGTGTTAGTTGCAGCGCTGTAAAGCCACCACCGGCGCTGCAACTCTCCAGTGTAGCCAAGCCCTTAGAATAATAGAGCAGTTTCTTATTTGCATGTGTAATTTAGAATACGTTAAGTGTGTTTGAACATGATGGGGACTGCTTAATCAGAACTCATAGCTGAAATAAATCTTTTGAGAGCAGATAAGCAAGTCTGTTTGTTTTTCTGATACTGTTTTCCTAGTGTAAAAAGCAGATATTTTCCTACCTTTTGTAAGAGGCTTTTAGCTCTTTGGGTAAAAAGTGCTACATAAATGTTAAGTGGCAGCTCCCTGCTTCTGGAGCTCTTCCCTGCCACAGGGAAAAACTCAAGCAGAGGAGATAGGGTGGAGGAGGCTGCCTCTTCCCTTCACAGCCTTTCCTCATCACAGTGAAAGGCTCTGGCAGTGGGGAGCTGCTGAAGCCTTTCCCAGCTGCCTTCCCACTGCCAGAGCCTTTCACTGACATGTGTAGCAACATGCTGCACTGTGGCCACAGCTTTTCTTTTCACTGTGGCAAAAGGGGCATGTAATATATACATAGCCTATGTGATATTGGGCTTGGGTAATCAGAAGCAATTTTTTCCTGTGCAAATAAAAGCAACTCAGTTATAAGATAGCAGTGTAATAAATTATTCTTTACTGAATCCACCAGTCCATACTGATGAGTGTTCCCTTCCAGCAGCTTATAGCCAGGTATATGGATAAATGTATGCTAAGAATTGTTCCGCTGAAAAGCTCTCTTTAGTTCTCCCAGAGGAATTCCCCATTCTTCCTCTTGCAGGACAGGCATGTGAGAAAGATAAAGAGAAATCAAAAAGGAAGGTAGGAATACCATGACTGTCGTTGCCTTCTGCTCTCAACTGTGGCAGTCCACACTGTTATACAGGCCCTCCTCATTGATGGACATATGCATCAATGGGGTCCAAGGATCTTATGGACCCATCTTCTCCAACTGAAATTTGGGCAGGTGGATCTCTGGCCTGCTACTCAAGAATAAGTTTCTTATAGCTAGTCTTGTACCCAGCCCTTCCTTTGACTTCTTCCCATAGATAGAGGCCTTGAAGGCACACAAGGCAGTTTAATAACTCCCCATGACAACAGCAATGCTGTCCTTCATGGAAATGGTTGTAAGGGTCCCAATTACACCATTTTCTCTAAGCCTGATGAACTCTCATTCCAGCTAGGTAGGTACCTGGGTTGGGCAAACAAATGAACTCCTTGTATTCTTTCAGATCTTTTTCTGTTTCCCATTATGATAAAGCTGTGTTCCATACTGTTCTTGGATTTGTTCCTAGGATGCTGTCTGCAAATCACAATAACCAGGAGATGCACCTTCCTTGTTTGTAGGTAAACAGTTTATATGAAGGAGAGGTTACATAACTTATCTGCTAAAATCCTATTTTGGGAAAAAAATATTTAGGATGCCTGCATTCATGTTTGTGTCATGGTGAGTTCAAACACAGGAATGGTATGAGGTTAAGTGCCTAGGTGTCCTATTGACTGACATAGTAAATGTATTTGTGAAATTTATTATGTACAAAAAGCATTTTACTCTGACTTAAAAGCCCATTGCATATTGCCTATATTACTGATGCCTGCTTGGAAAAGAAAGAATTGACCTCCACCAGAAAAATCTGCTGAGAAGCATCTTGGAAGTCATTTAATTCCATTTTGCTGTGGTAAACACTTGATCTGGCTGTCTCTGCAAAGGCTTCATAAATATGGTATTTTCTGCGTGTAGTGGTCTACAGTAACTCTTCTCAATATTAGTCAAGTATGGACACACTTACTTAGGGTATGTCTTCACAGAGATAAAAGCACCCCTGGCTGGCCTGGTTCAGTTGATTCAGGCTCGTGGGTCTTGGGCTGCGAGGCTAAAAATTGCTGTATAGGCATTCAGGCTTGGGTCAGAGCCTGGGCTCAGGAACCCTCCACCCTCACAGGGTTCTAGAGCTAAGGCTCCGACCCATGTCCAAATGACTACACAGCAATTTTTCAGTCATGGAACCCAAGCCCTGTGAGGCTGACCTGGGCCAGCTGTGGGTTTTTTATCCCTGTGTAGACATACCCTGGGTTTCCATTAGGCTGTTTTTAGTGGATGCAAAAGGGAAATTTCTTTGCCTGTGAAATGTTTTTTGGTATCAGATGCCACAAGCTGGAAACATCCTCCTGCCCACCTCTTACTTTATCAATTAACTGAAAGCAATTTTGTGGGTTTTTTTCCCCCACAGTGGAAGCTAATTATCTAGAGGAAAAATGAACTGCAAAATTCTTAGAACTGTTAGAGAATAAAGTGTGGCCCGAAGAATGATTTGATTTCACTGGGGAGAAGAGGGGGGACATGCATTGACCTCATTGCTCTGTTAGTTAATACCATCCAATCGTTAGATCAGGGTAAGTGTTGTACTTCTGTTTTCAAAAATGAAGGGTGCTAAAACAAGTGAGGCAGAGAGATCCACGTTGCCTAGCACTCAAGTTCATACAAGTTCAGTTTTCTTCAGTTGCTAGATCATAACAGCTCTGCATTACATGAGAAGCAATCTTAGGCTGTCTTGGGAGTCTGACTAGTCCTCTGGCTGGCTGTACATTGCCACCTCCCTCATTTAGCTATGTTGACATTTTTAGCGAAGGAGGAGTTGCCTGTCACAATTCACTGTTTTTTCAGCGATCCAGTCGCCCAACCACTTCAGTGTTAGTTTAACTTACATCTGGCAGGCAGCAAGACCTGAAATCTACATCAATTTTATGAAAGAATTACTTCATTTTCCTTGGGAATTGTGTCCCTATAAACAAGACATAGAACTTTGCAAGCTTTGCCATTTTTTTAAACAGCTCATGACTTCCTTGATTTAACATCAGGAAACAGACAAGGAAATAACAAGCACAATGTATAAGTGTGACGTGATACATAAACTAAAGAAACAGGTTATTTTTCTGTCCCCATAGCTCCATCAATCTTGATAGGCTGGTTAATCTACCTCATTCACTTGCATTCAGAAAGCAGGAACAAATAGGGATCTACTCTTCTGAAAGCTTTGAGTCCTCCTTCCTCTTTTTCTAAACCACTTCCATTACCAGTTTTCATTCTGCATCATTGCTCAACAGTTGCAGTAGTTTTCACTTTGCCACTTTTGTCAAAGAATTTCTTTCAGCTGACCACTGCAGGCTTTTTTGTACGAGGTAAATAGCAGAAATGTTCCTGGAATCTTTTCTTCTTGAGAGAGCGGGGATCCTTCTCAAACTGTTTGGGAATGCTTAGGAAAGGTGTTTTGTCTGTGTGGTCTTTTTGTTCCTCCCAATTCTGTGTATAGCAAATACTATTTATTTACTACCAATGATTGGTTGAAAGAAATGCACTTTGCTTCTCATAGACTCATAGACTCTAGGACTGGAAGGGACCTCGAGAGGTCATCGAGTCCAGTCCCCTGCCCTCATGGCAGGACCAAATACTTTCTAGACCATCCCTGATAGACATTTTTCTAACCTACTCTTAAATATCTCCAGAGATGGAGATTCCACAACTTCCCTAGGCAATCTATTCCAGTGTTTAACTACCTTGACAGTTAGGAACTTTTTCCTAATGTCCAACCTAAATCTCCCTTGCTGCAGTTTAAGCCCATTGCTTCTTGTTCTATCATTGGAGGCTAAGGTGAACAAGTTTTCTCCCTCCTCCTGATGACACCCTTTTAGATACCTGAAAACTGCTATCATGTCCCCTCTCAGTCTTCTCTTTTCCAAACTAAACAAACCCAATTCCTTCAGCCTTCCTTCATAGGTCATGTTCTCAAGACCTTTAATCATTCTTGTTGCTCTTCTCTGGACCCTCTCCAATTTCTCCACATCTTTCTTGAAATGCGGTGCCCAGAACTGGACACAATACTCCAGTTGAGGCCTAACCAGCGCAGAGTAAAGCGGAAGAATGACTTCTCGTGTCTTGTTTACAACACACCTGTTAATGCATCCCAGAATCACGTTTGCTTTTTTTGCAACAGTATCACACTGTTGACTCATATTAAGCTTGTGGTCCACTATGACCCCTAGATCTCTTTCTGCCATACTCCTTCCTAGACAGTCTCTTCCCATTCTGTATGTGTGAAACTGATTGTTCCTTCCTAAGTGGAGCACTTTGCATTTATCTTTATTGAACTTCATCCTGTTTACCTCAGACCATTTCTCCAACTTGTCCAGATCATTTTGAATTTTGACCCTGTCCTCCAAAGCAGTTGCAATCCCTCCCAGTTTGGTATCGTCCGCAAACTTAATAAGTGTACTTTCTATGCCAACATCTAAATCGTTGATGAAGATATTGAACAGAACCGGTCCCAAAACAGACCCCTGCGGAACCCCACTTGTTATACCTTTCCAGCAGGATTGGGAGCCATTAACAACTACTCTCTGAGTACGGTTATCCAGCCAGTTATGCACCCACCTTATAGTAGCCCCATCTAAATTGTACTTTCCTAGCTTATCTATAAGAATATCATGCGAGACTGTATCAAATGCCTTACTAAAGTCTAGGTATATCACATCCACCGCTTCTCCCTTATCCACAAGGCTCGTTATCCTATCAAAGAACGCTATCAGATTAGTTTGACACGATTTGTTCTTTACAAATCCGTGCTGGCTATTCCCTATCACCTTACCACCTTCCAAGTGTTTGCAGATGATTTCTTTGATTACCTGCTCCATTATCTTCCCTGGCACAGAAGTTAAACTAACTGGTCTGTAGTTTCCTGGGTTGTTTTTATTTCCCTTTTTATAGATGGGCACTATATTTGCCCCCTTCCAGTCTTCTGGAATCTCCCCCGTCTCCCATGATTTCCCAAAGATAATAGCTAGAGGCTCAGATACCTCTTCCATTAACTCCTTGAGTATTCTAGGATGCATTTCATCAGGCCCTGGTGACTTGCAGGCATCTAACTTTTCTAAGTGATTTTTTACTTGCTCTTTCATTATTTTCTCTTCTAAACCTACCCTCTTCCAGTAAGCATTCACTATACTAGACATTCCTTCAGATTTCTCAGTGAAGACCGAAACAAAGAAGTCATTAAGCATCTCTGCCATTTCCAAGTCTCCCGTTACTGTTACCCCCTCCTCACTGAGCAGTGGGCCTACCCTGTCCTTAGTCTTCCTCTTGCTTCTAATGTATTGATAAAAAGTCTTCTTGTTTCCCTTTATTCCCATAGCTAGTTTGAGTTCATTTTGTGCCTTTGCTTTTCTAATCTTGCCTCTGCATTCCTGTGTTATTTGCCTATATTCATCCTTCGTGATCTGACCTAGTTTCCATTTTTTATATGACGCCTTTTTATTTTGTAGGTCACGCAAGATCTCAAGGGTAAGCCAACGTGGTCTTTTGCCACATTTTCTATCTTTCCTAACCATCGGAATAACTTGCTTTTGGGCCCTTAATAGCGTCCCTTTGAAAAACTGCCAACTTTCCTCAGTTGTTTTTCCCCTCAGTCTTAATTCCCATGGGACCTTGCCTATCAGCTCTCTGAGCTTACCAAAATCCGCCTTCCTGAAATCCATTGTCTCTATTCTGCTGTACTCCCTTCTTCTGGCAAGCTCCCATGTTACCCAGTCATTAATAAGTCTCGATGACTGTCCATAACCTTGTTACTACACCTCTACCCTGCTATAACGTGACCCAATATAACACAGGTTCACATATAGCATGGTAGCAGCGGGGCTCCAGCAGTGCTTTAAAGGGTTCGGGGCTCCAGCTGCTGCGGGGAGCCCCGGGCGCTTTAAATCACCTCTGGAGCCCAGCCGCTGCTATCCTGGGGCTTCGGCAGCGGGGCTCCGCCAGCGATTTAAAGGGTGCTCCCCGTGGCCGGAGTCTCAGGCTCTTTAAATCACCACTGCAGCCCTGCCACTGCTACCCCAATATAACAGTGTTTCACCTATAACGCGGTAGGGATTTTTGGCTCCCCACGACCGTGTTATGTCGGGGTAGAGGTGTAGTTTTATCTATTCTGCAACTCAAACAACATTCCTACACTCGGAGCTCGGACTCTGGACTAAACTGGAGTTCCAAAATGAGCCTTGTCTCTATGCATTTGTGACAGATTTCAGCGGTAAAGATTATAGCTCTATCCTTTTGAGGAAAGTTGTTTGTATGGACAAGCCTTGAGTTAAATGTACAGTGATGTGACAGAAGATGAAAGGTCCTTCAGTACATTACTCAGAGCCTGGGCCTCAACTAAGTTCCCTATTGGGAGTGGTTAGTCTGCTAGACGTTGCATTTCTCATTTAATGGTTTTTCATATTTTGTAAGGAATGGGGTCACTATTCCCACAGACAAGTGCATGTACCATTCTGGAAAGAGATTATAGATAATTGTCAGCGTATACGCCTTAATTCTCTTTTCAGTCTAAATTTCTCTCACATTATTACTTTAATATTTGCTTCATTATTTATGTACCATCCAGAGTGCTAGGTACTTTATAAGCTAATAAGAAAGGGTCTTATAGAAGAGAGCTAACTGGCTGAAGTTCAGTTACTGAGGTAATATTGGTAGGCTGCGGAAGCAACTGGAAGAATCTGCAAGGATGGTGTCTGTGCTCCTTACTGAGGGAGTGTATCTGTCATTTGGTACACAGATGCATAATTCAGAGGTCTTATTAGATCTAGGTCTACTCCTGGGTCTTGATAGCACAGCTGAGGCCCAAAATGCTTTTTCTGTATATTAATACACCATTTTCGGAGCAGGCCTGGCTATAGTGTCCTTTACCTTTGCTGCCTCAAAATTATGTTGCTGTTATAATGGAGCTATATTGGGCTATATCTTCAGATCATTCAGAAACTGAGGCAGATATACAATATGTCTGGGGCCTCTTATTAAGCAGAGGTACCACAGAAAGCATATTATACTAGTGCTCATTGATCTTATGGGCTGCCTATTAGGTAAGTATCTTCTGTGACTCAGCTGTATTAGCTGAATTACATATATAGGCCGTATTAAAGCTCACCTTTTTTTCATTCACATCTCTAAAATTGGCCTTTTCTCTGTCCATGCAACCAAAACTCATCCAAGCCCTCATCTTTTCACATGTTGACTATTTTCTGTTCTTGCTTACTGTAACTTTGCTCCCTTCAAGTGTATTCAGAATTTTGCTGCTAAAATCATCAATTTTGCCCACTGCTCTGACCACATCAAACTCCATCTTTGAGTCTCTTCTCTGGCTCTCTTTAACTCTGCATTAAATACAAGCTTCTTGTGATTACCTTTGTGACAGTTTGGATCACAGAAATCCCCCTGGGAACTGCTAACCGATGTGCCAAGACTACTCTGCTCCTGTTTTCTCTGCCAGCTCAGGACTCCAGCACCCTGTTTTGCTGAGTCAGACACTCCCATCTGCCCGAACAAAGACCTGGGGTCTGAATTACTTGCCCCAAAGCTGCAGGTTTACCTGAAAACAGCTCACAGAAGTGTGCTTGTCTTTAGCACTCAGATGCCCAACTCCCAATGGGGTCTAAACCTAAATAAATCCTTTTTACCCTGTATAAAGCTTATGCAGGGTAAATGCATAAATTTTTCGCCTTCTGTAACACTGATAGAGAGATGTACAGTTGTTTGTTCCCCCAGGTATTAATACATACTCTGGGTTAATAAGTAAAATGTGATTTTATTAAATACAGAAAGTAGGATTTAAGTGGTTACAAGTAGTAACAGACAGACCACAGTAGGTCACCAAGCAAAATAAAATAAAATGCCAGGTTTCAGAGTAACATCCGTGTTAGTCTGTATCCGCAAAAAGAACAGGCGTACTTGTGGCACCTTAGAGACTAACAAATTTATTTGAGCATAAGATTTTGTGGGCTACAGCCCGCTTCATCGGATGCGTAGACTGGAACGTACAGCAAGAAGATATTTATACATACAGAGAACATGAAAAGGTGGAAGTAGCCATACCGACTGTAAGAGGCCAATCAATTGAGATGAGCGATCATCAGCAGGAGAAAAAAAAAAAACTTTTGAAGTGATAATCGAGATGACCCATAGAAGGTGTGAGGATACTTAACATGATACTTAACAAAAAAAATAATGCTGAGCCAATCCTATACCACATTGCTTATTTGTATGTCATATCCACATCCTCTGTTTTTGGTCTGTTGATGTATTTAGACATGGTGTAAATGCTTCATGGCAGGGTTTATCTTTTCCCTGTGTTTGTACAGCACCCGACACAATGGGCCCCTATTCCTGATTGGGGCCTATGGATTCTACCATAGTATAGATAATGTTTTCCTCTTCTTTGAATTTGAGGTATTGGCTTTGATATAGAGCCCTGAGTGGTTAGGGAGCTGCCTATTTGAGAGGCTCTATGTGAGATTCTCACATCTGCTCTGGCCATTTTACACATCAGTTTTGGCTGGAGGAGGACCCCCTCCTAAACTCTGGAGTAGGGTTTCAGGGGTGGGGCTGCAGGACATAGCATGGGGATGGTTCTGGACAATGGTGAGGTCCAAAAGACATCTTTCAGAGACAGCTGTAACTTAGGCTGCAGGGACAAAGATCAGGAAAGTGAAAAGGTAGTTTAGAGCCACATTATCCCTGTCACATTGTCTGGAGTGGCTCAAGACCATGTGTGCCAACCTCAGTGCAGATTGTCAAGAAGCAGAGTTGTATGTACTATAATTGGATTTCACCAACCCAGTAAGAAGAGTGAGCTCCTAAAGCACTGTAACAGTATTATCATAGTCACAGACAGTCCCCTTAGACATTCCAGTCTATCTTGCCACCCAGGCAAGCTGGATTTTATGATAATTGGTTGCTATAGATTCACAGACTTTAGGGTCAGAAGGGACCAATGTGATCATCTAATCTGACCTCCTGCACAAAGCAGGCCACACAACCCTACCCATCCACTTCTATAACAAACCTCTAACCTATGAGCATGTGGGCAAGTCTCACCAGCCAGCACTCAGGAAAGAATTCTCTGCAGTAACTCAGATCCCATCCCATCACACCAAGGTTCACAAAATATTCAGGTTGCTCCCAGTTCCAACAGACCAGTCACTTACCCCAGGTCAATTTGTACCTCAGATATCACACTGAAGACAACACTTGTGGCCAGTCTTACGATAAGCTAACTAAGGATTTTTTTGGTTAAGGAAAGAAATGAGTTGCTATAGTGTTAAAGCAGTAAAATATATATATATTGTGACAAAGTTCCTCCTCTACCTTGGTGGGTCCTGCGCTTATTGGCAGATTTGCTCACCTCAGTGATCTTTCCCACAGTCTGGATCAACTTCTCCTGTATCTGATCAGGAATTGGGAGGTTTGGGGGGAACTCGGGCCCACCCTCTACTCCGGGTTCCAGCCCAGGGCCCTGTGGATTGCAGCTGTCTATAGTGCCTCTTGTAACAGCTGTGTGACACCTACACCTCCCTGAGCTACTTCCCCATGGCCTCCTCCAGACACCTTCTTTATCCTCACCACAGGACCTTCCTCCTGGTGTCTGATAACGCTTGTACTCCTTAGTCCTCCAGCAGCACACCCTCTCACTCTCAGCTCCTTGCCCCTCTTGCTCCCAGCTCCTCACACGCACTTTCTCTCTTCTGGCTCCTCCTTGCCTGACTGGAGTGAGCTCCTTTTTAAACCCAGGTTCCCTGATTAGCCTGCCTTGATTGGCTGCAGGTGATCTAATCAGCCTGTATGCCTTAATTGGTTCTAGCAGGTTCCTGATTACTCTAGTGCAGCCCCTGCTCTGGTCATTCAGGGAACAGAAAACTACTCATCCAGTGACCAGTATATTTGCCCTCTACCAGACTCCTGTACCCCACTGGTCTGGGTCTGTCACAATATATACAGATGAGTTACAGTCTATGGTTTCTAAAAGGTGACAGAGTTGTAGTAATCTGTCAGCTCTGAGTGTCTGTTAGGGCTAAACCAGGTTGACCATGGGGATCTCTGCTTCCGTTTTGTAGCTCTGACCCTGTGAGAGTCCAAACATCAAAAGAGACTAAAATTTTTCTTGGCAGCTATTTTTATTTCCTTCTACCAGAATTCAAGACAATGGGATGGGCCCTTTTGTACATAGTCTCTTCATGGGTGTGAAGGGGTAGCTAACAAAGTCTTTGTATTATGATGTCCCCCAATGGCCCATTTTGTTTTGACAGGCCTTCGTGATGGATAGGATATGATCCCTCCTGACTGGGATCACAGTTGCAAAGCAGACATTTTTTACAGTTATAAAGCAAAAGCTTAAATATTACCTTGTATAGCATATGGTGATATAAGTGAGATTAATGCTTGCAGCAACATACAAGCATTTCATGAAGTTGAAACATACGGTTGTAAGTTCAATACCTATCTTAACCATACTAGCACAAAGGGGAAACAGACTAGTTTCCAGGAATGAATTTGTCAGTCCTTGGCTGAAGCCTAAAGCCTTGGCAAGAGCTGACACCTGGTTTGCCAGCAACACAAGCCTCCATCCCTATGGGCTGTTGAGTTCTGTTCTTGTGATCTTAAAGATGCAGCAGAGAATCTCACCCTCTCTCTCTTCCTATTGGACCCTGCTAAACTTGTGATTGGGGAAGCACTGAAGCTGAAGGCCTGCCTGTCATAACATTTCTTCCCAGATCTGGACCTTAGCGTCCAAAATATGGGTGTTAGCGTGAAAACCTCCAAGCTTAGGTACCAGCTTGGACCTGGTATCGCTGCCACCAGCTAAGAATTATACAGTGCCTAGCTTACTGTGGTCTCCCCAAAACCTTCCCTGGTGGACCCCAAGACTCAGATTCCTTGAGTCTCACAACAAAGGGGAATAAACCAGGTGTTCACTCCCTGGGTTTCTGGAGAGATATACAGAAGCAAGCTCCGTGAATCTAAACAAAGGGATTCTACCCTCCCTGTTTCCAGTCCTGGAAACACAAATACCGAGAGAGCTAATCTCTCTTCCCCCCTCACCCAGAGGATATGCAAAGTCAGGCTTAGTAAATCTAACACAAAGAGATTTTCTCCCTGACTTCTTCCTCCCACCAATTCCTTGGTGAGCTGCAGACTCAATTCCCTGGAGTCCCCACTAAAGGAAAGCTCCAATAGGTCTTAAAAAGAAAGCTTTATATAAAAAGAATGAAAAAAGGACATAAAATGGTCTCTGTAATAAGATGACAATATACAGGGTCAATTGCTTAAAGGAAAAAAATGAATAAACAGCCTTGTCCAAAAAGAATACAATTTAAAACATTCCAGCAACTACACACATGTAAATAGAAAAGAAAAACAATGTAAACCTATTGTCTTACTATTCTTGTACTTACAACTTGTAATTAGAAGATTAGAAAGCCTGGAGATAGAAAAATCACTCTCAGAGCCGAGAGGGTCAGAACCAAGATAAAGAACAAACAACTCACACCCAAACTTCCCTCCACCCAGATTTGAAAAAGTCTTGTTTCCTGATTGGTCCTCTGGTCAGGTGTTTGGTTCCCTGTGTTAACCCTTTACAGGTAAAAGAACATTAACCCTTAGCTATCTGTTTATGACACTGGCTCTGCCCCAAGTTTAAACAGGAGGGAGATCCTGGCTGGGCATTCTCTGTGGAGGATCCTCAACTTTGGTATACACACTCTTGCTCTGTTTTGAGACAGCTTTCATTCTGAGTGTGCTACAGAGCCCTCCTCTTTCCCTGTGCTTTTGAAATCTGGGAGTTCTGAGGGTCTAAGCAGTTTATCTACTTATTTAATCTGTATTTAAATTCATTGAATGCCAGCTGGAGTATAGGATATGTGCTCTGTAAATCTTAAATAAACACATGTGCCAGGTGCCCTCAGCTTATTTGGAGGTCATCTTTAGCAGACACCACACACTAACTGTTGCTACCAGAAGGTATTATGTCTACAACCAAAAATAAACTAAAATAAAATAAAAATCAAAGCCAGCATATTGACTATGTAAGAACATAAGAACGACCATACTGAGTCAGACCATAGGTCCATCTAGCCCAGTACCCTATCTTATGACAGTGGCCAATGCCAGGTGCCCCAGAGGGAATGAATAGATCAGGTAATCATCAAGTCATCCATCCCCTGTCGCCCATCCCCAGCTTCTGGCAAACAGAGACACCATCCCTGACCATTGTGGCTAATAGCCATTGATGGACCTATCCTCCATGAATTTATCTAGCTCTTTTTGGAATCCTGTTAGTCTTGGTCTTCACAAAATTCTCTGGCAAGGAGTTCCACAGGTTGACTATGTGTTGTGTGAAAAAATACTTCCTTTTGTTTGTTTTAAACCTGCTGCCTATTAATTTCGTTTGGTGGCCTCTAGTTCTTGTGTTATAAGAAGGAGTAAATAACACTTCCTTATTTACTTTCTCCACACCGGTCATGATTTTATAGGCCTCTATCAGACCCCCCACTTAATCGTCCCTTTTCCAACCTGAAAAGTCCCAGGCTTATTAATCTCTCCTCATATGGCAGCCATTCCATATCCCTAATAATTTTTGTTGCCCTTTTCCAATTCCAATATATCTTTTTTGAGATGAGGTGACCACATCTGTACACAGTATTTAAAAGCATGTTGCAGTCGTCTCATTTTAACAAGACAAAAGCATGGGTGATACTTGCAAGGTCCTCAGCATTCATGTTGCTCATTTGGAGTGGAAGTCTCAATGACCTTTATAATCAATGCAGTATTATTTATGTGTGACCACCTTATGTGGGAGGGGGCTATTAGAGGACAAGGAGCGGGGTGGGGGAGTTGGATGGGTCGAGGTTCTAAGGGGGGCAGTCAGGGGGCAGGAAGTGGGAGGGGGCAGATAGGAGGCGGAGCCTTCCCTACCCGGCCTGCCATACAGTTGCACAACCCCGATGTGGCCCTCAGGCCAAAAAGTTTGCCCACCCGTGATCTAGACTGTTCTCAGTGGTACCAGATGACAGAACAAGGAGTAATGGTCTCAAGTTGCAGTGGGGGAGGTTTAAGTTGGATATTAGGAAAAACTTTTTCACTAGGAGGGTGGTGAAACACTGGAATGGGTTACTTAGGGAGGTGGTGGAATCTCGTTCCTTAGAGGTTTTTAAAGTCAGGCTTGACAGAGCCCTGTCTGGGATGATTTAGTTGGGGATTGGTCCTGCTTTGAGCAGGGGGTTGTACTAAATGACCTCCTGAGTTTCCTTCCAACCATGATATTCTATGATTCTATGTGGGTGTACCATGGATTTATATAGAAGCAATATGATATTTTCTTTCTTTATTATCTATCACTTTCTTAATGATTCCCAACATTTTGTTTGCTTTTTTGACTGCTGCTGCACATTGAGTGGATGTTTTCAGAGAACTATCCACAGTGACTCCAAGATCTTGAGTAGTAACAGCCAATTTAGACCCCATCAATTTATGCATATAGTTGAGATTATGTTTTCCAATGTGCATTACCTTGCATTTATCAACGCTGAATTTCATCTGCCAATTTGTTGCCCAGTCACCCAGTTTTGAGAGATCCTTTTGTAGCTCTTCACAGTCTGCCTGGGACTTAACTATCTCGAGTAGTTTTGTATTATCTGCAAGTTTTGCCACCTCACTGTTTACCCCTTTTTCCAGATCATGTATGAAGATGTTAAATAGGACTGGGCCCAGTACAGATCCTTGGGGGACACCACTATTTTCCTCTCTCCATTCTGAAAACTGACCATTTATTCCTATCCTTTGTTTCCTATCTTTTAACCAGTTACAAATCCACGAGAGAACCTTCTCTCTTATCCCATGACTGCTTGCGAGCCTTTGGTGAGGGACCTTGTTAAAGTCTTTCTGAAAATCTAAATACACTATACTCACTGGATCCCCCTTGTCCATGTGCTTGTTGACCCCCTCAAAGAATTCTAGTAGATTGGTGAAGCATGATTTCCCTTTACAAAAACCATGTTGACTCTTCCCCAACAAATTATTTTCATCTATGTGTCTGACAATTTTTGTTCTTTACTATAGTTTCAACCAGTTTGCCTGGTACTGAAGTCAGGCTTACTGGCCTGTAATTGCGGGGAGTGGGGGGTGACCTCTGGAACTCTTTTTTTAAAAATTAGTGTCACATTAGCTGTCCTCTAGTCATTTTGTACAGAAGCTGATTTAAACGATAGGTTACAGACTATAGTTAGTCCTGCATTTTCACATTTGAGTTCCTTCAGAACTCTTGGGTGAATACCATCTGGTGACTTACTACTGCTTAGTTTATCAATTTGTTCCAAAACCACCTCTAATGACATCTCAATCTGCGACTGTTCCTCAGATTTGTCACCTAAAAAGAATGGCTCAGGTTTGGGAATCTCCCTCACATCCTCAGCTGGGATAACCAATGCAAAGAATTCATTTAGTTTCTCCGCAATGGCCTTATCATCCTTGAGTGCTCGTTTAGCATCTTGATAGTCCAGCGGCCTCACTGGTTGTTTAGGAGGCTTCCTGCCTCCGATGTACTTTAAATTTTTTTTGCTATTACTTTTTGAGTCTTTGGCTAGCTGTTCTTCAAATTCTTTTTTGGCCTTCCTAATTATATTTTTACACATCATTTGCCAGAGTTTATGCTTCTTTCTATTTCCCTCACTAGGATTTAACTTCCACTTTTTAAAGGTTGCCTTTTTGCCTCTCACTGCTTCTTTTATTTTGTTGTTTAGCCATGGTGGCACTTTTTTGGGTCTCTTACTATGTTTTTTAATGTGGGATATACATTTAAGTTGAGCCTCTATTGTAGTGTCTTTAAAAAGTTTCCGTGCAGCTTGCAGGGATTTTACTTTTGGTGCCATACCTTTTAATTTCTGTTTAACATTTTTGTGTAGTTCCCCTTTCTGAAATTAAATGCTACAGTGTTGGGCCACTGTGGTGTTTTCCGTGCCACAGGGATGTTAAGTTTAATTATATTATGGTCACGATTACCAAGAGGTCCAGCTATATGCACGTCTTGGACCTGATCCTGTGTATGTATTTCCTGTCATAATCTAGTGTTAGATTTATTATCTCTGATATCATTGGGGCAAACTTTGCTCTGCAGTATTTGTGGGGCAAGGAGCTGGTGAACAATGGAAATTGCACCTGCTTACTTTAGGGCTGAATTTCTTACCACTCACTAAGTATATTTCTTGCATAAAAAGAGCAGCTCAGTGACTCAGATTTGAAATCAGCCTAGCACCTCTACTGATCTGGTTTTAAAAACAGCAGGATGGTGTGGACTGCACTCTCAGCAAGTTTGCAGATGACACTAAACTGGGAGGAGTGGTAGATATGCTGGAGGGTAGGCATAGAATACAGAGGGACCTAGACAAATTAGAGAACTGGGCCAAAAGAAACCTGATGAGGTACAAGAAGGACAAGTGCAGAGTCCTGCACTTAGAACGGAAGAATCCCATTCACTGTTATAGACTAGAGACCGAATGGCTAGGAAGCAGTTCTGCAGAAAAGGACCTAGGGGTTACAGTGGACGAGAAGCTGGATATGAGTCAACAGTGTGCCCTTGTTGCCAAGAAGGCTAATGGCATTTTGGGCTGTATAAGTAGGGGCATTGCCAGCAGATGGAGGGACGTGATCATTCCTCTCTATTCAAGATTGGTGAGGCCTCATCTGGAGTACTGTGTCCAGTTTTGGGCCCCACACTAGAAGAAGGATTTGGAAAAATTGGAAAGAGTCCAGTGGAGGGCAGCAAAAATGATTAGGGGGTTGGAGCACATGATTTATGAGGAGAGGCTGAGGGAACTGGGATTGTTTAGTCTGCAGAAGAGAAGAATGAGGGGGGATTTGATAGCTGCTTTCAACTACCTGAAAGGGGGTTCCAAAGAGGATGGATCTAGACTGTTCTCAGTGGTACCTGATGATAGAACAAGGAGTAATGGTCTCAAGTTGCAGTGGGGGAGGTTTAGGCTGGATATTAGGAAAAACTTTTTCACTAGGATGGTGATGAAGCACTGGAATGGGTTATCTAGGGAGATGGTGGAATCCCCTTCTTTAGAGGTTTTTAAGGTCAGGCTTGACAAAACTCTGTCTTGGATGATTTAGTTGGGAATTGGTCCTGCTTTGAGCAGGGAGTTGGACTGGATGACCTCCTGAGGTCCCTTCCAACCTTGATATTCTATGATTCTATGATCTGAAAAGAAAGTCATATAGAATATAGAGGGAAATAGAAAAATGGGACAATGAAAGGGAATGCTTATAACTAACACAATCTTACAGGGGTTAAAACTGTTTGGTTTATTGAGTAGTCTTGGACTTGGAAACATTCACAATATTTTATAAGGGCAGCTAGCTGGAATTCCATATTATAATGTCTTTAGCAATGCCATCCAATATTCTAGTGCCTGTTGCCTTGGTAATCAGAAAGACAGGGTACCAGCTCATTGTAACTGAGACCTGCATTGTTCCTACTGACGCATGTTTGCTATTTAATGTGGGATAATGACAGCCTGAAACCTCCTTTTGTTCCAAGCCTTTCTGTTTGCTTACAATTCCTGGAGGTTAATTGACTGTTCTGCAGTTGTGAACGGCTGAAAACTTGATGTATTTTGCTTTTGGCTGTCTGGCTGAATTAGCAAATAACCCTGTACATTTGCCCTGCTTTTGCTGAGGTAGGAACTTGGAACTGCACAGGAACTTGGAGGTGAAGAGATGCATAATGTTGATTCAGAAAGTCAGACTTCCTCCAGTACCTAAAGAAAATTGTCAATCATATTGACTTTCTAAACTAAATTGATTGCTTTTTTGCTTAGCTTTGGGGAACAGAAACAAACTGTGAGGAACTGCTTATTAGTTTCTAAGCAACCAGAATAATTTTATTTTTAGAATTGCAAAACAAGACCATAACAACTGTAGTTTATCTCTAGTGATCAGATGGGGTCAATGACATTAATTCCTTGGTGTTAGCATTTGACTTTTCATTACTTGGGCACCATATGCTGGTTGCTGGGAGTTGCACAGAGATGACTTACCATTTCTTGCTCTTCACAGATTATTTAAAAAGTGCTAATTTGGTTGGAGAGGGTGTCAGTCATCCACATAAAAATGCATTAGTTGACCAGTGAGGAGCTTTTAAGGCAGGAGTGGGCAAACTTTTTGCCCCGAGGGCAACATCTGGGAGGGGACATTGCAGGCAGGGTCATGAAAGTAGGGTTGCTGGAGCAGGGGGTTGATGTGCGGGAGGGAGTGCGAGGGGATGTGGTGTGCAGGAAGGGGCTCAGGGCAAGGGGTTGGGAGAGAGGAGGGGTGTGCAGGAGGGATGTGAAGTATGGGAGGAGGCTCAGGGCAGGGGTACAGAGAGGGGTGTGGAGTGCAGTAGGGGGCTCAGGGCAGGGGGTTAAGGTGCAGGAGGGGTGCAGCAGGGGGCTAAGGGAAGAGGATTTGAGTTCAGGAGGAGTGTGGAGTGCACGAGGGGGCTCAGGGCAGGAGGTTGGAGTGCAGGAGGGCTGCGGGGTGCAGCAGGGGGCTTAGGACAGAGGGTTGGGGTGCAGGAGGGGTGTGGCAGGGGGCTCAGGGCAGGGGGTTGGGGTTTGGGGTGCGGGCTCCGGCCTGGTGCCGCTTACCTTGAGCGGCTTCAGGGTGGCAGCAGTGTGCAGCAGGGCTAAGGCAGGCTCCCCACCTGCCCTGGCCCTGCACTGCTCCTGCAAGTGGCTGGCACTGCGTTCCTGCAGTCCCTGGGGGAGGAGGGGGCAGAGGTTGCTGTGCACTGCCCTCACCTGCAGGTATCTCCCCTGAAGCTCCCATTGGCCACGGTTCCCTGTTCCCAGCCAATGGGAGCTGCGGGGGGCGGTGCCTGCAGGCGAGGGCAGTGTGAGGAGCCCTCTGTGCTCCCCATCCACCAGCACTGCAGGGACGTGGTGCTGGCCACTTCTGGGAGCAATGCAGGGCCCATGGCACCACAGAGGTGACCATCCCGTGGGCCGGATCCAAAGCCCTCATGGGCTGAATCCGGCCCATGGGCTGTAGTTTGCCCACCTCGGTTGTAAGGAGTGGCCTCTTTAGGGGAGGAACAAAGCTGTGGAAGCCAAATGTCCCCAAAGAAAAGTAAAAACCATGTACAAAATTGCCCCATTATTTCAGGGCTTTCAGGAATTCTTTGTGTTCACAAGCTGTGTCTTCATACACAGAGGATTAGTGATAATCTTTCAGATTGCATGGCTTTTGGGATACTTCGTGTGGAGTCTGTGCCTGGGACCCCACTTATTTTGCATTTGAGACTGAATTTAATACAGCAGGATGCTCAGATGGTGTTCCAGGGGCTATCCAGCACCATGTGCTCATGCTTATCCACAAATGCCATACCTCTTTGAAATCCTGCCACTGTGGCCAGAATTGTTAGAAGTGTCGTATTCTTAGTGGCTCCTCCTAACAGATTAGGGACATCCAAACTTCACAGCAGAAACTTGTCCTCAGTTAATGTGCTGTTTAAACTCCCATGTTATGTCTTAATTTAATTGTTTTTTAAATTAAGTGACAGAGTATATTTTTTCAGTTGTCAGAATGGTGTATGTCGTTTGTGGAGACAGGAATTTGATAAGTGGCTTGAGAATTGGTGCAGTGTTGACTCGTGCATGGGTTCTTTACTGCTGATAAAGATTTAAAGCACTTTCGTTTGAGGAAGTCCCAAATTCCAAATGATTAATCAGTTTTGCTTAATCTGGGTCAAAATGGCATTTATAAAAATATTCAGATTAATCAAGTCTGACTGTACCGAAGCAATAATCTTAAACAAGCTGCCAAACTGTTCAGTAAATCATAAATTTATAGCTGGTATGAAAATAACATGCCATAATCACAGTAGAGTAGATGTTATTAGCATACTCTTATCACAGTAGCTAGTCTCATTTCTTTTAATTCCTTTACTTCAGCATAAAAATCTTTGAGCAGCTGAAATTGTATTTTCTGATGAAATAATAAATCATCGAACTTGCCTATCTTTCATAGGCAGATCTATCTCATAGTGGGATATAGAGGGGAAAAATAATTGGACTTCCTCTAAGCATTTGGGGCCAGGAACCATCTTTTTGTTCTGTGCTTGTACAGCGCCTAGCTGTATGGGGTCTGGTCCATGAGTAGGGCTCATATGTGCTATGGTGATACAAATAAATTAATAGTCATCTAAATATTTTTGGTCTGACTGCCTTAGCTACAAGTTAAGAAAATAAATCTGACTTTTCAGGAAAGGTCATATTATATTTTTAGCATATACTGCATCCATTTTGCTTCATATGTGCTGTTATGGACATATAGACATGATTTTTAATTATACTCTTCCTGTGGCTTTTATGAAGAATGATATTGTCTGCTATTTGCTGTTTGTTACTAAGCATTTATCTTAATAATAGTAGCACTTATGGCACTTTTCATCTCTCCATCTCCAAGCTCAGAGTGAATCATGCTGTAAAAGTGAAAGGATATTAAATTTAATTATATTATGGTCACTGTTACCAAGTGGTCCAACTATATTCACCTCTTGGACCAGATCCTGTGCTCCACTTAGGACTAAATCAAGAAGTGCCTCTCCTCTGGTGGGTTCCAGGACAAGCTGCTCCAAGAAGCAGTCCTGCAGGGCAGTCAGGAGGGAGGGGGGGTTGGATGGGGGGCAGGGGGCAATCAGGCGGGGGTTCTGGGGCAGTCAGGGGACAGGGAGAAGGGGTGGTTGGATAGGGCAGGGGTCCTGGGGGGGCCATCAGGAATGAGAGGAGGGGTTGGATGGGGCAGCACGGGTCTGGGGGCAGTCAGGGAGTAGGGGTGTGTGGATGGGGCAAGGGTCCGGGGAGGGACCATCAGGGAACAGGTGCGGTTGGATGGGGTAGGAGTCCCGTGGCCGGGGGGGAGTCACAAATCCCTCCCCTAACTGGCCCTCCATACAATTTACGAAACCTGATGCGGCCCTCAGGCCAAAAAGTTTGCCCACCCCTGTTCTAGCCTGAGCACTGAGTCCCATTGGGTAGACAGAAGGATTAACCTATACAGAAGCCCTGGAACCCCATAAGATTGGGTTCCTAATCCATGAACTATTGGAACTCATTTGCAAAATTTTCTTAAACATTACATGAATGTATTGTCTCATACTATAGAATTAGAATTTATAATCCCTGTTCCATGATGAGCTATCCTTGAGCTATAATCTATCTTAATTAATGCTATCTTAAGACAGGTTTTTTCTTCAAAAAGCATTTTATAAAAAAAAATCTAATTTTTTAATTTGTTTTAAAAAATTGATTTTTATCCATCCTGAATGAAATGCCTTCAGAGAATATTAATGCAAAAGGGACTTTAATCTTGCAGGATGTGGCCCTTTCCCCTGACAGTTCATATGATGTAAGTGTAGTAGAGTATGTAAGACTGTGGTAGGGATCTGATTCCTGGCACCCTGAGAGCCCACTATAGGGCTGTGTCCATGCTGGCAGCTGCAGTTCTTCTTCATTGGCAGTAATCACTCATTTGCCATAGTGTCTGGTTTATACATCTAATTTTCTTTGAAACCAGTTTCTAAGGTTGCTGATTGGTAGAATGATTGTCACCTTGTTAAAAATATGCTCCTTCTGTGAGTACTGGCTGTTCTTTTGCAGCTGAAAAGGATCTCCCTGTTTCCCCTTCTTCTTTCAAGCCTTCTGTCCCCCTTCCCCCTCCAAAAATTGCCTTTGTTCAGATGTTTGTTCAGTCTGTACAGTAGCAGGCATTTTCAGTCGTTACTTTCTCTCTGTATGTAGCATTCATGCTATCTCTATGGGAGCTTGTCCGATCCAATGCATTGTATGTACTAAGTGCCTCTCTTTTAAAGTGTCGGTGCTAGTTTGCTACTTTGTACGGTAATTGTGCCCCATCCTGATGGCACTAGAAAGTGGTGGAGTTTTTTTACTAAACAAACTGCAAAAAACAAAAAACAAAAACAAAAACGTGGGGGGGGGAGGAAACCATCCAGCTGCAAACCCTGACAAGTTGAACCACTGGAAAGCACTAGAAATTACTAGATGTGATGTAGAAAATTGGGCTCTCAAACATGCTGTTGTGCCACTTTCTAATACTAGCTCTATGTGCAGAGTTATATTGGCCTTGTACCATCTCATGGAGCATACGCTGGGTTTTCAATAGCTGCCAGACTTGTGGCCCTTTTAGTTTTCTCCTAGAATTATTGATTAACACTAGTATTTTTGTTTTATTAGGTAAAAGAAGAGATGCTGTTTGAAGCCCTGGTTACCAGAAAGACAGTGACAGTGGGAGAGAAGCTTATTTTACCATACAAACTTGCAGAGGTAACGTGATGTTTTATATTAAACTGGAGGAATATTAACATGGTTTTCAGTGCTCTGGTGTCATGTCATGGTGCCAGGAGTGGCTCACAGCTAGGAATGGCAAACTTAGGTCAGACTGTTAGAAACCAGGGCAGACACTCCAGATGAGTAGTATATTCTATCTGTAGATTTCGCCAAGCCAGTAAAAAAAGTGTACTCAATGGATTACTGTATTAGATGTACCATGGAGTCACAGACAGTCCCCTTATGCTCGCTAGCTTCTCTTTACCACACAAACTGGACTTTATGATGAAAGGTTATTAAAACCAAAATTCACCACACATTAGGTTACTTCCAGCCCCAAAGGGCCAGTCACTTACCCCAGGTCAAAATATATTCCAGATCTCACCAAAGACAACACTGTAGCCAATCCTTTACTAAACTAAAAATAATGATCGATTAATTAAGCAAAAGATATGAGTTATAACGAGGTTAAAGCAGGTAAAATACAGGTGAATTAGAGTTTACTGGTTCAGAATATCAGAGGGGTAGCCGTGTTAGTCTGGATCTGTAAAAGCAGCAAAGAATCCTGTGGCACCTTATAGACTAACAGACGTTTTGGAGCATGAGCTTTCCTGGGTGAATACCCACTTCGTCAGATGCATGCATCTGATGAAGTGGATATTCACCCAGGAAAGCTCATGCTCCAAAACATCTGTTAGTCTATAAGGTGCCACAGGATTCTTTGCTGCTTTTACTGGTTCAGAATGAAAGCAGAGATATAGCAATCTGTCAGTGTCATAGAGTCTTATAAATTCTCTCAGGGCTTCCCAAAAATAGCTTTTGGGGACCTCTGTCTGGCATCCGGAACCTCCCTGTTAGTGTTCAGATGGATCTGAGGTAAGGATCACTCCTAAGAATTCCCTTTTATAGCTGAAACAGGCTAGCAAAATGATAGGGGTCTTCACCACGTGGACTTTGATGAATAGCAAATACAGACAGCCTGTGATCTTAGTTGCTTAACATTCACTAGGCTGTCCAAAGGTGAAACATTTATTAACAGCCATTCAGACTACTAAGATGGTTTATAGATAGTTTACAATGTAAATCAACAAGTTTCAGATAGATAAAAACAATAACATTAGTATTTCACTAGTTTTCATGCATTAAGTAAATCTTCATCTAAATGCTAATACATACTTTGATTTAAGGTTAATTAAGCAGAGGATACATACATGAAAAAGGACATTGCTGTAACAAATTAATTTAGTTACACTAGTACAGTGGGTCTCAAACTTTTTTACTGGCAAACCCTTTCACATTGCAAGCCTCTGAGTGCAATCCCCCTAATAAATTAAACACACTTTTTAATATATTTAACACCATTATAAATGCTGGAGGCAAGTGGGGTTTGGGTGGAGTTTGAAAGCTCATGACCCCTCTTGTAATGACCTTGCAACCCCATGAGGGTTCCGACCCCCAATTTGAGAACCCCTGCACTAGTATACATCAAACAGGATATATATACAATGTAAATAGCATTTAGCGGGTTCCAGACAAATGTAGGCAATAATGTCTTCAGGCAATTGACTAAGCTTATTCACCCTACCACAACCTTTGCACTGTTTACAT